>NC_134272.1:42170500-43370500 GCF_031893055.1 Leptodactylus fuscus
CGATAGTTAACTGGAGAGGACGGGTCGAGGGACAGTTTCTTAAAGTATAGGTGTGACTGTGGCGTGTTTGAAGGCAGAGGGGAAGGATCCATTGGCTAGAGATAGGTTGAAGAGATGGGTTAGGGCCGGAGTAACGACTTCAGTGAGTTTGGGGATGAGATGTAACTGGATCGGGTCAAGTGCGCAGGAGGTGAGGTGGGATTTGGAGATTAGGGAGGAGAGTTTTTCATCAGTGATGGTGGAGAAACAGGTCAAGGATGGTGAGCAGTGAGCAGTTGGGTAGAGGGGTTGTCGGGGGAGTAGGGTGAGACTGTCGCTGATGGTGTCAATTTTGTTTTGAAGTAAGGGGGCGTTCACACTACCGTCGGTGTCCGACATGTAGTGTCCGCTCAAAATCTGTCACGGACACTAGGAGCGGACACTAGATGTGTCCGTGACACCTGTCATTCAAATGAATGGGCATCGGGTGCGTTCTTTTGCACTCCGTGCCCGTCCTTCCCTGTCCGCAAGAGAAGATGTCCGACTTCTCAAGCAGACAGAGGAACCCTGCATGCAGGGCTTTTCTGTCCGCTTGAGAAGTCGGACATCTTCTCTTGCGGACAGGGAAGGACGGGCACGGAGTGCAAAAGAACGCACCCGATGCCCATTCATTTGAATGACAGGTGTCACGGACACATCTAGTGTCCGCTCCTAGTGTCCGTGATAGATTTTGAGCGGACACTAGGAGCGGACACTACATGTCGGACACCGACGGTAGTGTGAACGCTCCCTAAGAGGCAAAGTCGTCAGCTGAGATAAGTGATGTCGGAGGGGGCGCAGGGAGTTGAAGGTGGTGAATAGCTGTTTGGGATTGCGAGAGAGTGCAGATATGAGTGTGGTGAAGTAGAACTGCTTTGCAGAGGTGAGTGTGTTCTTAAATGTGAGAACTGCCTCTTTGTAACTGAGGAAGTCTTCCTGGGAGTGGCTTTTCTTCCAGAGGCGTTTTGCAACCCGCAAGGCATGTCTCAGTTTTTTAGTCAGGTCGGTGTGCCAGGGTTACCTATTGATCATTCGGGCTCTGGTGTTTGTGTAGAGGGCCACAGAGTCAAGGGCTGAGGTAATGGTGGTGTTATAGAAGGCATCAGTGGCATCTGTGTCCTGGAGTGAGGATATGTCAGCGAGTGGTAGGAGAGAGTCTGAGAGGGTGCAGGTGTCAAGGCGGTTGAGGTTCCTGCGGGGGCGTCTTGGTTTAGAGGTTGGGGTGTCTATTGGAGAGGGCAGAGACTCCGCCCATTCTCATTCATTTTCCATGTGCCCCCACACAGTATAATCCTCCTACAGTCACCCGTAAATTATATGTCCCCCCTCTATCTCTCCCCCAGTTTCATATACACCCTTCATCTGCCCCCAGTTTCATGTCCCCCCTCCATCTCTGCCCCCAGTTTCATGTCCCCCATCTCTACCCCCAGATTCATGTCCCCCCATCTCTGCCCCAGTTTCATGTCCCCCCATCTCTGCCCCCAGATTCATGTCCCCCCATCTCTGCCCCCAGATTCATGTCCCCTCCATCTCTGCCCCCAGATTCATGTCCCTCCATCTCTGCCCCCAGATTCATGTCCCCCATCTCTTCCCCCAGATTCATGTCCCCTCCATCTCTGCCCCCAGATTCATGTCCCTCCATCTCTGCCCCCAGATTCATGTCCCCCCATTTCTGCCCCCAGATTCATGTCCCTCCATCTCTGCCCACAGTTTCATGTCCCCCATCTCTACCCCCAGATTCATGTCCCCATCCCTGCCCCCAGATTCATGTCCCCACATTCATGTCCCCCCATCTCTGCCCCCAGATTCATGTCCCTCCATCTCTGCCCCCAGATTCATGTCCCTCCATCTCTGCCCCGATTCATGTCCCCCATCTCTTCCCCCAGATTCATGTCCCCTCCATCTCTGCCCCCAGATTCATGTCCCTCCAGCTCTGCCCCCAGATTCATGTCCCCCCATTTCTGCCCCCAGATTCATGTCCCTCCATCTCTGCCCACAGTTTCATGTCCCCCATCTCTACCCCAAGATTCATGTCCCCCATCTCTGCCCCAGTTTCATGTCCCCCATCTCTGCCCCCAGATTCATGTCCCCCATCTCTGCCCCCAGATTCATGTCCCCACATCTCTGCCCCCAGATTCATGTCCCTCCATCTCTGCCCCCAGATTCATGTCCCTCCATCTCTGCCCCCAGATTCATGTCCCCCATCTCTTCCCCCAGATTCATGTCCTCTCCATCTCTGCCCCCAGATTCATGTCCCTCCATCTCTGCCCCCAGATTCATGTCCCCCCATTTCTGCCCCCAGATTCATGTCCCCCCATTTCTGCCCCCAGATTCATGTCCCTCCATCTCTGCCCACAGTTTCATGTCCCCCATCTCTACCCCCAGATTCATGTCCCCCATCTCTGCCCCAGGTTCATGTCCCCCCATCTCTGCCCCCAGATTCATGTCCCCACATCTCTGCCCCCAGATTCATGTCCCCCCATCTCTGCCCCCAGATTCATGTCCCTCCATCTCTGCCCCCAGATTCATGTCCCCACATCTCTTCCCCCAGATTCATGTCCCCCCATCTCTGCCCCCAGATTCATGTCCCTCCATCTCTTCCCCCAGATTCATGTCCCCACATCTCTTCCCCCAGATTCATGTCCCCTCCATCTCTGCCCCCCGATTCATGTCCCCACATCTCTGCCCCCAGATTCATGTCCCTCCATCTCTGCCCCCAGATTCATGTCCCCATATCTCTGCCCCCAGATTCATGTCATGTCCCCCATCTCTGCCCCCAGATTTATGTCCCCCCATTTCTACCCCCAGATTCATGTCCTCTCCATCTCTGCCCCCAGATTCATGTCCCTCCATCTCTGCCCACAGTTTCATGTCCCCCATCTCTACCCCCAGATTCATGTCCTCCATCTCTGCCCCCAGATTCATGTCCCTCCAGCTCTGCCCCCAGATTCATGTCCCCCCATTTCTGCCCCCAGATTCATGTCCCTCCATCTCTGCCCACAGTTTCATGTCCCCCATCTCTACCCCAAGATTCATGTCCCCCATCTCTGCCCCAGTTTCATGTCCCCCATCTCTGCCCCCAGATTCATGTCCCCCATCTCTGCCCCCAGATTCATGTCCCCACATCTCTGCCCCCAGATTCATGTCCCTCCATCTCTGCCCCCAGATTCATGTCCCTCCATCTCTGCCCCCAGATTCATGTCCCCCATCTCTTCCCCCAGATTCATGTCCTCTCCATCTCTGCCCCCAGATTCATGTCCCTCCATCTCTGCCCCCAGATTCATGTCCCCCCATTTCTGCCCCCAGATTCATGTCCCCCCATTTCTGCCCCCAGATTCATGTCCCTCCATCTCTGCCCACAGTTTCATGTCCCCCATCTCTACCCCCAGATTCATGTCCCCCATCTCTGCCCCAGGTTCATGTCCCCCCATCTCTGCCCCCAGATTCATGTCCCCACATCTCTGCCCCCAGATTCATGTCCCCCCATCTCTGCCCCCAGATTCATGTCCCTCCATCTCTGCCCCCAGATTCATGTCCCCACATCTCTTCCCCCAGATTCATGTCCCCCCATCTCTGCCCCCAGATTCATGTCCCTCCATCTCTTCCCCCAGATTCATGTCCCCACATCTCTTCCCCCAGATTCATGTCCCCTCCATCTCTGCCCCCCGATTCATGTCCCCACATCTCTGCCCCCAGATTCATGTCCCTCCATCTCTGCCCCCAGATTCATGTCCCCATATCTCTGCCCCCAGATTCATGTCATGTCCCCCATCTCTGCCCCCAGATTTATGTCCCCCCATTTCTACCCCCAGATTCATGTCCTCTCCATCTCTGCCCCCAGATTCATGTCCCTCCATCTCTGCCCACAGTTTCATGTCCCCCATCTCTACCCCCAGATTCATGTCCTCCTTCTCTGCCCCAGGTTCATGTCCCCCCATCTCTGCCCCCAGATTCATGTTCCCCCATCTCTGCCCCCAGATTCATGTCCCCCCATCTCTGCCCCCAGATTCATGTCCCTCCATCTCTGCCCCAGATTCATGTCCCCACATCTCTGCCCCCAGATTCATGTCCCTCCATCTCTGCCCCCAGATTCATGTCCCCCATCTCTGCCCCCAGATTTATGTCCCCCCATTTCTACCCCCAGATTCATGTCCCCCCATCTCTGCTCACAGTTTCATGTCCCCCCATCTCTGCCCCCAGATTTATGTCCCCACATCTCTGCCCGCAGAATCATGTCCCATCTCTGCCCCCAGATTTATGTCCCCTCCATCTCTGCCCCCAGATTCATGTCCCCCCATCTCTGTCCCCAGATTCATGTCCCCCATGACAACTCTGCCCCCAGAATCATGTCCCCCCATCTCTGCCCCCAGTGTCATGCCGTCCTCTCCTTCATCTGCCCCTAGTTTCATGTTCCACCTCAATGCCTACACACAAAAACCACTTACACTCACCTTTTCCTCACCTGACCCCTTGAGGTTTTTATTATAAGTCATACAACATAACATGAACGAGGAATCTCCATCTCACACAAATCTCATTTACACCAGAAGACATTTTTCCGGACCCCACAGGAAATTCTTTTAGACAACGCAGTGACCTCTAACAAAATGGCTCCACACATGACGACATATAATCAACACAAATTCACTTTCTCGCAAGCAGGATATCTTCGTGCATGCGTATTCTAGTTCACAGTTTAAACCCCTCCCGTATAGATATTTTTTTTTTCCCCTCCAAGACAACTGCGCTCATTAACCAATAGAAACCGTGAGTGGGCGGAGTTGTCCAGTGGCGCCTATTCTGCTTTGGCGCGAAACTAGTGTTTTCGCGCGCTTTCAGCTTCCAGTGAAGTCGCCATTCTGTGCTCGCTGTCTCTTGCTCTTTGCCATCATGTCCGGTTTTGACGATCCCGGTGTGTTTTACAGCGACAGTATTGGAGGAGATCAGCAGAACGCTGATGAGGGACAAGCCAAGAAGTCGCAGCTGAAGAAGCGTTTTAAAGAATTCCTGAGGCAATATCGCTACGGCACCGACCGCACCGGCTTCACTTATAAATACAGGTCTGAACTGAGTCATCCGGTATCGTACAGATAATGCAGAATTGTGTATCTAGACCTAGTTGTTAGTGAAGTGCTGGCCGCTGTCCTAGTAGACTCCTAGTTCTCCTCACTGAATAGAAAGACACGTCAGTTCTTTGTATGTGCTGATCCTATAATAACCATCTTACTGGGGTTTGATGTCTTATTATCAGAGTTGCCACATTTCTGGGTGCCCAGCTGCTTTGCTCCCTAGTGATCAGGAGAGAGTGATGGGGTGGGGGAGAGTCTCCTAAAGCCTCCTTGTGTATGAAGCCTGCAGTTACGAGGTGTGCCTAAATGCTCTGCTCACAACCATATTTAGCACTATTTCTGTTCTGTCATAAAAGCAGAAGAGCGAGGCTCTCAGAGATCCCAAATAGGTGGGAAACAGCGCAGCCAATATATACCCCATGCTGTGTTTGTTATCACATCAGGAGGTGCCATATACTGCACAATTTATATTGGTGAACTTGACAGAATGTGCACTGAAGGCTTCGAATGAACCCAGAGGTGACCCCTGACTTGTAAGCATTATTAAAGGGGCTCTATCAGCAAAATCATGCTGATAGAGCCCCACATATGTGTGAATAGCCTTTAAAAAGGCCATTCAGGCACCGCTAAAGTTATATTAAACTACCCCCCAGTTTTAAAATAATACCCTAAAAAAGAATATCTACTTACCTATCGTGCACGGTGGGCAGGCATTCAGGGTCCGCCGTCTTCTTCATCCACGCCTCCTCTTCCTGCGATGTCCTCGGGTCCCGTCTAAGTCACGAACTGACATTGCTAAAAAATGGCCTCGGTGCATGCGCAGTCGCCGTAGTAGAAGCAGCATGCTTCTACTAAAGGCTATTCACGCATATGTGGGGCTCTATCAGCATGATTTTGCTGATAGAGCCCATTTAATCTGTTTGCAATTTAAGGGGGTTGTCCACTTTTTGTTTTACTAATAACCTATTCTTGGTATAGGTCATCAATAAAAAGATAGTGTAGAGCAGCGTTTCCCAAACTTTTTGAGTCGAGGAGCACTATTCAGGACAGAAATTTTGTAGGGAGCACTTAACATATTTTACCTAACCTACGTAAGTTTTTCGGGGCAGAAAACTGAAACCCTGCAGGATTGACTAAAGCGGAGACCGGGAGCAGGTGTAACTCCCCCCCCTTCCCCCCCCTCCCATACTCTTCCGCCTGTCAAATTATTTCAGCATCAGTAATCTCTTCAACGCTGCGATTGAAAAGTCATATCGCCCAAATCTGGTTCTGGATAATCACAACATCCATATCTTTACTTTTTAACATAATATTTGAACATACCTGTTTGATGTTGAAGCTGCTGCTCCTACTGGAGGGTCTGTGTCAGTGGTATTAACTGCTTTTCTGAAGGATCCAGTCTTCAACCAGCGATCCATTGCTGAACAATCAAATTAGGAATGTTTTTCAAATAACACATGGCGAATAGCTGCCAATACCGCATTAACTAAACTGACACAGCAAGGATCGGGTGACCGCACAACACGAGCATGAAAGATGACTAAAGCACGTCTATCCTTAGGTACGGTTTGTTTGGCGAATATATGAGACCGGCGTATTAAGCCGTTAAGGGCGGTCTGAGACCAGTTTGGAAGTGCCGTCCGACCGTGGAGCATTAATCCGCTGGCCTGGTATATTCGCCGAACAGATCGTAGTGCCACACCGGTAGAATATTAGGACTGCAGCTTCCATCCTACCTGGCCAACCTGTGGGAATAGAATGATTTGCTATAGTCGTAGATCACTGCTCTTTCAATCCAAATCTTTCCATTACGATTTGCTCATTGTTTCCAGTGTGCTTCCACTATTTCCATTGGGAAAGCTCCTGGCACATATTTTAAAAGGATCCTTAGACACCTCATTTGTTTTTATCTGATGGGGTTTAATTTTTTTCCTGTATACTGTTCACTTAAAAGGAATCCATGTTAAAAAAAAATTAAATAAAAAATAAAAATTGCAATGTAAACTTTGGACGCATGCATAAAGAGAGACTTGTAGTGTTGGATTTGCCATATTGGTGTATTACATTGTGTTTTGTTATATACTGTTTATATTACTAACTGGATATTTCATTTCAGAGATGAACTCAAGCGTCACTATAACCTTGGAGAGTACTGGATTGAAGTGGAGATGGAAGACTTGGCTAGTTTTGATGAGGATCTAGCAGACTACCTTTATAAGCAGCCTACGGAGCACCTTCAGCTGGTAAGCCATAGAGGTGTCTCTTATATCGTGTATTTTAGTACACCATAAAGATTATTATTGTTTATATAGCACCATTAATTCCATGGTGCTTCACATTTCTGGGTTTACACGGTACACAAAATATACAAACAAATAGAATGCTAACAATGACCAGCTGGCACAGTGGGATAGAGGCCCTGCCTGCAAGGGCTTACAGTCTGAGGGAAGAGGGATAGAGACGGAAGGTGTGAGTAGAGGCTGTTCAGATAGTGATGTGGTGGAAGTAGCATTATTGGAGGTTGTAGGCCTTCCTGAATAGACGAGTCTTCAGGGCCTTCTTGAAGCTTTTGATTGTGGGAGTCAGTCTTATGTATTTTGGTAAGGAGTTCCAGAGTATGGGGGATGCATGGGAGATATCTTGGAGACAGTTATGTTAAGAGCGGAGTAGGAGGTCTTTGGAGGATCTGAGGTTACGTGTGGGCAGATAGCGGGAGATTAGGTCAGACATATATGAAGGGGACAGGTTGTGGATAGCTTTGTATGTTATTGTTAGTAACTTGAACTCTGTTCGCTGGGCAACGGGTAGCCAGTGAAGGGATTGGCAGAGGGGAGCAGTCGATGAAGAACTGGGGGGAGAGGTGTACTAAGCGAGCAGGGGAGGGGGCTAGTGTATTCACTGTGAGTTGTGGTGTTTGGTGCCAGCAGTAAATCTAATATTTCAATCTTATAGAAACATTTAACAGGCATTGGTGACCTTTCCGTATCAGATTGGTGGGGTTCCAACATATGGCTCCCCCATGATAAGCTGTTCTCAGCAGGCCCCTCAAAACAGACTGGGTTACACCCTTTAAATCTTCAGTTGTGCAATATTATATTCTTTATTACATTTTAGTTGGAGGAAGCAGCTCAGGAGGTGGCAGATGAGGTCACTCGTCCACGTCCTGCAGGTGAAGAATCTGTTCAAGAAATCCAGGTCATGCTGCGGTCTGACGCTAATCCTGCGAACATTCGGAGTCTTAAGGTATTTTTATGTTGCTGGCGTTTTTGTCATATTTTCAGTTTGACACATATTTTGCAATTCAAGAAAGTCTTTCCAAGGCATAGTGACTGGTTAAATTGTCGTTAAACGTTAAACAAACTTTGCACATAATGGGGAGAGAGTGTTATACACAAAATATACATAAAAAAGAACCGAGTGAAACGGCACTCAACTTGAAATCAGTACCAGAAGGGCCCATAATCACGACAAAGGGCCAAATACAGAAGAATGTGATACAAGCAAAACGGGGACAGAGTCCCTTGGAATCAGACAAGCCGAGGGAAGCATCAGCACCGTTCAAAACGGGCAAGGGGGACTGAAGAGAGGAGGGAAGAAATCAGAAAAGAGGGAAGATTCAAAGGGGGAGGGGGTCCACACCACAAATGGAACCCGAGCCAAAGAAAAACCTCAGCCCATTATGTCCTTGTACTGTCAGGACCCCTGGAAGAGGATCCAGGGGGTCCAGGCCCTCAGGAAGAACTCATGAGTGTCTCGGAGAGACGTTGTGAGTTCCTCCATCGACTGGATATCCTCCACCTTACGGAGCCAATGGCGAAGGGTGGGTTAGGAGACTTCCATAGGGCAGGAACGCAAGCTCTAGCAGCATTGACCATTGTACCTTATCGCCGACTTGCGATAGGCACAGAGGGGAGTGGTTGAGAGATGTAGCAAGAAAAATGCCGGCGTGTTGGGGAGAGTAGTCTGAAAAATTTAGGAAAGCAGACTGTGAACAGCACTCCAAAAATCCCTCAGCGCCAAGAACATATGTAGAAGCGTTCCCTCCCCCAAGCCACAGCGCCAGCAGACTGGGGAGGAGGATGGGAAAAACCTATGCAACTGGGATGGGACGTGATACTATCTGGTGAGGATCTTGAAGCCCGCCTCTTGGTACTTACACGCCATCGAGCTCATGTGGGCAAGCTCCAAGATCCTAGCATAGTCTGAGTCGGATAAGGACAGGTTGAGATTCGATTCCCACTTACTCAGAAATGAGGGTCTGTGGCCTGGAAGGGGAGGGGGGAGACCAGCAACATGTAGAACTCTGATAGAGAGTGGCGGAGAAGACCGGAACCAGTGCAAGGCTTCTCAAAGCCCGTAAGGGGCCTGTCAAAAGCACCTGAGATGGGCAGCGAAGAGAGAAAATGGGAGAGCTGCAACACGCCAAGGGCCTGGGGGGGGGGGAGGTCCAGAGCTGCAAGGAGGTCCCCATGGGAATGCCAAGTGCCTCCGGAATGGAAGTGTAGAGCTCTCTGCATTCCCGCTGCACTCCAGCGACGGAACGGACCAGGAGAGAGCCCTGCCGGGAAGGCAGGGTTGCCCAGAATGGGAAGCAGGGGGGACGGAGAAGGGGAGAGGCAGGCCCTCTTAAAGAGCTCCCTGGAGAGTGTTATTTTGTTATCTCAAGCCTTTTGAAAGGTTAGGTACACTACAGTTTACTTTTTTTATTTTTATAGAGACTGAGTTTAACTTATAGCTTTGTCGTCTCTTCATTGGTGACCATTTCCAATTTCTTTTGCAGTCTGAGCAGATGTCTCACCTTGTGAAGATCCCTGGTATCATTATTGCTGCTACAGCTGTGAGAGCCAAAGCTATAAAAATCTCAATCCAGTGCCGCAGCTGCAGAAATACCATTAGTAACATCCCAGTGCGACCAGGCTTGGAGGGTTATGCCATGCCACGGAAGTGCAACACGTAGGTTCATCAAAATGGTTTTCTATTTAATATAATGTCATCTGAAAATCCATGTATTCATATTCTTTTTGTTGCACACAGGGAGCAGGCGGGTCGACCCAAGTGTCCTCTGGATCCATACTTCATTATACCTGACAAGTGTAAATGTGTGGATTTTCAGACTCTAAAACTTCAGGAATCTCCAGATGCTGTGCCACATGGAGAGCTTCCCCGCCATATGCAGCTGTACTGTGACCGGTAAGATTCTGCTTCTCTGGTTATGCAGTGGTAAATCTACCATATTTCAGATTTTTTTTTTTTTTTTTTTGGTACTGATTGTGAATTTTTTTTTTTTTCCCATGGAAATCCTCATTATTTCAAAATGTTTCTCTAGGTATCTCTGTGACAAAGTTGTTCCAGGAAATAGAGTGACCATTATGGGTATTTATTCAATTCGTAAAAGTGGCAAAACATCTGGTAAAGGCCGTGACAGAGTAGGAGTGGGTATTCGAAGCTCCTATATCCGTGTTGTTGGTATACAAGTAGATACAGAAGGCACAGGTAAGTAATATTTCAACTGTACATGTCTGTACAGGATGCAACAGTCATATTGCTTAGCTGCAGCACAATTCAGTTAGTGCCTGATTTTTAACAATTAGTGTGTTTTACTAACAGTGTAGACTAGCTTCACACGTGTAGTGATAGAGCATGTAGCATATAACATTTATAGGCTACCTAGCATTAAAAAAAAACTCCATGTCATGCTTCTGCTTTCTTTTGCAAAATCTATTTTCTTGCCGTTTGTAGGTACATGTGGTGATTGGTTGCATTTCACCATGAAAAATGTAGAGATGCCGTAAATGTTTTTGTTTAACCACTTAATTTGTTTGCTTTTTACATTTCCAGGAAGGAGTGCAGCTGGTACAGTGACTCCTCAGGAAGAGGAGGAATTCAGACGTCTTGCTTCTAAACCTGATATTTATGAAACTGTTGCTAAAAGTATTGCTCCTTCAATTTATGGCAGCAGTGACATCAAAAAAGCCATTGCATGTCTGCTCTTTGGTGGATCCCGTAAAAGGTGAATTTAATGTACTGTTAAGCACATAAAGTACTAAAGTTAATTTACAATTACTTAAATATTCTAGCACCAGGCTTGTTTTAATAATGGTTTTTAATCTTTACCCAGGCTTCCAGATGGACTAACTCGAAGGGGAGACATCAACCTTCTGATGTTGGGAGATCCTGGAACTGCCAAGTCTCAGCTTCTAAAATTTGTGGAGAGGTGCTCGCCCATTGGGGTAAGACTCTTCTCTCCCACTATATGGTCTATACTTCTTATGCATGGTGCATATGGTGACCAATTATTTTGGTCATATCTGTAGCTAAATTATCTTCTTTATTTGCAGGTTTATACATCTGGTAAGGGTAGCAGTGCAGCTGGTTTAACTGCTTCCGTCATGAGGGACCCAGTATCTCGTAACTTTATTATGGAGGGCGGTGCTATGGTCTTGGCAGACGGAGGAGTTGTTTGTATTGATGAATTTGATAAGGTAACCTTTTGGAAACTTACATTTTGAATATATTAAGAGGTGTCTAAAAGTTATATGTAGGTTTAGATTACGCTAGGTTCACACTAGTGCCCGGAGTCCGTTCTGAGCTTTTGCCGGAAAGCTGTCAGACCGGGTCCGGCCGTGTGCGCCAGTGAGCATTTTATGCTCTCCGCCACGAAACTTTTTTTTTTTTTTTTTTTTTTTACCGGACACAGAGTACTGCATGTCCGAATCTGTGTCCGATTTTTAAAAAACGGTTTTGTGGCGGAGAGCATAAAACGCTGACCGGCGCTCACGGCTGGACATCTTTCAAACCCATTCAAATGAATGGGTATGAAAGAGTCCTGCAGGTTTCCGTCTCCTGCTCAGTTTTGTGCAGGAAACAGAAACCTGCATGAATGGAGACCGGGCGCAGATGTAAACGAGCCCTAAGTTTTCTATGGCTTCATTACCAAGTGTTTAGTTTGGCCATATGTAGTCAATGATGCCAAGTGGTTTTTTTGGATATTAACTTATGTTAAAACTTTCAGATGCGAGAGGATGACAGAGTTGCCATCCATGAGGCTATGGAGCAGCAGACCATTTCAATTGCGAAAGCTGGCATCACTACCACCCTGAACTCTCGCTGCTCTGTGCTTGCAGCTGCCAATTCAGTTTATGGTAGATGGGATGACACCAAGGGTGAGGAGAATATTGACTTCATGCCCACCATTTTATCAAGATTTGACATGATCTTCATAGTCAAGGATGAACACAATGAGCAGAGGGATATGGTAAGAATTGTTGAATTCATCTAGAGGCCAGACGGTGTGTAGCACCCTGATCTCCAGTTGTGGCACAATCTATTGTGATTATAGGGCTCCTACCGTTTCTTTCCTTTGTGAGTAACTTTCACTTTTGTTCTCTGCAGACTCTTGCTAAGCACGTGATGAATGTACATCTCAGTGCAAGGACACAAACCCAATCTGTAGAAGGAGAAGTTGATCTTAATACCCTCAAGAAATACATTGCTTATTGCAGAGTGTAAGTAAAATGCTATCTTTTGAAACCATGAGGCGGATATCTATTGATTGTTTTTCCCTAGCACCAATCATTTGCTTCTCTATATGTGACCTTCAGAATAAATCCCTGTATGAGTGTCCCATTACCAAAAATGTAGTAGTATAGCTTGTAATACAATAAAGACAACTCCATCACTACCTCCTTTGTCAGAGTTCATTAGTTTCACTGCCCTTGAAGTAAAGAAGTCCATCAGATGATGGCGAAACCTTCTTTCCTCTAGCACAAAGGATGCCCCCTTTTGACATGGTTACACATCTAAAAACATCAAGCATGCTGAATTAACACTTCAGTGTTTTTATAATTCTGTTGACTTTTATACTTGCGCAGTAAATGTGGACCTCGCCTGTCAGTGGAAGCAGCAGAGAAGCTCAAAAATCGTTACGTCCTCATGCGTAGTGGTGCACGGGAACATGAGAGGGAGACAGAGAAGAGATCCAGTATCCCCATAACTGTTAGGTATGGAAAGACATCCTTAGTTGATGTTAGCATGCAGTGTTGCCTTAAGTATATTCACAAGATTTTTTTTTTTATTTTTTTTATTTTTATGGTAATAAACATGACTGGTTAATTTTTCAGACAACTGGAAGCCATTGTCCGGATTTCAGAATCTCTTAGTAAGATGAAATTGCAGCCTTTTGCTACAGAAGCTGATGTAGAAGAGGCTTTGCGCTTGTTCCAGGTGTCCACACTGGATGCTGCCATGTCAGGAAGTCTTTCTGGTAAGTATGATGTGAATATCTAGATACAATGCCGTGATATGTTGTCTGTATGTAATATTATTCTAATCCTTCTGTTCAGGAGTGGAAGGATTCACCACACAGGAGGACCAAGAAATGCTGTCTCGCATCGAAAAGCAGCTGAAGAGAAGGTTTGCAATTGGTTCTCAGGTTTCTGAGCACAGCATCATCCAAGATTTTCTTAAACAGGTGAGAAATTTAAATTTTTTTTTAAGAGCAATACCTCGATACTGCCTTCATCATAAAGCTTCTTAGTGCATTGCAGAGGGAAAATGAATCTCTTTACCTAGATTTAGCATTTTCAGGAGCCAATTGTATGAGCCGTCAGAGGTCCATTAAAGGGGTTTTTACATCAAAGAAATTTCTTCTGTGATCATAAGATAGGGTTGTAATTTGGATCGATTGAGGGTACGTTTGTGTAGACCCCCAGTGATCAGGAGAACGGAGCATGTTCCCCATTCTTAGCAGAATGGTAGTTATGTCAACTGTCACTCCATTCAAGTGGATGGAGTGGTGCATGTGCTGCCTGACTAAAGAGGACCTTTCATGGTTTGGGGCACATGCAGTTTTATATATTGCTGGAAAGCAGACATTGCGCTGAATTCAGGTATAGATTTAGAGGAACTTTCTGCGCGTCATGTTTTTGCAGAGAGCTGGAGGTGCCAGTAAACTGGAATTCCCCAAGAAGTGACCCCATTTTGTAGGGGCGATTTTAGGGTCTCTGCAAAAGTGTCATGGCATCCAAAAACCAAACTAAGTATGACATTACGTACGTTATCTGGGGTACACTAATGTCATACATGTACCCTAATATCAGTTTATACTCACATATGACATTACGTGTATTATCCGGGGTACACCAGTGTCATACATGTGACATAAACTGCAGTTTGGGCACATAGCAGGGCGCAGAAGGGAAGGAGCGCGATGCGGCTTTTGGAGTACACACTCAGATGTTTGGTATCTGAATGCCATGTCATGTTTGTAGAGCCTGTAAGGTACCAGAAAAGTGGATTCCCCCAAAAAGTAAACTCATTATACTTATATACTAGAGTATATACGGTACATCCCAGGATGACTGGGAGGATAAGGTCTCACTAAGAACTTAAAGCTTTTTTACAATTTATGTCCTAATATGTGGATAGGCCATCAATAGTAGATGCACTGAGGCAGCATGGTTATTTGTAATGTTTACGTATTGCAAGCTGCACTGTTCTGCTTACTTGTACAAATTTTGGGGTATAGGTGCTATAGCGATGCACCATAGACTTGAACATGAAAGCACTACAAACCTATACCTGCTGCTACTGTTTGTGTGGTAAGTGGTATGTAAACAGTTCCACAATGTTTTGGTACAGCTCATCTCCAGGAAGCTCAGCTGTTAGACCCCTGCAGATCTAATGGTCATCAATTGTTTTAAAACTGAATTACCACTTAAACAAAGACTACCTGTGTATATCTCGTAAATGTAATATAATATTACATTCTTGTGCCACACTAGACATTTACACTTTGAATTTTTATTTCCAGAAATATCCAGAACATGCAATTCACAAGGTTCTACATCTTATGATGAGACGTGGTGAAATTCAGCATCGTCTTCAGCGTAAAGTCCTATTCCGCATAAAATAAGATGGATTGGATGAAAAGGTTGATGGCCCTGCAGCCTGGCATATTGGCCAGCTCTTTGTGTAACAGCATGAAGCTACACAACTTCAATACTAGAAGGACTTGGATAGTTCCCTCGGCAAAATATGTAAATATGCTTAGAGAACCTGTCAGGTTGATTTGGAACACTAAACCACACCTACAGTTTCCTATGGACTTTTGTATTTAGTTTTCCAGACTGCCCTGTTTTAAAGCAACCTATGCCTGTATTAAAATAAATAAATAAAAACCCTTTATACTTTGCTAGTTAAGTCTCATCAGACTCCTCTCATGCTCCTGGCACAAGGGCAAGCCTTCAGTGAAGCCCTTGCACACAGGTCTGAAGAACTGGCGTGGTGTGGAGAGTACAGTGGCAGGGTGTGTATAAAGCTTTTTTAGTGGTGGAATCTATGGCTTTACAACAGGGTGCTTTGGGACACTAAATCATCATAAAGCCCTAGGGGTGGCTTAGTGTCCCAAATTGTCCTGACTGGTTCCCTTTAACTCCAGCTGCAAGAATTGCAAAATCTGAGGGACAGAAGGGTTAATAAGTTTATGTATATAAATGACACATTGGAGGAGTATGGAGGCAGTTTCTTATGTTTTGAGTTAACATTTAGATGAGTGATATCCTATAATGTGTAAAATGTTCCTGTTGTAATATGAGTTTTATATTTCATGGTTATTTCTGAGCATCAAGTCAGATTTAAATGACATTCATAAATGAGCAAAAAGTAAATAAAAAAAAAATTATATTAACATGGCTTATGAGTTTTTCTCTAAAATATTGTTTACCATTAACATGAATGATACAAGTACACAGCCTTAGGGTGCATTCACACTGAGTAAACGCTAGCTTATTCTGAACGTAAAACATGTTCAGAATAAGCGGCGTCTAAAGCAGCTCCATTCATTTCTATGGGAGCGGGGATACGAGCGCTCCCCATAGAAATGAATGGGCTGCTTCTTTCACTCCGTGCAGTCCCATTGAAGTGAATGGGGAGTGCCTTCTGTAGACTGCCTCAAAACTGACATGTCAATATACACTCACCGGCCACTTTATTAGGTACACCATGCTAGTAACGGGTTGGACCCCCTTTTGCCTTCAGAACTGCCTCAATTCTTCGTGGCATAGATTCAACAAGGTGCTGGAAGCATTCCTCAGAGATTTTGGTCCATATTGACATGATGGCATCACACAGTTGCCGCAGATTTGTCGGCTGCACATCCATGATGCGAATCTCCCGCTCCACCACATCCCAAAGATGCTCTATTGGATTGAGATCTGGTGACTGTGGAGGCCATTGGAGTACAGTGAACTCATTGTCATGTTCAAGAAACCAGTCTGAAATGATTCCAGCTTTATGACATGGCGCATTATCCTGCTGAAAGTAGCCATCAGATGTTGGGTACATTGTGGTCATAAAGGGATGGACATGGTCAGCAACAATACTCAGGTAGGCTTTGGCGTTGCAACGATGCTCAATTGGTACCAAGGGGCCCAAAGAGTGCCAAGAAAATATTCCCCACACCATGACACCACCACCACCAGCCTGAACCGTTGATACAAGGCAGGATGGATCCATGCTTTCATGTTGTTGACGCCAAATTCTGACCCTACCATCCGAATGTCGCAGCAGAAATCGAGACTCATCAGACCAGGCAACGTTTTTCCAATCTTCAATTGTCCAATTTCGATGAGCTTGTGCAAATTGTAGCCTCAGTTTCCTGTTCTTAGCTGAAAGGAGTGGCACCCGGTGTGGTCTTCTGCTGCTGTAGCCCATCTGCCTCAAAGTTCGATGTACTGTGCGTTCAGAGATGCTCTTCTGGCTACCTTGGTTGTAACGGGTGGCTATTTGAGTCACTGTTGTCTTTCTATCAGCTCGAACCAGTCTGGCCATTCTCCTCTGACCTCTGGCATCAACAACGCATTTCCGCCCACAGAACTGCCGCTCACTGGATGTTTTTTCTTTTTCGGACGATTCTCTGTAAACCCTAGAGATGGTTGTGCGTGAAAATCCCAGTAGATCAGCAGTTTCTGAAATACTCAGACCAGCCCTTCTGGCACCAACAACCATGCCACGTTCAAAGGCACTCAAATCACCTTTCTTCCCCATACTGATGCTCTGTTTGAACTGCAGGAGATTGTCTTGACCATGTCTACATGCCTAAATGCACTGAGTTGCCGCCATGTGATTGGCTGATTAGAAATTAAGTGTTAACGAGCAGTTGGACAGGTGTACCTAATAAAGTGGCCGGTGAGTGTATATGGCAATAACATTGAACATTATCTGGTTTCTAACATAAATAGCCAATCCTTAGGATAGGTCATCATTAATAGATCTTTTGAGGACAGTACCATGAGCCATGCTGTCTGTCCACTCACAAGCTCTAGTGGCAAGAGTTGGTACTGCATTGCTGCCTCAGATTTCAATGAGACAGCGCTACAGTACCTAAACCCTCCACTACAGGAGTGCGACGCATGAGCATCATGGCTCACTGTATGTAAACAATACAGCGGACTGTGCTGTCTCGGTACAAGGGACCTGCAGATCTAATATTGATCACCAATTCTAAGGATCAATGTTTGAAACCGCATAAACCCCATTAACTTGGTGGTCCACAAGCTTTTTATGCACCAAGGACCAGTTTCACGTAGGCCAATTTCCCTTTGGCCTGGCAGGGGGTGGGGTTTTTGGTGAAGGGGCAGTGTTGGGGGTGATGGGAGCCGTTTATAATAAAACAAAGTGCACATTTAATTACATTTACCTATACTTTTAAGGGAAGTTCTCTCTCCATAGCATACATAACTTATTGGCGGTATGGACAACTCAAGTGTAGATAGGATGGGGGAAGCATTACTATAATACCAATAGATAATCCATGTGTGTGGGGAAGGACTATTACTTGTGGGGGCAGGCGGTGTCCCCCCTAAAAGAGGGATACAGAGCAATTCATTCCAGTGTGTGTGTGTGTGTATATATATATATATATATATATATATATATACACTCACTCACCACATCTTTGCAGGTGGTGTCCCCCCAAAACACGGATACAGAGCAAGTCAGTCCAGCTATATACGCTCAACCCAGCTTTACAGGCGGTGTCCCCCCAAAACAGGGATACAGAGCAGTTCAGTCCAGTTAAAGAGGACCTTTCACCATATCTGGGCACAGGCAGTGTTATATACTGCCAGAAAGCTGACAGTGCGCTGAATTCAGCGCACTGTCGGCTTTCCCGATCCGTGCCCGGTGTAAAGCGCTATCGGTCCCGGTACCGTAGCGCTTTACAGTCAGAAGGGCGTTTCTGACCATTAGCCAGAGACGTCCTTCTGCCTCGCGGCGCCAATCGCGCTGTGCTGTGGAGCCGGGAAGAACGCCCCCTCCCTCTCCTGATAATGCTCGTCTATGGACGAGCTGTGTGAGCAGAGGGAGGGGGCGTTCCTCCCGGCTCCACAGCACAGCGCGATTGGCGCCGCGAGGCAGCAGGACGTCTCTGGCTAATGGTCAGAAACGCCCTTCTGACCATAGAAGAGCTACGGTACCGGGCCGTAAGCTCTTCACACCGGGCACAGATCGGGAAAGCCGACAGTGCGCTGAATTCAGCGCACTGTCAGCTTTCTGGCAGTATATAGAACTGCCTGTGCCCAGATATGGTGAAAGGTCCTCTTTAAATATGCTCAACCCAGCTTGGCAGGCCGTGTCCCCCCAAAACAGGGATACAGAGCATTTCAGTCCAGCTATATATTCTCAACCCAGCTTTGCAGGCGGTGTCCCCCCAAACACCTAACAGGGATACAGAGCAATTCAGTCCGGCTAGATACGCTCAACCCATCTTTCATCGGTGTATAGACCATAAAATTTACATTCCCCCTACGCCCAACAGCAACACAACTGGGGTATTCCTGCCCCTATGAGCTGTTAGAATAGGTGGAATTTTTAATTACCTAACAGCTTTTGACCCCTATAAGAGGCCGGAAGACCTGCTCCTCCCTTGTGTTTTTTTTCTGTCCTGTGAGGAAAGGACAGGTGGTGGGGGGGAGAGGTGTTCCAACCTCCTATAAGGGTTCCCTCTCCCCCTGGTTGCTGTTGCGGACTGCAAATATATGTTGCTGTTACATATTACTACTTCATATCTTGTTTTCATGACTGCTGTTAAAATACGTGTGTGACATTAGCTGCTGTGTGCGGCCCTCGCAACAACCTCTTGTTACTCATGTGGCCCTCTGGGTACCCCGAGTTTGACATGCCTGCTGTTGACGACAGATGCCTACCTTACAGGATGGGGAACTCATCTGGGGGAGACCCCGGCACAAGGTACATGGAACCGCCTGGAGAGAACGCACTCATCCAATTGGCGTGAGCTTACGGCAGTTCACCGAGCACTCCTGACATTCGCACCTGTTTTACGGGGAAAAGCAGTCAAGATATGGACAGACAACCTGACAGCAGTCCACTACATCAACAAGCAGGGGGGAACCAGGTCCCCCTCTCTCCTACAAGTCACCAATTTAATCTTTGCCTGGGCGGAACAGAATCTCTCCCAGTTGTCGGCGGTACACATCCGAGGTTGTCTGAACATCCTGACGGATCAACTCAGCAGAGGCCTGACAACCTCAGGCGAATGGTCTCTACAGTCATGGCTAAAAGTTTTGAGAATGATACAAATATAAATTTTTACAAAGTCTACTGATTCAGTTTTCCTAATGGCAATTTGCAAATACTCCAGAATGTTATAAAGAGTGATCAGCTTAACAGCAATTACTTGCAAAGTCAATATTTGCCTGAAAATGAACTTTATCCCCCAAAACACATTTCAACATCATTGCAGCCCTGCCTTAAAAGGACCAGCTAACATCGTTTCAGTGATTGCTCCATTAACACAGATGTGGGTGTTGATGAGGACAGGGCTGAAGATCAATCTGTCATGATTAAGTAAGAATGACACCACTGGACACTTTAAAAGGAGGCTGGTGCTTGGCATCATTGTTTCCCCCTACGCCCAACAGCAGCACAACTGGGGTATTCCTGCCCCTATGAGCTGTTAGGACAGGTGGAATTTTTAATTACCTAACAGCTTTTGACCTCTATAAGAGGCCGGAAGACCTGCTCCTCCCTTGTGTTTTTTTCTGTCCTGTGGGACAGGACAGGTGTTCAGGGGGGGAGCAGATGTTCTGACCTCCTATAGGGGTCCACTACTCTCCCCCACCGGTACCTGACAGCAGAAGATCTTTTTCTGGACATCCTCTTTTTTCAGCAGAGGTCCCCTTCTCCCGGCGGGGACCCTGCCGGCTCGTGCACGCTCCTGTCCGACTGGGGCGCCGGGTCGGGGCTTTCCCCTAGGAACGCTAGACCTAGGAACCTTTCTCAGGTTCCTCCGGTCCGCCGTCTAACAGGGTCCGCCGCACATGCGCAGTGCGCGGGTCTCGCGGCGGAGGGGGGAGGGAGGTTGGAGAGTTGCATCTCTGAGTGCAGTAAGTAGTTAGTGTATCCCTTGTCTTCCTCCTCAGAATGTCTTCTTCTTCCTCCACTGTTCCGCCTAGAAGGAAGGCTACTTCCAAAAGGAAGCATCTGGCATGCGCTTCTTGTAGAGTGCCGCTGCCTGATGACTCCCAATATCGCTTCTGTCAGGGGTGCAGGGCCCCCTCTGTTGAAACAACTCCCATGCGAGAGATGGTGTCCTGGGTGAAGGGGTACGTCCAGGACTCCATGAAAAGAATGGAAGCCGTCTCCCTGGCCAAGAGGCCACGGCTGGATTGCGAATTGTCCCTGCCGCCTCTGGAAAAGCTGCGCCTCAGGGATGTGGAGTCGTCTTCTAGTACGGAGGAGGAGAAGGAGATTTTTCCCCTTGACAAAATGTCCAGAGTATTCAAGACCCTAAGAATCAGAGACCGGGAAGGCGGGGAAGGCTCTAGCCGTAGGTCTCGTACCTTCAGGCCCTCTTCGGAGATGCTCCGCCTGATGGAGGGCGAATGGAGGCACCCGGAGAGATCCTTTGCGCCATCCACACGCTTCAAGGCACTTTTTCCCGTCTCTGAGAGTCAACTAAAGGCGTGGGGTCCCCCGCCAAAGGTGGACGTCGCCGTGGCCAAGTTATCAAGGCGCTCCATCCTTCCATCAGAGGACGGCTCGGGCCTCAGGGACCCCATGGATCGCCGAGTCGAAGGATCTTTGAGGCGTGTATATTCGTCCGCCTCTGCCCAGGCCTCTTTGGGCATGGTCGCGAATGAGGTAGCAACTGGCTTACGCGCAGAACTGTCATCCCTGGCCAAGGACATCGATTCCGGCGTGGATCGTGATGATCTCCTCGCGGCAGTGTCCGACATCACGCTGTTGGTGGATCACCTGACAGAAGCTACCCATTTTCAGACCCGTCTGGCGGCTAGATCCATGGCACTGGCTACTGTGGCTCGCCGACCCCTATGGCTGAAGCCCTGGAAGGCTGACCTTACTTCCAAAAATAGCCTCTGTGGTCTCCCCTTTGAGCCCGGACGGCTGTTCGGAAGGGAGCTCGACCACATCATGGAAGGCTGGGCCGACTCTAAGAGCAAGAACCTGCCACAGCCCCTTGAAGGTCGGAGTACCTCCTTTCGAGGAAGAGGCACTCGAAGAGGCACCAGAGGCCAGCGGCGATCCGGGAAAGGAAGAGGTCGGGGCTCATCTCGTGGCCGTAAGAATGCCCCCTTCTAATTCCCTCTCAGTACACACCCCCCTTCCTACTCCCCCCCCTCCCCTGGGGTGGGCGGTCGTCTTTCCCACTATGTGGAGGCCTGGCGGCAGAATATTCGGGACCCCTGGGTCATCCAGATGATCCAGGAAGGTTATAAAATTAATTTTGTTTCCCAGCCGCCAGAGAAGATGGTAAGAACCCGCCCTCTTCAGGGCCCCAAACAACTTCATCTGGAGAGATTGATTCAGGAGTATGTGGACAAGGCCGCGCTAGAGATGGTTCCTCGTGCAGAACAAGGCACAGGCGTCTACTCTCCAGTCTTCTTGGTCCCCAAGCCATCAGGCGAGTGGCGTATGATCATCGATCTCAGGTATCTGAATCACTTCATCCGCAGGCTGCGGTTTCGCATGGAAACCATAAGGTCAGTACTACCTTTCATGCACCCTGGAGATCACTTCGTCACTCTGGACCTGAAGGACGCCTACCTCCACGTACCCATCTTTCTGGCACACCGAAAGTTCCTAAGGATTGCCGTAGACATACAGGGGAAAGAGGCGCACTTCCAGTTCGCAGCCCTCCCGTTCGGCATATCCTCCGCCCCCCACACCTTCACAAAGGTCATAGCTCCGGTCGCTGCCGCCCTGCGCCTTCAAGGCATATTCATAGTCCCGTACCTGGACGACTGGCTTCTGAAGGCTCATTCAAAGGAGGTTCTTACCACGCAGGTGCAGACCGTCGTAGCTCTACTAGACAAGCTGGGGTGGCTGGTAAACTGGCAGAAGTCAGTGATGGTGCCATCAACACGAGTTCAGTTCCTGGGACTTATTCTAGACTCTCTCAACATGACGGTCTCTCTACCCTCTCCTCGCAAAAGGAAAATTGCTCGGGCGGCACATCATTTGTCTTCCACATGGAAGGTCACCATCAGGATGGCGATGAAGGTCCTCGGATTGATGTCCGCTGCCCTAGATGCAGTTCCTTGGGCCCTATGGCATATGCGCCCTCTACAGAACGAGATCTTGAGAGTCTGGAATCACAGTCCTTCAGGTTTACAGAAGCCAATCCAGTTAACCATCAGCACCCGGCAAACCTTGCCCTGGTGGACCCATCTGCGAGATGGGAAGTCCTCGGTCCAGCCCGCCTGGACCCTGTTGACTACAGATGCCTCCCTCACAGGCTGGGGAGCTCATCTGGGGGAGACCCCGGTTCAAGGTACATGGAATCAGCGGGAGAGGACGCACTCATCCAACTGGTGCGAGCTTACCGCAGTTCATCGAGCACTTCTGTCATTTGCACCACTTCTACGAGGGAAAGCGGTCAAAGTAAGATCAGACAATCTGACGACAGTCCACTATATCAACAAGCAGGGAGGAGCCAGGTCCCCCTCGCTCATGCAAGTCACCAACCTGATCTTCTCCTGCACCATCCGCAATTGAATGCTCCAGCATCAGAATTTCTCCAATAAAACGTAACTTTTATTTGTGAAAGAACATATCACATTCCATAAAATTCAATGAACCATGGTCGATGGCAGAATAAAGGTACAAAGAAACGTATGGCGACGCGTTTCGGGGCGTTAACGCTGCCCCTTCCTCATAGCCTGACGCCATAAAAAGACTGACAATCTTAAATACCCAAGATCATCACCATTGCACCTGTGGTACAAAGGTCAAGACCTCTAAAAGATGTTAATGGGCCGCAATGAAAAAAACACACAAAAAATTAAAAACAAAAAGAAACATCCCAAGACATAAAACATAAATTCAAACAAACAATACGGACAATAAAACCTAAAATGAAACCACAGAATGAAAACATGAAAACATGAAAGGGAACTCACATGTGTGTAATAGATATAATCCCTTCAGGGAACCGCAAGACCTTCCCCTCGGCCCATAACAGAGACATCTGTATAACATATTGTGCGCATGCGCGCTGTGACATCATCAGCCAAAGGGCAAGGAAAGCCAATCAAAGACAAGACAGCTATATTCAAAACAAGAGTAACACGTGAATACAAAAAACATATGAACAAGGAGGAAACCTTTCACTTGCCCTTAACAAAAAATGTCCGAATGATGCCCAGTGCGCATGCGCAGAGAATCATCATGAGTCAAGGGGAAGAAGAACCAATCAGAGGTAAGAACAAAAAGTAACATCATTCATATAGCTCTATCCATGTTATAAGGCAATGATGAAACATAGTAACATCGATAAAGCAAACCATAATAAGCTGTATCAAATTACTGAAATGTACATTGCAAATCAAACAATTTCTGAACCGTGAAAACCTCCCATGTTAATCGTCAATTTCAATATATATGGTTTAGATCTTTTATAATGGACCTGAAAAAATTCAATACAATTATTCCCGTTGTTGTTATTAATATTTAAATGTTTTGAATATGTCATCTAATAGATATATATGTGCATACATGTACAAATATACGTGCATGCACATAAAAGATACATAGGCCCATTAACTTATAAGTATTTTAAATAAGTTGATGTAAAATATCTAAATCTCCGATGTACTGTATTGTCGAACAGAAAATTTTGTTTTAAATCTAATGTTCAACTCGATATTACAAATTATCAATAATTGTATATGTAAGAAAGTTCACTTTTATAATTCATGCCTCTGGGTATCCTGGTATTCAATTTTAATACCCAAAAGGCTTCTCTAATTCTAACCATATGTTCCCAGTTGCCTCCTCTTTCAGGTTTAATAATCCGTTCGATGGCTTTGAAACTGAATGAGGAAATATCCCCTTCATGTGTATCTCGAAAGTGTTTGGTTACTCCAGTAATTTTTAAAGAATTCTTATTGGTGATACTATGTACATGTTCAGAAATTCTGAGTTTCAAAGGTCTAATTGTACTCCCCACATAATAAATGTCACATGTTGAGCATGTAATAATGTAAACTACATGGTCTGTAGTGCAGTTCATAAAACCATTTATGTTATAGGTCAAAGTATTAGAGGAATTTTTAAAGATAGATGTTTTTTCTGCATACTTGCAGACTTGGCACCTATTCAGACCGCACTTATAAAAACCCTTAATATGCAACCAGGTTTCAGATCCGGATGTCCTTTTTTCAGAAAAAAGACTGGGAGATAAATAATTTCCCAAGGTCTTGCCTTTTTTGGAAACAAATTTAACCCCTTCCGTTAATATAGTATTTAAAGTTTCCCTGTCGTCCTCAACAGCGGCACAATGTGGGGTATTTCTGCCCCTGTGTGCTGGTAGGACAGGCGGATATTTAATTAGCCAATAAGATGCGTGGCAGGCCCTATAAGAGGGCACAAGAACCTCCCCTCTGCGTGTTTTTTTTCTGTCCTGTGTGGACAGAGGACAGGTGTGAGGACTTGTGTCCTCTTACAGGGCTCAGCTGTTGAGCTTGATGTTTTTGTCAAGCACCCTCTTTCCTATGGAGAGGGTGCTGGTTAGCCTGCGTTGGCTTTTTCCCCTGAATCCTCCTTCTCCTCCCCCGCTCCCTCCCCTCTCCTCCCTACCCTTTCAGCTCTGTTGAGCGCTGATCCTCAGAGCCGCACCACGCCACTGCGTGGTTACGGCGGGTCCGTGCGGCAGCTGGAACTCGCTCTGTATGGCTGCATTCGCGGCGGCCGCACTTTGCTTGCGCGCACTTCCGGTTTTGACCGGAAGTTCGCGGCGCGGGTTAGCAGGCCGGCCGGCGGGCCAGCTGAACTATCGTTCACTACACTTCAGGCTCCACTCCAGTGTTCGGAGCCCCAACGGAGGAGAGGGTGAGTGTTCCCCTGGCTTGGGGATTGCTGGGGAGGGGAGACAGTAGCCTTATTAACCCCTGTTTGGGGTAGTGGATGGGAGCGTTTAGCTCCTCCCATTTCCGGCCGGCCAGGTTAAAGGTCAGGCCGGCCGTGTCACTTGTACCTTCCTGCTGCATCTGGAAGGCTGTGCTATTGTGAGTCTGCTTATTGGTCTCACTGGCATTGCGTTTTGCGTTGTTAACCCGAGTCTGGTTATTGTCTGTCACCTTTACTCATCCGGTCTTCTGAACCTGGTAAGATCTACCCCTTTTTAAAAAAAAAAAAAAAAAAAAAAAGGTGCAATGTATGATGCATGGTGACAGTTTGCATGGTCTATTATCTCTTTATTGCAGGATATGTCATCCTCTACTACCCCTCCTGGGGATGGTAGGAGGAAATCCTCTGCCAAGAGGAAACACCTTTCCTGTTTTAATTGCGACACACCGCTCCCTGATGGTAGGTAGCGGCTTAAGGGGTTGGTCCCTTTCATGTAGTGTGGTCCTATAACTTGCCTATTATTTTTAGGCTATGAATGGGCCCGTTGTAAAGGGTGTAGAGGTCCTCCACCTGAGGAGCCCTCTCCCAGAGATATGATGGCCTGGGTCAAGGAGATGGTGAGTTTGGGCATCGCTTGGGTAAATAGGTTTTCCCTTGCTTGTTTTCTCCTTTTGTTTTGCAGGACGATTCCCTCAAAGGAATTCATGCCACCTTGTCTCAGCTTACCAAAAGACCATGCCCTGAGCACCGTTCCTCCTCCCTGCCACCTTTGGAACTGTTGCGGGTGGCAGAGGATGATTCTTCTGAGGACGACTCAGTAATTTCCGGCAGACCTGTGTTCCACTATGAACAAACATGCAGGCTGCTGAAGTCCATCCGGTCTACAGTGGGCCGAGATGTTGACGGGGAAGCCTCCACGTCTGCCTCTGGGGGACATATTGCCTTCCATGCGGACGCCACGCTGTCCGACCTTATGGCACAGCAGTGGAAACAGCCAGAGAAGGGACACACTCTCTCCAGGATTTTCAAGACCTTGTTTCCTGTTGACACTGCCCAGTGGGATTCCTGGGGGCCTCCCCCGAAGGTGGATTTGGCAGTTGCCAAGCTGTCCCGCAGAACCCTGGTGCCCCTAGAAGATGGTTCCAATCTTCAAGACCCTCTGGATCGCAGGGCGGACTCTGCTCTAAAGAAGATCTACTCCGCTTCCTCTGCACAAGCCTCTGTGGCCATAGCCTCCTCCACGGTTGGCGACTTTCTGCGCAACCGTTTAGCCGCCTTGGAGCGGGATATAGATGCGGGCGTGGATAGAGACGAAATTCTGTCCTCTATGAAGAGAGTTCATAGGGCCGCAGATTATCTGGCGGAAGCTTCCCGCCATCAATTGAAGATCTCCGCCAAATCTATGGCGTTATCCACCGCTGCCCGTAGACCCCTGTGGCTAAAGCCTTGGCGTGCAGATTTTGCATCTAAGGCAGCTCTCTGCGCTCTCCCCTTTGAACCGGGAAGAGTGTTTGGCCAAAGTTTGGATGCCATTATGGAGGGTTTAGCTGAAGGTAGGGGAAGGTCCCTACCTCAAGCATCCAGGGGCAGACGTGCTCCCTCTAGAGGCAGAGGTTCTTCCTCTAATTATAGACGCCCGGCTCAGCAGCGGCGTTCTAGATACCGCCCTAGGGGTGCCGGACGTGGCGCTCCCAAGGAGGATGCCAAGAGGAAGCCTGAGTTTTGACGTGGGGCAGCTCCCTGTGGCCCCTCTTCCTGTGGGAGGACGTCTCGCCTCCTTTTTCAAAGCATGGTCCACCCACATTCAAGACCCTTGGGTGTTGAAGATTATACAGCACGGGTATCACATCGATTTTCACCTTCCTCCTCCAGATCGGTTCGTCATCACCCGAATCCTTCCACCTTCTCAGCAGTCCAGTCTGGAAGCCTCGGTCGCCGATTATGTTGCCAAGGGCGCCCTGGAGAAGGTACCAACCTCAGATCACGGCCTGGGAGTTTACTCCCCCGTCTTTCTGGTCCCCAAAGCCACCGGGGGCTGGAGAATGATAATAGACCTGAGGTACCTCAACCAGTTTATCAGGAAGAGGTCATTTCGTATGGAGACCGTGGATTCCGTAGCTGTTTTTCTTCAACCAGGAGAGGTGATGGTTACCCTCGACTTGAAGGACGCTTATCTACATGTCCCTATTGCTCCTTCCCACAGGAAGTTCCTCAGGATTACCGTTTCTATGGCAGGCCACAGGGAGCACTATCAGTTCACAGCTCTGCCTTTCGGCATCACATCCGCCCCACTGGTATTCACCAAGGTGATCGCTCCGGTCGCTGCGACCCTCAGACTTCAGGGTCTTTTCATCGTCCCTTATCTAGACGACTGGCTATTGAAAGCTCAGTCTCCTGCTGCCCTCCTCCAGCAGCTCAATCTTGCCATCAACTTCCTACAAGAATTAGGATGGATTATCAATTGGGAGAAGTCCGAAGTCGTTCCATCCACCCGAAGGAAATTCCTCGGTTTTTTAGTGGATTCAGAAGCGATGCAGATCTTCCTCTCCCGTCCAAGAAAGGAAAGGATCCAAGCCAGTGCACGATTCCTATTGCGCACTCGGCAGGTAACTATCCGCACCGCCATGAGAGTTCTGGGCCTAATGTCATCCTCGGCCAGGGCGGTCCCTTGGGCTTTATGGCATTTGCGTCCCCTACAGATGGAAGTGTTGAGAACCTGGAACAGGTCTCCACGGGGACTGCACAAGAAGATCTGCCTTTCTCCCGCTACCCGTCTTTCCCTCAGATGGTGGATACACCTGAAAGACGGAAGGTCCACGGTCCCGACAGTGTGGACCCTGTTGACAACAGATGCATCCCAGTGGGGATGGGGAGCCCATTGTCAAGACAAAACTGTACAAGGACGATGGAGATGTCCGGAGCTGGCCCTAGTACACTTTGCCCCGGAATTGAAAGGCAAGTCAGTCAAGATCCGGTCAGACAATACGACGGTGGTTGTTTATATAAACAAACAAGGGGGCACCAGGTCACCAACCTTGCTGAGAGAGACGAATCTCATATTCACCTGGGCAGAGAAGAATTTGGTCCAGTTGTCCGCTGTTCACATAAAGGGCTCCCTGAACATAGTAGCGGATCAGCTGAGTCGGGGTATTACCGTATCAGGAGAATGGTCTCTCAATCCAGACGTATTTCAACAGATCATCCAGAGATGGGGTCTCCCGGAGGTCGATCTTATGGCTACCCGACTCAACGCCAAGGTAAGGACCTTCTGCTCCCTGTACCAGGAGGACAATCCTTTGGCAGTGGATGCCCTGTCCATCCCTTGGAGGTTCAGGCTGTTTTACATTTTCCCTCCAATTCCAATCATACCGAAGGTATTGATAAAAATAAGACAGGACCAAGCCTCGGGAATAGCCATAATCCCGTTCTGGCCAAAAAGGGCTTGGTTTGCTCAGCTCATACAAATGAGTCAGGGCATATATTGGAGGCTTCCCCCACTCCCAGACCTGGTAACCCAAGGAGAGCTGAGATGCCAGGATCTGAGGAGACTCAACCTGACAGCCTGGAGGTTGACCAGTCCCTATTGAGAAATAGAGGACTGTCACAAGCCGTCTTGAAGACCCTATCCAGCGCCAGAGCAGATTCGACTAACAAGAACTACCGTCGAATAAGTAACATCTTTAATGCCTGGTGTCTACAGCATCAAGTGGACTTCACCGATCCCCCTACGGAGGCGATCCTGGACTTCCTTCAAGACGGACTAGACAGAGGTCTCGCTGTGGCCACACTCAAAGTACACGTTGCAGCCCTGTCCGCCGATCTGGGGAGGCGTTTGTCTCAAGATTCCTTAGTGAGCACCTTTATTAAAGGGGCAACTAGGCTGAGACCGGTGGTAAACACCCCTGTCCACCAATGGGACCTTATTCCGGTCCTAAACGCTTTATGTGTTCATCCATTTGAACCTTTGGAGGAAAGCTCCCTCAAGTCATTAACCGGCAAGATGGCGCTACTATTGGCAGTAACAACTGCCAAACGGGTTGGTGAACTACAAGCCTTGTCCGCTGAGGAGCCATATACCACCTTTTCCTCTGACCATGTGCAGCTTAGGTTCCTCCCGGGTTTTCGTCCCAAGGTTCCATCCGCTGTAAACAGAAACCAGATAATCTCCCTTCCGGTATTTTTTCCTTTCCCTTCTTCTGCTGAAGAAGAGAGATGGCATAAACTGGACGTGGTCAGATGCCTACAGATTTACTTACAGCGCACTCGCCCTTTTAGGCGAACTGAAAACTTGTTGGTCAGCTACACGGGGAGAAACAAGGGCGCCAAAGCCGCTAAAGCCACAATATCCCGGTGGGTGACCGAGACTATTAAAATCGCCTATACCACCCAAGGTTTGTCGGCTCTAGCATTTCTTCATGCCCACTCAACCAGGGCAGTGTCTACCTCTCAGGCAGAGAAGAGTGCCTTGCCGGTGGATCAAATCTGTGCAGCGGCCTCCTGGGCGTCGGAATCTACCTTCATCCGGCATTATCGCCTGAAGGACCAAGTGGCAGGTTCCACTGCTTTTGCCCATACCGTTTTAAGTTCGGTTATGAGTTAATCCCACCCATCCTGGGGACCTGCTTGCTATATCCCCACATTGTGCCGCTGTTGAGGACGACAGGGAACGAGTGATTATGAAGATAATCTTGTTTCCCTAAGTCCTAACAGCGGCACAAGATTTCCCACCCTGGGAATCATATCTTATGTCTAAAAGCTGTATATAAATATTATGGAGGTACTTTTGTATTTACACGCAGAGGGGAGGTTCTTGTGCCCTCTTATAGGGCCTGCCACGCATCTTATTGGCTAATTAAATATCCGCCTGTCCTACCAGCACACAGGGGCAGAAATACCCCACATTGTGCCGCTGTTAGGACTTAGGGAAACAAGATTATCTTCATAATCACTCGTTCTTCCTGATGTAATATTCCCAAATTTCTACGAATTATATTAGTCACTTCTTTATAATCCGTACTGAACCTGGTTGAGAAATAAAGGTTAGAACTACTTTTACCAATGGGTTTCCTTTTTTTATTGTTTCCGTTAGATGACAACAGCGTCTTTCTATCTATTTTTTTCGCTATATTTTTGGCCCTATTAAGCGAACCATTGAGAGTATCCTCTATCCTTTAAGCGTTTGAGAACCTGTTGGGATTGTATTTCATAAGATGCACCTTCACTACAAGCCCTTTTAACTCTTATTAACTCTCCCACTGGCAACGCACGTATAGTATGAGCCGGGTGAGAGCTTTTGGCGTGCAGCAGTGTGTTACCTGCTTCGCTTTTTCGAAAAAGGCTAGTGTGAACTACACCCCTTTCTATATCCCCTGAAAGGGTGACGTCCAAAAAATCAATAGAGTCCTTTGCAATCCTGTGTGTGAATTTCAGATTAAAATCATTGTCATTGATGTACTTGACAAATTCTGGTATTAATTTATCCTCTCCATGCCATACTAACAGCAAGTCATCTATGTACCTTCCATACCAGCTAATATAATCCCTGTAGGGATTGCTGGTATGGAAGATACACTTGCTCTCCCACCAACTCATGACAAGGTTCGCCAATGAGGGCGAGAACCTCGCCCCCATTGGCACGCCACATACAGTCCTATGAAAATGTTTGGGCACCCCTATTAATCTTAATCATTTTTAGTTCTAAATATTTTGGTATTTGCAACAGCATTTCAGTTTGATATATCTAATAACTGATGGACACAGTAATATTTCAGGATTGAAATGAGGTTTATTGTACTAACAGAAAATGCGCAATATGCATTAAACCAAAATTTGACCGGTGCAAAAGTATGGGCACCTCAACAGAAAAGTGACATTAATATTTAGTACATCCTCCTTTTGCAAAGATAACAGCCTCTAGTCGCTTCCTGTAGCTTTTAATCAGTTCCTGGATCCTGGATAAAGGTATTTTGGACAAACAATTCAAGTTCAGTTAAGTTAGATGGTCACCGAGCATGGACAGCCCGCTTCAAATCATCCCACAGATGTTCAATGATATTCAGGTCTGGGGACTGGGATGGCCATTCCAGAACATTGTAATTGTTCCTCTGCATGAATGCCTGAGGATTTGGAGCGGTGTTTTGGATCATTGTCTTGCTGAAATATCCATCCCCGGCGTAACTTCAACTTCGTCACTGATTCTTGAACATTATTCTCAAGAATCTGCTGATACTGAGTGGAATCCATGCGACCCTCAACTTTAACAAGATTCCCGGTGCCGGCATTGGCCACACAGCCCCAAAGCATGATGGAACCTCCACCAAATTTTACAGTGGGTAGCATGTGTTTTTCTTGGAATGCTGTTTCTTTTTGGACGCCATGCATAACGCCTTTTTTTTTATAACCAAACAACTCAATTTTTGTTTCCAAAATGAAGCTGCCTTGTCCAAATGTGCTTTTTCATACCTCAGGCAACTCTATTTGTGGCGTACATGCAGAAATGGCTTCTTTCTCATCACTCTCCCATACAGCTTCTATTTGTGCAAAGTGCGCTGTATAGTTGACCGATGCACAGTGACACCATCTGCAGCAAGATGATGCTGCAGCTCTTTGGAGGTGGTCTGTGGATTGTCCTTGACTGTTCTCACCATTCTTCTTCTCTGCCTTTCTGATATTTTTCTTGGCCTGCCACTTCTGGGCTTAACAAGAACTGTCCCTGTGGTCTTCCATTTCCTTACTATGTTCCTCACAGTGGAAACTGACAGGTTAAATCTCTGAGACAGCTTTTTGTATCCTTCCGCTGAACAACTATGTTGAACAATCTTTGTTTTCAGATCATTTGAGAGTTGTTTTGAGTAGCCCATGATGCCACTCTTCAGAGGAGATTCAAATAGTAGAACAACTTGCAATTGGCCACCTTAAATACCTTTTCTCATGATTGGATACATCTGGCTATGAAGTTCAAAGCTCACTGAGGTTACAAAACCAATTTTGTGCTTCAGTAAGTCAGTAAAAAGTAGTTAGGAGTATTCAAATCAATAAAATGATAAGGCTGCCCATACTTTTGCACCGGTCAAATTTTGGTTTACTGCATATTGCGCATTTTCTGTTAGTACAATAAACCTAATTTCAATCCTGAAATATTACTGTGTCCATCAGTTATTAGATATATCAAACTGAAATGGCTGTTGCAAACACCAAAATATTTAGAACTAAAAATGATTAAGATTAATAGGGGTGCCCAAACTTTTTCATAGGACTGTATTTGGAGATAGTATTTATTACCAAACATAAAATAATTATGCTGCAGGAGATAATCAACTATTTCTACAATGAACTCACACACATCATTTGCAAAGTTAGAATATTTTTTTAGATGATCAGCTAAAGCCAAAAGTGCAATATTATGTGGTATAGAAGGATAAAGCGAAGAAACATCGCATGTCATCCAAATGTGTTCCCCCCTCCACTCAAACAAACTGAAAACCCTCAGGACCTCTTTTGAATCTCTTATGTACCCCGGTGTACGGGCAACCAGAGGCTGTAACACTTGATCAATCCAATCACAAAGGTTCATGGGCATCATTCGGACATTTTTTGTTAAGGGTAAGTGAAAGGTTTCCTCCTTGTTCACGTGCTTTTTGTATTCACGTGTTACTCTTGTTTTGAATACAGCTGTCTTGTCTTTGATTGGCTTTCCTTGCCCTTTGGCTGATGATGTCACAGCGCGCATGCGCACAATATGTTATACGGATGTCTCTGTTATGGGCCGAGGGGAAGGTCTTGCGGTTCCCTGAAGGGATTATATCTATTACACACATGTGAGTTCCCTTTCATGTTTTCATGTTTTCATTCTGTGGTTTCATTTTAGGTTTTATTGTCCGTATTGTTTGTTTGAATTTATGTTTTATGTCTTGGGATGTTTCTTTTTGTTTTTAATTTTTTGTGTGTTTTTTTCATTGCAGCCCATTAACATCTTTTAGAGGTCTTGACCTTTGTACCACAGGTGCAATGGTGATGATCTTGGGTATTTAAGATTGTCAGTCTTTTTATGGCGTCAGGCTATGAGGAAGGGGCAGCGTTAACGCCCCGAAACGCGTCGCCAGACGTTTCTTTGTACCTTTATTCTGCCATCGACCATGGTTCATTGAATTTTATGGAACGTGATATGTTCTTTCACAAATAAAAGTTATGTTTTATTGGAGAAATTCTGATGCTGGAGCATTCAATTGCGGATGGTGGTGTTTTATACCTCGGGCTGAGAGGCTGGATATCCGTGCATCTTTCTAATTACAAAGGCATCCTATTAAGGTTACTTACCTTTAAGATCATTTGGGCACATTCATTGAGAGACACGTGAGTGAGCTGACACAATTATATTCATTTATGATCTTCTCCTGGGCAGAACGAAACCTCTCCCAGCTGGCCGCGGTACATATCCAGGGCCGCCTGAACATCCTAGCGGATCAACTCAGCAGAGGCCAGCCAACCGCAGGCGAATGGTCCCTGAACCAGGACATCTTCCACTACCTGACCAGGAGGTGGGGTCTCCCCGAGGTGGATCTGATGGCCACCCAACACAATGCCAAAGTAGAAAGGTTTTGCTCCCTGTACCGGGAAGACAACCCTTTGTCTGTGGATGCCCTGTCAATACCATGGAGGTTCGAACTGGCATACGTGTTCCCTCCCATCCCGATGATACCGAAGGTATTGGCGAAACTCGGGCAGGACCAGACTTCGGCAATAGTGATCATGCCGTTCTGGCCAAAAAGGGCATGGTTCACCGACCTTATCCTTATGAGTCGGGGGAACTACTGGAGGCTTCCACCAGTCAGGAACCTGGTGTCACTGAACAGTCGGCCGTGCCTGGGCCTAGACAAATTCAACCTCACTGCCTGGAGGCTAACCGCGCCATACGCGCAGACAGAGGATTGTCCCAGGGAGTGCTAAGTGCCTTAGCCCATTCAAGAGCAGAGGCAACCAATCAGAGCTACAAAAGAATCGCCCGGATATTCCGAGATTGGTGTACAGGCAGCCACCGCGATCCAGACAGAGATGCAGTCCTAGAGTTCTTACAGAACGGCTTGGAGAGAGGACTAGCACCTGCCACCCTCAAGGTTCAAGTGTCAGCTCTATCTGCTCTCCTGGAGACACGGTTATCACAAGATCCTCTTGTCAAACAGTTCCTTAGGGGGGCTGCCAGGCTCCGCCCCCAGGTACGGCCCCCTGTCCCCAGGTGGGACCTGGCCGCGGTTCTACAAGGGCTATGTGCGCCCCCCTTCGAACCATTATCTGAAGTGGACTGGAAGTACCTGTCATTTAAAGTGACCTTTCTGTTGGCAATAACCTCCGCCAAGAGGGTTGGCGAATTGCAGGCTCTAGCAGCCTCCGAACCTTTCATAACTTTCTTTCCTGACAGAGTACAGCTAAGGTTCGTCCCAGGATTCTTGCCGAAGGTACCCACACTTCAGAACACCAATCAAGTGATCACCCTACCGGGCTTCTTTCCCTCCCCTGCCACTGAGCAGGAGGAGAAGCTACACACACTGGATCTGGTAAGAGCACTACGTATCTACCTGGATCGTACAGCACCGTTCCGAAGATCAGAGAATCTTCTGGTTAATGTGTTTGGCCACAATAGAGGCGCTAAAGCATCAAAGGTAACCCTGTCTAGATGGATCAGAGAAGCTATCAGCTGTTCCCTACGGGCTCAGAATCTTCCTGTTCCAGATTTCCTACGAGCCCATGCCACCCGATCAGTGGCGACATCATGGGCAGAGACACGGTTCCTCTCTCTAGAGCAGATATGTGCTGCAGCCTCTTGGAGCTCACAGCTGACTTTTGCCAAACACTACAGATTGGACTGGCGTACGGCCGATGCTACAGCATTTGGGCACTCCGTCTTGGCATCAGCCTGCCAGGAGGTCCCGCCCTAGGGGAGATAATACTTGCTAAATCCCCAGTTGTGCTGCTGTTGGGCGTAGGGGGAAAGAAAGATTATGAATGATAATCTGTTTTCCCTTAGCCCAAACAGCAGCACAAGGCTCCCTCCCTAAGAGGTGCTATTGTACAGATTTTGTGTATGTGTGTGTAGCTCTTGGCATAGATTGCTCTGTATATCATACTTGTTACTAACACAAGGGAGGAGCAGGTCTTCCGGCCTCTTATAGAGGTCAAAAGCTGTTAGGTAATTAAAAATTCCACCTGTCCTAACAGCTCATAGGGGCAGGAATACCCCAGTTGTGCTGCTGTTTGGGCTAAGGGAAAACAGATTATCATTCATAATCTTTCTTTCTCTTCTGTTAACCATGGTTATCTCTAAAGAAACACGTGCAGTCATCATTGCACTGCACAAAAATGGCCTAACAGGGAAGAGTATCGCAGCTAGAAAGATTGCACCTCAGTCAACAATCTATCGCATCATCAAGAACTTCAAGGAGAGAGGTTCCATTGTTGGCAAAAAGGCTCCAGGGTGCCCAAGAAAGACCAGCAAGCGCCAGGACCATCTCTTAAAAGTGTTTCAGCTGCGGGATCGGGTACCAGCAGTGCAGAGCTTGCTCAGAAATGGCAGCAGGCAGGTGTGAGTGCATCTGCACGCACTGTGAGGCGGAGACTCTTGGAGCAAGGCCTGGTCTCAAGGAGGGCAGCAAAGAAGCCACTTCTCTCCAGAAAAAACATCAGGGACAGACTGATATTCTGCAAAAAGGTACAGGGAGTGGACTGCTGAGGACTGGGGTAAAGTCATTTTGTCTGATGAATCCCCTTTTTGATTGTTTGGGACATTTGGAAAACAGCTTATTCGGAGAAGACGAAGTGAGAGCTACCACCAGTCTTGTCTCATGCCAACTGTAAAGCAACCTGAAACCATTCATGTGTGGGGTTGCTTCTCAGCCAAGGGAATCGGCTCTCTCACAATCTTGCCTAAAAACACAGCCATGAATAAAGAATGGTACTAGAATGTCCTCCAAGATCAACTTCTCCCAACCGTCCAAGAGCAGTTTGGCGATCAACAAATGCCTTTTCCAGCATGATGGAGCACCTTGCCATAAAGCAAAGGTGATAACTAAATGGCTCAGGGAACAAAACATAGAGATTTTGGGTCCATGGCCTGGAAACTCCCCAGATCTTAATCCCATTGAGAACTTGTGGTCAATCATCAAGAGACAGGTGGACGAACAAAATCCTACAAATTCTGACAAAATGCAAGCATTGATTGTGCAAGAATGGACTGCTATCAGTCAGGATTTGGTCCAGAAGTTGATTGAGAGCATGCCAGGGAGAATTGCAGAGGTCCTGAAGAAGAAGGGTCAACACTGCAAATATTGACTTGCTGCATTAACTCATCTAACTGTCAATATAAGCTTTTGTTACTAGAGATGAGCGAACAGTGTTCTATCGAACACATGTTCGATAGGATATCAGGCTGTTCGATGTGTTCGATTCGAATCGAACATCACGTGGCAAACTCCAAAAAAATTTGATTCCCCTCCCACCTTCCCTGGCGCTTTTTTTGCACCAATAACAGCGCAGGGGAGGTAGGACAGGAACTACGACACCGGAGGCATAAAAAAAAATCGGAAAAAGTCATTGGCTGCCGAAATCAGGTGGCCTTCATTTTAGACGAATAGTGGATTTCAAATCCGGGTCATATGAGAATGTGAACTTTGTGACTAAGAGACAGGGATAGCTGTACAGGCAGGGATAGCTAGGGATAACCTTTATTTAGGGGGGAATGTTATTAAAAATAACTTTTTGGGGCTCTATCGGGTGTGTAATTGTGATTTTTGTGACATAAACTTTTTCCCATAGGAATGCATTGGACAGTGCTGATTGGCCAGAGTACGGAATTCGACCAATCAGCGCTGGCTCTGCTGGAGGAGGCGGAGTCTAAGATCGCTCCACACCAGTCTCCATTCAGGTCCGACCTTAGACACCGCCTCCTCCGGCAGATCCAGCGCTGATTGGCCGAAGGCTGGCCCAGAGACTTAGCAGTGCTGAGCCAGTTCTGCTCAACTACACTGTGTGCCGAGTGTGCACACTCGGCTCTGCTACATCTGATGTAGCAGAGCCTGCTACTGCAGAGACTTAACAGTGCTGAGCCAGTTCTGCTCAACTACACCGTGTGCCGGTTAGCCCATCTGATATAGCAGAGCCGAGTGTGCATAAGGGTTCTAGTGCACCCTCGGCTCTGCTACATCTGATGTAGCAGAGCCGAGTGTGCACACTCGGCACACGGTGTAGTTGAGCAGAACTGGCTCAGCACTGCTAAGTCTCTGCATTCCCATAGGAATGCATTGGCCAGCCTTCGGCCAATCAGCGCTGGCTCTGCCGGAGGAGGCGGAATCTAAGGTCGGACCTGAATGGAGACTGGTATGGAGCGATCTTAGACTCCGCCTCCTCCAGCAGAGCCAGCGCTGATTGGTCGAATTCCGTACTCTGGCCAATCAGCGCTGGCCAATGCATTCCTATGGGGAAAAGTTAGCTTGCGAAAATCGCAAGCTGACAGGGATTTCCATGAAATAAAGTGACTTTTATGCCCCCAGACATGCTTCCCCTGATGTCCCAGTGTCATTCCAGGGTGTTGGTATCATTTCCTGGGGTGTCATAGTGGACTTGGTGACCCTCCAGACACGGATTTGGGTTTCCCCCTTAATGAGTATATGTTCTCCATAGACTATAATGGGGTTCGAAACCCGTTCGAACACTCGAACAGTGAGCGGCTGTTCGAATCGAATTTCGAACCTCGAACATTTTAGTGTTCGCTCATCTCTAATTACTATACATCTAAAAATGCGCAAGGCTAGCGCAAAGGGACAGAGACGAGGACGGGGGCATGGAAATGCAGATGAGGAGCAAGGTTGCGGTCAATCAACAGCGTCTCCCGTGCCTACTACTCTGTGGCAGCAAGCATTGCACTTCCCCACAGTCTCCGGCTTGATGGCCACATTAAGTAGGGTGCAGGGCACAAACCTAACTAGGCCCGACCACCAGGAACAGGTGTTACAATGGCTGGCGGATAATGCTTCCAGCACATTCTCCACCAGCCAGTCAGCCTCTACCTCAACTCCGCCTGCCCAATCTTCCCAGCAAAGTAATCCCACCTTTCCCACCTCCCAGGACCTGTTTACGGGTCTATTCACTGTCCCTCTCTCTGTCCCACCACGTCCCGAATCACAGGAGGTACCAAATGAGTTTCTGTGTCCTGATGCCCAAACACTGGAGCATCTGCTATCTTCTGTTGTTGTTGACCAGCAATCCGCCCTCAGTGAGGACGATGACGAGACACAGTTGCCATCAGGGCAGCCTGTTGCCATGGTCGGTGTCCGGTCAGTGTGCGGTCTACCTCATTTCCCCACCCAACATTCCTGGCAGGGGCTCTGAACCACCACCCTCTTCCTCCTCCTCCACTGCCATCACATCGACCCCAGCTACCTGCTGGAAACGCTGCAGCACTGGCGTGGGGAGACGTCAGCAGGCTGTGCTGAAGCTTATCAGCTTGGGGGACAGACATCACACTGCCTCCGAGGTGAGGGATGCCTTCCTCGATGAGATGTCAACATGGTTTTCGCTGCTGCACCTGGGCCTAGGCATGGTCGTGTGTGATAACGGCTGGAACCTGGTAGCTGCTCTGGAGCTTGGCAACCTCCAACACATTCCATGCCTGGCCCACTTTTTCAATTTAGTTGTGCAACAGTTTTTAAAAACGTACCCCAATTTAGCCGAGCTACTGGTGAAAGTGCGGCGCCTGTGCGCCCACTTTCACAAGTCTACAGTAGCTGCTGCTAGCCTCAAATCACTCCAGCAACGCCTCCATCTGCCAGAACACCGGCTGTTGTGTGGCGTCCACACCCGCTGGATCTGGACATACCACATGCTGAGCAGAGTGTGTGAGCAGCAGAGACCCTTGATGGAGTATCATCTCCAAAACCCAAGGGTTCCTCAGAGTCAGCTCCCGCAGTTTCTGCACCATGAGTGGCCATGGATGGCAGACTTATGCAAGATACTGCATGTCTTTGAGGAGTCCACCAAGAGGGTCAGCTGTGACGACGCACTCGTGAGTGTAACAATTCCGCTCTTGTGTGTGATACGAGAATCCCTCATCGCCATCAGGTATAACGCATTGTACGCTGAAGAGTCGGGCAAAGGAGTAGAACCATCCCAGCAGGATAGTCAGTGCACACTCCTGTCCACTTCACAGCGTATACTGACGGAGGAGGAGGATGACGAAGTGGCAGATGATGTCATTGTCACACAGGAGGCTAGTGGGAGGAAATGGAGAGTGACCATTCCGGTGTGGACAGCGAAGTCATGCCAAGTAACACTCTAGCACACATGGCTAAATTCATATTAGGGTGCTTTTCAACTGACAAACGCATTGTCAAAATCCTGGAGAGCAACCACTACTGGATTTTTGCAATCCTCGACCCCCAGTATAAAAATAATATCTCGACTTTTATTCCAGTAGAGGGGAGGGCCAGTCGCATTAGTGATCTCCACAAGCAACTGGTGCAGAATATGATGGAGATGTTTCCGTCAACTCTCGTTGGTGGCAGAGAGGAGAGTTCCTCCAACAGGCTAACAACTGCCATTGAGTCCACACCCGGCAGGGGCACACTCTCCAAGGTCTGGGATACGTTAATGGCACCACCTCACCAAACTACCGCCACTGAGGGGCCTAGTGTCACCAGTAGGGACAAGTATAGGCGCATGTTGCGGGAGTACCTGGCCGACCACAGCCCTGTTCTCTCCGATCCCTCTGCGCCCTACACTTATTGGGTCTCCAAGTTGGATTTGTGGCTGGAACTTGCGCTGTCATTGGAGGTCCTTTTCCTGCCCTGCCACCAGTGTGCTATCGGAAAGGGTCTTTTGCGCAGCTGGTGGCATAATTACGGATAAGTGCAGCCGGCTGTCAGCTGACAGTGCTGACCGGCTGACGCTGATCAAAATGAACAGCCACTGGATAGACCCATCATTTTCATGTCCACCAGTGTCAAGCACCCCAACATGAAGTTTCATGTGTGTGCGCTAACCCTCTACAATTCCTCCTCATACTCATACTCCTCCACCATCAGCGTTGCACAACTCTGCTCCTACTAGGCTCAATCCACCCTGATTCCCCAAACTCTGCTGGTTAGAGTCTCAATCCACCCTGATTTCCCCCAAACTCTGCTGGTTAGAGTCTCAATCCACCCTGATTCCCCCAAACTCTACTGGTTAGAGTCTCAATCCACCCTAATTCCCCCAAACTCTGCTGGTTAGAGTCTCAAAGCACCCTGATTCCCCCAAACTCTGCTGGTTAGAGGCTCTACTCACCCTGAGGACTAAAAACACTTCTGGTGCAAGGCTCTACTCACTCCAAGGGCCAAAAACACTGCTGGTGCAAGGCTCTACTCACTCTAAGGGCCAAAATGTAAAACACTGCTGGTGCAAGGCTCTACTCAATCCAAGGGCCAAAAAGTAAAACACTACTGGTGCAAGGGTCTACTCACTCCAAGGGCCAAAAAGTAAAACACTGCTGGTGCAAGGCTCTACTCACTCCAAGGGCCAAAAACACTGCTATTACAAGGCTCTACTCACTCCAAGGGCCAAAAACACTGCTGGTGCAAGGCTCTACTCACTCCAAGGGCCAAAAACACTGCTATTACAAGGCTCTACTCACTCCAAGGGCCAAAAACACTGCTGGTGCAAGGCTCTACTCACTCCAAGGGCCAAAAACACTGCTGGTGCAAGGCTCTATTCACTCCAAGGGCCAAAAACTAAAACTCTACTGGTGCAAGGCTCTACTCACTCCAAGGGCCAAAAACACTGCTGTTGCAAGGCTCACCTAACTCCAAGGGCCAAGAACACTGCTAGTGCAAGGCTCTACTCACTCCAAGGGCCAAAAAGTAAAACACTGCTGGTGCAAGGCTCTACTTACTCCAAGGGCCAAAAACTAAAACTCTACTGGTGCAAGGCTCTACTCACTCCAAGGGCCAAAAACACTGCTATTACAAGGCTCTACTCACTCCAAGGGCCAAAAACACTGCTGGTGCAAGGCTCTACTCACTCCAAGGGCCAAAAACACTGCTGGTGCAAGGCTCTACTCACTCCAAGGGCCAAAAACACTCCAAGGGCCAAAAACACTGCTGGTGCAAGGTGGGCAGTGCGCGGCAAGCCCATGGACCCCCGGCAAGCCCATGGATCCCATTATAGTCTATGGGGCCCGTGCGCTTGAACTGCACAGCGCTTGCAGTTGCACTTGTGTTCCATCTGTAGGGGTCCTCATGCGGACCATTACGGACGGAACACATCAGCATGTGTGAACTGGGCAATGTAATGGCGCCGCTGCAGAGCGATCGCCATAGAAACCGGCACCTCCGCTGTAAGCTCTTACAGTGGGTAATGCCGGAGCTGCTTCGGCATCTCTGCTGTAAGAGTTACAGCAGAGGTGCCCTCTGGAGATGTCCTCCCCCCCCTTCCAAGTTTAAAATTAGCCCCCAGGGCCGGTCCCCACTGGCCCCATACCTTTAAAGTTGCAGTTCGGCTCCTGCACGACGAGCTCGCAGGAGCCGACCTGTTCTGATGACAGCCGGAGCCTAATGAAGGCTCCCAGGCCTGTCATGGCTATATTACTATTGCGGCTGGTCTATGACCATCCGTAATAGTAATGTAGAGAATCTCCCATAGACGGCAATACACTTGTATTGCCGTCTATGGGACTTGTAATCAAATGATTGCAGGTTCAAGTCTCCTAGTGAAAAAAAGAAGTTTTAAAAAATATAATATAATAATAAATAAAAGTTCGAAATAACTACTTTCCCTAGAATAGATATAAAGGCGGGTTCACACCAGCACCTGATCTCTGTTATGCAGGTTTCCGTTTTCTGTTGGCAGAAAACGGAAACCGACATTCATTGTCCGCCGGTGAGCATCTTCTGCTCTCCGTGGCGAAGCCGTTTTTTCTTTTACCAGACACAAAGTCCTGCATGTCCGACTTTGTGTCCGGTTAAAAAAAACAACCCGTTTCGCCGCGGAGAGCAGAAGACACTAACCGGCAGACACTTTTCAAACCCATGAATGGGTTTGAAAACTGCCTGCCGATTTCCATCTCCTGCCCAGTTTCTCGGGCAGGAGATGGAAACCTGTATAACGGAGATCGGGCGCTGGTGTGAACCTGCCCTCAAAGTAGAAAATTACTGTGAAACATACACATTAGGTATCCCTGTGTCTGAAAGTGCCCGGTCTACTGAATATAGGGTATCTGCAGTGCTCCTATTCCGTCGGGAAGGGGTTAATAGGAGCATTGCAGATACCAAATATTCAGCCAGGCTGAGTTCCAAGTAGGGGGAAAAGCCCCCAGTTCTCAAGCTCAGGGAAGGGATCTCTGGAGAGTGTGCAACCCCACTGCCCGCTCGTATACTTTTTATTTCCACCCCACAAAACACATTCTAGAATTTACTATTTTTTTGGAAACACCTTGGTCCTATGGCTTCTGTCCGAGGCTGATATTGGCCCCATCTCCTGGTCGGATCATGCCCCTGTTCTCATTTCTTTATCCCCTGCTTCTACCCCCACCAAGCGGTGTCACTGGAGGCTGAATGAGGCTCTTCTCCACTCCTCTGCCTCTTGTGACACCTTGTGCACCCACCTTCAGGAATATTTCTCCCATAACATTGACTCGGTTTCATCAACCTCCACTCTCTGGGAAGACCATAAGGCTGTTATGAGAGGTCACTGTATTGCTTCGGCTACCAGACAGAAGAGGGATCGGAAAGCTAAGGAGGCGGCTTTGACTTCTCGCATTCGTGACCTGTTGGCTCGTCTGACAGCATCGCCCTCAATTTCTACCCTCCGCCGCCTTGTTGTGGCCAGGGCAGACCTTAGAGACCTGGCCACCCAGGATGTACGACTTCTTCTGTATAGTCGCCAGCGATACTACGAGAGAGGCAATAAGGCTCATTCTCTCTTAGCCAAGATCCTACAGGATCGTCAGGCTTCCTCTGTCCCCCACGCTGTTCGTGATCCCCATGGTGTCCTGCAACATCAGAATAGTGAAGAAACAAGTGGTCCGCAGTCTTCCAGGCTCAGTAAAAATTAGCTTTTAATGGTACATTAAAACCAGTACAGAGTCCACAGTACACACTACATATAGTGAAAAGTTCGGAAAGCACGAAAATTGTGAAAAAAGCTAAAAAACTCCAACGCGTTTTGAGGTTGTCTCACCTCTTAGTCATGGCATATTAGAGGTCTTGTAACTACTTCCTTATAAATGCTTCCAGTAATTCAGACTTCATTCTGAATATCTGTCGCCTTTTTAACTCCTTTTTAGATGGTGCCCCCATCCCTCAATCCATATCACGTTGGTTCCTAAGCCGCATAAGGATCATCAGGAGTGCTCTAACTTCTGTCCTATTGCCTTACTGAATACTGATTTGAAACTTTTTACTAAAATTCTGACTAATAGGCTTAATGCCTGGCTCCCATCTTTGATCCACAAGGACCAAGTGGGTTTCGTCCTTTGTCATCAAGGGGGGGACAACACTAGAAGGACAGGACTGTGGACTTGATAGACGCAGCTTATCATTTTGCTACCCCTGCACTCCTTTTGAGCCTTGATGCGGAGAAGGCTTTTGACCGTCTGGACTGGTCCTTTATGCTAGCGACCCTCAGGAGATTTGGATTCTCTGGGGCCTTCCTTACCGCTGTTCGGGCTTTGTATTCTTCTCCCTCGGCGGTGGTTAAACTTCCCAATTCTGTCTCTTCTCCATTCCCCATTTGTCAAGGCTGCCCGCTGTCCCCACTAATATTCACGTTGTTTCGAACCCCTAGCGTCTCGAATCCGCTCTAACACCAACATTGCTGGGGTGAAGATCAAGAATCGAGAGTTTAAAATCAGCCTTTTTGTGGATGATGTCCTCTTGACACTCACTTCTCCCCATACCTCCTTTCCTAATCTCCTCGGCGAATTGAAATCATATGGCTCTCTCCGCCTATAAGGTAAACCCGGTCAAGACAGAGGCTCTTCCTCTGAACATCCCTGATGCTACCTTGCGTCTTCTGCAATCTAACTTTGACTTTCAGTGGCGTACTCACTCCCATCGCTATTTAGGGATTCATTTGTCCCCTTCTTACTCTACTCTTTATTCGGCTAACTATCCTCGTCTCTTTGGGGAGCTACGCTCCCTTCTGTATAAATGGCACCCCCTCTGTATTTCACTCATCAGCCGTATTAATGCCGTTAAAATGACCCTTCTTCTGAAACGTTTGTACTTTTTTGAGACTCTTTCCGTGGCAGTCCTGTGGTCGGAGTTGCGTGCTCTCCAGAAGGCGATTTTCCAGTTCATATGGAATGGCAAACATCATCATATCCCCCCATCATATCCTCTCTGGTAGAACTGAGGGGGGGCTGGCGGTCCCACATGTTTTGCACTACTATTGGGCCTCCCATTTGCGCTGCATTCCATTTTGGGCTGCATCGCGAGTAGGGTGGGTAGAGATTGAAACACTTTGGTTAGCTCCGGTCCATCCTAATGCATTCCTGTGGTCCTGCTCACCCCCCCCCCCCCATCTCCCTTTTAGGGCCTACTCATTTCACGCGGGCTCTATGGCTTTCATGTTCAAAACTTTTTACATTAGCATCCTCATGTTCCTCCATGCTTTCCTTCCTATCTAACCTGCTCCTCCCTGGGGGACTCGAATCAGCTATGGTGCGTCCTTGGAGTTTGCGTGGCCTCTTTTACATAGCGGATTTAATTGACCTGTTGACTTTGGAGCTCAGGCCCTTTGATTAATTTACCTCCAACTTGCAGATGCCGGCCTCAGAATGGTTTCATTACCGCCAGATTGATCATTTTATCTTTTCCCAATTCGGCTCCCTTCGGGTATCCACACCTACTGCCTTTGAGAAGATTTGCCGAGCAGATACCTCTACCGCTGGCCTGATTTCCACTATATATAGGCTTCTCTCCTCTCCTGAGGGGAATACACCCATCTCTCAAAAGTATATGGCTAAATGGTCAGAAGCGCTAAGCAGACAGATTTTGCCTGAGCAGTGGCAGGTATTTTTGTCTCGCGCCACTAAATCTTCAACTTGTATTTAATTTCGTGAGACCCAGTTTAAAATACTTATGCACTGGTATCATACCCCTACCCTACTCCATTCCCTTAACCCCAATATTTCCCCCTTTTGCTGGTGCTGTCAGATGAGTGCGGGTACATTATGCCATGTATTTTGGGACTGTACTTCTATCCGTCTCTTCTGGTTGGCAGTTCAATCCCTTACCAATGCTCTATTTATCCGGGGAGTCCCGCTTAACGTGCTTCTTTATTTACTTAATCTTCCCCCCAAGCATCTGGGTAAATTGACCTCTAAATTGTTTTTATACATTTGCACCGCGGCCAAAACGCTTATAACCCTCCATTGGAAGAGGTCCTCTCCGCCATCAGATGTGGACCTTGCTAGAATTAAGTATTCATAGGGATACAGACGTTGCCCTTGGTAAGTGAAGTTAGGGTCCCACCCCTTGTAGTAGTAGATATGGATGAACTTCACACTGGGTATGCGTTAACCAATCACCATTTTATTAAGTAAAGAATGAGTGAACGTTTTCGGTCCGGATGGACCTTCCTCAGACTCTATATAAATGTAAAATAATAGGTGTAAATACAAGGTAATAGTGTCAATTTACAGAAACAATCACACGCAGGTGATGTGGTATATACAATATATACAATAAGATAGAGCCATGCAGAGTTTTAGGAGGGGTGACACCACTTCAGCTATGAATGAGATAATGAATACAGTATCGCCAGTTAAGGAAAGGACATGATAAGAAGCAAAAAATAAAAAATTGAAAACATGGCATCACATGTGACAACTTCAAAGTATAAAATTAAGATCAACTTATGTAAAGCAACAGTAGACGACTCTGGATGTGGCTCTGCCACTAGTTGTAAGCTGTAGGCCTATGGGTAATATAGTAATAGTGAATATACAGTCCCAGTAAACATATGTAGTAAGTGCTCGTTGTCCAGGGGTCCTTAGCTCCAGGCCATCCCGACCAGGCCCGCAAATTGTTGATAAAGAGTAAGTTAGTAAGTGTGGCGTATAGCCAGTAAGGTTCGCGCTGTTTGAAGAGCTGCTAACAGCTGACGGGAAGGCGTGAAAATGCCGCGTCTCCCGTGTGTAGAAAAAGGCATCCGTCCATCCCCATAGGTTGGCTACGCGCAGGCGCAGTAGCATCTGTACGGAGAAGATAGTGGATGTGTACGCGCAGGCGCCGTAATGCCTGTACGTACGGTGCGCAAATGCGCCAATGCGCATGCGTAAGAAAAAAACATAGAACAAGAAGGCGTACGTAGTAAACCCATGATATGTACGCGCAGGCGCCGTAATGCCTGTGTGTACTGTACGCAAATGCGCTAATGCGCATGCGTGAGAACATAGAACAGGAAAGCGTACATAGTAAGCCCATGAAGTGATCGCAAACTATTGGTGCGGACTGGTAGCTTTATGTAGAAGTTGTTATGGTGAACCGTGAATAATTATTTACAGCCTAAGCCCACATTAATTGAGAACAAGTTATAGATAAATAATAACTATGAAGATGGTGGAATTATTAAACACAGATATAATGAAAAACTGAGACATAAAGAGATGAGTGGAAAAGAAAATAAAAATGGTGAGAAATGAAAGAATGAAAAATTGAAAAAAATTAAAATAAAAATTAAAAATAAAAAATAAAAATAAAAGATAAAAATAAAAAATAAAATAACAAACAATAAAAGATAAAAAATGAACCTTACATAATTAAAAAAAAGATTGGAATAAAGAATGAAAAAAATAGAATAAAAATGAATAAAAAAATAAATAGAAAATAATCAAAAATGAAAATAAACACAATAGTGAAAACTGAAAAGGATATGATAGGTGCGGGCCCAGAACGGTCAGCCGGAGGAGGTCCTAGCGAGCCTGAAAAACAGAACAAAGGTAAGTATACAGGAATAATATAAGCAATGACCAAATAGTCTGGAGTTCTACAGAGTTACAAAAACGGTACAAAATTAGACTAAATAAATGCCTGGATCTCGTATTCCCTATTCAGGCCCCTTGGTTCCATTGTCTGGAGTTTCTGTATCCAGTACGCTTCTCTCTTTTTGAGTAGAAGGGTTCTGTTGCCACCTCTACGCGGTACATCCACCTGTTCAAGTACCTGAAATTTTAGCTGGGAAACACTGTGTCTGGATTTGTGAAAATGGGCATCTGATGTTTGATTTGTGCTGCTTTATGCGGTCTCGCACACGTTGGGTGGTCTCCCCAACGCATGCGAGACCGCACGCATTTGATTAGGTACACTACGTAACTGGAGTTGCAGGTGAAATAGTCCCTAATGGTAAAAACCTGGCCAGTGTGAGGATGGTAAATCTTATTGCCCTTAACAACATTGGAACACTGGTGACAGCTCAGGCAAGGAAATGTGCCAGTTCGTGGGCTGCTTAGGAAAGTTTGGCGTGGTATTTTAATGCTAGAGCCCAGGTCCGCCCGTACTAATCCGTCTCTCAAGTTCCTAGGGCGTCTGTAGCATGGTCTAAAGCCATTGCTAAATTTGGTAATCTGTGGATAGGCTTGTGTCAGAAGGGACCAGTGCTTCCTAATGATGCCATGAACCTTATACGAAAAAGGGTGGAAAGTGTGAACAAAGGTGATCCTACCTTCACTTGTGTTGTCCATACGGTTTGTTTGTTGGGATATGCCCTGTCGAGACTGTTCGAGTGTGTCTCTAAGAAGTTTTTCAGGATAGCCCCTAGCTTTAAATCTATCCTCCATTTCCCCAAATCTTATTTCCCTAGTGGCCGTATCCTGGCCAATCCTGTCAATCCTGCAGAATTGGGACTTGGGTAGAGATTTTTTAGTAGAATTGGGGTGGCAACTTGAATAATGTAAAAGGCCGTTCCTGTCCGTGTCCTTTTTGTAGAGATCTAACCTAAGTATACCATCGGGCATCAATATGATCTTGGTGTCCAAAACACTAATTTCATCTCCACTGTAATGGAGGTTAAACTTGAGCTCGGGCCAGACCCTGTTAATATGAGCAGTGAATTCTGTGAGGGTCGATACGGGTCCATGCCAAACACAAAAGACATCATCGATGTACCTTTTCCAGGTAATCACATGTCTCATAAAGAGATGATTGGTGTAAATGAAGTTGTCCTCAAAAAAGGACATATATGCGTTAGCGTAAGGGGGCGCTACGTTGGAACCCATCGCAGTCCCTCTCTTTTGAAGGTAAAAAACATCCTGAAAAAGAAAATAATTTTCTTCCAAGATAATACTGAGGAGGTCTACCATCAAGTTGATTATGTTCTCATCAACATTCTGTTTCAAAAGTAAGTTTTTAGTGGCATGTATGCCCTTTGTGTGGTCGATTGAGGTATAGAGACTCACCACATCTAGTGTGACGAGTAATGTATCCGGTGGTAGGGGTCCCATCCCCCGTATCAACTCAAGAAAAGCAGTAGTATCAAGTAAAAAAGAAGCTGTTTTTTTAAATATGGGGAGTCAGTAATTTCTCAACAAAGATGGACAAAGGTGAAAGTATGGAGTCACTTGACGCTACTATCAGGCGTCCAGGTGGATCAATCAGGCTTTTATGTATCTTGGGAAGAATGTAAATCACTGGTGTGATGGGGTTGGATTTTGAAAGATAATTATTCGTATATAAATCAATAGTTTTATTATGGAGGTGTTTCTCAAGAACTGACTTAATTCTGATCGCAATTTTATGGACAGGGTTACCTGGTAAAGGGATGTAGACCTCAGTGTCAGCTAGTTGGCGTTGAATTTCTTTGATGTAGGAGGATTTATCCATGATAACTATAGCGCCACCTTTATTGGCTGGCTTAATTACTAAAGTGTCATCTTTAATCAATTGTTCGAGGGCCAATTTATCACTATTTGAAAGATTTGAGGTACATGTGAATTTATCCCTCTCAACTGTGCTTCTAAAAGCATCAATATCCTTTTGAATTAAGCCAATAACAGTTTCAACGGCCGGTGAATTTTTGGGTGGGCAGAAAGTACTTTTGATAGTTAATCCCACATCGTTACAAGAAATAAGACTAGAGCAAGTAGGTGCAGTGTTACGGGGTGGAGCATTAGAGAAATGGACCTTCAGTATAAGCAAACGATAATATCTTTGCATGTCAAGATCTAACTGAAACAAATCAAAACCATAAGTAGGACAAAATGAAAGTCCACGTTGCAACAGCTCTAATTGAGCTGGGCTTAATATCTTAGATGAAATATTAACGACGAGAGATTCATTCCCTACCTGGGATCTGGTAGACATGGAAGAGATTGTTACTGCGGTATTGGCTCTTCCGCGTTGTCTGTTCGTCCCCCTCTGTAATCGGTTAGATGGTTGATTTCTATACGATCTGTCACTAGCTGCACTTGAGTCAGAAGTTTGTGACAAGTTAAATTTTGTATATAACATGTTTGTGACATTACAACTTGTTTCCTGCTCTGAACATACCATAGACTGTTTCTATATTTGTAATATTTTTTAGTTTTGACAATCTGCTGATCTGTGTATTTTCCACTACTATTGTTTTAGTGGCCTGAGGAAGACGCCCGTTCGGCGTCGAAATGCGTAGCCTACATTTCGCCTATTTTTCTACTGTCAATTGGAATCAATAAAGACTCAATTATTTGTTTTTACTTTTGCATGCAATTGGCTTCTGTTTTACTGTCACACAGTAACGCTCTATATATATCCCGGGTTTTTATTTTTTATTTTCTTGATATTGAAGTAGCTTTGGTAAAGTGCACCCTCACCCCTCGTTCACATCTGTGTTAGGGGAGTCCGCATGTAGACCTCCCGAACGGACTACCAAACACATTTGCAAGCGGTGTGCTGTGAAATCACACGGAGCCCATAGACTGTAATGGGGTCCATGTGCTTGCTGTGAGATCTCTTCACTAGTCATAATAAGATAAGATAATCCTTTAATAGTCCCACAATGGGGAAATTTCAGTGATACAGTTTCATAGATGGTACAGTAGTATATAACAAGAGAGAAACACATACAAGTACATGGCAGATAGAGAAATCCTAGGAATCATAGCAACTAAAAAAGAAAGAAACACAGACACACTGCAGGACCATTTAGTTCTCTGTGTGGAGTGATGTTAATAATACAGCCGAATGTGGCTGGAAGACATGAGGAGGGGTCACAGCATGTAGATATAACAGGCAAAAACGTTTTTGCAGAGGTGGGGGTCATATGCAGCTATCACAATAACATGTGGTAGTTCTTTGGTAGGTAGTGAGATCTCATGCTCACAGCTGATCGTTCGGTATCTTGTATCAGCACTATTGTTCCTTAACCACAATAAAATGCCCCAAATGTCCTTCATCACAAGCCCTCATCCTTTCTTCTTACCACTGTGTTCTACTGCCCAAAGAAGTCTGAAGCCATCCAGGTAGACCTCCATCTCTGCCCCCATATTCATGTCCCTCCATCTCTGCCCCCAGATTCATGTCCTCTCCATCTCTTCCCCCAGATTCATGTCCCCTCCATCTCTGCCCCCAGATTTATGCCCCCTCCATCTCTGCCCCCAGATTCATGTCCCCTCCATCTCTGCCCCCAGATTCATGTCCCCTTCATCTCTGCCCCCAGATTCATGTCCCCTCCATCTCTGCCCCCAGATTCATGTCCCCTCCATCTCTGCCCCCAGATTCATGTCCCCACATCTCTGCCCCCAGTGTCATGCCAACCTCTCCTTCTCCTTCGTCCTCTCCTTCATCTCCTGTCATCACATCGCGTCTACACAGCCAGTAGGCGGCGTGCAGCGGTGAAGCAAGGAGCTGAACTGTGTCAGCTCCTTGCTTTAGCTGCGTATGTGTTCAATTCAGATCTGCGTCCTCTGGATGCAGATCTGAGTTGAAATCGGGACATACCTCCCTCCAACAGGGACCGCGGGACACGTCACCGGAATCATGAATGTCCCGCGGAAATTGGGACGGTTTGGACGTATGATTAAGAGAGCATGCAATGTGGAAGGAGAACCCCCATTGCCCAGAGAAACTGGGCGCATAGATCTACAGAGTAGCTGGTACTAAATCTGCAAAGAGCTGAAGAGATGGGCCATACCCTGCAAAGGTTGGAGATTTTCAGCTGCTGATAAGATTTGGTCACATAGTTCTGGGTAGTACAATTTGAGAATTTTGGACATGATATTTAAACTTGGGGCTGTTTGTATAATGGGGGAATGTAATAGATTTACATGATTCCGATTTTGTCATGCTTCCCTATTTTTGATAATTCAATACTTCTTCATTATATCAATTTTATTTTCAAAATGTATAGTATGCATGACATGTTTCCAGCCAGAAGATGGCATTCTTACTAAAATACAGCTGACAGAAAATCAGAAGTGCAGTCTTATTTTCGTAAAGATGTCATAAGCTGTGTAGGCTATTTTACGAATACTTCCTGTTTCTGTAGTTTCTTTGCAGTTTAAGAAGCAACAGTTAGAAGCAGATGGTTTTTTGCAGTCTAACTTTGGAATATCATTATATGACCAGTATATGTGAGCTGCTCGCTTAAGCTTTTAATCAATGGCTGTTATGAAACTTACAGACCAGGTAGGTGCCCTGAGATGACATGCAAGCGTGAATTACTGCTAATGATTTTACATGCAAGATGGTAAAATTGGACCTTTATTAATGACAATGAAATGAGAATGTATCAGCTATGGTGTCCATATTTTTTCAATATCTCAATTGAAATTTAATTAGTAAAGCAATATGGGCAACTGAGAGCATTAAGGAATAGGGGTATTTTCACACATGCTTGTTTGAGGCAGTTTTTAAAGGCAAATTAAGTAGGGGATTTTAAAGTGAAATATATAACAATTAGTCTGTTTTTCTTTTTTTTTTTTTTTTTTAAATCCTTTAAGGCCTAAGGCCCCAGGATATAGGAGTCACTGCAACCTCTGCATCCCCTATATCTACTCTCACAGCATTATCATGGACTTATCACTAGCTTAGATTCTTCTAAAAGAGACTCTTTCACCGCTCAATATCTAACCAGCCACAGTGCATTGTAGGGGATATTATTATGAGCATCATCATGACTTTAGATAATCTAATAAATGCATAATTTCCTTGTAAATGAGACTAATGCAATGGGTTAATGAGTTCCTGGTGACAGACTCCCTTTAAATATTATTCATTTTTGTAATATGGTTTTATAAATATTGTGACTATTTTCTTGCAGGGAATGATCACTGTGCTTATTTTTGTGCTTACATAATCAGTGAGCTTTTTTCTAATCTTATCTGTAAATTTTGTATTTTTATTGGCACACAGCATTGGGTTTTTGTTGAAGCTTTCGATTGATTTTAGGCTAAGTTGACAATGAAAAAATTGCTGCACAGAAATCCTGATATACTTGCACTTACCACTGCATTTAAGCTGTGTTTTGTATTTTTTCCTCCTCCATATAACTGTTATGGGAAAATGCAGTATTTTCACAGGTAAAATTAATATGCTGTATTTTTTAAATTAAAGTCAGAGCCAAGTTTCAGCAATGGCTCCTGGCCATAATATAATTATAATTCCCACAAAAATTTGAATAAAAAGCTATCAAAACATCAGACATTCCTCAAAATGGTATAAATAAAAATGATAGCTGGCACCACAAAAAAGGCACTACTCTGTAGATGGAAAAAGTTACACTTGTCAGAATATGGTTAGTCCAAGAATTTTTGGCTGCACAGTGAACACCATATAAACAAAAGCAATAAGAAAATTGTGCAAATGCTGTTTTTCTCTTATTCCACTCCATTCTGAATTTGCCCCACCAAACACTAAGCCCTCATATGGCTTAGTGAAAGGAAAAAAATACAAAAAAGAGTTATGGCTTATGCAGGGAGGGGTGAGTAACAAACAAAATAAAAAAAAAAAAGGAAAAATGGCTGTGGAAGGGGTTAAATAACTTTGTTATCTAGAATGCAGAGAAAACCATCTCTAAATAACATATTTAATAATTTCAGAGAAGTTTAGAGAAATAAACAGGCCCATCAACACCTTGCACCAAACACGATGTCGGTCTCCTCTTAGTGCACAAGTGAAAGTGGAACAGATAAAATAGCAGATAAAGTGCACAGAGTCCAATAAAACACCAATCTTTCGACAGCAGTAAAATCACAATCCTTTGAATCTTTAGCAAAAAAAGCTTTTAATCAGAGCGACAATAAGTGTCTTTAATGTATCTTTGGTAAGGAAAGGGCGTGTTCTGGAGATGGTTTTAAGGTGGAGATGACATGAGCATATGAATGATTGAATATGGGAGATGAAAGAACAACCCCAAGGCAGTGGGCATGCTGCCTAGGAATTATAATACGGTCTGAGACTGCAATGGACATACACTGTCTACCAATAAGTGATGTACGGTTGTGATGTACGTCAAGCCTTCCGCCGTTAAATATCGTGTAGGAAACGGCATTGGCATTAGTCGCATGCAAGATGCCATGGAATGTAGAGTTGTCCGACTTCGAGAAAGGGGTAATTGTGGGGAACCGCAGAAGGTACATAGCAAGCGAACTGACTGGGTGCTTTTTGGTAAAATAAAGCTTTGACTGTTGCATGTTATACAGATTTTGCTGATCTGTGCGCGCATCGTCCTAAACCCCTCCCGATCTCATGAGCCCTGCACTTTGATGGTATTGCATACCCAGCAACAGGCTGACTTTCCCGCCTTGCAGTGATGGGTAGGATGGGACCACCTCTTGCACATTTCTTCTATTTTCCTCCCAGCAGTATTATAGAATATGGGGTCGAGATATGGCGAGGAAAGTAGAAGATGCACATAGGCTGTGTGCAAGAGTCGGTCCTGTCCACGCTATCACTACTCTGTAAATATACTATAACTATACAGAGCAGCAGAACATTGAATGGTATGTGGGGGAGGGGGGCTTTTACCTTTCTGAGTGTGCTATATAGAGCTCCCCATAGGTAAGAGTATTATCTATGTGTGGGGAGGGAATTATTACCTGTGTGTGGGGGTTGCTATTAGGATATTATAGTAATAGTGTCCCCCATAAGTAATAGCATTACTTATGCGGGGGGGGGGGCTATTACCAATGGAGGGGGGCACTATTACCTGTGGATTGGCCCTACAACCCAAATAATGCACCCAACCCCAACTAGCACCACCTCTCGCCAGGCCATGGAAAAATTGTCTTCAATGAAACTGGTCCTTGGTGCAAAAAAGGTTGGGGACCACTGTTCAACCCACCTATGGTTAGAGGAAATATGTAATAGAAAATTATCTATTTTTTATGTTAAACACATTTTAGAAATAGCTATGCATGTTTTAAAAAAGTTTTTTCCTTGGCCACCAAGCCTAATAGGACTAGCAAATTCTGTAGGGATTTACTTTGCAGTAGTCACCTTATTTACATCACAAACAAGACAGACACAATAACACCACTGACCTATTATTGTATCGTATCCACTATTAGCAATAGATTGCCACAGTTTATCTACTGTCAGGCCCTTCACAGAGCATGTCTAGAAAAATTTCCCACAGATCACAATGAGTCAGCTTAAAGGGGTTGTCTGGGATAACCTAAAATCCCTACACCACTCTAAACACCCTCCCCCTCCTACTTTCTAAATAACATTGATTATCAAAAATGTATAGTTACCCATAGCCCTGGGCGGTCTAAAGATATATGGATGCATTCATTAACCCATTAGCAGCGCTATCAGACATTTTTTAATAAAACCTTTTTTTGCCTGGAAAACCCCTTTAAGTCTGTTGCCTATGGCCATGAGACTGGTGTAAAACATATCACTAAACTTCAGTTAACAGAGTAGAGGAGAAGCTTAGGCAAGGTAGCATCCCTTATAGTCAAGTACAAAAAAGAAATAATTTCTACAAGCAGAAAATAAAAAAGGATTATAGAAAAATTATTTATTTCTCTATCTGGTTTAAATAAAAAAATGGGTTATGCATTCCCTTTAAGTGGGACTTCCATTATTTGATTAATTTACATGTATACTGGTGTTCAATTCCCATGGAAAAACTTTTTTTTAAAATCTTTTCTAATCACTTTTCATAATAGTGCTATAAATTACCCTTATTATCGGATGTATTTCCAGATCAACATTATTTGCACAGTGTATGGAGGTGGACAAAGATGGCTCCACAATAATGACCATGCTGCGCTTTTGCAGCTCATCTGTCAAGGAGCTGAGCTGCAGTAGTGTGGCACTACCACTCTAAGTGTACAAAGCTGTCTGCTTCTGGCTCTGTACATTGTACAAATATCAGCTCATCAGTGGGGGTCCACTTATCTGATATTGATAGCCTATTGTAAGGATAGAGCATCAATATCTATTGATAAAGGCACCAAATAATATCTGAAATTCTGGGCATCCCATATCACAAGTTTGGGACCAGCCACCACAATGGAACTCCTTCACTACTACTCCCATTGGTAATCTTGGTCCTGAGAAGTTAACATTAGGGCCCTTCCGAACAACATTACATGACTCAGGAACTGCCCCGGGGAAAGCTACCACCACCATCAGGTACATCAGAGGCCCCCCTTAGTTCTATTTAAACCAAGGAGGCGAACTGGAGTTGTTAGGCTGAGTGTCGTTGGCCTACGGGTAATATCACTTCTACAACTACTACTCCAATCCTCCTGTAACCTCCATTGGGTTGCAGCATTTTGTGCTATAAAAAAACCCACAGACATATTTTACCTCCTTTTATGCTTACACTTTCCAGATATTACAAAAGGGAAAAAAATGCAAAAATTAAAATGACAAAAACCCTATGTATCTCTAAAACCCTCCAAAATTGTGCAAATAACCTGAAATAAAAAAACCCAAAACAAAACAAAACGTTATAGCCCTCAAAACTGCACATGTAAAAAAAAAAAAAATTCTAAAATGTGTTTGGTGCTTACTTACTGCACAAAAGTTTGGAAAAATTGGTAATCTAAATTTTAAATTATTTGCTTTTCAGACAGATAGTTATACTACCCAATTTGGTTCATAAATATGATTTACCATGAATCACCCCATTTCAGGACTACACCAACATTTAGGAAGTTTGCTAACAAAGGGACAAGTGTATTGACTTGTACTACAAGTGTAGTGACAATTACACATTCACAAAATGCATGCCACAGTTAGTTGCACAATTTCACCTGAACATGGAAATACTCCTCAGATGGAAACTGCTATTTGGGCACACAGCAGGGTGCAGAAGGAAAGGAGCACCACTGAGATTATGGAGGGCAGATTTTGCTGGAATCATTTTAGGTGCCTGCTTTTCTTCATCATAGTGCAGGAAACAAGACTTGGACCATCTTCTTATTTCATATCATTATCAGATTCTGATGAAGGTCTATCAGGACCGAAACGTCACCTTACTCTACACACTGTTTAATCATGTTAATAAATCACGTTATTTTGCATTTACTTACATGTCTCTACGGAGTCTATTACCAATACTTCCTAAGGGTTGGAACTCTAATCTGTAATGACTGGTGGTGCTATCCACATCCATACTCAAAGTATGTACAATGTGCATCGCTTAAAGTGTGTGCCCAAGTTTTTAAGTTATTTCTTATCCATAAGGTAGTAGATAACCTCCTGCTTTGAGGGAGTTCGATTGCTGGGATCCCCCTGATCATGAGGACAGGGTACCATTGTCCCGATTTGATAGAGGGGCAGGTTGAACATGTGCACTGCTTCTCAATTAATTTTCTATAATTAATAGAGATAGCTGAATGCTGTTCTCACCTATCTCTGGCTGATCCTTAGACAATGAATGGAGTGGCAGTGTACATGCTCCATCCTATGGATAGGGAGTATCTTCAAATTCAGGTTATTAAAACCGATGGCCATGAATTTTAGATTAATGGGTCTTCGTCCAGCCACACCCATCACTCAGCTGTTTAACATAGCCATGACATTGTTCTTTGCTTGACTCTAGTGCCAAAGCCATATTACTCAGAATTCCAGATTTGTCATAGGGGATGTCCTGAGCTGCATTGTACCATAGAAGTGAATGGGAAGATGATACAATGTTCAGAACAGCTGCTGTGAAAAATTCTGCATACTGAATGAGGAAAGCGCTGGCACAGGAGGAAAAGAATGAAGAGGCCTCAGTACTCACACAAAAACAGCTGATCCTTAAAAAGGTTGTCTGGGACAAAAAATAGTTCTTAAATTAGGTTGGGGCAACATAAAAAAAACCCCCAAAACATAGTCATTGCAGTGCTCCGGTACCTCTGAACACGGACTGGTCCTGCTGCTCTGCTGTCTTGTTTTTCCAGAAGCCCTCGCCGGCTGTGATGTCCCGTATCCCTTTTCTTAGGCTGCTGGTATGGTATGACAGGGAGCTGAAGATGATAAAACTCAGTAGCTGGAAATAGCAGAGCAACTTCCCAGGATGGGTGCCCAGTAAATCAACTAAATCAGCCAGAGGCTTCAATGTGTATGTGTGTGTATAGGATAGCACGGTAGCAGCAGCACAATGAACCCAAACAGTGAGAGACGATGACACAAAATCTGGCAAAAACGGGTTTTGCCCTGTTATGTTTATTTTGGAAAAATAGAAACATAAAGTCTTTAACTTCAGCAAGACACTAAATCTGCTCGTCTGAGCTCTAAGTAATACAGAATCTACAGTAATACAGGACTAACTATACATGTGGCTTGCTTCAGCAACACAAACAAAACAAAATAGCATACTGCTCTTACTAGTCACTAGTCCTCCAGGACAGATCCAGGTGCCTCCTCTCACTCCCAGGATCTGCCCAGAGTAAAGGCTTTAAAGCCTTTTTATTTGGGCTAGTGATGACCCAGCTGTCACACCTGGGCTGAGGCTGCTCCCTAGCCGCACTGGACCACACAATTACCAGACACATGTGATGAACCCTGCCTGTCACTATATATATATATATATATATATATATATATATATATATCTTTATATATATTAGTGTAAGCCGATGGCTGGTCAGGTAATGGAGGGGGTGTACATCTCACCCGGACTACTAAGGTGGGTGAGAAGGGAAAACTCCAGAAAGAATGTTTCTCAGCAGATAATTTTGTCATTTCCGGTCACTGGGCTGGTTTTTTAGGAATGACAGGTAGGTTGTTAGTGGGACCTGTCATTCCACCCAACTCCAGTCCACACTTTGGGGATGTTCCAGCAGCAACGCAGCTGTTGAGAGTCTCCTCGTCAAGGGAGTCTTAAGAAGTCAGCTCCAGCAGCAGACCTTTGGCAGAGCTTGGCTGAAGAGTGAAAGAGAGAGGTCATATTTTTGGAGCTGTGTCCTGAATGACTCAAATGACTCAACCTATTCTGTGTTTAGTTAGAGCCTAGCCGGGCAGGTATTTATATTTGTATTGTTTCCTTTTGTTGCTGCACTACCTTTTTGAGTGAAAATAAACTCTAACTTTGTTTTTGGACTAAAGAATCTGGACTTTTGTGTCTATGCCAGCCCACCCAGCAACCCCAGACCCTGACAATAGAATATATATATATATATATATATATATATATATATATATATACACATATATATATATATATATATACATTTGCAGTTGAGAAAGGTTCTCTTGAGGACCAATAAGTGGTGTACTGCTTTTTCCTATAAAAGGACATTTTTCCATCCACACAAGTTGCTGGCAGACCGGATTGTCATATATATATATATATATATATATATATATATATATATATATATTCTTATTTATTTATTCATATATCTATAGATAGATAGATATCTATAGATATACAGATGAAAGCATTCATTGCACTCTTAAAGAGGACCTTTTACCACCTGGTGCACATGCGGTGTAATACACCGCTAGAAAGCCAACAGTGCGTGGCTTTCAACTTCTGTGGCCCCAGTTAAGAGCTATCGGTGGCGGTACCGTAGCTCTTCACTGTCAGAAGGGTGTTTCTGTCAGTCAATCAGGAACACCATTCCTCACAGCAGTGTCTATAGTGCTGTACTGTGTGAGCGGGGAGGAACGCCCCCCTCCTGATAGTACTTAGATAGTCCATAGATGAGCACAGGGGGGGGTGGGGGGGTGGCGTTCCTCACCACTCTCACAGTACAGCGCTACAGACGCTGCTGTGAGGAATGGCGTTCCTGACTGACAGAAACGCCCTTCTGACAGTGAAGAGCTACGATACCGCCATTGATAACTCTTCACCGGGGGCACAGGATGGGAATATAGCGGTATATAAAACATGTCCCCCACTAAAAACAATTGGAGTAAGATGCTGGAAGAAAAAAAAATGTCCTGCTTGATTTGGTTGCGGATTCTGCAGCTGATTCAGAGCCGCAGTCTTTTATATCTTTGTAGAAATATATTTTCCATGCATTTTCTTCCCTACCTTATTTGTAATAATTTTCTTCATATATACAAATGTTCAATTTGTAGCTTAGGCCACATCCTGTTTATTTGATATTTCCTCTTTCTTTCCTTTGTTTAGCTGTCTCAGTTCTTCTTTAGCAAGTTAATGTTGAACTTTTAGTTTATGAATATGCGAGCTGTAGTATCTTGGAATGTAATAGTGTTCTCAGCAGTATCTCATAGTAATGTGCTACAAATGCCAACTGTGTAGAAGGACTGATATCTTCATGCACCTGATAAATGCAATATTAAGAGGTACAGTAAAACCTCTCCATAAGGCCTTCTTTTTAAGATGTCCACCACTATATTTGGGCCAGATTTCCTGTATTGTCCTATACTACGCATACTACACTTTTTGAGAGGACCACCTTTAGAGTAGAACTGACAACATCTATGGCATAAAATAAGCATATTCCCATACACATTATCCTATTAATCAGATATCATAATCTACTGGTTTTATTGCGTTAGTTAGCATTTTCCATTATTTAAAGCAACATTTACCGAAAATTGACATGAATTACTTTCTTAATGCAGTTTAAGAAGATTGGCCTTTAAAATACTGTCAGAGGATGTGGTGTTGCAGAAACACAATACAGGAAATGTGAACCTTTAGCTTTTGAAAGGACTGTAATTGGGGTTTAACAGTTGCACATATATGACATGTTATATGTTTCTGTAGACATCATTTTCTGTATCTAATGCTTAATCTAGTTTGTGCTTTAACAGTTAATAATCTCCTTCTCTTATAGTTTAGTTTTCTAAAACGACACCAGCAAAAATTAGAACATTTCCGTAATACAAATGAAAAAGCAATGATGCATTTTCTTAATGTATCTTTTTATTTTCCCTGACATACAGATATAATATTAGAATAAGCTCAAGAATATTGGTACAGTCAGCAAAAGGCCTATATGTAGCCATTTCTCTCATGGCAACCTTCATGTTTTCATTACACAAACAACTGCAGGGCACGTCACATTTTGGACAGCTCTTGGAGATAGTCCTTACAAATAATCTGAACACCATAAAGTAGTAAATTGTCAATTGTCATAACTTGGATCAGAAAATAATGCTCATCTTCCATTCACATCAATTTTTTTTTTACATTAGTTTAGCAGATCCATTTCATAGATGCAAAAACAGACCCAAATGGATGCAAACAAATGCCCATCTGTTTATATAAAAATCAATGTAAAAAAAAAGAGCAGTTTCTGTTATTTTTTACTGAAGGACACAAAAATGTAGTATACTATACAGGGCCAGCTCAAGGTTTTTATGGGCCCTTGGGCGACAGAGCCTCAGTGGGCCCCCTTGTGGAGGAGGCGGGGGAGTCGGGACACTGCACGTCGCAGATGAAGCGAGTGACGTCGCGCAGGAGTGTGGCGTCACCAACGCCATACCTCCCAACTTTTGAAGAGTAGAAAGAGGGATAAAATGTGCAAATTTAGCTCCGCCCACTTTTATGTTGACTTCGCCCATTCTCATTCATTTTTCGTGTGCTCCCACACAGTATAATCCTCCTACAGTCACTCGTAAATTATATGCCCCCCTCCATCTCTCCCCCAGTTTCATATACACCCTTCCTCTGCCTCCAGTATCATGTCCCCCCTCCATCTCTGTCCCCAGTTTCATGCTGTTCTCCCCCCTTCATCTGCCCACAGTTTCATGTCCCCCCTGTCTCTGCCCCAGTGTCATGCCGTTCCCCCCCCCTTCATCTGCCCCAGTGTCATGCCGTTCTCCTCCCCTCATCTGCCCCAGTGTCATGGCATTCTCCCCCCCCTCATCTGCCCCAGTGTCATGCCGTTCCCCCCCTCCCCTTCATTTGCCCCCCAGTTTCATGGGCCCCCTTCATTATGTTCCACCTTAATGTTTAACACAAAAACCAAACAAACACTAACACTCACCTTCCATCACTCCCCCGCTGCTCCTCTCTCTGCTCTCACGCCATTCACATAGTTGTAGGCGTGATGTGACGTCATCACATCACGCCTACACACGCTGAAGCCGGACCGCAGCGTTAAAGCAGGAGCTGAGCTGTCACAGCTCCTGCTTTAATCGCCTATGTATTCAGCTCATCGGCATCCGACGGACACCAATGAGCTGAAATCCAGACAGGCAAGTGCTGGGGCGGGCAAGTGCCGGGGGGCCCCCAGAGGCTCTGTGGGCCCCGGCACTTGCCCGACTACGCCGTGCACTTACGCCGGCCCTGATACTATAATATACCACGTAGTGTACAAATAGTGGTTCGCTGCCACAATAAAAGTCACTAACATATCAAGAAAGGAGAACATTGGTGGGCGCTTAGCTGTGTCCAGATAAGAACATAGTTTAAGGTAGCAATAAAAAGATAATAATCAGTAAATAACATCACATACTTTATGTCACTTAAATGCATCAATACATACTAAGGATGTAAAGAACTTTCTAGAAAGATCATCAGTGGGTTACATATGCTACTGGAATATTTAGTATCATACAAGGAACCAGTGAGAATTCCATATAGGAGTAATATTAAAGAGAAGGCCACCTCTTTAGTCACTATTGATATAATGTACCTAGAGTGCCTTTAAGGTTCTCCAACTAGTTCCAAGTAATATTCCCCATCAGGTCTGTGATTTCAGTGTTTGTAAAGTGAAGAGTTATAAATCGTTTCCATTTTTGAAATAAGCCTCTGGTTTTGGTATCACTGCGGCTTTCTGCCTCGATTTTATCCACATACAAATGCTTTATTTGCAATATTATCTGTCAAAGAGGAATGTTGCAATTATACAAGAGTGGATGTTTTTCCAGAAGTGTTGCATCCTTAACCATAGCCATATGCAATAATGCAGATTACCTGCAGGCTTCTGACATTTGGGGCATACAGTAATTTTGGTGGAGTTAGTATATTGGTTTGTTATAACATATGGCCGCATGCATTAATTTAAAGTGGGTTTTGCTCACTCAGGATTTAGGTCGGCAGATGAAGTGCCTGACTAGTAAAATAGTCTATACGAGCTGTGAACTCAACTTCCAACCCCAACCCACCATATTACCATTAGACCCAAAAAGACACGGACACCAGGCTGGAAGAAAAGGCCACAGCGGCATTTATTAAATTTTACACTTTAAATGACCCAAACATACAATATTGCCATAACCCATTACATCATCCATATTTACATAACATTCAAATAACATGTCAATGTATAACAACCCTTAAAGAACCAACGCCCCACTTGATAACTGCCAATGCCCTAGAAGGAGGGGTCCCAGAAGGTACCAATCCCATCAAGCATCCCACCCCTCTGATATTTACGCCCAGCTGTATTACACCCGGCCCAGGGGCACCAGCATCAGAGGGTATACCCCATCCTGGGTACCCTGACCCCAGGACATATAAACCATTCTGGTTTTCCAACCAGCATCCCCTTTACTAAACTACCAATTGGTTGGAGCTGACCCCCCTTGTCCTCCACCCCCACTGCTGATTAAACTACCAGTAAAGCCTCCAGAGGCCCCTCATTTCTACGTCACCATGACAATTTACAATAAAGGGAGGTCGGGCGGAACAACTTCTCTCTACCAGCTCCTACACGGTTGTGTCTGCCACTTCTGCATTCCCCCTCTATTTACAAAACATTATTCCCCACTTCTTGTCCTGTAACCATCACTATCAAGAATTCACTGTAGGGATAAGGTAGGGGGCCCCGGACAAAATATTGCATCGGGAACCACAAGATTTTAGTTTCACCACTGCTCGAAGGTTTAGAAATTTTAAACCTCCTCGTTCTTTCTTGTTTTGCCACAAGAATTTAGCAAAGCAGCAAATGAGGGGGTTAATGTCCTTGTATCTCAGTAATATAGGAATAGTTTCAAAGAGATACAAAAACTTTGAGAAGTTCATCACTTTGATGAGGTGTACCCTGCCCCATGAGGTGTACCCTGCCCCATGAGGTGTACCCTGCCCCATGAGGTGTACCCTGCCCCATTGATCCATTGTTGCAGTTGCTATCTTTTCTTTTTAAATAGTCTGTAAATGCAAGATCTTCAGAGTGGGCTTGATACCAAGTGATTCAGAAACTTTGAGACACGTGTAGCAGTTCACATGAGCAGTTTTTTGCCAATAGTTCATACAGTCCAAGTCAAAAACAGCTTGCTTCAGCATAAATGAACAAATCAGGAAAACAGAAAAGGTTCTTAATCTCAGGTACAAAATATTTCAACAGAGCTCACCAATGCAATAGGTTATGTTAGGCTTCTGTCCTCCACATAGGTCAGTGTGTGTTTCAGCTAACAGCTTCTCAAGGCAGAGACTTCCACACCCCTTCTTGTGGGCAGTTTTAGCTCTTCAAAGCTACACCCAGCAAGACCCAGACTGGAGTATAGGCTCGGGTCCGTAACAACTTTCCAAAACCCAGATCCAGACTCCATCCAGTTATCTCACAGATACCAGCCACCTCAGTGGCAGGTACCCACCATCTACTATCTTACCCTCTGCCTATCTACAAGGGGTATACAGAGACTCTGAGATCTGGCCAGAGTCTGTGTCCGTTCTCTGCTACAATAAATGCCCATTGCTGTCATTCTATAATAGAAGACAGCACCAGACATTAACAATGGTTATGTAAACCAAGCCTTATAGAACTATTTATGTGTGAATGGCAACAATGTATTCGTGAGTTACACCTGTATTTTATGTATAATGGCATTATTAATTTGAATCTATATATGCATTATTTATGTGTCAGTTTATTGCCATTATTAATGTATACCTGAGGAGACATTATTGATATGCTTTTTATGAGATCAGTGTCTGCTTCTAGTAGTGTATGCAAGTCCATTTCTTATTCCATGCATACAGTCATGCCCTTGTCTAAAAAATATTTAGAAATAAAAAGCAAATTTATAAAAGAAACTCACCACAAAGCAAGGCAGTTCTGGGAGAGTTATGGGGTACAATATTTAATCTTTGTAACATTGTGACATTCATCTGATAAATAGTGGTCTAGTATGCATTATGAAATTACATATACAGTACTGTACAGTAAACCTTCAGTGCTCCTGGTAGCAGGAGAACAATAAGTGACTCCCATTTGGGGAAGTGGGTGGGGGGTCAGCACTTGCTTTTTTGATTCTATTACTGCATGGGTATCTCTGTTAAAGATATGTCCCATAAAGAGCAATACATTTTTTTTTTTTTACAAAGGAAAATTAATATTCCACATGGTGTCTCTCTTCAGTTGACATACAGTGCAGTTTACATTGTAGAAATGTTATTTACACCCAAGTGCACAAATGTGTTTCATATTTACTACACATCAAGTCTGAGTGCTTTTAAATGCCAGGGCTGAATTTCAGTCCCAGTCTGGGCCAGTCTGTAACTTTAATTAGAGGACAACCACTATATCTAGAGAACAGAAGAGTAACACCAACACAGAAGGAAATTCTTTATTGCAGGGGCAATAATACTAGACTTTAGTTGGCTTTAGTTTCATGGGGGTCCTTGTCTTTCTCTGGATTAATACTGTTAAAATAAGCTGAATGGATTTACATTAACTTGTCTTTTATGACACTTTGTGCTTTGTGCTTGTTGTTAAATTTTGGTCGATATGCTTCCGAAGGGGTAATATGAGTCTTTAAGGTGACTAAGAGAACACAAGGAGACATCGAGCACAAACTTATAGTGTAGTAAATTTTATCTTCAATTGAAGGCATCACAGAGTTTAAGTAGTTTGACCAAATGGCCTCTCACCTGTTGTGGTTGTGAAAAAACGTCCACAACCACGTATATGGATTTAACACACAGGTGAAGGGAGCAGCATGTCTTGCCAGTACCGGATTACTAAAGGACAACCAGGAAAGCAATGGGGGGGGGGGGGGGAGAAAGGCAATGATGACAGCGCTCTCAGGTCAGGAATGAAGTAGGAACGTTTATTGGACACAAAAACGGCACAACACTATTAAGTAGTCGCGTTTCGGGCTACAATCCAGCCCTTTCTTAAGTGCATAAAACTGGAACCGTGACGCAAGGTAGATGAGGCTCAGCACAGCATAGGTTAAAACAGGGGTAGGGAACCTTCGGCTCTCCAGCTGCTGTGAAACTACAACTCCCAACATGCTCCATTCACTTCCATGGGAGTTCCTGGAACAACAGAGCAAGCATGCATTCTGGGAGTTGTAGTTTTGCAACTGGGTTAAAACATCAGTTGCTCAACATCAGCAGGGCGCGGAAAGGTCTCATGGAAAAGAAAGGCACTGCTAAGTTATCATATAAAATTTGCATTAAAAGGAGTTATCAGGATTAAAACAAAAACATGGCTGCTTTCTTCTCAGGAAGTGACATTTAAGGTGACTTTGCCTTTTCAAGCCATGTTGTGGTGTACATTTAAGACTTCCTTTAATTTTTTTAGGGCATCAGAAAGCTTAAAATCTAAGATAACATCTAGAATTTACCTAAACTATATATAAGTTTGCATTTATTAATAGGTTGCATCTTGTATATTAACTATACTATATTATGCATGGTCACAATATTAACTTTATTAATATTATTTTATTATTATTTATTAATATTAAATTTTAATATTAACTTTCACTTTTATTTTAGCCTCTCATAGTCCAAGCCATTTTTAATGGAAACCCTGAAGAAATAAGAATGCTGATTTATAAAACAGAAGACATTAATGCTTTGGTAAGAGTTCTGAGGTTTCCTATTTCTATAGGGGTTGATTTATCATGCCTTGTATACCTGTTTTCAGACTTGCAAGGCATATCAAAAGGACATATATTTTTGCACAAAAATTTCTGGTACTTTTGTAGAAAGAATTTGGCACACTGCATTTTAACAACCTTCATCCAATGTTCTCATGGAGCAATATCAACATACAACTAGGGTTGAGCCGATCTTGAGATTTCAGGATCGTTTTTAAAATCCGATTTCCGATCATTTTCCATCTGAACCCAATCCCATCTCTGAACCTAATGCAAGTCAATGGGATTTTTTAATGATTGAAGATCGGATTTTAAAAATGATCCTATTCACTACACAGCATGGAGTCCACCTATTCACTACACATGAATGAATAAAATTGTGTCAGCTCACTCACGTGTCCCTCGATGATTGTATCCGATGGTGTTGAAGGTAAATAACCTCAATAGGATGCCTTTAATAAAAGTCAGAAAGATGCACAGAAATTCAGCCTCAATGAGGCTATGAGGAAGGGGCAGCGTTAACGCCCTGAAACGCGTCGCCAGACGTTTTCTGTATTTCTACTCTGCCATCGATCAAGTCTCATGGAATTTTATGGAACGTGATATGTTCTTTCACAAATAAAAGCTAAGTTTTATCGAAGGAATTTTGATGCTGGATTATTCAATTTTGGACGGTTGTATTCACTACACAGTATGGAGTCCAAAAATCCCCCAGCTACTTTTTTCCCCTGCTGACCGCTTACCTGCACAGAATCGCTGCCACTCCTTGTTGTTCTGGCTCCTCTTCTCTCTATTTCACATGCCTGCAGAGCGCCGTGCGCGCCCCCACCTCCCAGGCTAATGTTACTGATGCTGGGAGTAAGCGGGGCTTGTTGTGGCATAGGAGATTGTGGGCGGGTACAGGGCGGGGATACGTGAGTGCATCATTCACGTTTCCTCTCCCAGTACCCACCCACACTATCCTAAGCCCCAAGCCCTGCCTTCTCCCAGCATCTGTAACACTAGTCTGGGAGGCGGGGGCGTGCATGGCACTCTGCAGGCATGTGAAGTAGAGAGAAGAGGAGCAAGGACCATGGGGAGTTGCAGCTGCGACGCTTCGGTGCAGGTAAGGGTTGAGCGATCGGGATCAGAATTTCGTTCCCGATCTTTTTTAGGCGGAATTGGAACGCGATCGTGAAATTTACTCAATCGCCGATTGAGGATCCGATGTTTTCCGATCCCGATCGCTCAACCCTACATACAACTAAACATATTCAACAAATATACATGGGTGAACTCAAAGCACACCCTGAAAATGCATATACACTTCTATATACACTTCTATATATATATAGCCTCATGCTATAGGCCACTTACCTACTCTAAAGCTGAATATGTTGCATCAGCTAGACCAGGGGTCAGCAATTCTTGGCACTCCAACTACTTTGAAACTACAACTCCCAACATGCTCCATTCATTTCCATTGGAGTTCCAAGAATAACAGTACAAGTACAACGGCCGGAGTGCCGAAGGTTGCCGACCCCTGAGCTAGACCATGATATAGTAATTGTTTAGAGTTAAGCGACATCTTTTTGGTTCCCTACAGCAACCATGAAGGGCATTTTATTTCATATACAGTTATATAGCTCTCATGGAGTTCAATAGAAGCCTTCTAAATCCATATGCTGCAAGCTAGCACTAGTGTCTGCAGGGCAATGAGAACTCAATGTTAGGTATTTCCATCTTAGACATAGTATCCTACTAATATTATAAATGTGAAAGTTTATGTGTTCGGATGTTTGTGTGTCAATCATGCAAAACCGCCTGAACCGAATTTGAATGAAATTCGGCACATAGGTAGTAACCTCGATTAAAACATAGGCTACTTTTTATCCCGGTAAATGACATGGCTTCACGACTGTTATGAATTTATGTTCACATAGTATATTACACTATTCGTGCAGCAGCCTTAACTCAGGCCCCAGGGCTGTTATCTCTCTGTGTAAACACACGCTAACCCTGTGGATTGTCTACATACATTTGCATGTTATCTGATCTGGTCCAGGCAGTGCAGACAAACTGACATGGGCAAACAGCTTTAATCCAAATTGGCAGTTTGTGAATTTTAAACATGCCTAGAAAAAGAAAATCTAATTTGTCAAAAACAACGAGAGCTATGAAAGTAGCCAGAAGTCAACAGAGTTCTCCTCAAGTGGAGCTGAGGGGATCATCGACACCAACAACACATGCATTATATGGCGTCGCAGCGAGCTGCTGAGATGCCAGAACAATTACAGACACGGTGCGAAGAACAACTTCAGTGCCAGGCCAACTTGAGAGCTGCTGAAGCAGGCGGATCATTAACACTAACAACATGCTCTATATATGGTGTCCCAGCGAGCTATAAGTCCCATTTTACTATAAATAGCTGTTCATGTGCAAATGAGAGGAAAAGTGTTTTGTCTGGGAAGCTAGAGCTGAGACAAGCTAATGCTTCATTCACACTTGCGCCTGGTATCTGTCCGCTTGCAAACCATTAAAAAACAAAAACAGTTTGGTACAAAAAGGATTCCAAACGCTTACACAGCTGATACCCCAATCTGTCTTTATAGACGGTTTGTAAATGGGTGTCCATCTAAAAAAATGGACCATTTGTGTCCGTTTTTGAACGATCCATTTTTTTTCCTTTTCCTTTTCCTTTCCTTTTTCATTCCGAACATGTGCAAAGGGAAAAATGGATTGCAAAACATACACAAACAACTATCCATTGTAATCCATCTTCCATAGACCTCAATGTTAAAAAAAAAAAAAAAATGGTTTTGAGGCAGTCCGTTGTGTATTGTGGGGATGGCAGCTCGGTAGAAGTAGTGGTGCGGACCCAACCAGGGGGCATAAATCTTGCAGCAAATCGGTTCAATTGAGAAAAAGAGCAAAATAAATAAACCTTTACATCAGGTACAAAAATGATCAAGATAAAGTACAGCCTTAACTTCAGACAAAATAAAGTCAAACAAAAAATCCTGCTCGTCTGAGCGCTAACTAAACAGAAAATACTAATTGTATGTGTGGCTTACTACCACCCACACAAATCAACCAAAAAAAACACAGTACTGTACACATGGCTCTCAGTGCCAGGACAAACCCAGTCACTTCCTCTCCTCCTGGATCTGCCCTGAAGTGAAGGCTCTGCAGCCTTTTATGGGCCAGTAACAAACCTATGACCCACACCTGGGGCTGAAACCTATTCCAGACCCGCACTGGACCACAAGTCAGGAATCTGGGGCTGATATAGCGGTACTCCAGCACTTTGCCTTTCACCATCTCACAGTATCCATATTTTTTTTAATATGAACACAAAGTTCTGCAAGTCAAAATCCTGACCATTTTACCCCGTGTGAACTAGCCCGTATAATTATACCTATGGGGAAACTTCCGGTGTTTCCGTAGGTATAACTGACATGCTGCGATTTCCAAAACTGTCCACACGGTGGTTTTTACCGCAAAGTGGGCATGGGATTCGCTACAATTTCATCCCCTTTGCCTGTACTGTAAAACACCACGATTTTTCACGCAGCGTTTCTGTCTTGTCGGACCCTGACCTAAGGTAGATTTATGACGAATGGATACCATGCGCAAGTATGAACGAAGCACTAGACACTTCCCTTAAAACATTTTTCCCCTCATTTGCATATGAATAAAATAATTAACATGAAAATGGTGTTCCAAAGCTGGATATGGGTAAGTTCATAGTTTTTTTGCAAATGGATTTTTGAAGCGGAATTCGCTCAAAAATTCCTCCCATCTCTCCCATTTATCTCAATGTGAGTCAGGCAGATTTTTTCCTGTACCTGGATTTTTTTTTCTGCTAGTGGAAAAAAAGGAAGTGTCATGCCCTTTCTTCAGGCAGATTCCGTCTTGTAAAGCCTATTAAAATAAATGGGAGATGGTAAAAACAACTCGCATTCATTTCAATGGGGTTTGCAAGGAACAATCTGCCTGAAGATAGGTCATGAAGCTTCACCTAGAGGAAAAAATATGCTAATGACTCCCATTAAAATCAATGGGAAAGTTGTGAAACTTTTTTGGGGTGGATTTTGAAAATTTTTGATGACATATTTGGAAACTGTAGAATCACCTCTGTATGGTACTGTGATTAGAATGATAACAAATGTACTGCTGACAGTCTCCCTTTAACAACTTACACTGTAGGTACACAGACTAGCCATTGGACCTCAAGCATAAAAACTCTTAACTAAAAATGGCAATGTTTGTCATTAAGATTTCACATGTTCATTTTACATTTGAAATAAAGCAATAAGTTTTTAACCCCTTCCCGACATCCGCCGTACTAGCACGGCAGATGCCGGGTGTTTAACTATGGCGCCCGCCCGGGAGTCAGGGCAGCCGCCATAGCTGCTGGGTGTCTACTGTTTTACACAGTACTACTACTGTTTTAAACAGTAGACACCCAGCGCTAATGCCCCTGGTTAGTGCCCATACCGATCGGGGACATTAACCCTTCCGGCGCCTCGATCAAAACTGGGCACCGCCATTTTTCCAGCCAGCTCCGGATCCGGGATCGCGTTGCTATGACAATGCCTTGTGAAGGCTTGCCGGCTTGCCAGCTTGTCATTCACTAGAGTAGCCTGCAATAGAAGTCCTGGTATTTTGCAATGCATTAGCATTGTAATGCATTGCATTGGTGATCAGACCCCCTGGGGTTCAAGACCCCCTGGGGGGTCTAATAAATGCACAAAAATTAAGTAAAAAAAAAATATAAATTCAAATAATCCCTCTTTCCCTAGAACACATATATAAAAGTATGGAAATACTGTGAAACAAACAGGCAACATGGTGGCTCAGTTGTTAGCACTAGAGATGAGCAAGTACCATTCGAAACGACCGTTTCAAATAGCATGCACCCATAGGAATGAATGGAAGCGGCTGGCATGCAGACTTTGCCGGCGGCCGTTCGTCGAATAGTACTCGCTCATCTCTAGATAGCTAGAGATTCTCTAGATTCCTGGGTTCGAATCCCACCAGGAACAACACCTGCAAGGAGTTTGTATGTTCTCCCTGTGTTTGTGTGGATTTCCTCCCATTCTACAAAGACATACTGAAAGGAAAAAAAAATAAAAAATTACATTGTGATCCCTATATATGGGGCTCACAATCTACATAAAAAAAATACTGTGAAACAGATACGTCAGCAAAAGAAAAATTTGGTCAGTTTTGGATTTTTGTTAAGGGTTTAAAATGTAAATAAAACCTTATAATTTAGGTATCCCTGGAATCGTACCAAAATATAGAATACAGGTGACATGCCATTTTGGCTGCACAGTGAATGCCGTAAAAACGAAGCCCGTAATCGTACAAATGCACTTTTTCTTCAAATCCCCTCCATTCTGAATTTTTTCCAGCTTCCCAGTATATTGTACAGAATAATTAATGGCAGCATCATGAAGAACAATTTGTCCCTCAAAGATTAAGACCTCATATGGTTCAGAGAGCGAAGAAATAAAACAGTTAGGGAATCTTCACACAGAGTAAACGCTCCACTCATTCTGAACGTAAATTCGTTCAGAGTGAGCGGCGTTAAAACAGATCCCATTGACTTCTATGGGTGCGGGCATACGCGCATATCACATTGAAAGCAATAGGTAAAAAAGCCTGCCATTGATTCCAATGGGGAGCGCACGTATGCCGGCACCCTTAGAAGTCAATGGGATCTGTTTTAACGCCGCTCACTCTGAACGAGTTTACGTTCAGAATGAGTGGAGCGTTTACTTCGTGTGAAGGCTCCCTTATGGGGTTTGGAAGGGGAAGGGGCGGGAGTCAAAAAGGCAACACGAAAAATGCCGTCGGTGGGAAGGGGTTAATAATAAATTGATTGATATAATCATCTCAAATTTTTGTAAAACAGCTTTTATGTGTTAAGCGCCATTCATACTGCCTCTCCTGTCCGCCCTGGGGTGTCCGTGGTAAACCCTGGGGAAACCGGACAGCAGACAGCTTGCGAACAGTCAGCTTTAAAGCCCATTCATTTGAATGGGCTTTCAAAGGTGAACACCCGTGAGCGTTTTCAGTCTATCCGCCTGGTGTCCGTTTTTTTTCCACGGACACAAAATTCTACATGGAGGACTTTGTGTCCACGGGAAAAAAAACGGACACCAGGCGGAGAGGCTGAAAACACTCACAGGCGGTCACCTTTGAAAACCCATTCAAATGAATGGGTTTTAAAGCCAATCGTTCGCAAGCCGTCTGCTGTCCGGTTTCCCGGGGTTTACCATGGACACTCCGGGGCGGACAGCAACGGCAGTGAGAATGCCACGTTAGATTTATTTCCGCTCTCTTAGTCCTTTTTTGAATTCTATAAATGTTTTAATATTTGATTATATTTTGTAGGATAATGAAAAACGGAGTCCCCTCCATGCAGCAGCATTTCTTGGTGATGCAGACATAATTGAGCGTCTCATACTATCTGGTAATTTAACTTAGCATAAAAGTATCATTAACCGGTTAAGGACCAGGCCCAAAAGTATGTTAAAGACCAGGCCTCTTTTTTCAAAACTGACATGTGTCACTTTAAATGGCAATAACTTTGAGACGCTTTAACTTACACAAATGAATTTGAGATGGTTTTCTCGTAACACATTATACTTCATGTTAGTGGTAAACACTAATCAATATTTTTGCATTTATTTATAAAAAAACTAGGAAATTTGATGGAAATTTGAAAAAAATTGCAATTTTCAAAATGTGAAATTCTCTGCTTTTCAGGTGGATAGTCATACCATCCAAATACATGAATAAATATTATCTCCCATATCTCTGCTTTATATTGGCATCATCTTTTGATTGTATTTTAATTTATTTTGGACGTCACAAGGCTTACAAGTGTAACAGCAATTTTCCAGATTTACAAGAAAATTCTCCAAACCAATTTTTTAGGGACCACTTCAGTTCTGAAAGTAATTATAAAGGCCTGTATAATAGAAACCCCCATAAATTACCCCATTTTCAAAACTGCACCCCTCAAATTATTCAAAACAGCATTTGGGATGTTTGTTAACCCTTTAAGCATTTCATAAGAATAAAAATAATATGGCAGTGAAATTTAGACATTTCATTTTTTTTCACTAATACATTCATTTAGACCCAAAATTAACACATTCACAAAGGGTTGAAGGAGAAAATGCATCTGACAGTTTATTGTGCAATTTCTCCCGTGCACAGAAATACCCCACATGTGGGTGTAAACTGATTTTTGGGCACACGGCAGTGCATGGAAGGGAAGGAGCGACACTGGGTGTTTGAACAGCAGATTTTGCTGGAATAATTTTCAGCGCCATGCCTTATTTGCAGAGACCCTAGAGTACCAAAACAATGGAAACCCCCCAAAAGTGACCCCATTTTAGAATCCACACCCCTCACAGAATTCATCAAGGGGTATAGTCAGCATTTAGACCCTACAGTTGTTTCACAGATTTTACTAACATTGGGATGTGTAAATGAAAAATTACTAAAATGTCACTTTATCTCCAAAGTTTTCATTTTCACAAAGGGTTAAAGGAGTAAAAGCCCTCAACAGTTTGTTAAACAATTTCTCCTGAACACGGCAATACCCCATATGTGGCTATAATCTGCTGTATGGGAACATGGCGGGGCTCAGAATGGAAGGAGCGCTATTTGGCTTTTGGATGGCAGATTTTGCTGGAATAATTTTAGGTGCCATGTCGCATTAGCAGAGCCCCTAGAGTACCAATACAGTGGAAACCCCCTAAAAGTGACCCCATTTGGGAAAATATACCCCCCACAGAACATATTAAAGGGTAGAGTGAGCATTTTGACCCTACAGCTGTTTCACAGATTTTATTAACATTGGGCCATGAAAATGAAAAATTACTTTTTTTTCAACAAACTGTCAATTTAGCCCCAAATTTTTAATTTTCACAAGAGGATAAAGGAGAAAAAGCTCCATAAAGTTCGTTACACAAATTCTGCTGAACACAGAAATGCCCCATATGTGGTCATAATCTGCTGTATGGGAACATGGCGGGGCTCAGAATGGAAAGAGGGCTATTTGGCTTTTGGAGGGCAGATTTTGCTGGAATATTTTTCAGGTCCCATGTCGCATTTGCAGAGCCCCTAAAGTACCAATACAGTGGAAACCCCCTATAAGTGACCCCATTTTGGAAACTACACCCCTCATAGAATTTGTCTAGGGGTAGAGTGAGTATTTTGGCCTCACAGGTGTTTCACAGATTTTATTAACATTGGGACGTGAAAATGAAAAATTACTTTTTTTCCCAATAAATTGTCCATTTAGCGCCATAGTTTTAATTTTGCAAATAGTTTAAGAATTAAAAGCCCCCCACAGTTTGTTACACAATTTCTTCTGAACACGGCAATACCCCATATGTGGCCAAAATCTGCTGTATGGGTACATGCTGGGGCTCAGAATGGAAAGAGCGCTATTTGGATTTTGGAGGGCAGATGTTGCTGGAATAGTTTTCAGGTGCCATGTCGCATTTGCAGAGCCCCTAAAGTATCAATACAATGGAAACCCCTCAAAAGTGACCCCATTTTAGAAACTACACCTGTCAAGGAATGTATCAAGGGGTATTATCATTTTGAGCCTAAAATGCTTCCCAAAAATTAATGTACAAAATGAAAATTGAAATTTTTAAAAATATGCCATTTCGGTGCCCAATACGTTGCACCCACTTTGTGTTGTCAGAGACCTGCACTCCTAAAACTATTAAGTGGGCCATCCCGGGGGTCAAAAAATTATATATGTGGGTGTAAACTGCTGCTTGGGCACACAGCAGGGCTCAGAAGGGAAGGACCACTGTGCGTTTTAGCTTTTGGGATACAGATTTAGAGGGACCCTCTGGGCGCCATGATGTTTTTGCAGAGCCCTGGAGGTTCCAGTAAACTGGAATTCACCAAGAAGTGACCCCATTTTGTAGGGGCAATTTTAGGGTCTCTGCAAATGTGACGTGGTGTCCAAAAACGAAGAATCTAAATCTGCACTCCAAAAGCACATATTGCTCCTTCACATCTGCACCCTGCTGGGTACCCAAATAGCAGTGTATGCCCACATGTATGACACTGGTGTACCCCGGATAACGTACTTAATGCCATATGTGGGTAGAATCGGCTGTTTGGGCACAACCGGGGACAGAAGGGAAGGAGCGCTATTTTGGTTTTTGGAGCACAGTTTGGTTTTTTTTGCCACTTTTGCAAAGCCCCTGAATTGCCAATAAAGTGGAATCCGCAGACATGTCACCCTATTTTGGACACTACCCCACTGATGGGATTTATCAAGTGGTGTAGCGAGAATTTTTAACCCTTGAGTGTTGCATTTATTTAGTTTCCAGAAATGAAATCGCAACTGATAGAGAAGTTAAAAATGAAAATTTTACAGATTTGCCATTTCAGTGTGCAACATGTTGTGCCCGACTTATGTCAGCAGAGACACTCCAAAAACTGTTAAACGGGTATCCCAGGCACAACAGCTTTTAGAGCGTTCATCTCTGATACAAGGTGGGCACAACATATTACGCACTGAAAGGACGTATTCCTGGAAAAATGGTCATTTTCACCTCTCACAATCCACTACAGTTATAGTTATATATATAAAGTTATAGCAACACTTGGGGGTTAAAAATGCTGTCTGTACCCCTGGATAAATCCTTCAGGGGTGTAGTTTCCAAAATAAGGTAATTTATCAGGGGATTCCAAATTACTGGCGTTTCAGCTCTACAAAAGTGTCATGGCATCCAAAAACCAAACCGTCTGTGCTCCAAAAACCAAATGACCCTTCTTCCCTTCTGTGTCCGGCTGTGCCCTAGTATCAGTTTATACCCACATATGACATTATGTCCGTTATCCGGGGGTACACCAGTGTCATACATGTGTCATACATGTGTCATAAACTGCAGTTTGGACGTACAGCAGGGTGCAGAAGGGAAGGAGCGCTATGCGGCTTTTGGAGCACAGATTCAGATGTTTGGTATCTGGACGCCATGTCATGTTTGTAGAGCCTGTAAGGTACCAGAAAAGTGGATTCCATGGGGTACCAGGAGTGACCCCATTTTGAAAACTGCACCCCTCAAAGAATTTATCAGGGGGTGTAGTGAGTATTAGTATCCCGGACGTGACTGCACAGCGGATGGCGAAGAGGGAATGTATAAGCTGTGCGGAGGACATTGCAAACACCAAATTCCCTACTATGTCCCCGTAGCTCCTATGATTGGGGGAGTCACTCTGGGGGTCACTTTAGGGGTCACTTCTGGTGTCTGTTCCCTCATAAGCTGTAAATCTGGGGTGTCCCCTGATATCCGCTCACACAGCTTATATATTCCCTACTAGAGATGAGCGAACAGTGTTCTATCGAACTCATGTTCGATCGGATATTAGGCTGTTCGGCATGTTCGAATCGAATCGAACACCGCGTGGTAAAGTGCGCCATTACTCGATTCCCCTCCCACCTTCCCTGGCGCCTTTTTTGCTCCAATAACAGCGCTGGGTAGGTGGGACAGGAACTACGACACCGGTGACGTTGAAAAAAGTAGGCAAAACCCATTGGCTGCCGAAAACATGTGACCTCTAATTTAAAAGAACAGCGACGCCCAGCTTCGCGTCATTCTGAGCTTGCAATTCACCGAGGACGGAGGTTTCCGTCCAGCTAGCTAGGGCTTAGATTCTGGGTAGGCAGGGACAGGCTAGGATAGGAAGGAGAAGACAACCAACAGCTCTTGTAAGAGCTAAATTCCAGGGAGAAGCTTGTCAGTGTAACGTGGCACTGACGGGCTCAATCGCCGCAACCCAGCTTTCCCAGGATCCTGAATGGAATACACTGTCAGTGTATTCCCGTATACCCGATATATACCCCGATACCCGTTCCAACGGTGTGCCCCCCCACCTTCACCCCAGAAATACCCTGCAAGTCCCCTAGCAATAGAATTGGGGCTATATACACCCACAATTTTTACTACTGGTATACAGTGCCATTGTCTGACTGGGAATTCAAAGAATATATTGGGAATACAAATACCCTCATTTCTTGCTACTGCCATATAGTGCCAGTTTCTGACTGGTAATTCAAAGAATATATTGGGGTTACGTGCACCCACAATTTTTACTACTGGTATACAGTGCCATTGTCTGACTGGGAATTCAAAGAATATATTGGGAATACAAATACCCTCATTTCTTGCTACTGCCATATAGTGCCAGTGTCTGACTGGGAATTCAAAGAATATATTGGGGTTACGTGCACCCACAATTTTTACTACTGGTATACAGTGCCATTGTCTGACTGGGAATTCAAAGAGTATATTGGGAATACAAATACCCTCATTTCTTGCTACTGCCATATAGTGCCAGTTTCTGACTGGGAATTCAAAGAATATATTGGGGTTACGTGCACCCACAATTTTTACTACTGGTATACAGTGCCATTGTCTGACTGGGAATTCAAAGAGTATATTGGGAATACAAATACCCTCATTTCTTGCTACTGCCATATAGTGCCAGTGTCTGACTGGGAATTCAAAGAATATATTGGGGTTACGTGCACCCACAATTTTTACTACTGGTATACAGTGCCATTGTCTGACTGGGAATTCAAAGAGTATATTGGGAATACAAATACCCTCATTTCTTGCTACTGCCATATAGTGCCAGTTTCTGACTGGGAATTCAAAGAATATATTGGGGTTACGTGCACCCACAATTTTTACTACTGGTATACAGTGCCATTGTCTGACTGGGAATTCAAAGAATATATTGGGGTTATAAATACCCTCATTTCTTGCTACTGCCATATAGTGCCAGTTTCTGACTGGGAATTCAAAGAATATATTGGGGTTACGTGCACCCACAATTTTTACTACTGGTATACAGTGCCATTGTCTGACTGGGAATTCAAAGAATATATTGGGGTTATAAATACCCTCATTTCTTGCTACTGCCATATAGTGCCAGTTTCTGACTGGTAATTCAAAGAATATATTGGGGTTACGTGCACCCACAATTTTTACTACTGGTATACAGTGCCATTGTCTGACTGGGAATTCAAAGAGTATATTGGGAATACAAATACCCTCATTTCTTGCTACTGCCATATAGTGCCAGTGTCTGACTGGGAATTCAAAGAATATATTGGGGTTACGTGCACCCACAATTTTTACTACTGGTATACAGTGCCATTGTCTGACTGGGAATTCAAAGAGTATATTGGGAATACAAATACCCTCATTTCTTGCTACTGCCATATAGTGCCAGTTTCTGACTGGGAATTCAAAGAATATATTGGGGTTACGTGCACCCACAATTTTTACTACTGGTATACAGTGCCATTGTCTGACTGGGAATTCAAAGAATATATTGGGGTTATAAATACCCTCATTTCTTGCTACTGCCATATAGTGCCAGTTTCTGACTGGTAATTCAAAGAATATATTGGGGTTACGTGCACCCACAATTTTTACTACTGGTATACAGTGCCATTGTCTGACTGGGAATTCAAAGAATATATTGGGGTTATAAATACCCTCATTTCTTGCTACTGCCATATAGTGCCAGTTTCTGACTGGTAATTCAAAGAATATATTGGGGTTACGTGCACCCACAATTTTTACTACTGGTATACAGTGCCATTGTCTGACTGGGAATTCAAAGAGTATATTGGGAATACAAATACCCTCATTTCTTGCTACTGCCATATAGTGCCAGTGTCTGACTGGGAATTCAAAGAATATATTGGGGTTACGTGCACCCACAATTTTTACTACTGGTATACAGTGCCATTGTCTGACTGGGAATTCAAAGAGTATATTGGGAATACAAATACCCTCATTTCTTGCTACTGCCATATAGTGCCAGTTTCTGACTGGGAATTCAAAGAATATATTGGGGTTACGTGCACCCACAATTTTTACTACTGGTATACAGTGCCATTGTCTGACTGGGAATTCAAAGAATATATTGGGGTTATAAATACCCTCATTTCTTGCTACTGCCATATAGTGCCAGTTTCTGACTGGGAATTCAAAGAATATATTGGGGTTACGTGCACCCACAATTTTTACTACTGGTATACAGTGCCATTGTCTGACTGGGAATTCAAAGAATATATTGGGGTTATAAATACCCTCATTTCTTGCTACTGCCATATAGTGCCAGTTTCTGACTGGGAATTCAAAGAATATATTGGGGTTACGTGCACCCACAATTTTTACTACTGGTATACAGTGCCATTGTCTGACTGGGAATTCAAAGAGTATATTGGGAATACAAATACCCTCATTTCTTGCTACTGCCATATAGTGCCAGTGTCTGACTGGGAATTCAAAGAATATATTGGGGTTACGTGCACCCACAATTTTTACTACTGGTATACAGTGCCATTGTCTGACTGGGAATTCAAAGAGTATATTGGGAATACAAATACCCTCATTTCTTGCTACTGCCATATAGTGCCAGTTTCTGACTGGGAATTCAAAGAATATATTGGGGTTACGTGCACCCACAATTTTTACTACTGGTATACAGTGCCATTGTCTGACTGGGAATTCAAAGAATATATTGGGGTTATAAATACCCTCATTTCTTGCTACTGCCATATAGTGCCAGTTTCTGACTGGGAATTCAAAGAATATATTGGGGTTACGTGCACCCACAATTTTTACTACTGGTATACAGTGCCATTGTCTGACTGGGAATTCAAAGAATATATTGGGGTTATAAATACCCTCATTTCTTGCTACTGCCATATAGTGCCAGTTTCTGACTGGTAATTCAAAGAATATATTGGGGTTACGTGCACCCACAATTTTTACTACTGGTATACAGTGCCATTGTCTGACTGGGAATTCAAAGAGTATATTGGGAATACAAATACCCTCATTTCTTGCTACTGCCATATAGTGCCAGTGTCTGACTGGGAATTCAAAGAATATATTGGGGTTACGTGCACCCACAATTTTTACTACTGGTATACAGTGCCATTGTCTGACTGGGAATTCAAAGAGTATATTGGGAATACAAATACCCTCATTTCTTGCTACTGCCATATAGTGCCAGTGTCTGACTGGGAATTCAAAGAATATATTGGGGTTACGTGCACCCACAATTTTTACTACTGGTATACAGTGCCATTGTCTGACTGGGAATTCAAAGAGTATATTGGGAATACAAATACCCTCATTTCTTGCTACTGCCATATAGTGCCAGTTTCTGACTGGGAATTCAAAGAATATATTGGGGTTACGTGCACCCACAATTTTTACTACTGGTATACAGTGCCATTGTCTGACTGGGAATTCAAAGAGTATATTGGGAATACAAATACCCTCATTTCTTGCTACTGCCATATAGTGCCAGTGTCTGACTGGGAATTCAAAGAATATATTGGGGTTACGTGCACCCACAATTTTTACTACTGGTATACAGTGCCAATTTCTAACTAGGAATTCAAAATGCGCAAGGCTCCCGGAAAGGGACGTGGACGAGGCCGTGGGCGAGGTCGGGGGAATGGTTCTGGGGAGCAAGGTAGCAGTGAAGCCACAGGGCGTCCCGTGCCTACTCCTGTGGGGCAGCAAGCATTGCGCCACTCCACAGTGCCAGGGTTGCTTGCCACATTAACTAAACTGCAGGGTACAAACCTTAGTAGGCCCGAGAACCAGGAACAGGTCTTGCAATGGCTGTCAGAGAACGCTTACAGCACATTGTCCAGCAGCCAGTCAGACTCTGCCTCCTCTCCTCCTATTACCCAACAGTCTTGTCTTCCTTCCTCCCAAAATTCCGAAGCTTTACAGAACAATAACCCAAACTGTCCCTGCTCCCCAGAGCTGTTCTCCGCTCCTTTCATTGTCCCTCAACCTGCCTCTCCACGTCACGATTCCACGAACCTAACAGAGGAGCATCTGTATCCAGATGCTCAAACACTAGAGTCTCCTCCATCTCCGTTCGATTTGGTGGTGGATGACCAGCAACCCACCCTCATCGACGATGATGTGACGCAGTTGCCGTCAGGGCATCCAGTTGACCGGCGCATTGTGCGGGAGGAGGAGATGAGACAGGAGTTGGAAGAGGAAGTGGTGGATGATGAGGACACTGACCCGACCTGGACAGGGGGGATGTCAAGCGGGGAAAGTAGTGTGGATGTTGAGGCAGGTGCAGCACCAAAAAGGGTAGCTAGAGGCAGAGGCAGAGGTCAGCAGCTTAGGCGAAGCCAGGCCACACCCGGAATCTCCCAAGATGTTCCAGTTCGTACCCAGCCCCGAAAAACTCCCACCTCGAGGGCACGTTTCTCGAAGGTGTGGAGTTTTTTCAAGGAATGCGCCGAGGACAGATATAGTGTTGTCTGCACAATTTGCCTCTCGAAATTGATTAGGGGCTCTGAGAAGAGCAACCTGTCCACCACTTCAATGCGCCGTCATTTGGAATCCAAGCACTGGAATCAGTGGCAGGCAGCAACGGCAGGACAAAGGCCGACTGCCGTTCACGCCACTGCCACTGCCTCTGCCTCTGCCTCTGCCACTGCCACTGCTGACTGTGCTGGCGATGCACTCCAGAGGACGAGCCAGGACACCACTTCATCTGCCTCCGCCACTTTGTTGACTTCTACCTCATCCTCCCCTGGTCCTGTCTTATCTCCTTCTCCTGCACCATCAAAGGCACCATCAGGCGTTTCTTTACAACAACCCACCATCTCTCAGACATTGGAGCGGCGGCAGAAATACACTGCTAACCACCCACACGCGCAAGCCTTGAACGCCAACATCGCTAAACTGCTGGCCCAGGAGATGTTGGCGTTCCGGCTTGTTGAAACTCCCGCCTTCCTGGACCTGATGGCAACTGCGGCACCTCGCTATGCCGTCCCTAGCCGTCACTACTTCTCCCGGTGTGCCGTCCCCGCCTTGCACCAGCACGTGTCACTCAACATCAGGCGGGCCCTTAGTTCCGCGCTTTGCACAAAGGTCCACTTGACCACCGACGCGTGGACAAGTGCATGCGGACAGGGACGCTACATTTCACTGACGGCACACTGGGTGAATGTAGTTGAGGCTGGGACTGCTTCCCAAACTGGCCCGGTGTACCTCGTCTCCCCGCCTAACATTCCTGGCAGGGACACGAGAAGAACACCCCCCTCCTCCTCCTCCTCCTCTACCGCCTCCTCCTCCGCCACCGCCTCCTCCTCCGCCACCGCCTCCTCCTCCGCTGTTAGATTGACCCCAGCTACGAGTTGGAAACGTTGCAGCACTGGCGTTGGTAGACGTCAGCAGGCTGTGCTGAAGCTGATCAGCTTGGGGGACAGACAGCACACTGCCTCCGAGGTGAGGGATGCCCTCCTCGATGAGACGGCAATATGGTTTGAGCCGCTGCACCTGGGCCCAGGCATGGTCGTTTGTGATAACGGCCGGAACCTGGTAGCAGCTCTGGAGCTTGCCGGACTCCAACATGTTCCATGCCTGGCCCACGTCTTCAACCTAGTGGTGCAACGTTTCCTAAAGAGCTACCCCAATGTTCCAGAGCTACTGGTGAAAGTGCGGCGCATGTGCGCCCACTTTCGCAAGTCGACAGTAGCCGCTGCTAGCTTAAAATCTCTCCAGCAACGCCTGCATGTGCCACAACACCGGCTTTTGTGCGACGTCCCCACACGCTGGAACTCAACGTTTCAGATGTTGAATAGAGTGGTTGAGCAGCAGAGACCTTTGATGGAATACCAGCTACAAAACCCTAGGGTGCCACAAAGTCAGCTGCCTCAGTTTCACATCCATGAGTGGCCATGGATGAGAGACCTTTGTGACATCCTACGGGTCTTTGAGGAGTCCACAAGGAGGGTGAGCTCTGAGGATGCGATGGTGAGCCTTACAATCCCGCTCTTGTGTGTTCTGAGAGAATCCCTGATTGACATCAGGGATAACTCAGATCACACAGAGGAGTTAGGGATAGCATCCGATCCGTCACAGCTGGAGAGTAGGTCCACACATCTGTCCGCTTCACTGCGTTTAATGGAGGAGGAGGAGGAGGAGGAGGAGGAAGAAGAGTTGTCCGATGATGTGATGGTGATACAGGAGGCTTCCGGGCAACTTCGAATCGTCCCATTGTTGCAGCGCGGATGGGTAGACATGGAGGATGAGGAGGAAATGGAGATTGAACTTTCCGGTGGGGCCAGAGGAGTCATGCCAACTAACACTGTGGCAGACATGGCTGAGTTCATGTTGGGGTGCTTTACAACCGACAAGCGTATTGTCAAAATCATGGAGGACAACCAGTACTGGATCTTTGCTATCCTTGACCCCCGGTATAAAAACAACATCTCGTCTTTTATTCCGGTAGAGGGGAGGGCCAATCGCATCAATGCTTGCCACAGGCAATTGGTGCAGAATATGATGGAGATGTTTCCAGCATGTGACGTTGGCGGCAGGGAGGGCAGTTCCTCCAGTAGGCAACCAAGTTCTCACCGGTCCACACAAACGAGGGGCACACTGTCTAAGGTCTGGGACACCTTGATGGCACCCCCTCGCCAAAGTGCCGCCACGGAGGGTCCTAGTGTCACCAGGCGTGAGAAGTATAGGCGCATGTTGCGGGAATACCTTTCCGACCACAGCCCTGTCCTCTCCGACCCCTCTGCGCCCTACACGTATTGGGTGTCGAAGTTGGACCTGTGGCTTGAACTTGCCCTATATGCCTTGGAGGTGCTGTCCTGTCCTGCCGCCAGCGTCCTATCTGAGAGGGTGTTCAGTGCAGCCGGTGGCATCATCACTGACAAGCGCACCCGTCTGTCAGCTGAGAGTGCCGACCGGCTCACTTTGATAAAAATGAACCACCACTGGGTAGAGCCGTCATTTTTGTGCCCACCTGTGTAAAGCACCCCAACATGAAACTCCATGTCTGTACTCAACCTCTCCAATTCCTCCGCATCCTCATACTCATCCACCATAAGCGTTGCACAATTCTGCTAATACTAGGCTCCCTCCACCCTGATTTCCCCCAACTCTGCTGGTTAGAGGCTCCCTCCACCATGAATTTGCCCAAACTGGGCTGTTTAGAGGCTCCCTCCACCATGAATTGGTCCAAACTGGGTTTTTTAGAGGCTCCCTCCACCATGAATTTGCCCAAACTGGGCTGTTTAGAGGCTCCCTCCACCATGAATTGGTCCAAACTGGGCTGGTTAGAGGCTCCCTCCACCATGAATTTCCCAAAACTTGGCTGTTTAGAGGCTCCCTCCACCATGAATTTGCCCAAACTGGGCTGTTTAGAGGCTCCCTCCACCATTAATTGGTCCAAACTGGGCTGGTTAGAGGCTCCCTCCACCATGAATTTGCCCAAACTGGGGTGGTTAGAGGCTCCCTCCACCATTAATTGGTCCAAACTGGGCTGGTTAGAGGCTCCCTCCACCATGAATTTCCCAAAACTTGGCTGTTTAGAGGCTCCCTCCACCATTAATTGGTCCAAACTGGGCTGGTTAGAGGCTCCCTCCACCATGAATTTGCCCAAACTGGGCTGTTTAGAGGCTCCCTCCACCATTAATTGGTCCAAACTGGGCTGGTTAGAGGCTCCCTCCACCATGAATTTGCCCAAACTGGGCTGTTTAGAGGCTCCCTCCACCATGAATTGGTCCAAACTGGGGTGGTTAGAGGCTCCCTCCACCATGAATTGGTCCAAACTGGGGTGGTTAGAGGCTCCCTCCACCATTAATTGGTCCAAACTGGGCTGGTTAGAGGCTCCCTCCACCATGAATTTGCCCAAACTGGGCTGTTTAGAGGCTCCCTCCACCATTAATTGGTCCAAACTGGGCTGGTTAGAGGCTCCCTCCACCATGAATTTGCCCAAACTGGGCTGTTTAGAGGCTCCCTCCACCATGAATTGGTCCAAACTGGGGTGGTTAGAGGCTCCCTCCACCATGAATTGGTCCAAACTGGGGTGGTTAGAGGCTCCCTCCACCATTAATTGGTCCAAACTGGGCTGGTTAGAGGCTCCCTCCACCATTAATTGGTCCAAACTGGGCTGGTTAGAGGCTCCCTCCACCATGAATTTGCCCAAACTGGGGTGGTTAGAGGCTCCCTCCACCATTAATTGGTCCAAACTGGGCTGGTTAGAGGCTCCCTCCACAATTAATTGGTCCAAACTGGGCTAATTAGAGGCTCCCTCCACAATGAATTGGTCCAAACTGGGTTTTTTAGAGGCTCCCTCCACCATGAATTTGCCCAAACTGGGCTGTTTAGAGGCTCCCTCCACCATGAATTGGTCCAAACTGGGCTGGTTAGAGGCTCCCTCCACCATGAATTGGTCCAAACTGGGGTGGTTAGAGGCTCCCTCCACCATTAATTGGTCCAAACTGGGCTGGTTAGAGGCTCCCTCCACCATTAATTGGTCCAAACTGGGCTGGTTAGAGGCTCCCTCCACCATGAATTTGCCCAAACTGGGGTGGTTAGAGGCTCCCTCCACCATTAATTGGTCCAAACTGGGCTGGTTAGAGGCTCCCTCCACAATTAATTGGTCCAAACTGGGCTAATTAGAGGCTCCCTCCACCATGAATTGGTCCAAACTGGGTTTTTTAGAGGCTCCCTCCACCATTAATTGGTCCAAACTGGGCTGGTTAGAGGCTCCCTCCACAATTAATTGGTCCAAACTGGGCTAATTAGAGGCTCCCTCCACCATGAATTGGTCCAAACTGGGTTTTTTAGAGGCTCCCTCCACCATGAATTTGCCCAAACTGGGCTGTTTAGAGGCTCCCTCCACCATTAATTGGTCCAAACTTGGCTGTTTAGAGGCTCCCTCCACCATGAATTTGCCCAAACTGGGCTGTTTAGAGGCTCCCTCCACCATTAATTGGTCCAAACTGGGCTGGTTAGAGGCTCCCTCCACCATGAATTTGCCCAAACTGGGGTGGTTAGAGGCTCCCTCCACCATTAATTGGTCCAAACTGGGCTGGTTAGAGGCTCCCTCCACCATTAATTGGTCCAAACTGGGCTGGTTAGAGGCTCCCTCCACCATGAATTTGCCCAAACTGGGCTGTTTAGAGGCTCCCTCCACCATGAATTGGTCCAAACTGGGCTGGTTAGAGGCTCCCTCCACCATGAATTTCCCAAAACTTGGCTGTTTAGAGGCTCCCTCCACCATTAATTGGTCCAAACTGGGCTGGTTAGAGGCTCCCTCCACCATGAATTGGTCCAAACTGGGGTTTTTAGAGGCTCCCTCCACCATGAATTGGTCCAAACTGGGGTTTTTAGAGTCTCCCTCCACCATGAATTGGTCCAAACTGGGGTTTTTAGAGTCTCCCTCCACCATGAATTGGTCCAAACTGGGGTTTTTAGAGGCTCCCTCCACCATGAATTTGCCCAAACTCTGCTGGTTAGAGGCTCAATCCACCCTGATTTTCAAAACAAATGTTGGTGCCAACCTCAACTTACTACAAGGGCCAAATTCACTGCTGGTGACAAGCTCTCCTCACTGCAAGTGCCAAATACACATGTTTCAAGGTGTTTTCCTACTGTCAGAGAGGTGGTATTGAGTGTGTAAAGTGTGTAGTTGTTAGGCTGTGATGTTGGGGTAATAGAGGGTCTTTGGTGTGTTAGATGCCCCCAGACATGCTTCCCCTGCTGTCCCAGTGTCATTCCAGAGGTGTTGGCATCATTTCCTGGGGTGTCATAGTGGACTTGGTGACCCTCCAGACACGGATTTGGGTTTCCCCCTTAACGAGTATCTGTTCCCCATAGACTATAATGGGGTTCGAAACCCGTTCGAACACACGAACATTGAGCGGCTGTTCGAATCGAATTTCGAACCTCGAACATTTTAGTGTTCGCTCATCTCTATTCCCTACATGACGCACCCAGTTGTGTTCTAATAATTTGGCAATTTTTGAGGGTTTTTGTCTTCACATTGTGAGATGCTATATTTTCTTTATGTTTCTGGTGACGCGGCCATATAAGGGCTTATTCTTTGCGGGATGAGATGCATTTCGTAATGACACCATTTTTGGGTGTCTACATCTTATTGAATACATTTTATTAACCCTTTTTTGCTGGATTTAAAAAAAAAAAATCAATCCTGGCATTGAGTTTTACTTTTTTAATTTTGCGCCATGCAGCGTACAGTATAAGTAGCATGTTCCCTTTATTCTGCGGGTCGGTACGGTTACGGCGATACCTCATTTATAGTATTTTTTTATGTGTTACTAGTTCTGCAGAGGAAAAACACATTTGGGGACATAAATCAATGTTTTTTGCATCGCATCTTCTAAGAGGCGTAACATTTTTATTTTTCGGTTGACAGAGTTGGTTGAGGGCTTATTTTTTGCGGGACAACCTGCGCTTTTTATTGGTACTGTTGTCGGATGCATATGACTTTTTGATCACTTTTTATAGCATATTTTGTATGGTGAGATGGCGAAAAATCATTACTTCCGGCGAGTTTTTTCCGTTTTTTTTTTCCGGCGTTCGCCGTGTACATTAAATATTATTTCAGTTTTATTGTACAGATTGTTACGGACGCGACAATACCAAATATGCATTGTTTTTATTACTTTTTAGTTCTTTTTTTATATAATTCATTTTCTATTGAGAAAAAGGGATTTTTGGGCTTTATAACTTTATTAATTTTTTTCATACACTTCATTTTATTTTTTTTACATTTTTTTTTACTTTTTCATGTGTCCATTTAGGACACTTCAATCAGCAATACTTTGCTGATATAGAATGCCATGTGAGACACAGCCTGCAGGTGTCCCACATGGCATTCCGTAGCAGGATGTCAGGCTGTGTAGACGCACAGCCTGACATCAGAAGGTCCTGGCAGGATCACCAGGTATGTGGGGGCTTCGGGCAGTCTGGGGTCACTGGCCAGACCCCAGACTACCTTTTACTGCTATCGGCACCCTCCGATCTCGCCGCGGGGGGTGCCGATCTGATTTAATTGTCGGCGGATGCCTTTCGATCGCGCCGTGATGTTTCACGGCGCGATCGAAAGGGTTAAAACGTCCAGTCGGACTCAGTTCCGACTGGACGTTATTGAGGAAGGGGTTAGGTGTTAGTAACACCTAACCCCCGTCCTCCCCACACCCATCCCCCCGCGAAATAGGTACCTAAAGACAGGACGTATTTTTACAATAGTCCGGTCTTTAGGTACCTGGACCGCAGGCCGTAATTTTACGTACGGCGGTCCTTAACCGGTTAAAGGCTGAGGCCCCAAACACAGCTTTTTTGTTACAGACTTTGCTGCAATTTTTGAGCCAAAGCCAATAATTGCTACAAAAGGAATGGGAAAGGTCTAGGAAGTTCTTATACTTCTACTCAATCCACTCCTGGCTTGCAGAAGACAGAAACCTGTCAGATCGGGCCCAGCCGTGAGCCGGTGGTGAGCGTTTTATGCTCTCCGCCACGAAACCGGATTTTTTAAATCGGACACAGAGTACTGCATTCCCGACTCTGTGTTCAGTTTAAAAAAAAAACGGTTTCGCGGCGGAGAGCATAAAACACTCACCACCGCTCACAGCCGGACATCTTTCAAACCCATTTAAATGAATGGGTTTGAAAGAGTCCTGCAGGTTTCCCTCTCCTGCCTCTGTTTTGTGCAGGAAATGGAAACCTGCAGAACAGAGACTGGGCGCAGATGTGAACTGAGGGCGGGTTCTGCGTCCCATCTCCGCTTTCAGGTTTCTGTCTTCTGCCCGAGAAACTGGACAGGAGACGAAAACCAGCAGTCAGTTTTCAAACCCATTCACTTGAATGGGTTTGCAAAGTGACCGCCCGTGAGCATCTTCTGCCTCTCTGCGGCAAAACTGGTTTTTTTTAACAGGACACAAAGTAAGACATGCAGTACAGTTGTGTATGGTTAAAAAAAAACGGTTTCGCCATGAAGACCAGAAGACACTCACGGGCAGACACTGACTGCTGGGTTTCTGTCTCCTGTTGGCAGAAGATGTAAACCCACAAAGCGGAGACCGGGCGCAGATGTGAACCCTCCCTGATACACACAAAGTCATCCTGCACACACAGCACAACTGCATGTACTTATTTTTATTATAAATCCCCACCATTTTTGAATCCTTCCATAGCCTGCCCCATTGTTTAGGTCCCCATATATCAAAAGAAGAAGCAGAAAAACAAGATAAAAGGTCAAAACCTGTGGGAAGTACCCACTGATAAGAAAATGTCCCAACCGAGTACACCAAAATGGTGATCACTTATAAATGTTAATAAAATAAGGATTTTTTTGAGGTTTCATTAATTATTTGAAGGCCCCATCAGTGTCATAATACCGTATAGTATTATGGCACCCTCAGTGCCCTCACTCTCAGTATAATGGCACCGCCAGTGCCCCATATGTAATCTAATAACCTCCACATGTAAAATGCCATGCCTTGAGAAAAACAGGTCTTAAGGACATTCACATACATGTACATACTCATCAATTCTCCTTCAGACAATTATCTTTCATTTTACTGCTGCTACTTCTTATAAATAAATAAATAAATATATATATATATATATATATATATATATATATATTTATTTATAGTTCATCTTTACAATTAATAATGATAATTTTTGGACTTATACACACATGACAATGCCTAGTATGTAAGCTTAATTTCTTGTGTACATTGTTTTTGAAATAGGAAAGTTTTTTATAATTCAACTTTTCATTATTTATTTTCTACACTTTTTAAAAAACTTTTTTTTTTCCAGTGTAACTACTATAGAACAGTATGCCACTGGGAGGCAGACTTCTAGCTGCATAGATAACTATAATGCTAAGATCACCTCTCCTAGCTTCATGAAAGTAAAAATATCACTGGTTATTGGAACTAGTTTTTGGAATAGGATTTTGATCAAAGGATTTAGATTAATTACCAGCATGAGCAGTAATGATACACAGCTAAAATGAGTTAGCTGTAGCCACATCCAGCAAATTGCATGGTACCATTTCGTGTTTAGAACGCTGTATGCCACCACCCTTGTAACAATTACATAATGAACTTATTAATTTTGTTGATTGTAATCATTATGCAATATTTTGCTTTGAAATTTTGTTTGTATTTGTACATTATAGTAACGTAATAGTAATGTAAAGATGTATTTATACAGGTGCACGAGTTAATGCTAAAGACAACATGTGGCTGACACCACTTCATCGGGCAGTTGCATCAGGAAGTGAGGTCAGTATACATCTTTTCATCTTATTATGAATTATACAACCTAAGGGTGCATTCACACTACGGAACGCCAGCGTGTATCACAGCCGTACACGCCGGCACTACAGCAGGGCTGCCGAACACTTCCCATTCATTTCTATGGGAGCCGGCATGCGAGCGCTCCCCATAGAAATGAATGGAAAAAAGCAGTCCATTCATTTCTATGGGGAGCGCTCGCATGCCGGCTCCCATAGAAATGAATGGGAAGTGTTCGGCAGCCCTGCTGTAGCGCCGGCGTGTACGGCTGTGATACACGCTAGCGTTCCGTAGTGTGAATGCACCCTAATACAGTGTTTAGTACACTGCCTAATCCATTAACCATTATCTTTAAACATGTTTAAAGAGGACCTTTCATGTCCTCAGGCACCTACAGTTTTATATACCACTAGAAAGCTAACAGTGTGCTGAATTCAGTGAAGTATCGGCTTTCTCGTTATGTGCCCTTGGTGAAAAGCTATCTGTGCCCTTACCGTAGCTCTTCAGTGTCAGAAGGGCGTTTCTGACACTCTGTGAGGAATGCCCATACTGACAGTAGAGTCCCTAGCTCAGCGTGATAATCCAGGGACAATCCATCTACAGCACTTACCAAGCCATCCTGTGTCCAAGACGGCTCCTCCCCGTCTTCCTGTCTTTTGGTAGTGGGCGGAATAGGTTAGCTAGGGAGATGGGGGGAGGACGGGAGGGGCTAGTAGTGGGCGGGATCACTATTCTGAAGAGAGACTGGGAAGGGTGGGAGGAACTAGTAATGGGCGGGTTTGCTATTCTAAAGAGAGAAAGGGAGGAGGAGATTAGGAGTGAGAGAGGAGGGGAAAGTTGAGTGAGAGGGAGTTAGTGTAGCAGCTACACAGGAAGCTGCATGGCAGGAAGATAACACCATGTAAACAAAAACATAGGACGCTAGCAGTAACCAGAGACACCTAGAAATCACTGTAAAATCCTGCTAAAGGTATACTAGCCCATTACTAGCACTAACAGACCTTTATTTAAAAAAAATAAATAAAAATAATGAGGAGCAGGGGGTGTTTCCTGTGATGTTTTGCTACTAATGAGTCCAGTGATGAGAAATAGACTGTAATTAATCAGTGTTTCTGTGGTCAGTCCCAGAACTGCATTCAGTGCATTGGGTATCACCCTCCTTCAAGTCTGGGAATTGATCAAGTACTTTATTAAATTAATCCCACCACTTCTTTCTAAGATACCTATCTGCACCAACATACGTTTTCTTTATTGCAGTGTGTAATAATGAGCAAGTAATCAGATGATTGCAGGTTCAAGTGGGACTAAAAGACGACCTTTCATGTCCTTGGGCACATGCGGTTTTATATGCCACTAGAAAGCCAAAAGTGTGATGAATTCAGCGCACTGTTGGCTTTTCCTTTCTGTGCCCTGGGATAAGAGATATAGGTGCATTTACCGATACCTCTTTACTGTCAGAAGAATGTTCCTGACAGTCTAGCTGGGACCGCCCCTCCTGACAGTACTGTGTGTAGTGCTTACCACCCAGCCATGATGCCAAGAATGCCCCCTCACAGTATAGCGCTACACACAGTACTGTCATGTGGGGCATTCCCAGTTCCTACTTCCAAATGAATCAGGAATGTTACAAGAAAAGAGCAATCTATGAACACAGTCAGAAAAGCTTAGTAGTTAGCTAAAAAGGAGATTTTGCCCAATGACAGATCGTAATATGGGCGGTTTATTCAATGTATAATCTTAAACAGAACCGGTCACCAGGGACCCCTAAATCAGTAGCACTCCTTATGCTGCTGGAGTTTAGGGCTCTAAACCTGGTGACTTCCATCTGGCCCACTGCTACATTTTGTAGTTTTGTAAGATGGTAAGAGGAATCATGGACCCAGTGGCTCCCAGCACCTAGTTTCATTTTGCAGGAGTCAATGTAGAACAGGTTTTATGACTGTCAAGTCCTGGTAATTTTCAAAAAATATCAAAATGTTAAATATTTAGCATTACTACTGAAACATACTTTATATATTACAAAATCAGTAACATAAAAAATAAGGTAAGCTAATAATGAAAACATTTATACTAAGAAATCTGAAAATATGGAGCAGTTATTGAATTCAATATTATCAGTGCATACAGTTATTTCCTCTATGAGTTAACATTTCAAAAATGAAATAAAAATATTGGGGGAGATTTATGGAGTCTGACAGTATCAATGACCTACTTCGTATATGATAAGGTGGGTGCCTTCTTCCCTGGCCTATGGACCTGCAGGAAAACCTACACCAGCTCATAGTGATATAGATTTATGGCATAAATGATAAAACATCTAGGGGGGGCTGATGGTTTCTTTTCCTGCATGCCATCACCATGCCCCCTTTTTTGGCAAATAGCGAGGGTACCACAGAAAAAAAAACAGATTTGTACAAAAATTAGCAACTTTTTAGACCTTATACTCCAGAAAATTAATGTACAAAAGAATAACAAATCTGACCCATACTTTCCATTTATAAATGAATTGCTACTTTAATTTCTAATGTGGTATTTGTGAATTCTGCTTTTCCCAGGAAGCTGTGCAAATATTGATAAAACACTCTGCCGATGTCAACGCTAGAGATAAAAAGTGGCAAACACCTCTCCATGTAGCTGCGGCAAATAAATCGGTTAAGTGTGCAGAATTAATAATTCCAATGCTGAGCAGTGTTAATGTTTCTGACAGAGGAGGTCACACAGCCTTACATCATGCAGCAATATGCGGTCATTTGGAGGTATGGGCATATTTTTTGTTTTGGTTTGTAAAGTTTCATTCTTTGTTTCTTAGCAGATTTAACTTCATTTAAATCACATGGATATTATATGTGCAGATGAACATGCCATATGTTTCAAATGAATTGCATTATTCAGGAATATATGTATACATTGTTGCCTTATATGACATATTTTGTCAGTAGTATATAATAAGTTACGGTATTTCTGGGCAAGCTCGTTGAACAGTGCCAAGAAGAGAACCATATCTGCTTTGGGCATATGTGGCATAAATGCTGCAGTTTGGCCGTGGTGACAACACTGTGGCAAAAAAAATATAGAGTTTTACAGTCTCTGTAAGCGAATGTCATCCGCACATTACAGAAAAATACACACAGTGGAAATGCTGCGATTTCTAAAACCTTCACGTATTTGAAGCAGAAAGTCTGCAGAGAAAAACTATAGACTCTCTGTAAAAAGCGCTGCAGGAAAATCGAAATGTCTTCCTGCCGTTTTTTTTCCCGCACTGTTTTTTTGCTGCAGCTCTCTACATGGGGCCTTAGCCTAAATCTGCAGAATTAGGGATATAGATAAGTAATAATTATTGGATTTAATTTCTGAACTTGATATACAATTAACAAGACTTTGCAGATCTTATACTGTTTCTTACTTTTGAAAATATACTATCATAGCTCAAAATTTAGGCTGGCTGATGGCATAGATTGGAATTCTAGATAGAAAGAAAGTCCTCACTGCAAGTGGTTGGCCTCAATGGCCTAAGGAAAGGAACCAGGATGTCACAGCTGATGTATGTGAGTGAGGACTATCGTGTAACGAGGACTTCCACCAGAACAAGCTTGTGGTGTCAAGGGACTAGACTGCAGTGGGGCAGATCGGAACATCAGGGACAGGTGAGTATGGGTTTTTCTTTTATTTCTCACCTTCCCTGGTCTCCTTGCTGAAACCTGTAATTCTTCCTGGATTGAGAAGTGAGAAATAAAAGAAAAACCTCAAAAACCCACAGTTGGGAAAACATCAAAACATAACTTTTGTAACATTATAAAGTAACAGACCCAACTGTAATTATTAGCAAGGTTACAGGGAACTAGAGGGAATCTTGGACAATCTGCATTGCATTTCAACCCTCTTACATACCCCAAACGCTTAACAAGAAGTTTTTGTGTTTCAAGACATATTTTTCTCTTACCCATTAGTAATGATCTGCTCTAGAATAGATTATAGGCTATATACTATTGGCAATGTAGGGTGTAAAACCAAGCAAAAAAACAGTAATATGAAAAACCATATTGACCATAAAGACTTAACTTTTGCAGATGGTTAACTTGCTGATCGTGACAGGAGCAAATATAAATGCATTTGACAAAAAGGACAGACGAGCTCTACATTGGGCAGCATACACAGGTAAGACATTCTTGCAAATGGTCGGGGGGGGGGGGGGGAACATGTCAAAAGTTCGCCACGGGGCCCCGCCATTCCTTGTTACGCCACTGTGTGACGTCCATCTTTACACTATTGCCTTTAGAGTAAATACCATCTAGATAGGTTGGCAAAAAAATATATCTAGGCTGCCTGAAATATTAAAAGTGTAACCTAAGCAACAAGACAATGAGACCTAATATGAAGGGGAAAAAAATTAATAAAAGTCAGAAAATACAAAAGTCACTGTGTGCACACAGACATAATTGTAGTACAAACCCTCCTAAAAGACCCCATGTACAGGCCTGTTCATAGTCACAACCAGACCCTCCTGTATTCAAGAATATACCTATGGATGTGTTGTTATATAGTAAAGACCTTTGCCATGCTGACATCACACTCCATGCACATTTTAGCTGCAAATTTGTCCAGCAAACAAAGGTGCATGACTTTTTAATTATATACTGAAAAAGCTATTAAGACCCAATCTCATTTATGCCTTTAGTTAAATCTGTTTAGAAACTTTAGGGGGCATTCACACGATGTAACACAGCACTGATTCTTGCACGATAACTCGTGTAAGAATCAGTGCTGCAAAACAGAATGCCATTGAGTTCAATGGGTTCCGTTTAACGCGCGTAACACATTGAAATTAATGGGAGGCTTTTTAACCCATTGATTTCAATGTGTTATGCGCGTTAAACGGAACCCATTGAACTCAATGGGATTCTGTTTTGCAGCGCTGATTCTTACTCGAATTATCGTGCAAGAATCAGTGCCGCGTTACATCCTGTGAATGCCCCTAAGGATTCGTTCACATCTGCAGCAGTCTTACACAGAGAACTTTTTCCTCCACCATTTTCAATTTTATAATGATGGACACCCAACAGACCCCATTATAGTCAAAGAAGTTCTTTGGACTCTGTGTGTTACTGCACAAACAAGAGCAGATAATACTGTACAGCACACAATGATTTTCTGCCTCTTCATACAGGTCATCTTGAAGTTGTGACATTATTGATAAACTGTGGAGCTGAAGTTACCTGTAAAGATAAGAAGGGTTACACACCACTTCATGCTGCCTCAGCAAATGGGCACATCCACATTGTTAAGCATCTTCTTAATTTCAGTGATGAAGTAAGTAAAAACTTTAATTGTTAATATACATCATATTTGACAACATTTACTGAATTTGATAGTTAAATAGAAAACATTAAAAGTTTTGGTATTCTCAGCATAACATATAGCTAACACCATGCTCTATATTCTCCAATTGGAGCTGGTCTCCGATAGGAGTTTAACCCCTTCAATTCCATGATCAAACATGATCACGGAACTGAAACGGTTCCGCGATGTTATCGGCACCCCCCGCGGCAAGATCGGGGGGTACCAATATGTAAAACATGCAGCCTGGGGTCTGACCAGTGACCCCAGGCTGCCTGTGCCCCCGTTACCTGGTTGATCCTGCCGGGTACTAAGGAAGTCAAGCGATGCGTCTACATCGCTTGACTTCCTGTTACAGACTGGAGACACGTGCAGTGTGTGTCTCCAGCCTGTAACATTGATTCAGCAATGAAATCATTGCTGAATCAAGTGTCCTAAAAGGGACATATAAAAAAAGTGAAAAAAAAAGTGAAAAATAAAGTGTTTGAAAAAATGAATAAAGTTATAAAGCCCCCAAAATTCCCTTTTTTCTACAGAAAATTAATTATAAAAAAACAAACTAAAAATTAATAAAAATATTGCATATTTGGTATTGCTGCGTCTGTAACAATCTGTACAATTAAACGGAAACAATATTTAATGTACACGGTGAATGTCGGAAAAAAAAATTGGAAAAAACCCGCCGGAAGTAATGATTTTTCGCCATCTCACCTAAGAAAATATGCTTTAAAAAGTTATCAGAAAGTCATATGTACCCCACAATAGTACCAAGAAAAAGCACAGGTTGTCCCACAAAAAATAAGTCCTCAACCAATACTATCAATCGAAAAATAAAAATGTTACGCCTCTCAGAAAATGGCGATACAAAAAACATTGCTTTATGTCCCCAAATGTGTTTTTTGTTCTGCAGAATTAGTGTTGCATAAAAAAATAATATAAATGAGGTATCGCCGTAACCGTACCGACCCACAGAATAAAGGTCACATGTTACTTATACTGTACGCTGCACGCTGTAACCGTACCGATCCGCAGAATAAAGATAACATGTTCCTTATACTGTACACTGCATGGTGAAAAATTTAAAAGGTAAAACGCAGTGCCAAAATTGATTTTGTTTTTTTACATCCAGCAAAAAAAAAGTTAATAAAATGTATTCAGTAAGTTGTAGACACCCAAAAATGGTGTTATTACAAAATGCATCTTATCCGGCAAACAACAAGCCCTTATATGGCCATGTCACCAGAAAAATAAAGAAAATCTAGCATCTAGCAATGTGAAGACAAAAAAACCCAAAATCGACAAATTATTAAAATACAACTGGCTGCGACAGGAAGGGAATATATAAGCTGCGCGAGTGGGTTTCCACTGTTCTGGCACTTCAGGGGCTCTGCCAATGCGACATGGTGCCTGAAACAGATTCCAGCAAAGTCTGCCCTCCAAAATCCCAATTGCGCTCCTTCTGTTCTGGACCCTACAGTGTGCCCATATATCATTTAACATTCTCACATGGGATAGTTTCATGCTTGGGAGAAATTGTTTAATAGAATGTAGAATGCGTTTTCTTCTTTAACCCATTGTGAATGTGTAAATTCTAGGGCTAAATGAATATATTGGTGAAAAAAAATTGAAATTGTAAATTTGACCTCTATTTTCTTTTAATTGCCGTGAAATGCTGAAAGGGTTAAGAAACTTCCTAAATGCAGTTATGAAGTTTTTAGAATGGGGTGATTTATGGGGGTTTCTATTAGAGAGGCCTTTCAAGACCCCTTCAGAACTGATCTGGTCCCTTGAAAAATGTGTGTTGGAAATATTCTTAAAAAATTGAAAAATTACTGCTTGACTTGTAAGCCTTATAACATCTGAAAAAAATGAAAGGGCAATTAAAGTTTGATGCCAATATAAAGCAGAGTTATGGTAAATTACATTTATGAAGTAGTTTGGGTAGTATGACATTCTACATGAAAGGCATGCAATTTCAAAGTTTGAAAACTGCATTTTTTTCAAAATTTTCACCAGATTTCCTATTTTTTTCATAATAAAAGACAAAACATATCGACCAAAATGTACCACTGACACGAAGTACAATGTGTCACAAGAAAACAATCTCAGAATCACCATGATAAGTTAATGCATCTCAAAGTTATGACCACATAAAGTAACACATGCCAGATTTGAAAAATGAGGGCTGGTCATTTAGGTACTTTAAAGGGGTATTCCCACCTCACATACTCATCAGTCTTTACTGCTGTAAAATCTTCTTTCTTCCTGGTTTCTTGCATCATTTGGTGGACGGGGTTTCACATGCAACCTGCTGTTTAGCTCTGCCCCCAAATTCGTGTGTAGCCCCGCCCACCTATATTGGACTATGAAGTACAGACAGGAGCAACTCCATTCTGTGTTACATACAGAGACTGCCTGCCTCTGCCATAATGAACACAATTGAATTAGCTAGCCTGATAACTGGGAGAACAGAAGAAATTAAAGCAGCTCCTCTCCCCTATCTGAGAGCAGGGAGCTAGGTCATGTGGTGTAGACACAGGAATAGCTAGATACACAGGCTGGCTCCCTGCACTTAGCCCCTCCTCCCTCCCCCTGAGAGCAGCAGATACATCACTTGACTCATGAGCAGATAAGTCAGGGCTGTGGCCACAAAGAATTGAATAAAGTAAGATAGTGGCCAAACAAAGCAGTTTTGCTGAAGCAATGTATTTAGGAAAAGTCTTACATCCACATTAACAAGCAGTATAGATAGGATCCTTGTGATGGGACAACCCCTTTAAGGCTTGGTCTTAAAGAGGTTAAGGTATCATACATGTAGTATAAGGTAACCGCTTTCTGTCAAATTTGATCAATGTATGTAAAAATTGTACAGCTTAGGAGAGGTTTATATACAAATTACCATCAGTATCACAATCTGGTTGTATTGCAGCACAACAACAACCAGCTTGTCAGCTTGTGCTATAACCCAGTACACAGAGTGAAGACTAAATCGTATCCAATAATTTCCAATGGCAATTTTAACATTTAGTGCAAGATCCCACCCAACGTTATTTTTGGACTTTCTACAGGTTTGTCACCTGAAAGACAGATTGGGGCATTACACCCACAAGGAAGAGAGTTTTCCTATTATTCACATGCTCAGGTTTCATGGTCACAGATTACTTTTACTGTTGTCTATAATTCAGGCTATTACTAAAGAGGACATAGCCATATTGTATTATACACCAGTAACATTAGCACTTTTAGACCAATACCCTGTAATCCATTGTGTCACATGACCCTGGTGACAATTGCAATAATGACTTGTTCAAATCTGGCCTTTTTAAAGGGGCTCTATCAGCAAAATTATGCTAATAGAGCCCCACATATGCGTGAATAGCCTTTAAAAAGGCTATTCAGGCACTGTAAATGTTATATTAACCCCCGGTCCCGTTTTTAAATAAAAGTATTAAAACATATATGCAAAACTTACCTATCGTGCACCATGGGCGGGGATGCACGGTGCGACGTCAGCTTCGGGCACACCTGCCTCTTCTGTCTTCTTGGAGCGACGCCCTCTGGTTCCGTGTCTTCTGTCTTCTTCTCTTTAAATCCCGCGCCTGCATAGTAGCGCTTCCCTCCGAAGCGCTACTGTGCAGGCTCACTCGCTATTTTACTTAATGGCAGTTCTCGAGTGAGCCTGCGCAGTAGCGCTTCGGAGGGAAGCGCTACTATGCAGGCGCGGGATTTAAAGAGAAGAAGCCGGAAGACACGGAACCAGAGGGCATCGCTCCAAGAAGACAGAAGAGGTAGGCGTGCCCGAAGCTGACGTCGCATCGTTTATCCCCGCCCATGGTGCACGATAGTTAAGTTTTGCATATATGTTTTAATACTCTTATTTAAAAATGGGACCGGGATTTAATGTAACATTTACGGTGCCTGAATAGCCTTTTTAAAGGTTATTCACACATATGTGGGGCTCTATCAGCATGATTTTGCTGATAGAGCCCCTTTAAGTGAATGGATGCGCCCTGGTGCTGGAGATAGCGGTGCTGTTAATTTCGACACTGACATCTACCCACTGTCAGAAAGGCGGGCCTTACATCCTAGCATCATGGATCACAGCTGGGATGTGAGGAACGACCCCAGCCATATCACTTTTACTGTGGGGTGGAGGGAGGCGTTGACACTAGGCTATAAGGCCCGCCTTTCTGACAGTGGGTAGATATTGATGCCCAAAATTAATGTTTCCTCCTCGTCTCTCTTCGGAGTCACATTTACATGAAAATACTACTTGTAACTATCCTGGACTTGTAAATTGTAAAGCCCACCTTGTTCCCCTTAGGGCGCATTCACATGGAGTAACGTGCTGCGTGACCTGGCACATATACGCCGTGTGAGATTTTGAGCGCCGTATACGCTCCCATTGATTTCAATGGGAGTTAGTCTCGTATATGCCGCATTATTTTGCGGCCGCAAAATAACGCGGCGTATACGATCCAGGCTCCCATTGAAATCAATGGGAGCGTATACGGCGCTCAAAATCTCACACGGCGTATATGTGCCAGGTCACGCGGCAAGTTACTCCGTGTGAATCCACCCTTATAAAAGACTTACATAACATTCTCCTGACATTGCAAGAATTTCCTAATTTCCCACATGTCTGTACAAAAGATAGATTTGATATTTAGCATAGTTGAACTGATCACACAAGAACAATAAGGTTTATCAGATGAAGGATAGAGTAGAAATGGCGCACCGATGGGTATTTGGGGGGGCTTTATTTTAATTTATTCATCCTAAGTCTGAATGTGATATGCAAGTTATCGACACAGAAATGACAACTGTGTTGGAGGTTTCTTAACTGGATTCTGAAACTTGGAAAAAACTTGGAACAATTTACAAAGAAGTAATAAACAAACACAAATAGGTCTATCATTGTCCACCTTCAGCTACCTGACTGGTGCAATCGAAATCTCCTTCTCCCTGGCATGTGGTGGGGTCAATGCAAAGTACTGGCACATGATTTATTCTGTCCAAGAAGTGTACAGCGCACCAAGGGACAATTTTTATTGGTGAAGGAAAGGAAGTTTCTAAATCTACATAGGAAAGGGATCTTTGCAGTTAGTAGACAAACGATGAACTGCCCAACCCCAAGAAGTCGTATTTTCTACTACTATCATGGCACAATTTGAAAAAGGGCTGGATGCCATTAACAACAATTGACACTGAGGGTTATAATTAATCTTATTACAAATTTGATTTTTAGAGATGAGAAGTCGATCCAGGATCTTATCAAGGTTATCCTATTTGGAGGTGGGAATTCATGGTTTGTTTTGTTGGTGCAGTATTAACAATGATTGGTGTTGCATTACTATAATCATTATCACTGTTTTATCTTTGTTGTTTTAGATAGATGAAGGAAACCTGTATGGTAATACTGCTCTGCATATTGCCTGCCTGAATGGTCAATATCAAGTAGTGAAAGAACTGATTGACCATGGAGCTGGTGTAAACCAGAAGAATCACAAAGGTTTTACTCCTCTACATTTTGCAGCTGTTTCGAAACATGGTTCAATGTGTTTTGAACTGTTAATTAGGAACGGGGCCGGTGTAAACATCCAGGTTGGTAGTTTTTAATATAATTACAATTAAAAATGTAATCTATAAATCAGTATACAGAGGAGGTGTAAGTATATGTATTGACAGTTTAGGCCTGGGGACACATGGGATGGATTTGCTGTGGGATGACTGTAGCGGACGTCCTGCAGCAGACCCAACCATGCAAAACAGTGGCTGAAATCAGCTGGTATCCGCTGTAGATTTCAGTCATGACTCATGGTTACTGGCCTAAATTTCAATTTGCAAAGTATGAAAGCCATGGGCGAGCTTACAACAGTAATCGACATGATGCGGGTTCAGAGTCTGCAGTGCAAGACACTTTGGGGCAAATTTATTAAAATGGTGAAAAGGAAAATTGTCTAAGTTGCCCTAAGCAAACGGTAACAACACAGCTTTCATTTTCTAATCTGTCCTGTAAAGTAAAAGCTGCTCTTCTATTACATTATTGGACATGATCTGCAAGTTATCTACTATCCATAGAATAGGGGATAGCTTAATTTGTGGCAAAACTCCATTAATGTATAGTTCCCTCAGTGCAGTGCCTGTCATATCATGAATATTATTATCCTAGTGTCTCATACTGTAACTCAGCCCCGGGTAGCCCTAGTCATTTCAATTTCACTGCACTTTATTACCAGGCACAACAATTTACATATAAAATTGTAATTGATTTTGAATAGTAATTGATTCTGATAGTAACAAATATATCTTTATACCAGAGTATTGGCGGGAAAACTCCACTACATATGACTGCAACATACGGAAGATTTACAAGATCACAAGTTCTTATACAAAATGGTAACAATCATTACTTACTAGTGCAAATACTATGGTTATTACAGTTTAATATAGTTATAAATTGCATTGTTTTATGGACAAAGATATTGTCAAATATGCAACATTAGCCTCTGCCCGCGACTTCATCTGCGTGTTGTTGGTGTTGCTGATCCACCTATATTCAGCAAATTGCTGCCATCGATAGTGCCTGCTCCGGCATTTCGGCAGCTCTCAAGCTGGCCTGCTGCTGAACTTGATCCTCACGCTGTGCCTGTAATTGTTCCGGCATCTCAGCAGCTTGTTGGGACGCCAAATAATGAGCGTGTTATTGGCGTTGATGATCCCCCTCAGCTCTGCTTGAGGAGAACTCTGTTGACTTCTGGCTACCTTCATAGCTCTCGTTGTTTGCGACAAATTAGATTTTTATTTTTCCCGGCATGTTTAAAATTAGCAAACTGCCAATTTGGCTTAAAGATGTTTTCCCATCCAGTGTGCCAGCATGTTACCTGGAGCAGATCAGCTAATATGCAAATGCATGTACATAATAGACTGAGGGTTAGCTGAGTGTTTACATAGAGAGATAACAGACCTAGCTTTATCAGAATCTGAGATAAGCTGCTGCAAAAGCAGTATAATATAGTATATGAACATAAATTCATAACAGTCGTGAAGTCATGTCATTTACCAGGATAAAAAGTAGCCTATATTTTTATTCAAGGTGACAAAATATCTATGTGCCAAATTTCATTCAAATTCATTCTGCAGTTTTTGCATGATTGAGGAACAAACACACAAACTTCCAAATACACAAACTTTCACATTTATAATATTAGTAAGATTAGTAGGATGATCATAATTAAATGTGTAAAAGGTTAGGCATTAAGGTTAAGGTGTCACAAATAGTGAGCTGCAGCTGAAAAATGCTGCGGAAAAGACTGCGACGGAAATGTATTGAGTTTTTTCTGGAAGGTTTTCGCATAAAGTCCATGGAGTTTTCCCCTGTGGACTTTCTGTCCCTATTATACCTATACAGACAACAGCTTTTCCGTAGATACAATTGACATGCTGCAATTTACACAAATGTTACGTTTTTGGAATTGCAGCATTTCTACTGCATATATTTTTCTGCAATGTGTGAATGGGATGAACTAGAATCCCTCCTCTTTGCATGGAAATATAAAACGCTGCAGTTTTTGAAGCCAAATCATGGCGCTTTCACAACATGGGGCCCCAGCCTAAGCATTATTGTTGCCCATAGAAGGCAGATTTTACTATAGGTAACACTAATAGTTCTTCTTACAATATTTTATATCCATAAGGCCTATTATAATAAACTTTTGACTAGTGTGCTTAATCAATTTGTTGTGTTTTAACCCCTTCCTGACATCCGTTGTACTAGAACGGCGGATGCTGGGTGTGTAAAGATGGTGGAGCTCTGGAGCCCGGCGGCTGCCATAGCCACTGGGTGACTGCTGTTTTATACAGTAGACACCCATCGCTAATGCCTGCGATCAGTGCCCGCATCAATCGTGGGCATTATCCCCTCTGGCGCCTTGGTCAAAGCTGACTGAGGCACCATTTTACTGGCAGCGCCATTTTCCTGGGGATCGCAGGCACCTGGAGAAAGTTCCAGGGCCTACATCCCATTTCTATGACAGCCAGGAGCCTTGTGAAGGCTCTCTGGCCTGTCATTTTATACTTTCTAAATATGTGCAAAAATATGGTAGTTTTATTGCAGGCTACATAGAGTAGCCTGCAATAGAACTACCGTATTTTTGCAATAAATGAAATAAACTGCTGCAAATTCTTTCTTTGAAAACCTGATCTTCCTGTTTCAGATAAACCCTATATGTTGTTGGGAGCAAAGTGAGGCAAATCTACAGCAATAGTCACATCAAAATCAGATCATTGTGCTCTCCACACATAGTGGTCAAGCTTTCTGCCTGTAGTACTGTATGCGCTCACAACCATGATGCTGGCCAGATGTACATTCTTAAGATTGTGAATTTTCCCAGTGTGTACACTAAACATAGGTCTCATTCTCGTTTTTATTTCTTTAATTGAAGGTGCTGATATTAATGGTTTTGATAAAGATGGAAACACTTCATTGCATATGGCTGCAAAATATGGCCATGACCTTTTAATAAGTACTTTTTTGTCATATGGAGCAAAAACAACCATGTAAGTGTTACTGTAAAGATATTTTGGAAGCAGTCACTGTAACTTTTGCAACTAACACTTATATTTTCTGAAATTCAGAGGTGGTATCCATGGTATGTTCCCATTGCACTTGGCGGTTTTGTATGCACATTCAGAGTGCTGTAGGAGGCTGTTATCATCAGGTATAATAACAATATTATAAGTCATATTGTTGGTTTATATATTTTTGTAAAGTTTTCAGGCATAGAGCGGGTGCCTCAAAATGGCAACTACTAAATTTGATATTGAGAGGACCCAAGACATAGGCTACAGGGGATACAAAGAGGTACCACTCATATCATCTATCTCTGTATCAAAATGCCTTCTGGACTCTCTAATCTCAAAATAAACTATTCTCCATTGTCTACAAAAATAAAAAGCAAGATTATGTACCCTAAAAAGATCCATATTCTCATAAAACATTATGATGTTAATGTAATGAATCTCACAGTCACAAGGTTTATATGGACGGAATAAAGGTAGCAGATAGCATTCTACATTTACAGGGAAGGGTGCAGCTCTTCAATATTAGCCTTTCAAACTTTATTTGTCTAAGAAGGTATTTGGATCTTCTAACCTTCTCTTAGAAGAGATTTTGGTGAAGCCTTGAGAAGAGATTGCCCTACAATTTTACAATTTGGCAAAGGAAACATTTTGGTCTTTGCAATGACTTTGTTGGCAACTTTTTGCACTTGTTCCAGATCAGGCCAATAAACTACTGTATAGCATATGATCAATATAAAGTGTTAGCATTCTGTAGGCAATTTGTTTCACACCAGAAATACAGTTCCACTTCACATGCATTATTTATTGAAGGGTCGACACTGGGATAGGACAGACCAACCAACTGTGAAGATACACTTTCCTCTTTTTTTTCTACCTGAACCTATTCCAACAGTTGACCATAATTTAACAAAATTGAGGGGACTTTCAAGTGTGTATATTTTCTTAATAGGAAAAAAGGAACATGTTACTGCCAGAAACCTGATGGTGTCTTAGCTCTTTTCAGAAGATAGAATTGAGTATTTTAAATTCCAACATATCCGATCCTTCTTTTCTGCAACAGTTGAGACCCCATAATTAGTGGACCTTTATCTAATTTGCATGGCCTCCTTTACACACTGCATGACAACCATGGCAAAGCTCCACACAAATATATTCCACAATTTGTCTAAAAATTAGGAGTAAATATATTTTCTGAATCAGATAGTAGTAGACATACTTGATGCTGTAATGCTTCTCATGGAAACTTGTACAAATTGTAACTTTTACTGAGCATGTTCTAAATTACAATCATAATGAATTGACTTTTCAGTGCAATAACTATACACAAGATACTGAATATCTCCAGGAAGAATCACCAATGTTTTCTCTGTACAAAATCTGTTGGTTTTTGCTCATCTATGGTGTGCTACTATGCCTACACTGAAATCTATACCAGCTCGTAGCTGCCATAGACTTCAGGCATCATTTATGCCAGAAAACGGGAATAAAAGATGGTCAATCTGGTGCTGTAAAAGCTCCACTTTCTACAAGGTTTGCAATTTTTTTCACGCCTCATAAATGGTGTAGAGAATAATCCCCCCCCCGAGTTTTAGTTGCTATTTTTAATTTATTTTTTTTCCAACAAAATCTAACAGTAGATACAAAAGGAATAGGAAATATAAAAATGGTAAATGCTAAATCTTCTCCTGGATTTGGCTAAAAAAAACCTGCAGCGTAATCTGCCACAAAAAAATGCAAGAAAAATGCTATATTTCCATCCAGGGTAACTTTGTGCAGAGTTTTATAGAAAAAGTCAGAGCAATTTTTATGCATTTTTTTCAGAATGGATCCTGCAAAGTACATAGGTATATGTTCAATTTAATAGCAATAAGCTGACATCTGAAATACACAGTAAATATGCTAGTCTAGTTTCAAGTCTAGTTTGCACATATTCTTATATAATTGTACTGATATAACCTGATCTACCTGATAAATCTGCCAATTGAAATTTAAGTACTGGTATGCTTTCTGACTTCCTTTCTGTTTTACAAAAGTTTCATGATAAATTGATAAAAAAATAATTTATATTCCAATAAAATAATTGCCTTTTCAGGTTTTGAAATAAACGCTCCAGATAATTTTGGAAGAACGTGCCTTCATGCTGCAGCTGCAGGAGGGTGAGCAGGGTTATAGTATATATAAGCATGAATAAACATGATAGCTGCTCTTCTGGAAAGTATTTGTATTTTTTCCATTTTTTTTTTCTTCCAATGGTAATTTTCCTTACAAAGCTGTTAGCCTTATAAACAAAAATTCACTTAATTTATGGACCAGTGTGAGAAAGTTGTGAATGTGCTATAAGTTTGTTCAGTCACTTATCTGACAAAGTGTGTTTAATAATATGAAAATCAATAAAATATAGTGATGAATATTTTAGCAACTCAATTTAGTAACGGTAGCTTATTTTGTAGAGGTCTGTGCATGTTACTCTCCACACATTGTTGCATAAGGAGTACATTTAAAAGTTAGACCGCCAGCAATTTGTGGATCTGACGAAGGGGTATAGCCCTGAAACGCGTTATTCTAACAAATAAAAGTCTACATCTACCACTGTGTCCAAGGGTGTGCGCCACCAGGCCTTTTTGTATCTGCAATATACCTTATACAAAATGATGATGATGATGATGATGATGAGGACTTAGCTTCTGAGCCTGTGTTATCACAAGCCTAGAGTTCTTGGTTTCTGTGCTACTCACTCTGCATTAACTGCTGAAATTCCGCATTTCTTTATTTAAAAAGTGTATTTAAATTCTTTAACCTTTATTTTAAATGAGATTTCATTTCTTTTACAGAAATACAGACTGCATTAAACTTTTACAGAACCTTGAGGCAGACTTGTGTAGGAAGGACAAATTTGGTCGGTAAGAATCAGATTCTCGTGGTTTTTTTTCTTCCTACATTAGAGGCCTCTGAAAAACTTTTTATGTAAAATAACATTTAAAAGCATCATTCAAAAATGTTATCAAATATACAGTGGTCCCTAGTTACAATATTAAAGTTTTTAATTTCGTTACCTGTCCTGTGTCCCCTGTGCAGCACCCTGATGCTTAGCAGTTTGGAGACGTCGTAGATGGAGAAGGTCCAAGATGGCAGCTGCTCATTCCTTCTCTAGTCATGGTGGCTTCTGACACAAAAAACCTCTTACAGACCCCAATGTGGCACAATGATAGGGGTGGCATTTGGATGATGTTTAAAGTCCCCTTCCACCGGGGCAGTCCATCTTGTGTGTCTGCCATGTGTTTAGGGGTGCCATGAAAATATGGGAGTAACCTGGAAGGGGACATTATAAGAAGCATTATTTTGTATGGGGATACTAGGGAGGTATTATACTGTGTGACAGCCACTAAGGTGCTTTATATTATGTGGGGGCCATTGAGGGGCATTATAATTTGTGCAGGTCAAGTATTTGTAAGTGGTGGTGATGCGGGTGCCCACTTATGAAACCTTTGCACAAGGCCCACCAATGTGTTAAAACGGCCCAGATTTTAGCTCTATACCATCCACTAACTAGTCTAAAAGCTGAATATACTTTCCTACAAGCTAGTGCCTTCAATTGAGACTAACTCAGTCAGACTAAAATGACAACTTAGCAAAGCTGACCTGATGCGTTGCATATGATGCTGTGTAGATGTACAGAGGTTCTCGTGAGCAGTACTAGATTATATATCAGAAATATAGCATTTCCAGAAATCTGATGATCCAATCTCAATACTTTTCTATAATTATCCCCCGCAGGTACTGACAGACACAGCCGCATTATTATTAACGAAATGCATTCTCCTGCAACATTAACTTAAACGTACTCTCCCAGATGTGGGTGAACTCATGACACAGCTTAAAGGGGTTGTCCAGGATAAACTGATAATTATCTCCTAAACTAAACTCCCTCCCCTCTAACTTCTAATTTACTTCATTGAAAAAAAAAATGTATAATTACCAGTATACCTGGATTGGTCATGTGACTGCTCCAGGACACTTTCTGATAATCCGGTGAGGTTCTGTTTCACCAATTGCAAAACAGAACATCACCATTACTCTTCCCCCTCCCATATCCCCTGCAATACCAATCCTTCCTGTGTCCTGGGAATGGCTCCTCCCCCTCTCCGTGTCTTCTAGCTATGAGTGGAATAGGTTAGCCAGGAAGACGAGGTGGGTGGGACAGGCTAGTAATGGGCAGGATCGCTAGGCTAAGGAGAGACAGGGCAGGGTGGGAGGGGCTAGAAATGGGCAGGATCGATAGACTTAGTGAGATAATGAGGGTGGGAGGGGCTAGTAATGGGCTGGATCGTTAGTCAATGAGGGTGGGAGGAGCCAGGCTTAACGAGATGGAGGGTTCTGTAACAGAGTGAGAGAGGAGGGGGGCTGAGTGAGAGGGAGTTAGTGCAGCAGCTACACAGGAACTGCACAGCAGGAAGCTACAACATGTAAACAAACACAGAAGATGCAGCAGCTGCCAGAGACACCCAGAAATCACTCTAAAAACTACTAACAGTATATAGGTGTATTTATCAACCCATCACTAGCACTAACAGAACTTTATAAAAAAAAAAAATGTTTTCTACCCAGAAACCCCCTTTAAGGCCTACCAAATGGAGAACATGGTGCTAAATGTGTTTTGGTTTGCATCGTTATTAGTTCTTAAAGGGAGTCTGTCAGCAGAAAAAAACAGTACCTTGTAGGACTATTTCTACACTTTACCTTTCTTATTCTACATTGTAGCTTCATTTTCATCAAAATTAGCATTTTATTCTTATGCAAATTAGCTGAAAAGGACTATAGGTTTTTTTTCTCTTGCTGGGGCTTCATTCTCTGGGCTGGGGCTTCATAATCAGTCCTGGCAGGAGAAGAAACACTCCTAAAGCCCTTTTCCACTAATTTGCGTAAAAATAAAATCCTGATAAAAATTAAATTACATGGCAGACTAAGAAAGGCATCTTCGGAAAGTGTAGAAACAGCCCTACAAGGTAATGGAATTAATTTGATTCTGATTTTTCAGCTGACAAATTTCCTTTAATTTGGCTTTTCTGTACAAGAAGGCAAAGCTGTCAGACCAGCAAAGTCCTGAAATGGGGTAAAATGCTTTTTCATGGACATTTAGTCAACTTACAATACAGTACAATAAGTCACAATTGATATAATTGTACTGCCATATATATTATGAGAAAATTAATAAATAAAGTTTTCCCTGTCGCACTCTCAGTTTTCCAGGTATGTGCCCCGGGGGTGGAGATATCTTCCCACTGTCAGAAGAGCGTTCCTCATACCTCACCATCATTGTTGGAATGCCCCTCCTGACAGTACACATCCGTAGACTTGTAATGAGAGGACATTCCTCTCAGCTCCGCGTCATCACAGTGGCTTAAAGGGTCGAAACTGGGGATAGAATTAAGACAGTGTCCTTAGAAGTGGCTGAAAGCCTAACATATTTAGCAGCACATTGGGCCCACATGCAACGAGTAGCCAATGGAACGGTCACCTTTTACCATAGAATGCATGCAGTCCGTGCAGTACCGTACTGTATACTGTAGTGGTGCTACTGGTCAACATGTCAGTGCATGCATTTGAAAAATACAGGTGTTTTTATCATTGAAATTGTAATGCTCAGTAAATCACACAGTGCCGATAGGCAGTGTTTGTGGCAGTGTACTTATGTTACATACCTCCCTTGTGTAATTTTGAGTTAATTTATTTTTTTCTCTGTATGCTGCTGCTACAAAGCAGTGGTAAATTTTTCCTGTTTCTGAGCTCTGTTGCTGCTCAGTTTGTCAGATCTAAGCTATAGAATTTTGCTACCAGGTTGTGCTTCAGATCTGGTTCCATACTGTGGGTTGCCTTTGACTTCCTTTCTGTTTACTTCTTTGATCTGTTCTTTGCCTCTTTGACTTCTTTATTAACCTGGGCTTTGTTCCTGATGTTAACCTCTCTATGTCTAATGTTAGCATGATGACTGCAGTTGACAACTCCTGAATAGAGTATGTCTGCTATTGCTACCAATGTTACTGTAGGGTTTGCAGCTATGAGATTTCCTGAAAAAGAATCTTCTCTACAGAATACTTCCTCTGTTAGTTACCAGAAATTACCCCTTAAATTACTAGATTAAAAGTTTTTTTCTGAACAAAAAAAAAAATTATTTAAAAAAAAATAATAAAAAAAATAGGTCTGTTAATGATATTATTGGGTTAATAAGTGCACTCAGATTATGGGGTGGCATAACAGAGGCACTGTCTCCCTGTTTACATCTTGAGAGACAGATTTGCATATTCTTCCTAAGTGCACTCAAACACCTTTAGCAGTGTTTTAAGTGATTTCTATGTTTCTCTGGGAGCTCCTGGCATCCTCTACATTTGTTTACATGGGTAACTTCCTGTTCTTTTATCCTACAACTACCAAGATGCATTGCTGTTCACTCAGAGCTGACTCACACCACCTCCCCTACTCATTCCCTTCCTCACACCCCTCCCTGTTTCCCTAACTAGCCCACCCACTACTAGCCCTTCCTAACTAACACTGGAGATCCCTTCCTTCTATGGGGCCAACTCCTCCCCCTCTTGATGTCTGTCGGCACCTGTGCAATAGAGTTGGAGTGCTGGCAGGCGTGGATGTCAAGAAGAGGAGGAGACGTCCCCCGAGAAGGAAGTGATGTTCCGTGCCCAGAAGATCCGAACAGAAAGACAAGTAAAAATGATGGGGTGGGGGCTAGTGTTGGTGATGTTCCATTTCCAGAACATCATGGGAAAATCTGCTTGGGGCAGTCACATGACCAACCTAGCATTTAGGTAAATATACAAATATATAAGTGAGTTAGAAGTTAAATAGGGGGAGGGTGTTTGGCTTAGTGTAGAAGGATGATTTTATCCCGGACAACCCGTTTAAGTTATTATAAAGCCAGCATGAACATAGGTGTGGTTAAGAGTTGTGAAACATCCCAAACTTTTGCTTGTAAAATCCAAGTGTCAAGTGTCCTTTCCTGCTTTGTATGTTCCCTTTCTCTGGTGTTTTGTAATTTTATCATGTGTATTCACTTCATGGTGTGTCCTGTCATTTCTATCCCATTCCCATTCATGTCATTAGTGTTCAGTAGGGAGTCCTGGAGGCTACTGCTGTAAAGGAAAGATTTGTCAAAGTTGAGCTTTGGTTGATAGGTTTTTTTATTGCAGTAGATAAACCCCTTTAATGAAGGTCCTAGAGAGACTGGTCCTGACACACCTACGCCATCTAGTGAACTCCGCTCTGGCCCCCTCCAGTTTGCCTATCGGCCAGGCATTGGGGTAGATGACGCCATCATCCACCTTCTTCACAGAGCTCTTTCTTACCAGGAGAAACCCGGGAACACTGTGAGGATAATGTTCTTTGATTTCTCCAGTGTGTTCAACAACATTCAGCCAGGGCTGTTGAGGGAGAAGCTGAACCTTGGTGGTGTGGACCATCAGCTGTCCAACTGGATCCTAGACTACCTGACAAACCGCCCCCAGTATGTGAGAGCCTGGGACTGTGTGTCTAACACTCTGATTTGTAGTACGGGGGCACCACAAGGTACAGTTCTTGCCCCATTTCTCTTCACACTGTACACTGCTGACTTTAGGCACAACTCATCCAGCTGTTACTTACAGAAGTACTCCGATGTCCCTGCTATAGTAGTCCTTATCACTGATGGCGACGATAGGGAATACAGAGACTTAAACTGGGATTTTGTTGAATAGTGCCAGCAGAACCACCTCAGGATTAATGCTGGAAAGACCAAGGAGATGGTGGTGGACTTTAGTAAACGGAGAAGTGCTCTGACCCCGGTGGAGATCCAAGGAACATGCATTGAGATAGTCAGAACCTATAAGTATCTGGGTGTGCTCCTCAATAATAAATTAGACTGGGCTGATCACCTGGAGGCGCTGCACAGAAAGGGTCACAGCAGACTCTACCTGCTCAGGAGGCTGAGGGCCTTCGGAGTCCAGGGGGCACTTCTTAGGGCCTTCTTCAACTCTGTGGTTGCTTCAGCCATCTTTTTCGGTGTGGTCTGCTGGGGGAGCAGTATATCAACCAGGGACAGAAATAGACTTGACAGGCTGATCAGAAGGGCCAGCTCTGCCCTGGGGAGCCCCTTGGACCCAGTACAGGTGGTGGGTGACAGAAAGATACTGTCCGTGGTGACCTCCATGTGGGAGAATAAATCCCACCCCATGTATGAGACCTTGATGGCACTTGGCAGAACTGTAAGTGACCGTCTGCTTCACCCCAAGTGTGAGAAGGAGCGCTATCGCAAGTCCTTCCTACCAACCGCGATCAGGCTGTATAATCTACATCAGACCAAGCAAAGATCACTCCAGACAGAAAACTAATGATTATGACTATGAAGTCTTCCTTCTTTCTTCTTCTGTTCCTTAGCTGCTATGGACTCCTAGTATATCTGCTCTTCTCAGCTTATGTGTGTCTGCTTCCGTAATATATTACTGTGTATTATCCTGTATCTGTATTACTGTGCTGCTGTAACATACTGAAATTTCCCCACTGTGACACTATTAAAGGATTAATCTATCTTAATGCAAATGTGACTATAGCCTTATTCAAATGGTTAAAAATATATTAAAGAATGGCAATGTTTTAAACTTTTCCAGGACGCCACTTCATTATGCATCTGCTAATGCCCATTTTCTGTGTGTTGAAGCTTTGGTAAAAGCTGGTGCAAATGTTAATGAAACTGATGATTGGGGAAGAACATCTTTGCATTATGCTGCTGCTTCAGACATTGATAAGAGGTAGGAATAACACTTGTATATTTATTGACTATGACTCAAACTGAATGCATGTTTGATGGATTATAAGTTTAAGAAAAACATTACACTTTAGAAATATAGGAAATGAAGTACTGAAAAGAGAACATGACCCATCTAATCTGTCCTCAATTTATTTTTATTTTCATTGTATGCTATATCTTTATTCTAAACATCCTACATGCAGGACTTTGTGTCCGTGCAAAAAAAAAAAAATAAGACGCGCGTTATACGAAAAAGCCATTGAACTCAATGGCTAACTAAATTTTACATGTGTATTTTTACACGTGTAAAATGGACAGAATACACAGCGCGTAGACAGAATTCACGGAGTGTAAACTCCATGTGAAGGGGCCCTCAGTTGGCCACAGCTATATAGGACTGTAGTATATACTGCATCCCTAAGGGTTAGTTCAGACACAATTCTGCATGTGCATATTCCATCGCGGCTGCCGCCACGGCAAACTGGTGCAGTGCACAGCATCCCGTCGCGGCTTTCCGCTCCGGATTAGGCCTAAATGAATGGGCCTAGGCCGGTGCGTGCTGCCGTAAGGCAGACGCTGCAGCTGAATCAGCCGCAGTTTCCGCCTGAAGAAAGAGCAGGTAGTTTCTTTTTTCCGGTAGTGGCAACATGCCACTGAACGCTAGCGGTCTCCATAGACCACCTTTGTAAAAGGGCAGATTATGACGTGGATTATTCCACGCCAAAATCCGCCCCCTATTGCCCCGTGTAAACTAGCCCTAACAGGCAACTGGTTTTTTTTTTTCATATTTTTATATTTTCAGTACATCCTATGCTTATTTCCCACTAAACCATGTCGACCTCTTGAGCGATTCACATAAAGTGTCTAGAAAACAAAATTTTTTATTGCAAACTGAGAATAAGTTCTGGCACCTTTAGCTTCATGAATCTCTCCCATATGTGTCAAATGAATTTGCATAAGAATATGGTATATAGCCTATTATGTAAAGTAAGATATCTCCTTTAAAGGGCAAGAAAAATGCAGAATAACGATCAAGAAACAGCAGACATGTCTGACAAGATGACCATCGATGAAGAAGATGCAGGGAAGTAAGTGTGATAGTTAAACAACTGTTCACTTGTTTGCATGCCAAAAAGTCTTATTTATATAAAAGCTAGTAGAATACTATGTTAAGTTATTGGTTATGCCAAAGTAAAATTTTCAGTGTCACACTAAAATTGACATTTTGAGAGCGCTACAGTAAATCTTTTTTCCCACTTTAAATTTTTATTATTTTGGTATTTTACTAATTTGTCGTAACATTGATGTGAACAACTTTCTTTTTCATTTCAACATTTTTATTGATTTTATATATTCAGTACATATTATGTAGTACAAACTATTACAACTATTTTTTTAACTATTTTTTTTTTATCAAAAATTAAAATGTATGCACCTTACACAAACATCTAAAACATTTACACCAGGGGTGTAACTAATGGGGCAGCAGCAGTAGCGGCTGCCACAGGGCCCAGGACATTAAGGTTTTTTTTTGTTTTTTTGTTTTTTTTGATAGGCCGTTACTGGCTGGAGTAACTCCAGATGGTAACAAGCCCTATTTACTTACCGATCCTTGCAGCGGCCACTATGGGGTATAATACCTTGTGCAGTGGCCACTATAAGGTATAATAGTGCGCGCAGGAATGTTGGTGGGTTGGTCAGGGTCTTTAACGTCGGGGGGGGGATGTCAAAAGTTCACCACCCGACCCCGCCATTCCTAGTTATGCCACTGATTTACACCCAATTAACAACATAGTGCAGCCCTTCCCCCCTCCCTCTAGTGTAATTTACAAGTAGTTCATGGACAAAAGAGTAAAATTGGTTTCCAGTTACACAACTATCTATTGCAGTGCTTCAGTGATGAAAGCTCCCTGTATAGTAAGCATTAATGACAATTTTACTATGAAGTAGTTTTCGCCTGACCAATATTGCTGCTCAGTAAGGCAGCTTGCAAGCTACTGTTAACACTACAGTCTCCGGATCGTGGATTCTACATCTCCATATACGTCTATGCAGCCTGTAAAATTCACAGCTTTATGCACAAAGAAGTCTATAAAAATACTGCAGTGTGCAAGTATCCACTAAAGATACCAGACATGTTTTGTCAGTGCATGCGTGCGTGTACATGTGTTTGATCCATGTGTATGTATGCGTGTGTGCATGCATATGTGTATGGTCCATGTGTGTTACTATGCGTGCGTGCGTGCATGATCCATGTGTATGTATGCGGGTGTGCATGCACGTGTGTAGTCCGTGTATATGTGTGTGTGCGTGCGCACGTGTATGTGTCTGTGCATGTGTGTGATCCATGTGTACAGTGCTGGCCAAAAGTATTGGCACCCCTGGAATTCTGTCAGATAATACTCATTTTCTTCCAGAAAATGATTGCAATCACAAATTCTTTGGTATTATTATCTTCATTTAATTTGTCTTCAATGGAAAACCACAAAAAGAATTGTCAAACAGCCAAATTGGATATAATTCCACAGTAAACATAAAAAAGGAGGTGGACAAAAGTATTGACCTCCCCTTCATCTCTAAACTCTTGGAACGCCTGGTCTATTCTCGTTTAATCCGCTATCTCTCTGCTAACTCTCTGCTTGACCCCTTACAATCTGGTTTCCGCACTCTGCACTCTACTGAAACAGCTCTCACAAAAGTCTCCAATGATCTCCTAATGGCTAAATCCAATGGTGACTTCTCTCTTCTTATTCTTCTGGACCTCTCTGCAGCTTTTGACACTGTTGACCATCAACTCCTCCTCACTATGCTCCGCTCAGTCGGCCTCAATGACACTGCGCTCTCCTAGTTCTCCTCTTATCTCTCAGATCGCACTTTCAGTGTAGCATTTGCAGGCTCTGTTTCTTCCCCTCTTTCCCTTGCTGTTGGGGTTCCTCAGGGCTCGGTCCTCGGCCCCCTGCTCTTTTCACTCTACACAGCCCCCATTGGACAAACCATCACCAGATTTGGCTTCAGGTACCATCTTTATGCTGATGACACTCAATTATATACACATCTTCCCGTGACATCACCCCTGTACTCATACAGAACACCAGTGACTGTCTCTCTGCTGTCTCTAATATCATGTCTTCACTCTATCTGAAACTAAATCTCTCCAAGACTGAACTACTACTGTTTCCACCATCTAATAGATCTGTCCCTGATATATCCATTGCAGTCTCAGGCCTTACTATAACTCCTAGGCACCATGCCCGCTGCCTCGGGGTCATGTTTGACGCAGACCTTTCCTTCACCCCTCATATTGAATCACTCGCACGTTTATGTCACCTCCACCTCAAAAACATCTCCAGAATACGCTCTTTTCTTACCAGAGATACATTGAAGACACTTATTGTCTCTCTGATTCATTCTCGCCTTGACTACTGTAACTCCTTACTAATCGGTCTTCCCCTTACTAAACTCTCCCCTCTACAATCTATTCTGAATGCAGCGGCCAGGCTCATCTATCAGGCTAGACGCTACAGCGATGCCTCGGGTCTGTGTCAGTCGCTACATTGGCTGCCTATTCATTATAGAATAGAATAAAATATAAAGTTATCGCCCTCATCCACAAGGCTCTCCATAATGCTGCACCTCCCTATATTTCCTCCCTCATCTCTGTCTACTGCCCAACCCGTGTTCTCCGCTCACTCAATGACCTAACACTTACATCCTCTATTATCAGAACCTCTCACGCTCATATACAACACTTCTCCCGAGTTGCACCACTTCTCTGGAATGCTCTACCCTGGACAATCAGATTAACTCCCAATTTCTTCAGTTTCAAACACAAACTAAAGACGCATCTTTTCAGACAGGCCTATCACAATTTCTAACGTAAACCCTTCCGTACTATAATTAGAATCACTCACTCACTCTTTGACTCTTCGATGACACCCAGTTCCAGCATCTTGTGCACTTCCTCAGTAATCACTTCCCGGCGTGCTTCTGGGACCTGATATGGCTTTTGTTCCTTATAAAATGTTGTTAAAGCTTGATTAAACTTAAATTAAATGTCATTTTGTAAAATAGGTGTTTGCTGTTTCTACTTGAAAACAATGCCAACCCATCAATTTATGACAAAGCTGGGTACAATGCCGTCCACTATGCAGCTGCTTACGGTCATAGAGAGTGTTTGAAATATGTAAGTAAATTCTGGTAAATAAATTCATTATACTAAAGAAATTCCCTGTACACAGTATAATGCAAGGGGTACTATACAAATACATTTTTTTTATTGTTATCTCAGTGAGAAAAAAATTAGGGAGCATATTGTCTACTTACTGGCATTTAATCTTCATCCACCATCTTTGGGGAGATTGCCAACTATAGATACAGCCTAGAGTAAGAGAACACTGGTAATACATACTGTACAGGATACAAGTCATATAATGTCCAGATATAGGGTTCCCCTTTATGTAAACACTGTAAACACACAACAGCCTATCCTGAAAAGTCACCTGACTCAACAGGTACTCTTTAAATACAGGGTGCTATATGTCTGGTAGAAAAGCAATACAACTAATACATTTTTTTTTTTATAAGCTCTTGAAGATGGCAAAAAATAGCATTGATGAAGCAATTACATCAGCTGCGAAAAGTCCTCTGCACTTAGCGGTATGTCTTCTTTTTTCATATCAATTCATTTGGTATGTGGTTGGCTGCAAAGAAGTAGCTCAATGGACAATCCGCTTCCATTGAAAAGTCTAGACCACATGTCGCTTTGGTCAGCAGTCTACATGGTGTCAGAATCACAGTTAGGACATGATCATCCTGGCACAGGAAGCACAATTCAGTGATTTCATTGCACCATCTGCAAATGATGCAGACATCTTGTCTGTGGCCTACAATGTACCAGGAACACAGACCTAAAGTGGCATGTGGCCTACAAGTCGGACAGTGGTAGAGCAGGAAGCCTGTAGCTTTCTGGTTAAACCCAGGGTGCAGGACTGGATTGGGGAACCTCTGCTATGAATTGGCTGTATTTTTAAAGAGGACCTTTCATGGTTTGGGGGACAGGCAGTTCTATATACTGCTGGAAAGCTGACAGTGCGCTGAATTCAGCGCACTGTCGGCTTTCCTGATCTGTGCTCCAGGTAAAGAGCTTTTGGTCCCAGTACCGTAGCTCTTTACATTCAGAAGGGCGCTCCTGACAGTCTGTCAAGAACGTCCTTCTCCACAGCAGCACCAATTGCGTTGTACAGTGTGAGCGAGGAGGAACGCCCCCTCCCCTCCTGATAATACTCATCTATGGAAGAGCATTGTGAGCAGAGGGAGGGGGCATTCCTCCCTGCTCACACTGTACAGTGCGATAGCCACTGCTGTGGAGAAGGACGTTCTTGACAGACTGTGAGTAACGTCCTTCTGACTGTAAAGAGCTACGGTACCTGGGGCACAGATCGGGAAAGCCAACAGTGTGCTGAATTCAGAGCACTGTCGGCTTTCCAGCAGTATATAGAACTGCCTGTGCCCTAAACCATGAAGGGTTCTCTTTAACAACTAGGTCGGCAAAACCAGGGAGAACTGGCTGCATCCTACCCCTAATATATCTTGCCAAAAATTTACAAAGCCACCTTAAGAGACTTTGAAAAAGATGATATCTCTAGGAATAATTATAAATAACTTTGTGGGTAATTATGTAATAGGGCTAATTATTTTCATATACATTTGAAACCAGAAGTTTGCATACACTATATAAAAAGACACATATGCATGTTTTTCTCACTATCTGACATGAAATCAGGATAAACCTTTCCCATTTTAGGTCAATAAGGAGTATCAAAATTATTTATATTTGCCAAATGCCAGAATAATCAGAGAGAGAGAATTTTTTAAGGCATTTTTATTACTTTCTGCAAAGTCAAAAGTTTACAAATGCTAAGACTACTATTAGCTTAAACAATTTGGGCCAGCCCATATGATGATGTCATGTCTTTGGAAGCTTCTGATAGGTTTATTGGCAACCTCTGAGTTAAGGAGAGACACACCTATGGATGTATTTTAAGGCACACGTGAAACACACTGGTTCTTTGTGTAACATCATGGGAAAGTCTAAAGAAATCATCCAAGATATATGGAAGAGAATTGTGGATTTGCACAAGTCTGGTTCATCCTTGGGTGCAATTTACAGATTCCTGAAGAAGATGCCTCATTCATCTGTACAAACAATTATACACAAGTACAACAGGAAGGCAATGTCCAGCCATCATACCACTCAGGAAGTAGACGGGTTTTGTGTCCCAGAGATGGATGTGCATTGGTATGAAATCAAGAACAAAGGCAAAAGACCTTGTGAAGATGCTGGCTGAAGCTGGTAAGAGTGTGTCATTATCCACCGTGAAACGTGTACTGCATCGACACGGGCTGAAAGGCCACTCTGCCAGGAAGAAGCCATTACTTCAAAAGAAACAATAAAAAGCCAGATTAATGTTTGCAAATGCACACAGGAGCAAAGACCTTAATTTTTGGAGACATGTCCTGTGGTCTGACCTGCTGAACGAAATTTTATTATTTATCAATAAAATTTATATTTTTATAAATATTATATGCTGATTGCGTTTATTTTTCTTGCCATCTCTCTATGGTGTTTCTAATGTTTGCAAATGCACACAGGAGCAAAGACCTTAATTTTTGGAGACATGTCCTGTGGTCTGACAAAATCAAAATTGAACTGTTTGGCTGTAAAGACCACCATTACGTTTGGAGGATAAAGGTAGAAGCTTGCAAGCCTAAGAATACCCTCCCAACTGTCAAAGAAGGGAGTGGCAGAATCATGTTTTGGGGTTGTTTTGCTGCAGGATGGACTGGTGCACTTCACAAAATAGATGGCATCATGAGGAAAGAACATTATGTAGCAATACTGAAGCAACATCTCAAGACATCAGCCAAAAAGTTAAAGCTTGGACGCAAATGGATCTTCCAAATGGACAATGACCCGAAGTATGTTGTCAAACTGGTAACAAAGTGGCTTAAGGACAACAAAGTCAATGTTTTGGAGTGGCCATTACAAAGCACTGATCTCAAGCCTATTGAAAATTTATGAGCAAAGCTGAAAAGGCAGGTGTGAGCAAGGCTCAGTTACACCAATTCTGTCAGGATGACCCAAGTCATATATGTAAATTTTTGACTTTGCAGAAAGTAATAAAAATGCCTTAAACATTAATAATAATAATAATAATAATAATAATACATTTTATTTATATAGCGCCAACATATTCCGCAGCACTGTACAACATTCTCTCTCTCTTTTATTATTCTGGCATTTGGCAAATATAAATAATTTTGGTAATCCTAATTGAGCTAAAACTGGGAATGTTTATTCTGATTTCATGTCAGTGAGAAAAACATGCATATCTGTCTTTTATATATTGTATGTAAACTTCTGATTTCAAGTGTATTTCTTTAGGAATAACATACATTTTAATATTTTAAATGTATTTGTCTTCTTTGTGACTAAGGCTTACTACGGACATCATCATGCTTTGGAAATACTATTTGATTGTTATTATCATGTTGACATTAAAGATGAAAAAGGACGTACACCACTGGACCTTGCTTCATTTAAAGGGCATATTGAATGTGTTGAGGCCCTCATTAAGGAAGGAGCTTCTCTTCTTGTATATGACTCAGTCACTCAAAGAAGTCCACTTCATGCAGCTGGTAAGACTTTATTTTACTGAGTTAAATCTGGATGGTCCTTGTTTCCTGTTACATAAAGTGCATCTTGTATTTAGGTAGGGAAGCAACCCAATTGAAGAATTCCTTAGCTTACTGATTTCTTCTCCTGTATGTAGTATGGTAGATTGGCCACTGGATTAACACCATGTATAGTACAAAGGTAGCAAAGACCAGGCAGATGTGGATTTGCTTTAGCCATTTCTAGTTTACAAAAGCGGTCAATTAGTTCTTAGCATTTTAAATCTGTGGCTGGTCATCAATAAATACAGATTTTAGTCTTTTAATATATTTTTTCAAATGCTTAAATAACCCCTTAGTAACTGCCAATATGACTTTTGCGGTCCTCATGAAATTCTGATAAATGTCTTTATATGGCAGATGAATTGGAACCCAGAAAGAGACGAACGTGGCGTTTGAAGCAGGAGATCAGTTGTGCTCTCACAGCTGGCACCTGCTGTTAATGTCCAGGATCGAAATTTTTTTGATCCTGAACGTTTTAACCCTTTAGATGCCACAGTCAATAGTTACCAAGTCCCAGTATGGACCAAACAACTGAGAGTTGGACTGCTAAAATGATTTGGAAATGATGTTGGGGGACTACAGACATCTTTCTTTGTCTTAGACCAGGGGTGCCCAATACGTCGATCGCGATCTACTGGTAGATCGCAAAGGACGTATGGGTCGATCGCGGGATGCAGGGATCCCCGGTGTCTGTCTGTTCACAGTGCAGGCTGAGAATCATCTCCGGACACTGGCTGCCGCAGCCCCAGCCTGCCAGTGTCCAAAGATAACTCTCTGCCTGCATTGTGAACAGACACTGGGGATCCCTGGGCGGCCAAAGAACGCCGCTGTCTTGCTCTCGCGATCCGCCCGACCCCGCCCACATGCCAGGCCCCACCCACAGACACGCCCACCCTCCCACAAGCCCGCCCAGTCCTGCCCCTAGGCCCGCCCAGTCCACCCACAGGCCCGCCCCAGTCCCACCCACAAGCCCGCCCTAGTAGATCTTTTGCCTTGGTCAGCTAAAAAGTAGCTCACACACTGAAAAAGTGTGAGCACCCCTGTCTTAGACTTTAAAGAGTCCTCATGTTAATCCTCATGCTAATCTTTATAGATCCTGAGGTATCAGCTTTTGTATGAAGGATGTATCACATATGTCCTTGGCAAGTGAGGGGAAAGGGTTTTGCATGTGCATTGTACAAACACAATAAAATGCAGAGAACGAATGTTCCTGCCTCAGCCCTGCTGCAAACGGCCAGTCCGATCCCATACATTGTACAGACAATGAGATAAGGGTGCCCCATGTACAACCCTCTGATTCTTCAGTTTTCTTGGATTTCCTTAAGAGGGACAAATTTAAAAAAAAATATGTATAGGAGTGGTTCATACTATATGAACAGATGTGCCTAGTATTCAGTGGTGTAACTAGGAATGGCAGTGCCCCGTGGTGAACTTTTGACACGCCCCCCCCCCCCTGACCGACACTGGAGACCTTGACCAACTGACCCCTACTGCGCATTTCTGTGACACTATAATACCCCATATTGGCCCCTGCACACAGTATTATGTCCCCATAGTGGCTCCAGTACACAGTGTTATGTCCCATTGTGGCCCCAGTACACAGTATTATGTCCCATTTTGGACACACATGAGCAATTATTATACTGTGGGGTCTTTTCAGTTACGCCACTGCTAGTATTGCAGTTCATGCTATTCAGCCTGGCCTTTTATAACAAATCTCATTCTATTTCAGGGAGGAAGGAGGTAAGGTAAAAGAATCAAAATATTCAAGTGAATCTCTTCACATGCACATACCCTAATTCTTACTTCAGCCTCCTACTTTAACCAGTTAGATAATATTTTCCAGCCATTCATCCTTCTATTTTTTGTAGTGCAGTCATCTTCTAGGATTATCCACCTCTGGTCCTTGGTGCCCTGTCATTGTTAGGGACATCAAGGGGTCCCCATAATAGAGTATGTTGCTGAGTTCCAAATTAAATATCAGGCCTGAAGTAATTATGCCCATTATCAGGTCTGGAGAAGTCTCACACACACACAGCTGATAGTGTATCAAGTGAGTTCTAATTTAATGGTACACAAAGGTGGTTTAAATACAATACAGACAAGAGCAGGTTGGACTATTCTAATAACATAACATGGTTGGCATATCATGATTGGTTATAAGATAAACCTGGCACATGACTATTGGCTGAGGTCTAATGTAATCTGCATCTCATTATTACTTTCCAAACTGGAATGGACTTTGACCTTAAAGTAAGAAAGTTTCAAAATACTTATGTGTGAACTTAACAGATCGCACTATGTCTATATCTATATATCATGGAAAAAGAGATAAGATGAGGGTGCTAAATGAGTCTCAGTGACCTTCATATACCATGGAGATAAGAGATATACAAATAGCCAGCTGCGACTTACTTATACAGTTTATGTGTGAAAGGTTACAAGATGACTGACAAAATACAAAGATGGAGGATTTGACTCTAACATTCCCCCATTTTGAGATGGTTGAATACAGGAATTCATATTTAGGGACTTCAGTGACCTAATGTCTACTGCCGGACTTTACCAGATTCCCCTCATATGTTCCTGTATTCCAACCTAATCTCAATCATAGTTCTGGCCTTTTGTATTTTCGGTCTGCTTTGTATTAAACAAACAAAATGAACATAAGATTATTACTACAACTTGCTGATATTTACTTGTTTATACTATGTATCGTTCCTAAAATATGAGGTGGTATCTTCTTAACTACATACTTCAAACATTTCCTGTTGTGTCAAGGAAACCGCTATATATAACATGACTGAGGCTAATATGGGGCTATGAGTACATATCCTACAATCTGACACATTCAGTTCTTCGTTCAAAATCATATGATGTTTAAGAAACTTATTGTCCCACTTCATTGTTAAATGTTCTATGCAGGCTTATCACCAGGACCATCTGTAACAGTATCATCAGCAGAATCTTCATCGCTTTGTGTGTAGATACTTTCTTGCAATGTGAAGCATGGATACAATTAGGCTTTCCTTCAAATTTCACAGAAGTACTGGTAGTCAGCCGCACTTGGAAGGGACCATGAAATCTTGGCTCCAAGGTTTTTCTCACATTTTTCTTTATCACCATCAATCTCTTGGCTCAAATGAATAGGTCCCGCCCACTAACTTAAAATCTGAGAAGGAGAGAAAACTCAAAACTATACATTAGTCAAATGTTTTTGCCAAGACATCACATAGTCATCCAGTACACCATACCACATCTGGAGGAATTGCCAAGAATACAACTCTAACCTAGGGGCTGACCCAAAGAAAGTTTGACATGGGTAAAGTCAATTCTTCTCTTAGGAGGGTACCCTACAGAAAATACAAATACAAGTGACACACTACTTCTTCAGTAGCTGTCTATCTGCAGTCCCATTTGTGGTGGTTTTCTTCACCAAATATGCCCCAGACTTTCCTGAAGATAGATAACTATACACACAAGCACGTACTTATACTGTCTCACCTTTAGTAACTGCATATAGTTACCCTGCAATCTCTGGAACGGGTACAAGGGCTCTGGGCCTGACTCTGAGAAACTTTTCACTTTTTGGCCTACTTTGCATTTAACACATGCCATGCAGTGTCTGTAGTGATGCTAAATCCTGCAGCCGCCCATCCTCTGCTTACCAGGTCACACATGGCTACTTCTAAACACTGCTTTATGCCATCAGTGGGGACAATGCACTCAGTAAATATATTCTCTTACCACCAGAGATCAGGACTTGTACATCCTCTTTTAGTCCTGGACCATTTTTGGTGCCTCAGTGTTGTAAAACCTGAAAAGAGAGCTAAAAGGGGGTTTGGGTCGAGTATAGTGACTAGAGATGAGCGAACAGTGTTCTATCGAACTCATGTTCGATCGGATATTAGGCTGTTCGGCATGTTCGAATCGAATCGAACACCGCGTGGTAAAGTGCGCCATTACTCGATTCCCCTCCCACCTTCCCTGGCGCCTTTTTTGCTCCAATAACAGCGCAGGGTAGGTGGGACAGGAACTACGACACCGGTGACGTTGAAAAAAGTAGGCAAAACCCATTGGCTGCCGAAAACATGTGACCTCTAATTTAAAAGAACAGCGCCGCCCAGCTTCGCGTCATTCTGAGCTTGCAATTCACCGAGGACGGAGGTTTCCGTCCAGTTAGCTAGGGGTTAGATTCTGGGTAGGCAGGGACAGGCTAGGATAGGAAGGAGAAGACAACCAACAGCTCTTATAAGAGCTAAATTCCAGGGAGAAGCTTGTCAGTGTAACGTGGCACTGACGGGCTCAATCGCCGCAACCCAGCTTTCCCAGGATCCTGAATGGAATACACTGTCAGTGTATTCCCGTATACCCGATATATACCCTGATACCCGTTCCAACGGTGTGCCCCCCCACCTTCACCCCAGAAATACCCTGCAAGTCCCCTAGCAATAGAATTGGGGCTATATACACCTACAATTTTTACTACTGGTATACAGTGCCATTGTCTGACTGGGAATTCAAAGAATATATTGGGAATACAAATACCCTCATTTCTTGCTACTGCCATATAGTGCCAGTGTCTGACTGGGAATTCAAAGAATATATTGGGGTTACGTGCACCCACAATTTTTACTACTGGTATACAGTGCCATTGTCTGACTGGGAATTCAAAGAATATATTGGGAATACAAATACCCTCATTTCTTGCTACTGCCATATAGTGCCAGTGTCTGACTGGGAATTCAAAGAATATATTGGGGTTACGTGCACCCACAATTTTTACTACTGGTATACAGTGCCATTGTCTGACTGGGAATTCAAAGAATATATTGGGGTTATAAATACCCTCATTTCTTGCTACTGCCATATAGTGCCAGTGTCTGACTGGGAATTCAAAGAATATATTGGGGTTACGTGCACCCACAATTTTTACTACTGGTATACAGTGCCATTGTCTGACTGGGAATTCAAAGAATATATTGGGAATACAAATACCCTCATTTCTTGCTACTGCCATATAGTGCCAGTGTCTGACTGGGAATTCAAAGAATATATTGGGGTTACGTGCACCCACAATTTTTACTACTGGTATACAGTGCCATTGTCTGACTGGGAATTCAAAGAATATATTGGGAATACAAATACCCTCATTTCTTGCTACTGCCATATAGTGCCAGTTTCTGACTGGTAATTCAAAGAATATATTGGGGTTACGTGCACCCACAATTTTTACTACTGGTATACAGTGCCATTGTCTGACTGGGAATTCAAAGAATATATTGGGAATACAAATACCCTCATTTCTTGCTACTGCCATATAGTGCCAGTGTCTGACTGGGAATTCAAAGAATATATTGGGGTTACGTGCACCCACAATTTTTACTACTGGTATACAGTGCCATTGTCTGACTGGGAATTCAAAGAATATATTGGGAATACAAATACCCTCATTTCTTGCTACTGCCATATAGTGCCAGTGTCTGACTGGGAATTCAAAGAATATATTGGGGTTACGTGCACCCACAATTTTTACTACTGGTATACAGTGCCATTGTCTGACTGGGAATTCAAAGAATATATTGGGAATACAAATACCCTCATTTCTTGCTACTGCCATATAGTGCCAGTGTCTGACTGGTAATTCAAAGAATATATTGGGGTTACGTGCACCCACATTTTTTACTACTGGTATACAGTGCCATTGTCTGACTGGGAATTCAAAGAATATATTGGGAATACAAATACCCTCATTTCTTGCTACTGCCATATAGTGCCAGTGTCTGACTGGGAATTCAAAGAATATATTGGGGTTACGTGCACCCACAATTTTTACTACTGGTATACAGTGCCATTGTCTGACTGGGAATTCAAAGAATATATTGGGGTTATAAATACCCTCATTTCTTGCTACTGCCATATAGTGCCAGTGTCTGACTGGGAATTCAAAGAATATATTGGGGTTACGTGCACCCACAATTTTTACTACTGGTATACAGTGCCATTGTCTGACTGGGAATTCAAAGAATATATTGGGAATACAAATACCCTCATTTCTTGCTACTGCCATATAGTGCCAGTGTCTGACTGGGAATTCAAAGAATATATTGGGGTTACGTGCACCCACAATTTTTACTACTGGTATACAGTGCCATTGTCTGACTGGGAATTCAAAGAATATATTGGGAATACAAATACCCTCATTTCTTGCTACTGCCATATAGTGCCAGTTTCTGACTGGTAATTCAAAGAATATATTGGGGTTACGTGCACCCACAATTTTTACTACTGGTATACAGTGCCATTGTCTGACTGGGAATTCAAAGAATATATTGGGAATACAAATACCCTCATTTCTTGCTACTGCCATATAGTGCCAGTGTCTGACTGGGAATTCAAAGAATATATTGGGGTTACGTGCACCCACAATTTTTACTACTGGTATACAGTGCCATTGTCTGACTGGGAATTCAAAGAATATATTGGGAATACAAATACCCTCATTTCTTGCTACTGCCATATAGTGCCAGTGTTGACTGGTAATTCAAAGAATATATTGGGGTTACGTGCACCCACAATTTTTACTACTGGTATACAGTGCCATTGTCTGACTGGGAATTCAAAGAATATATTGGGAATACAAATACCCTCATTTCTTGCTACTGCCATATAGTGCCAGTGTCTGACTGGTAATTCAAAGAATATATTGGGGTTACGTGCACCCACAATTTTTACTACTGGTATACAGTGCCATTGTCTGACTGGGAATTCAAAGAATATATTGGGAATACAAATACCCTCATTTCTTGCTACTGCCATATAGTGCCAGTGTCTGACTGGGAATTCAAAGAATATATTGGGGTTACGTGCACCCACAATTTTTACTACTGGTATACAGTGCCATTGTCTGACTGGGAATTCAAAGAATATATTGGGAATACAAATACCCTCATTTCTTGCTACTGCCATATAGTGCCAGTGTCTGACTGGGAATTCAAAGAATATATTGGGGTTACGTGCACCCACAATTTTTACTACTGGTATACAGTGCCATTGTCTGACTGGGAATTCAAAGAATATATTGGGAATACAAATACCCTCATTTCTTGCTACTGCCATATAGTGCCAGTTTCTGACTGGTAATTCAAAGAATATATTGGGGTTACGTGCACCCACAATTTTTACTACTGGTATACAGTGCCATTGTCTGACTGGGAATTCAAAGAGTATATTGGGAATACAAATACCCTCATTTCTTGCTACTGCCATATAGTGCCAGTGTCTGACTGGGAATTCAAAGAATATATTGGGGTTACGTGCACCCACAATTTTTACTACTGGTATACAGTGCCATTGTCTGACTGGGAATTCAAAGAATATATTGGGAATACAAATACCCTCATTTCTTGCTACTGCCATATAGTGCCAGTTTCTGACTGGTAATTCAAAGAATATATTGGGGTTACGTGCACCCACAATTTTTACTACTGGTATACAGTGCCATTGTCTGACTGGGAATTCAAAGAGTATATTGGGAATACAAATACCCTCATTTCTTGCTACTGCCATATAGTGCCAGTGTCTGACTGGGAATTCAAAGAATATATTGGGGTTACGTGCACCCACAATTTTTACTACTGGTATACAGTGCCATTGTCTGACTGGGAATTCAAAGAATATATTGGGGTTATAAATACCCTCATTTCTTGCTACTGCCATATAGTGCCAGTTTCTGACTGGTAATTCAAAGAATATATTGGGGTTACGTGCACCCACAATTTTTACTACTGGTATACAGTGCCATTGTCTGACTGGGAATTCAAAGAATATATTGGGAATACAAATACCCTCATTTCTTGCTACTGCCATATAGTGCCAGTGTCTGACTGGGAATTCAAAGAATATATTGGGGTTACGTGCACCCACAATTTTTACTACTGGTATACAGTGCCATTGTCTGACTGGGAATTCAAAGAATATATTGGGAATACAAATACCCTCATTTCTTGCTACTGCCATATGGTGCCAGTTTCTGACTGGTAATTCAAAGAATATATTGGGGTTACGTGCACCCACAATTTTTACTACTGGTATACAGTGCCATTGTCTGACTGGGAATTCAAAGAATATATTGGGGTTATAAATACCCTCATTTCTTGCTACTGCCATATAGTGCCAGTGTCTGACTGGTAATTCAAAGAATATATTGGGGTTACGTGCACCCACAATTTTTACTACTGGTATACAGTGCCATTGTCTGACTGGGAATTCAAAGAATATATTGGGAATACAAATACCCTCATTTCTTGCTACTGCCATATAGTGCCAGTGTCTGACTGGGAATTCAAAGAATATATTGGGGTTACGTGCACCCACAATTTTTACTACTGGTATACAGTGCCATTGTCTGACTGGGAATTCAAAGAATATATTGGGGTTATAAATACCCTCATTTCTTGCTACTGCCATATAGTGCCAGTTTCTGACTGGTAATTCAAAGAATATATTGTGGTTACGTGCACCCACAATTTTTACTACTGGTATACAGTGCCATTGTCTGACTGGGAATTCAAAGAATATATTGGGAATACAAATACCCTCATTTCTTGCTACTGCCATATAGTGCCAGTGTCTGACTGGTAATTCAAAGAATATATTGTGGTTACGTGCACCCACAATTTTTACTACTGGTATACAGTGCCATTGTCTGACTGGGAATTCAAAGAATATATTGGGAATACAAATACCCTCATTTCTTGCTACTGCCATATAGTGCCAGTGTCTGACTGGGAATTCAAAGAATATATTGGGGTTACGTGCACCCACAATTTTTACTACTGGTATACAGTGCCATTGTCTGACTGGGAATTCAAAGAATATATTGGGGTTATAAATACCCTCATTTCTTGCTACTGCCATATAGTGCCAGTTTCTGACTGGTAATTCAAAGAATATATTGGGGTTACGTGCACCCACAATTTTTACTACTGGTATACAGTGCCATTGTCTGACTGGGAATTCAAAGAGTATATTGGGAATACAAATACCCTCATTTCTTGCTACTGCCATATAGTGCCAGTGTCTGACTGGGAATTCAAAGAATATATTGGGGTTACGTGCACCCACAATTTTTACTACTGGTATACAGTGCCATTGTCTGACTGGGAATTCAAAGAATATATTGGGGTTATAAATACCCTCATTTCTTGCTACTGCCATATAGTGCCAGTTTCTGACTGGTAATTCAAAGAATATATTGGGGTTACGTGCACCCACAATTTTTACTACTGGTATACAGTGCCAATTTCTAACTAGGAATTCAAAATGCGCAAGGCTCCCGGAAAGGGACGTGGACGAGGCCGTGGGCGAGGTCGGGGGAATGGTTCTGGGGAGCAAGGTAGCAGTGAAGCCACAGGGCGTCCCGTGCCTACTCCTGTGGGGCAGCAAGCATTGCGCCACTCCACAGTGCCAGGGTTGCTTGCCACATTAACTAAACTGCAGGGTACAAACCTTAGTAGGCCCGAGAACCAGGAACAGGTCTTGCAATGGCTGTCAGAGAACGCTTACAGCACATTGTCCAGCAGCCAGTCAGACTCTGCCTCCTCTCCTCCTATTACCCAACAGTCTTGTCTTCCTTCCTCCCAAAATTCCGAAGCTTTACAGAACAATAACCCAAACTGTCCCTGCTCCCCAGAGCTGTTCTCCGCTCCTTTCATTGTCCCTCAACCTGCCTCTCCACGTCACGATTCCACGAACCTAACAGAGGAGCATCTGTGTCCAGATGCTCAAACACTAGAGTCTCCTCCATCTCCGTTCGATTTGGTGGTGGATGACCAGCAACCCACCCTCATCGACGATGATGTGACGCAGTTGCCGTCAGGGCATCCAGTTGACCGGCGCATTGTGCGGGAGGAGGAGATGAGACAGGAGTTGGAAGAGGAAGTGGTGGATGATGAGGACACTGACCCGACCTGGACAGGGGGGATGTCAAGCGGGGAAAGTAGTGTGGATGTTGAGGCAGGTGCAGCACCAAAAAGGGTAGCTAGAGGCAGAGGCAGAGGTCAGCAGCTTAGGCGAAGCCAGGCCACACCCGGAATCTCCCAAGATGTTCCAGTTCGTACCCAGCCCCGAAAAACTCCCACCTCGAGGGCACGTTTCTCGAAGGTGTGGAGTTTTTTCAAGGAATGCGCCGAGGACAGATATAGTGTTGTCTGCACAATTTGCCTCTCGAAATTGATTAGGGGCTCTGAGAAGAGCAACCTGTCCACCACTTCAATGCGCCGTCATTTGGAATCCAAGCACTGGAATCAGTGGCAGGCAGCAACGGCAGGACAAAGGCCGCCTGCCGTTCACGCCACTGCCACTGCCTCTGCCACTGCCTCTGCCTCTGCCACTGCCACTGCTGACTGTGCTGGCGATGCACTCCAGAGGACGAGCCAGGACACCACTTCATCTGCCTCCGCCACTTTGTTGACTTCTACCTCATCCTCCCCTGGTCCTGTCTTATCTCCTTCTCCTGCACCATCAAAGGCACCATCAGGCGTTTCTTTACAACAACCCACCATCTCTCAGACATTGGAGCGGCGGCAGAAATACACTGCTAACCACCCACACGCGCAAGCCTTGAACGCCAACATCGCTAAACTGCTGGCCCAGGAGATGTTGGCGTTCCGGCTTGTTGAAACTCCCGCCTTCCTGGACCTGATGGCAACTGCGGCACCTCGCTATGCCGTCCCTAGCCGTCACTACTTCTCCCGGTGTGCCGTCCCCGCCTTGCACCAGCACGTGTCACTCAACATCAGGCGGGCCCTTAGTTCCGCGCTTTGAACAAAGGTCCACTTGACCACCGACGCGTGGACAAGTGCATGCGGACAGGGACGCTACATTTCACTGACGGCACACTGGGTGAATGTAGTTGAGGCTGGGACTGCTTCCCAAACTGGCCCGGTGTACCTCGTCTCCCCGCCTAACATTCCTGGCAGGGACACGAGAAGAACACCCCCCTCCTCCTCCTCCTCTACCGCCTCCTCCTCCGCCACCGCCTCCTCCTCCGCCACCGCCTCCTCCTCCGCTGTTAGATTGACCCCAGCTACGAGTTGGAAACGTTGCAGCACTGGCGTTGGTAGACGTCAGCAGGCTGTGCTGAAGCTGATCAGCTTGGGGGACAGACAGCACACTGCCTCCGAGGTGAGGGATGCCCTCCTCGATGAGACGGCAATATGGTTTGAGCCGCTGCACCTGGGCCCAGGCATGGTCGTTTGTGATAACGGCCGGAACCTGGTAGCAGCTCTGGAGCTTGCCGGACTCCAACATGTTCCATGCCTGGCCCACGTCTTCAACCTAGTGGTGCAACGTTTCCTAAAGAGCTACCCCAATGTTCCTGAGCTACTGGTGAAAGTGCGGCGCATGTGCGCCCACTTTCGCAAGTCGACAGTAGCCGCTGCTAGCTTAAAATCTCTCCAGCAACGCCTGCATGTGCCACAACACCGGCTTTTGTGCGACGTCCCCACACGCTGGAACTCAACGTTTCAGATGTTGAATAGAGTGGTTGAGCAGCAGAGACCTTTGATGGAATACCAGCTACAAAACCCTAGGGTGCCACAAAGTCAGCTGCCTCAGTTTCACATCCATGAGTGGCCATGGATGAGAGACCTTTGTGACATCCTACGGGTCTTTGAGGAGTCCACAAGGAGGGTGAGCTCTGAGGATGCGATGGTGAGCCTTACAATCCCGCTCTTGTGTGTTCTGAGAGAATCCCTGATTGACATCAGGGATAACTCAGATCACACAGAGGAGTTAGGGATAGCATCCGATCCGTCACAGCTGGAGAGTAGGTCCACACATCTGTCCGCTTCACTGCGTTTAATGGAGGAGGAGGAGGAGGAGGAGGAGGAGGAGGAGGAGGAAGAAGAGTTGTCCGATGATGTGATGGTGATACAGGAGGCTTCCGGGCAACTTCGAATCGTCCCATTGTTGCAGCGCGGATGGGTAGACATGGAGGATGAGGAGGAAATGGAGATTGAACTTTCCGGTGGGGCCAGAGGAGTCATGCCAACTAACACTGTGGCAGACATGGCTGAGTTCATGTTGGGGTGCTTTACAACCGACAAGCGTATTGTCAAAATCATGGAGGACAACCAGTACTGGATCTTTGCTATCCTTGACCCCCGGTATAAAAACAACATCTCGTCTTTTATTCCGGTAGAGGGGAGGGCCAATCGCATCAATGCTTGCCACAGGCAATTGGTGCAGAATATGATGGAGATGTTTCCAGCATGTGACGTTGGCGGCAGGGAGGGCAGTTCCTCCAGTAGGCAACCAAGTTCTCACCGGTCCACACAAACGAGGGGCACACTGTCTAAGGTCTGGGACACCTTGATGGCACCCCCTCGCCAAAGTGCCGCCACGGAGGGTCCTAGTGTCACCAGGCGTGAGAAGTATAGGCGCATGTTGCGGGAATACCTTTCCGACCACAGCCCTGTCCTCTCCGACCCCTCTGCGCCCTACACGTATTGGGTGTCGAAGTTGGACCTGTGGCTTGAACTTGCCCTATATGCCTTGGAGGTGCTGTCCTGTCCTGCCGCCAGCGTCCTATCTGAGAGGGTGTTCAGTGCAGCCGGTGGCATCATCACTGACAAGCGCACCCGTCTGTCAGCTGAGAGTGCCGACCGGCTCACTTTGATAAAAATGAACCACCACTGGATAGAGCCTTCATTTTTGTGCCCACCTGTGTAAAGCACCCCAACATGAAACTCCATGTCTGTACTCAACCTCTCCAATTCCTCCGCATCCTCATACTCATCCACCATAAGCGTTGCACAATTCTGCTAATACTAGGCTCCCTCCAACATGATTTCCCCCAACTCTGCTGGTTAAAGGCTCCCTCCACCCTGATTTCCACCAACTCTGCTGGTTAGAGGCTCCCTCCACCCTGCTTTCCCACAACTCTGCTGGTTAGAGGCTCCCTCCACCATGAATTTGCCCAAACTGGGCTGGTTAGAGGCTCCCTCCACCATGAATTGGTCCAAACTGGGTTTTTTAGAGGCTCCCTCCACCATGAATTGGTCCAAACTGGGGTTTTTAGAGGCTCCCTCCACCATGAATTGGTCCAAACTGGGCTGTTTAGCGGCTCCCTCCACCATTAATTGGTCCAAACTGGGCTGGTTAGAGGCTCCCTCCACCATGAATTTGCCCAAACTGGGCTGTTTAGAGGCTCCCTCCACCATGAATTTGCCCAAACTGGGCTGGTTAGAGGCTCCCTCCACCATGAATTGGTCCAAACTGGGGTTTTTAGAGGCTCCCTCCACCATGAATTGGTCCAAACTTGGCTGTTTAGAGGCTCCCTCCACCATTAATTGGTCCAAACTGGGCTGGTTAGAGGCTCCCTCCACCATGAATTGGTCCAAACTGGGTTTTTTAGAGGCTCCCTCCACCATGAATTTGCCCAAACTGGGCTGTTTAGAGGCTCCCTCCACCATGAATTGGTCCAAACTGGGCTGTTTAGAGGCTCCCTCCACCATGAATTTGCCCAAACTGGGCTGTTTAGAGGCTCCCTCCACCATGAATTGGTCCAAACTGGGCTGTTTAGAGGCTCCCTCCACCATTAATTGGTCCAAACTGGGCTGGTTAGAGGCTCCCTCCACCATGAATTTCCCAAAACTTGGCTGTTTAGAGGCTCCCTCCACCATTAATTGGTCCAAACTGGGCTGGTTAGAGGCTCCCTCCACCATGAATTTGCCCAAACTGGGCTGTTTAGAGGCTCCCTCCACCATGAATTGGTCCAAACTGGGTTTTTTAGAGGCTCCCTCCACCATGAATTGGTCCAAACTGGGTTTTTTAGAGGCTCCCTCCACCATGAATTGGTCCAAACTGGGCTGTTTAGAGGCTCCCTCCACCATGAATTTGCCCAAACTGGGCTGTTTAGCGGCTCCCTCCACCATTAATTGGTCCAAACTGGGCTGGTTAGAGGCTCCCTCCACCATGAATTTGCCCAAACTGGGCTGTTTAGAGGCTCCCTCCACCATGAATTTGCCCAAACTGGGCTGGTTAGAGGCTCCCTCCACCATGAATTGGTCCAAACTGGGTTTTTTAGAGGCTCCCTCCACCATGAATTTGCCCAAACTGGGCTGTTTAGAGGCTCCCTCCACCATGAATTGGTCCAAACTGGGCTGTTTAGAGGCTCCCTCCACCATTAATTGGTCCAAACTGGGCTGGTTAGAGGCTCCCTCCACCATGAATTTCCCAAAACTTGGCTGTTTAGAGGCTCCCTCCACCATTAATTGGTCCAAACTGGGCTGGTTAGAGGCTCCCTCCACCATGAATTTGCCCAAACTGGGCTGTTTAGAGGCTCCCTCCACCATGAATTGGTCCAAACTGGGTTTTTTAGAGGCTCCCTCCACCATGAATTGGTCCAAACTGGGCTGTTTAGAGCCTCCCTCCACCATGAATTTGCCCAAACTGGGCTGTTTAGCGGCTCCCTCCACCATTAATTGGTCCAAACTGGGCTGGTTAGAGGCTCCCTCCACCATGAATTTGCCCAAACTGGGATGTTTAGAGGCTCCCTCCACCATGAATTTGCCCAAACTGGGCTGGTTAGAGGCTCCCTCCACCATGAATTGGTCCAAACTGGGGTTTTTAGAGGCTCCCTCCACCATGAATTGGTCCAAACTTGGCTGTTTAGAGGCTCCCTCCACCATGAATTGGTCCAAACTGGGGTGGTTAGAGGCTCCCTCCACCATTAATTGGTCCAAACTGGGCTGGTTAGAGGCTCCCTCCACCATTAATTGGTCCAAACTGGGCTGGTTAGAGGCTCCCTCCACCATTAATTGGTCCAAACTGGGCTGGTTAGAGGCTCCCTCCACCATGAATTGGTCCAAACTGGGGTTTTTAGAGGCTCCCTCCACCATGAATTGGTCCAAACTTGGCTGTTTAGAGGCTCCCTCCACCATTAATTGGTCCAAACTGGGCTGGTTAGAAGCTCCCTCCACCATGAATTGGTCCAAACTGGGTTTTTTAGAGGCTCCCTCCACCATGAATTGGTCCAAACTGGGGTTTTTAGAGGCTCCCTCCACCATGAATTGGTCCAAACTGGGCTGTTTAGCGGCTCCCTCCACCATTAATTGGTCCAAACTGGGCTGGTTAGAGGCTCCCTCCACCATGAATTTGCCCAAACTGGGCTGTTTAGAGGCTCCCTCCACCATGAATTTGCCCAAACTGGGCTGGTTAGAGGCTCCCTCCACCATGAATTGGTCCAAACTGGGGTTTTTAGAGGCTCCCTCCACCATGAATTGGTCCAAACTTGGCTGTTTAGAGGCTCCCTCCACCATGAATTGGTCCAAACTGGGGTGGTTAGAGGCTCCCTCCACCATTAATTGGTCCAAACTGGGCTGGTTAGAGGCTCCCTCCACCATTAATTGGTCCAAACTGGGCTGGTTAGAGGCTCCCTCCACCATTAATTGGTCCAAACTGGGCTGGTTAGAGGCTCCCTCCACCATTAATTGGTCCAAACTGGGCTGGTTAGAGGCTCCCTCCACCATGAATTTGCCCAAACTGGGCTGGTTAGAGGCTCCCTCCACCATGAATTGGTCCAAACTGGGTTTTTTAGAGGCTCCCTCCACCATGAATTTGCCCAAACTGGGCTGGTTAGAGGCTCCCTCCACCATGAATTTGCCCAAACTGGGCTGGTTAGAGGCTCCCTCCACCATGAATTGGTCCAAACTGGGTTTTTTAGAGGCTCCCTCCACCATGAATTTGCCCACACTGGGCTGGTTAGAGGCTCCCTCCACCATGAATTGGTCCAAACTGGGGTTTTTAGAGGCTCCCTCCACCATGAATTTGCCCAAACTGGGGTGTTTAGAGGCTCCCTCCACCATGAATTTGCCCAAACTCTGCTGGTTAGAGGCTCAATCCACCCTGATTTTCAAAACAAATGTTGGTGCCAACCTCAACTTACTACAAGGGCCAAATTCACTGCTGGTGACAAGCTCTCCTCACTGCAAGTGCCAAATACACATGTTTCAAGGTGTTTTCCTACTGTCAGAGATGTTGTATTGAGTGTGTAAAGTGTGTAGTTGTTAGGCTGTGATGTTGGGGTAATAGAGGGTCTTTGGTGTGTTAGATGCCCCCAGACATGCTTCCCCTGCTGTCCCAGTGTCATTCCAGAGGTGTTGGCATCATTTCCTGGGGTGTCATAGTGGACTTGGTGACCCTCCAGACACGGATTTGGGTTTCCCCCTTAACGAGTATCTGTTCCCCGTAGACTATAATGGGGTTCGAAACCCATTCGAACACACGAACATTGAGCGGCTGTTCGAATCGAATTTCGAACCTCGAACATTTTAGTGTTCGCTCATCTCTAATAGTGACCACTTATCAGTAAGGCATATCCCCTAGGCCTCTGCAGCTGGGTTAGTGGCAGTGTCTGCCCACATGTTACCTCTACCTTCCTTCGTATCAGCCTTGGTGTGTGTCCTGACTTGTGACTATACCCACCTGTGTAGGGAGCACTGCAGGGTCTCCATCACTATCTGAACAGCCTGGAAATCCTTTTAGGCTTAACATTAACCCTACAGAAAGCTCTCGCTCTCCAGATTGGACCATAGTCCCACTATATCAAACACCTCAGACAGTGTACCCTCTCCAGTGATGGCTTCTAGTTCAGCTTCATGAGCTGAGACCCATATGGTTCTATAATGGTTCTACTTGTGCTTGGTTTTACCCTTGGTTTACCTCACATTCAGTGACCATGACATATCTGGTGCAGAATCCACCATCATTCCCAAATCGAGAATCATCTAAAATAAAAGAATTCTCATCAGAGTTAACAATAGATTCGTCATTTACATAACCAAATCAGCAAGAAAAAAAATTACTTTTAAGCTATCTGACTCTCCTTACTCCTCCCCTGAAACTATTGTTAACAGGTTAAAAGGGACTTGTAGTGCAGCCAGAATGCAAAGCTTACATTAGAAGACATAGATAAGACACACTGCAGTCTGAGATGTCCAGCCATTGTTATCTTTGTTTCCAATGCAAGATTTATCACCTCTTGTGAACAGTGTCTTATCATGGAAGCAGCTGCGCTGGCTCTCCCCACCACTTGTCAGAGCTGTAGTACTACATATCCCAGCAGTAAATTCAGTTCTCTAAAACTTCTAAACACTCCAGAAATTCATTGAGGTAAGTAAATGCTCAAAATACATCTGCAGAGAAGGCAGAAGCCTTAAATAAGGGATCAAATCTATCCCCTGATCACCATTACAGAGCAGATATGTGAGTGACTTCTGATCTACTCAGTCAGCTATGTAGCACCTTGTAGCAAACAATGACCCAGAAACACCACTTTAATTTTGTAGAACTGCAATTTATCTTTACCTGCGTGTACATGTTAGGGGTGTTCTGTGCCCCTTGTGGTAAGATAGTTCACATGTATTGCCTACCCCTATGGTACCTAATCCCATATCAGAAGGAACATCTGAATAACTTTTTTACACAATAAATCCCGATTGTTAACATTCATGGATTTATAGTATAAACCCATAACCAATATTTATGTTACAAGTGTAAAGCCCATGTGATATACTTGATACACACAAGCACCAATAAACACTAAGTACATAGTACATGTACATGGTATATCAAGTACATTTCATATTCACCAGAACACACATATATGTACTGTATATATATTCAACGATGGAAAGAACTTTTATGCCTCCCTCTCATATCTACTTGTCACCACCCTCTGTGTTATCAGCATTCAATATCTTTATCTGCTCGCTGTGGAGACTGAAAATGTAACAATACAGACATGGACAAACAGAACATGTACACATAGCAGACACATGTAACATGTACATATAACTGACACACATATGGGCCCATTCACTTCTCTGAACCTACCATACAAACTTCACACTGGAGCTCCAGACAAAACAAAACAAATGTCAATTAAATCAAAAAGAACTTGTCTGAACTAAAATAAAAATTTTCATATATTTTGTACCGTGATATCACTTATTGTCTCGGGATGGCCAAATCTTATTCTTCTCTTCCTACAAATAGGCACAGAGTTAGTTATAATCCCTGCACAGCTAAATATTGAGGAGAAAACAAACCCAAGGATTGAAAAAAGATGCCTTCATCTTCACACCAATTTGCATATTACTGTAAAATAAACATAATAATGTTGATCTCATATTTATGCCATTTATCCAATTTTAAAAACATTACCATGAGGGGAGAATTCTCAAAATGGGAAACCTTTCCTGAATAAAAGGACACTATAGACATTCTAGAAATTCCTTAATGTCCACCCCCAAGCCTATATACACACACATACAGTCCTATGAAAAAGTTTGGGCACCCCTATTAATCTTAATCATTTTTTGTTCTAAATATTTTGGTGTTTGCAGCAGCCATTTCAGTTTGATATATCTAATAACTGATGGACACAGTAATATTTCAGGATTGAAATGAGGTTTATTGTACTAACAGAAAATGTGCAATATGCATTAAACCAAAATTTGACCGGTGCAAAAGTATGGGCACCCTTATCATTTTATTGATTTGAATTCCCCTAACTACTTTTTACTGACTTACTGAAGCACAAAATTGGTTTTGTAACCTCAGTGAGCTTTGAACTTCATAGCCAGATGTATCCAATCATAAGAAAAGGTATTTAAGGTGGCCAATTGCAAGTTGATCTCCTATTTAAATCTCCTCCGAAGAGTGGCATCATGGGCTACTCAAAACAACTCTCAAATGATCTGAAAACAAAGATTGTTCAACATAGTTGTTCAGGGGAAGGATACAAAAAGTTGTCTCAGAGATTTAACCTGTCAGTTTCCACTGTGAGGAACATAGTAAGGAAATGGAAGACCACAGGGACAGTTCTTGTTAAGCCCAGAAGTGGCAGGCCAAGAAAAATATCAGAAAGGCAGAGAAGAAGAATGGTGAGAACAGTCAAGGACAATCCACAGACCACCTCCAAAGAGCTGCAGCATCATCTTGCTGCAGATGGTGTCACTGTGCATCGGTCAACTATACAGCGCACTTTGCACAAATAGAAGCTGTATGGGAGAGTGATGAGAAAGAAGCCGTTTCTGCACGTACGCCACAAATAGAGTTGCCTGAGGTATGAAAAAGCACATTTGGACAAGGCAGCTTCATTTTGGAAACAAAAATTGAGTTGTTTGGTTATAAAAAAAATAGTGTCCCCTTATCGAGACACCCCTGCATGGCGTCCAAAAAGAAACAGCATTCCAAGAAAAACACATGCTACCCACTGTAAAATTTGGTGGAGGTTCCATCATGCTTTGGGGCTGTGTGGCCAATGCCGGCATCGGGAATCTTGTTAAAGTTGAGAGTCGCATGGATTCCACTCAGTATCAGCAGATTCTTGAGAATAATGTTCAAGAATCAGTGACGAAGTTGAAGTTACGCCGGGGATGGATATTTCAGCAAGACAATGATCCAAAACACCACTCCAAATCCTCAGTCATTCATGCAGAGGAACAATTACAATGTTCTGGAATGGCCATCCCAGTCCCCAGACCTGAATATCATTGAACATCTGTGGGATGATTTGAAGCGGGCTGTCCATGCTCGGCGACCATCTAACTTAACTGAACTTGAATTGTTTGTCCAAAATACCTTTATCCAGGATCCAGGAACTGATTAAAAGCTACAGGAAGCGACTAGAGGCTGTTATCTTTGCAAAAGGAGGATCTACTAAATATTAATGTCACTTTTCTGTTGAGGTGCCCATACTTTTGCACCGGTCAAATTTTGGTTTAATGCATATTGCACATTTTCTGTTAGTACAATAAACCTCATTTCAATCCTGAAATATTACTGTGTCCATCAGTTATTAGATATATCAAACTGAAATGGCTGTTATAAACACCAAAATATTTAGAACTAAAAATGATTAAGATTAATAGGGGTGCCCAAACTTTTTCATAGGACTGTATGTGTATACACATACCTACACTTAACCTGCAGTATCCTCACCACAAAACATATCACGTTTCCACTTACATAGCACTAACCAACAAACTAACAACATAATCCTATGTGCCGAGCACATTAACCCTTTAGCTGGACTGTGAATGGATGCTCACTATACATTTCCTTACACTCAAAGCCTTTGTCCTTCACTTAGGACACCAGCAATCTCTAGCCAAGTGTCCCTGGTTTCCACAATTAAAACACTTCCTAGCTTCCCTCTATCCCTGTATCTGTCCTGTCTAATCTTCATTGGTAACTCCTGCTCTTTTAATTTTTTTTTTTTTCCCTTGAGCGGCATCCTCTTCTCTCTCTCCCATTCCTATTAGTTCATATGGGGTGTACCCTACCTCAGAGGGTCCCTTCCCCATACTAGCTGATGGCCAGTCAGCCGTGAGCGTCCCACTCCTCTAGGGCAATTAAGACAATAGAGGGTCACCTTTGACTTCTCAGTGGGACCTCCCAAACAGTCACTCTGTTTTCATTGAACTAATCTCTAATGTGCATGTTCTGGCTTAGTGTCCCCTTATCGAGACACCCCTGAATCTTTGCACTTCTACTTGATGTGCATGTTATGGCGTAGTGCTCATTTGGTTTCCACAGACTCCACTTTGTCTGTGTCCCTCTATCGAACACCCCTGAATCATTGCACGTACTTACTCAGATTCTACTCAGTCCTTAGTGTCCAAAACAAGGACTTTTCAATCACTCATTACTTCTACTCTCGCAACTCTAGGGATTAAGGATGAAGAATAACTCTCCCTTCTGTGCCGCCTTTTACACTTTATAACAGATGTAGCAACCAAATGACAGCATGGACAGTAGACAAAGAATGAGGTATAACGTTTCCTACCCCAGTACAGACAACATACTCTTTAGGTTCTTCCACACTATATAAAATGGCATTGATTGTTATATGCAGCACCGATCCTCACTCACCAACACACAGGATCCAGGACACGTAGGAGCTCAGATTAGTTATTTGGCAAAAAAAAAGGACTTACCGTTACAGCGCTGTTTTATTCATCTGAGGTCCTCCAGGCTCGTCTCCAAATCGGTTGGTGAGTGGATCAGTACACTATCGGCTGCGCATTGAACAATTATCGATGCCCCATGTTGGGCGCCAGGTTCTGTTAGGGACATCAAGGGGTCCCCATAATAGAGTATGTTGCTGAGTTCCAAATTAAATATCAGGCCTGAAGTAATTATGCCCATTATCAGATCTGGAGAAGTCTCACACACACACAGCTGATAGTGTATCAAGTGAGTTCTAATTTAATGGTGCACAAAGGTGGTTTAAATACAATACAGACAAGAGCAGGTTGGACTATTCTAATAACATAACATGGTTGGCAATAACCAATCTCACTAAAGTGTAACCTACAGTATTTTTAGTATGTGCACAAAAATTTAAGAACAATAGCACAGGTATTTTCACCTACTGTAAGTATTTTTTTTAACCTTTTTTTCTATTTATTATGTTGCTTATGCTTATTTTTCTCTTTTCTTTTAGTCATAAATGGTCATACATCCTGTTTACATTTATTACTTGAAATGACAGATCAGCCAGAAGTTGTGAATGCAGTGGATGGCATGAATCAGTAAGTTGTATTAAATACATATTTAACATATACCGTATATACTCGAGTATAAGCCAAGGCCCCTAATTTTACCACAAAAAACTGGGAAAACTTATTAACTTGAGTATAAGCCGAGGGAGGGGCGGGGGGGGGGGGGGAGACATGCAGCAGCTACTGGAAAATTTCAGAAATTTAAAGGGTTTTTGGGTACAGTAGTACTATTCATCTGTGTCTTTGTTGTTGTTTAATAAATTTTCAATTTTGTATATATATCCTTGTTTGCTTTTTTGTTTCTTTGGAAGTAGGATAGGATATATACACATAGTGCCTTGCGAAAATATTCAGCCCCCTTGAACTTTTCAACCTTTTGACACATTTCAGGCTTCAAACATAAAAGGTATCAAATTTTAATTTGGGGGGGGGAAGAATCAACAAGTGGGACACAATTGTGAAGTGGAACAAAATTTATTGGATATTTTAAATTTTAACAAATAAAAAACTGAAAAATCGAGCGTGCAAAATTATACGGCCCCTTTGCGTTAATACTTTGTAGTGCCACCTTTTGCTGTGATTACAGCTACAAGTCGCTTGGGATGTCTCTATCAGTTTTGCACATCGAGAGACTGAAATTCTTGCCCATTCTTCCTTGCAATACAGCTGGAGCTCAGTGAGGTTGGATGGAGAGCGTTTGTGAACAGCAGTTTTCAGCTCTTTCCACAGATTCTCAATTGGATTCAGGTTTGGACTTTGACTTGGCCATTCTAACACCTGGATATGTTTATTTGTGAACCATTCCATTGTAGATTTTACTTTATGTTTTGGATCATTGTCTTGTTGGAAGATAAATCTCTGTCCCAGTCTCAGGTCTTTTGCAGACTCCAACAGGTTTTCTTCCAAAATGGTCCTGTATTTGGCTCCATCCATCTTCCCATCAATTTTAACTTCAATAATCAATGTCCCCGCTGAAGATAAGCAGGCCCAAACCATGATGCTGCCACCATGTTTGACAGTGGGGATGGTGTGTTCAGGGTGATAAGCTGTGTTGCTTTTTCAGCAAACATATCGTTTTGCATTGTGACCAAAAAGGTAGATTTTGGTTTCATCTGACCAGAGCACCTTCTTACACATGTTTGGTGTGTCTCCCAGGTGGCTTGTGGAAAGCTTTAAATGAGACTTTTTATGGATATCTTTGAGAAATGGCTTTCTTCTTGCCACTCCTCTATAAAGGCCAGATTTGTGCAGTGTACGACTCATTGTTGTCCTATGGACAGACTCTCTCACCTCAGCTCTAGATCTCTGCAGTTCATCCAGAGTGATCATGGGCCACTTGGCTGCTTCTCTGATCAGTCTTCTCCTTGTTTGAGATGAAAGTTTAGAGGGATGACCGGGTCTTGGTAGATTTTCAGTGGTCAGATACTCCTTCCATTGCAATATGATTGCTTGCACAGTGCTCCTTGGGATGTTTAAAGCTTGGGAATTTTTTTTGTATCTAAATCCAGCTTTTAAGCTTCTCTTCAACTGTATCTTGGACCTGCCTGGTGTATTTCTTGGTCTTCAAGATAATCTCAGGGTTCTGTTTAAAGCGCAGAGAGCATTACAGAACTTGATTACAGACAGGTGGATTCTATTTATCATCATCAGTCATTTAGAAAAACATTGGATCATTCAGAGATCCTCACTGAACTTCTGGAGTGAGTTTGCTGCACTGAAAGTAATGGGGCCGAATAATATTGCACGCCCCACTTTTCAGTTTTTTATTTGTTAAAAAAGTTTTAAATATCCAATAAATTTTGTTCCACTTCACAATTGTGTCCCACTTGTTGTTGATTCATCCCCCCAAAATTAAAATTTTATATCTTTACTAGCAGGAGAACCCGGCTTCGCACGGGTATATTACATTTTTTGTTTGTGTAGTGGCCCCATAAGAATTGTCCAATTTTGCACTGGTGTATTATGTATGTCGTTTGTGTGTGTCCATAAGCGTCATGTGATCATGTGTATCTCATTTTGGATATCAGTGAAAAACCTGTGATCAGTTGTTATGGATACCTGGAGTAAAGCTGTATGCATGTGACCTTGTGTAACAGTGTCATCCACTGAGCCCTGCTTCTTTAAAGCTGACATACAGCAGTGAGGAAAAATGGCTGGGTTGCTATGGAAACCTGGAGTAAAACTCTAATGTGTGGTACTGTGTGCAGAGGCACGTATCTAATCCTCCCTGTGTGGTATTTTGTGAAGAGGCGCGTATCTAATCCGCTGGTGTGTGGAACTGTGTGCAAATGTACGTATCTAATCCTCTCCTTTGTAGTACTGTATGTAAATGCATGTATCTAATCCTCTGGCGTGTTTACTGTCTGAAGACGTGTGTATCTAATCCTCCGTGTGGTATTGTGTGCAGTGGCGTGTATCTAATCCTCCGGTGTGTGGAATTCTGTGAAGACATGCATATCTAATCCTCTGGCGTGTTGTACTGTGTGGCGATGTGCGTATCTAATCCTTCCCCGTGTAGTACTGTGTGTAGACACAAGTATCTAATCCTTGTTGGTGTGGTACTGTGTGCAGATGCACATATCTAATCTTCGCCCATGTGGTATTGTGTGAAGAGGCGCTTATCTAATCCTCCGGCAAGTGAAACTGTGTGCAGAAGTGCGTATCTAATCCTCTGGCATGTGGTACTGTGTGCTGAGATGCGTATGTAATTCTCCGGAGTGTGGTATTGTGTGCAGAGGCATGTATCTAATCCTGCCAAGTGTGGTACTGTGTGCAGACGCAGGTATCTAATCCTCACCTATGTGGTATTGCGTGCAGTGGCGCATATCTAATCCTCCAGCATGTGGTATTGTGTGGAGAGGCGCATATCTAATCCTCTGGCGTTTGGTACTGTGTGCAGAGGCACGTATCTAATCCTCCCCATGTGGTATTGTGTGCAGTGGCGTGTATCTAATCCTCTGGTGTTTGGTATTGTGTGAAGATGCATGTATCCAATCTCCCAGCAGGTGGAAATGTGTGCAGACATGCGTATCTAATCCTCTGGCATGTGGAAATGTGTGCAGACGCACGTATCTAATCCTATGGAATGTAGTACTGTGAGCAGATGTGCATATCTGATCCTCTGGCATGTGGTACTGTTTGCAGATGCGCATATCTAATCCTTCCCCGTGAAGTACTGTGTGTAGACTCACGTATCTAATCCTCTGATGATGGCAATATGTGAAGACATGCATATCTAATCCTCCGGCGTGTGGTACTGTGTGCAGAATCGCATATCCAATCCTCTGGCGTGTGGTACTGTGGGTAGATGCGCATATCTAATCCTTCCCCGTGTTGTACTGTGTGTAGACTCGTGTATCTAATCCTCTGCGATGGTACTATGTGAAGACATGCATATCTAATCCTCCGGCGTGTTAAACTGTGTACAGATGTGCGTATCTAATCCTCCCCTGTGTGGTAATGTGTGAAGAGGTACGTATCTAATCCTCCCCGTGTGGTACTTTGTGCAGACACACGTATCTAATCCTTCAGTGTGTGGAACTGTGTGCAGATGCACATATCGCACCCTCGGTCGTGTTGTACTGTGTGAAGACGCACGTATCTAATACTCCCCTGTGTGGTATTGTGTGAAGAGGCACGTATCTAATCCTACGGCGTGTGAAACTGTGTGTAGACACGTGTATCTAATCCTACGGCATGTGAAACTGTGTGTAGACACGTGTATCTAAGCCTACGGCATGTACAACTGTGTGCAGTCGTGCGTATCTAATCCTCTGGCGTGTGCAGATGTGTGCAGACGCGTGTATCTAATACTCCCCTGTGTGGTATTGTGTGCAGACGCGTGTATCTAATGCTACGGCATGTGGTACTGTGTGCAGACGTGTGTTTCTAATCCTATGGCGTGTAGAACTGTGTGCAGACGTGTGTTTCTAATCCTATGGCGTGTAGAACTGTGTGCAGACGCACGTATCTAATCCTCTAGCATGTGGTACTGTGTGTAGACATGCGTATCTAATCCTCCCCCGTGTGGTACTGTGTGCTGAGACGCGTATCTAATTCTCTGGTATGTGGTACTGTGTGCAGAGGCATGTATCTAATCCTCCAAAGTGTGGTACTGTGTGCAGACGTACGTATGTAATCCTCTGATATGTGGAACTGTGTGCAGATGCACGTATCGAATCCTCTGGCATGTGGTACTGTGTGGAGACGCATGTATCCAATCCCCCGGCGTGTGGTACTGTGTGCAGTCGCGCATACCTAATCCTCCATCGTGTGAAACTGTGTGCAGACGCACGTATCTAATACTAAGGCATGTGGTACTGTGTGCAGACTCATGTTTCTAATCCTACGGCATGTAGAACTGTGTGCAGAGGCATGTATCTAATCCTCCAAAGTGTGGTACTGTGTGCAGGCGTACGTATGTAATCATCCCCTGTGTGGTATTGTGTGAAGAGGCGCGTATCTAATCCTATGGCGTGTGGAACTGTGTGTAAACGCGCGTATCTAATCCTACGGCATGTGGTACTGTGGGTAGACACATGTATCTAATCCTACGGCATGTGGTACTGTGGGTAGACACATGTATCTAATCCTATGGCGTGTACAACTGTGTGCAGACATGCGTATATAATCCTCTGGTGTGTGGAACTATGTGCAGATGCACGTATCCAATCCTCTGGCGTGTGGTACTGTGTGCAGATGCATGTATCCAATTCCCCGGCGTGTGGTACTGTGTTCAGACACGTGTATCTAATTTTTCAGCATATGGAACTGTGTGCAGACGCGTGTATCTAATCCTTCGGCATGTGGAACTGTGTGTTGTTCTGTGTATCTAATCCTCTGATACGTGTATCTCAGTTTGGATATCAGTGTTGGATTGTGCATGTGGAGTGACCGTGTGTATTGCAGTTGGAATATGAGTGAAAGACTTGCAGGTTTGTATTGGCTAAGGGGGGGGGGGGGCATTGTGTTGGGAATGCTGTATCTTAGCAACGGTACTTCCGAGCGAGTTGGAGTCTCGTCTTTAAACCTTCCCAGATACCTGAAGTATCTCTGTACCAAATTTGGTGAAGATCGGTCCAGTCATTTGGTCGCGCAGAAAGAACAGACAGACAGACAAGAATTAATATTTATAAGATAGAGAGATAAATATTTATATTTATTTATATCTCAAAAAGGATGACAATTGGAAAAGGGTATAAAATATGACCTATCTCCACTGCAATGCAGGACATGGCAAGGAAAAAAGAGTAAATGCAGAATAATAAAACACTACCACGTCCTATCTCATAGCGGATTATACCAGTTATAACAAATAAGAGATCAAAAATTCTATTCAAGGTATTTGTGGGACAAAAGGTGGTAAAAACGTCAAGATGTGTGTATCTGAACAGCAAATATATGTATCTACTAGCTATAACCCGCGACTTCGTCGGCGGCCCCCTGATGCCTGCACAAACCACCTGCAGCGTGGGCCGTGGGCCCCAACGCCCCTCTACTTGTGGCCAGAGCGGGCCTGCCCCCAGTATCTTGTCCCCCCATCTCTGCCCCAGTTTCTTCCCCCCATCTCTGCCCCCAGCTTCATGTCCCCCATCTCTGCCCCCAGATTCATGTCCCCCCATCTCTTCCCCCAGTATCTTGTCCCCCCATCTCTGCCCCCAGTATCTTGTCCCCCATCTCTTCCCCCAGTATCTTGTCCCCCATCTCTTCCCCCAGTATCTTGTCCCCCCATCTCTGCCCCCAGTATCTTGTCCCCCCATCTCTGCCCCCAGTATCTTGTCCCCCCATCTCTGCCCCCAGTATCTTGTCCCCCATCTCTGCCCCCAGTATCTTGTCCTCCCATCTCTGCCCCCAGTTCACTTCATGTGTCCCCAGTGTCTTGCCCCCCATCTCATGTTCCCCCGTCCCTTCCCCCACCCCCTACATCGGCCCCCGTGTAGTAGCTCTCACCTTTGTCTCTCTCCTCTGCTCCTGTGTCTGCTGGCTGCCTGCACACACTTCTCGTGCTGCTCCTTGTGGTGTTTATGTAGCAGAGCAGGCCCGACGTCATAGCAACCTGACGCCGGAGCTCTCTGTGCTTCATACAGGACACAGACAGCAGCACGAGAAGTGTGTGGAGCGGAGGAGACACAGGAGAGGAGGAGAGAGCCAAAGGTGAGAGCTACTACACGGGGGCTGATGTAGGGGGGAACTGAAACTGGGGACACCTCCCCCCCCCGGGACCCCCCCCTCCCCCTCCCCCCGCTGCACTGACCTGTATGTGTAGTGTGGGGTGCAGCAGCCTCCTCCTGTGTGTAGGCAGCATGGTATAGCTGCGGCTCCGGGACCCTGTGGGCGGCCGCCATCTTCCTCACTGTGTCCCTGGTGAATCGGCACATCCACATTGAGCCCCCAACCTATGGTGCCACAGTCCTGGCTCTATAGCCCGCCCACAGCCTGCCATGCACCAATAGGAGGAGCGTGGACAAAGCAGCGCTGGCAGAATGCCAGCTTCTACAGCCGAGCCCGGAGGGGTGTTTGAAGGGTCACGGTGGCAATTTGGGGTGAGTGACCCACATTTAAAGTAGCCTATTGCACTTTCGTGGGAAATATGTAGGTGTGTGTGAAATTTCCCCAAAATCCATTCAGCCGTTTGGCTGTGATTGAGGAACAAACATCCAAACATCCAAACACACAAACCCACAAACTCACAAACATTTATAATATTAATAGGATTTAAGTAGGGAAACCACAGACCAGCAGTAGTAAACAAAGCTATTTATTTGATAGCCTCACGGTAATCCCATTTCTCAGATTCAGTGTTCAAATGGTAATGCATACAACTAAAGCCGGCTTTTAGATTTTCAACCATTTTGGCCAACAGAATGTTCATTTGTGACCAAAGGTAAAGTCTGTCAAAGAAGATCGGCTGTCCTGGATATTTTCAGACAGCAGTTGGCGAAAAATATCATTGTTAGGCATGATTGGCCTGTTCAAGCCCCTTCAATCTCCTTTAGTAACCTTAAGTTTTCAATCCCCTGTAATCCTTGGCGCTGCTGTCCAAGTGGCCTCCATTGGTTACTACTTACCTAACAGTAGAATAGTAACGTCATGTACATCCTTCAAAGTCAATAACTTGACCGCTGAGGTGATGAATTTTCTGCAATATTCAAAAGATATTTGCTGCTGGAAATAAGCAGAGCCAGAGACCCATGGTGTTACTGCAGTGATGGTGCAGAATATGATATTTCAGGCCTACAGAGGTACCATACAGCTCCAATAGCCACAAACATACAGTATTAGAAAACTTGAGCATAAATGTTATTTAAGCTCAGATAGTATTAATGCAAGGTTTATTTTATTTATGGATTTCTGCTGTAACAAAATTGACATTTTTTTGTTTCATTTCCTTGATAGAACCCCTTTGATACTTGCAGTGACTTACGGAAATATTGATGCAGTCTCTTTGTTACTTGAAAAGGGGGCATCTCTAGATGCAATTGATGTTTATGGATGTACAGCACTGCACAGAGCGGTAAGTTATGATTTTACTGTATTGTATTTGATTGTGTAATATAAAAGAAATTGCAACAAACAGTGTAGAGGACAAGAGCATATAGAACTAAAGGCCATTTTATAACCAGGTAAACAAACATTTTTAAGTACATTAGTTTATCAGAGATATGTGTAAATATCTCCATGAACATTCGACAAACAAGGAATGTTTTGTATTGAAATCTTTTGCCAGCAGCATATGTCCTGTATAAAGAGCTGCAGATAATAGATCTGTATGTGAAACTGTTGGTTTACATATAGTCCCAATAATTGTTTCATGTAAATGGATGTCAAGCGACTTATTAATATGGATAATTGGCACTTGTGATGAGCGAACAATTTGTCTAAGAACTTTAAAGGGATCCTATCATTATAACTCAATTTTTTCCCACTAACACAAGATACACAGTATTGTAAGCGGCCATTTTCTTGTGGCCTATGGGCATGTGCAGAAGGCTTTGCCCTAGGCCTAGAAGTTTGAAGCCTGCACTGGAAGAAGATGGAGGCAGCGCTGGAGAGTTCTCTCGCAGTATTGGGGACGCTCCCAGTGCAGTTTGAGCGCTGGGGCCCGCTCCCAGTGCTGCGAGAGAAGTCATCTGCATACCAACGAAAACTGGGATTTATACCGAACGGCGGCGCGGAGAAGACATCTAAAGGTAGGAGAAGAATAGTCTTTCTTAAGGCTATTCCGACGTGTTAGTGAGAAAAAATTGATTTTTAATGATAGGATCGGGTTGAAGGCTCAGGCCCCATGTTGTGGAAAAGCTGTTTAATTTTTATCTTTGCTGCACTTTTTTGAGCCAAAGCGAAGAATAGGAAATATATATTGGAAGCTCTTATACTTCTCCTGCCAGTTAAATTCACTCCAAACTTTGGCTCAAAAAAGTGCAACAAAATCTGCAACAAAAAAGTACCTTTTCCGTAACATGTTGCCTTAATCAATAAGGCATTTTATGGTAGTTTAAAGGGGTTGTCCACTCTGCTCCAGGGGCACTTTCTGATAATCCGGTGACGTTCCGTTTTACCACTTCCAAAACGGAACATCACCATCACTCTTCTCCCTCCCCTATCCCCACCATTATTTACCAAGCCTTCCTGTGTCTGGGGAAGGGGTCCTACCCCTCTTCCTGTCTTCTAACAGTGGGCGGAATAGCTTAGCCAGGGAGAGTGGGAGAGGCTAGTAATGGGCGAGATTGCTAGTCAGTGAGAGTGGGAAGGGCTAGGCTTAGTGACACAAGCAGGGTTAGGCTAGGGATACGAAGGATTTTTGTAATGGAGTGAGAGAGGAGAGGGTGGCTGAGTGAGTGAGAGAGAGTTAGCGCAGCAGTTTATACAGAAAGCTGCACAGCATGTAAACAAACACAGAGGATGCAGCAGCAACCAGAGACACTCAGAAATCACTTCAATAACTTCTAAATGTATATGGGTGTATTTATTAACTCATCACTAGCACTAACACACCTTCATTAAAAAAAAAAAAAGATTGTCTCCCTGGAAAACCCCTTTAATATTGATTAGACAAAGAGCACTTTTAATTATTACATTTATACAGAGATTGAGACCTGGGGAGATTCCTGGTCATAGATCCAAAATTTCAATGTTTTATTTACCAAGCCACTTATTTATCTCATATACCTTGTGACATGGTGCTTTATCATGATGGAAAAAGTATTGCTCATCACCAAATTGTTCCTGGATTGTTGGGAGACATTGCTCTTGGAGGAAGTTTAGATACCTATGTTTGATGTTTAGATACCTGAAAAATTATAAGTGAGTCCACTCCCTTGTATAAAAAGAAACCCTTCACATGAATGGTCACAGGATGTTTTACTATTGGAAAGTAGTGAAAAGGGCTTCATCAGAAAAAGTAGCTTTATCTCAGTACAATGTCAGTCTGTCCTTGATGTTTTTCTTGGATATGAATAAGAACTAAATCTCAACATATAAATTAAAGGGGTTATCCAGGGAATAAAAAATTCTTGCAGTGTATTCACTGCAGTACATGGTTGTACTTACTAACCTACAAGATGCTTCCTTGTCTCATTGTTTCTGAGGATTTTATAGCACTGCCTGTCAGCCAGAAATCTTTTAAAGAGGACCTTTCATGTCCTTGGGCACATGAGGTTTTATATATCACTAGAAAGCCGACAGTGTGATGAATTCAGTGCACTTTCAGCTTTCCCTTTATGTGCCCTGGGATAAGAGATATAGGTGCATTTACCGATACCTCTATACAGTCAGAAGGACGTTCCTGACAGTCTAGCTGGGAACACCCCTCCTGACAGTACAGTCCATAGCACTATACTGTCAGAGGGGGCGTTCCTTAGCACCCAGTGATGACACTAAGCGGTGAGGAATGCCCCTCCCCTCCAGACAGTACTCGCCCATAGATTAATACTGGGGTGGCATTCCTCACTGCTTAGCGTCATGGTTGGGTGGTAAGGAGCACCCCCTCTGTCCGTATAGCACTACGCACAGTACTGTGAGGAGGAGCATTCCCAGCTAGACTGTCAGGAACACCCTTCTGATGCACCGATATCTCTTCTCCAGGGGCACATAACAGGAAATCTAACAGTGCATTGAATTAAGCGCACTGTCAGATTTTTAGTGGTATATAAAACCGCATGCGCCATGAAAGGTCCTCTTTAAGTTCAGTCTCCTCTGCTGGTGCACGGACCCTGGATTGTGAGGTTTATGTTTGTATTCCAATTAGGTTATGGCGGGCCACGACGAATGTGTTCAGTTACTACTGGATCAGGAAGCTTCTGTGTTATCTAGAGATTTTAAGGGGAGGACACCAATGCACTATGCAGCCGCTCAAGGATATTCTACTCTCCTGAGTGAATTACTGCAAACTGCACTTGCAGGAGGAGATTTTAACCTGAAAGACAGCAATGGTTATACACTTTTGCACTGGTCATCATATAATGGTAAGTAGATGAAATAAAAATTGCCTAACCTGGCAAACTATTCATGTATATATTGCAGTTATATTGTGTACTGATATGCAAAGAACGTTCTTATGTAAGGCAGGTTTTATACATGCAGTATTTCATGCATTACTGCAGATTTATTAAGCTGAATTGACAAAAAAAAATAGTCACAAGCAGGGACAGTGAGATAACAGTCTGTACTTTTTTCCCTATATACCCGCTTCTGTGTTCATCTTAAAAACGGTATATGTGATTTCAGCCTAAAACTGGTATACATATCAGACAGCTCTCTGCTCAGCAAGAATTCTATTCCTCTCAAACTTCTGCCAATACATGTAAAAAAAGTGACCAATGTAGCTTATTTTTGTAGGTAAATAGCTGTTTTAATTCAGACCCCCACATGGTGTAAACACTGTGCGTTTGCCCGCGGCAGAAATGCTATGGGAAAACACACGGCATTTTACAGTCACAGCAAAGTGAATGGGATTCTGTCAAATCCTATCCCCACTGTGTATTAAAACACTCACTGCGGCCCACTGCAAAACCACTGAAGTTTTTTAAGTCACAGCATGTCAATTATTCCTACGAAAATGCCAGCGGTTTCCCTATAGGTATAGTGGAGGCAGAAAGTCCACAGAGGAAAATGCTGCAAACTTTCTGTCAATATTGCTGCCAGAGGAACCGTGATGTGTTTTCACAGCACTTTTTTGCCATGTGGGGCCTTAGCCTTTGGCCCCTCATTGCAGAAAAGGTGCTTTTTTATTGCAGATTTTGCTGTGGTTTTTTGAGCAATAGGCAGAAGTGGATTTAATAGAAGGGAAAAATACAGTATAACAACTTCCTCTATATTTCCCATTCCTTTTCAAGCCTGTCTTGACCAGGGCTGCATCTGCCATGAGGCAAGATGAGCATTTTGCTTCAGGCGGCAAGTTTGAGAGTCCCTGAGGGAGCAACACTTGGGCCAATCAGTCTAGCGATTTTTTTCAGACCAAGTACATCCACAATTAAATTGCTATTATTATACTCTGATACAGCCTCCGCTGTCACGTGAGCTATGTTGGTGTCATGACACTGGCGTGACCGCTGAGGCTATATCAGCAGTCTCTGACATGCGGCAAAAGCGCAGAAGGGAACGGGGAGCCACACTGGTGTCTAGGAAAGATGAGTAAGGCTGTATTCACACAGAGTAACGCCAGGCGTTTTTTGTGTGTTTTTTGCACATAGCGCCGCGTTAACGCCGCGTAGCACCACGTTAACGCGGCGCTATGTGCAAAAAGCACACAAAAAACGCCTGGCGTTACTCTGTGTGAATACAGCCTAACATTGTTTTTTGTGTTTAGTTCCCTCCCCTGGGTCTACGCTAATTGTACTCTGAGGTCTGAACTGATCTGAATGTCATTTCAATTTCTTTCTCAGGCAGCAGAAAAGCTTGTAACAAAAAAATGTGTGGCCATAGATTTAGCTATAAAGCAGCACAGCCATTGACTATCGACATGAAAACCACATCTTATGCTTTTAGCTGTCTTTACTTCTGCTTGAGCACACCCTATATTAAAACTGATTTATTGAAGATATTTCTGCCCCGATGATCTGAATGATGTTTGCAGAAAAACATGCAGAAGTTCCACAAACAAATCCCTTCAAATGTATGAACCTTATTTCAGTAGCCCTGCAAAACACAGTTTATAACTGCTGTGACAATAAACGTGTTTTATATTCAGTTTGCACTGTGTTTTCTCTGCTTTATATTTCCCCATTCAATATATACAGTATATCGCAATTCTGCAGCTAATATTAATATGTTTTTGTTCAAATAAAAAAACCCAGAACATAACTGATGTAAAAATTATGCAAAACGCCTGTCAAAGACGAACAGACATTAGAGCTTTCAAAAAATGTCACTGTTGTGTGCAAGAGGCCTAAAGATTCCAGTTCAATGTTTTAGCCAAAGCCCTTTACCAGACAGATGATACCCCTCTGTATATCCATTTTTTGCTGTGGTTAAAACAAACTACACTGAAAAGTGCATTTGTAAATCCATCTTCCATTAATATTTTATCTGCAGGACACGAAACTTGCTTGGAGGTGCTTTTAGAACAAAAATCATTCCGGAATTTCAGTGGAAATGTTTTTTCTCCTTTACATTGTGCAGTGTAAGTGGTTTTATTTAGAATTATTTTTTATTAAAATAACAATATTTTTTAAGGGATTCTACCATTAAAATGCTTTTTTTTCCTCGATAACACTTCTCCTACCTTTAGATGTCTTCTCCACACCGCCGTTCGGTAGAAATCCTGGTTTTATTCAGTATGCAAATGAGTTATCTTGCAGTACTGGGGCGGTCCCCAGCGCTCAAATAGCACTGGGGGCATCCCCAACGCTGTGAGAGAACTCTCCAGCGCCGCCTCTATCTTCTTCAGGAATGGCCTCTTCACGCTTCTTCTTCCGGTGCTGAGGGTCAAACTTCTAGGCCTCGGGCAGAGCAGACTGCGCATGCCCACGGCCACAAGAAAGTGGCCTCTTATTGTTATTGTGTAAGCGGCCATTTTTTTGGAGGTGGCACTGGGGCGTTTTCTCGTAGCATTGGGGACGCCCCAGTGCTGTTTGAGCGCTGGGGCCCGCCCCCAGTGCTGTGAGAGAACTCATTTGCATACGGAAGAAAACCGGGATTTCTACCAAACAGCGGCGTGGAGAAGACATCTAAAGGTAGGAGAAGAATAACCTTTCTTAAGGGTATTCCTACGTGTTATCGAGAAAAAAAAAGCATTTTAATCAGTGGCGTAACTACCATGGTAGCAGGGGTAGCAGCTGCCACAAGGCCCGGGACATTAGGTGACAGCCGCTACCCCTGCAGGTTTTTTTTTCTTAATAGGCAGTTACCGGCTGGAGTTGCCCAGGGTCCCCACACCCTCAGGAACCCCATACTTTCCCTACCATAAGGAGAAGATCGGCAGGGGAGAAATCATCTGCAGATGCAGGGGCTGCCGATCGCTGCTTGTAAAAGCTTCCCACACTTAGCAGCTTCCTGTGCCGCCCCTCCCCCTCCTCAACATCGCAGTGTGAGAGGAGAAGTTGATGTAGCTGCTCTCTTCACTGCTAGGCAGAGCTGCACAGAAGTTTCCTGCATGTCCTGGGCAACCAGCCATTCAGCCACATAAGTATATTTTTGGGTAACATATGTATAGATATGTATATGTGTTAACATTATGTGTCTTATATACTGTGTGAGTCTTGTATGTGTGTAGATAGAGGTGTGTATACGATGTATATGAATACATGTGTGAATAGATGGGTATATGTGTAGGTATATGTCAATGTCTATCTATCTATCTATCTATCTATCTATCTCTATTTGCTTCTATACATGTCTACCTTTATACAAACTAGAATTGTATTTTATAATGTGATGCTTAGGCCCGGTTCACATCTGCGTTCAGGTTTCCGTTCGGGGAGTCTGCTAGGGACCCCCCAAACAGAAACCTATACGCATTAAAAAGCGGTTACCTTCAGGAGACCCATGGGTCCCACACAAACACTATTATTATACTCAGGGGTCTTTTCAGACCCCCTGGTATAATGATCGGAGGCCTGGGAGAGGTAAGCGAACATAACAGACACTATTACTTACCTCTCTACGCTGACGTCACTTGACCGAGACCTACGTCCCGGGTCATGTGACGTCCATACGTCATTAAAGATGGCCGACACCACCGAAGACTGCAGTAACAGTGTTTTTTTTATGTTTGTATCCTGAAAAGACCCCAGAGTATAATAATTGTTCACGAGTGTTCATTATGGGGCATAATAGTGTGTGCAGGGGCCACTATGGGTTATAATACTGTGTGCAGGGGCCACTATGGGGCATAATACTGTGTGCAAGGGCCACTATGGGGCATAATACTGTGTGCAAGGGTTGCTATGGGGCATAATATTGTGTGCAAGTACCGCTATGGGGCATAATATTGTGTGCAAGGGCCACTATGGGGGATAATACCGTGTGCAGGGGCCACAGTGGAGCATAATACTGTGCCCTGGGGCCACTATGAGGCATAATACTGTGTACTGGGGCCACTATGGGGCATAATACTGTGTACTGGGGCCACTATGGGGCATAGTACTGTGTGCAGGGGCCACTATGGGGCATAATAGAGCACGCAGGAATGTGGCGGGAGGGGGGTCGGTCGGCCAAGGTTTTTGGTGTTGGTCAGGAAGGGGGGGGGGCCCATGTCAAAAGTTTGCCACGGGGCCCTGCCATTCCTAGTTACGCCACTGATTTTAATGGTAGAATCCCTTTAACCCCTTCCCGACATGCGCCGTAATAGTACGGCGCATGTCGGGTCTGTAACTATGGCGACCGCCCGGGAGCCGGGCGGCCGCCATAGCCGCCGGGTGTCTACTGCCAACCGGCTCTAATGCCTCCGATCGGTCCCCGGACCCTTTGACCACGGCGCCGGAGGTGCCATTTTCCCGGCGGCGCATGGGCGCCGCCATTTTGCCCGGGTTTGCTGGCTCCTGGAGCATGCTCCAGGGCCGACGTCACGTTGCCATGACAGCCGGGAGCCTTTACAAGGTTCCCAGCTTGTCTGCAAATTCTCTCTTTTGCAGGCTGGTCTATGCAGCCTGCAAAAGAGATGATGATCTTTTGCAATGCATTGCAATGCATTAGCATTGTAATGCATTGCATTAGTGATCAGACTCCCTGGGGTTCAACACCCCTAGGGGGTCTAATAAATGCAAAAAATTTTTTTAAAAAAAAGTAAAAAAAAAAATATATAAAAAAATATTTAAAAAAAGTATTAAAAGTTCAAATCACCCCCTTTCCCTAGAACACATATAAAAGTAGTTTAAAACTGTGAAACATATACATGTTAGGTATCCCCGCGTCCGAAATCGCCTGCTCTACAAATCTATAAAAATATTTTTCCTGTTCGGTAAACGTAGTAGCGGTAAAAATAGTCAAAAGTGTCAAACCGCCGTTTTTTCACTGTTTTGATTCTGATAAAAATTTGAATAAAAAGTGATCAAAGCAATAACATTTCCCGAAAATGGTAGAACTAAAAAGTACACACGGCCCCGCAAAAAAAAAAAACGCCCTATGCATCCCCGTACACTTACGTATAAAAAAGTTACGGCCGTCGGAATATGGTGACTTTTAGAAAAAAAAAATTTAAACAATTTTGGATTTTTTTTAAGGGGTCAAAATGTAAATAAAACATATAAATTTGGTATCCCTGGAACCATACCGAAACACAGAATATAGGGGACATGTCATTTTGGCTGCACAGTGAACGCCGTAAAACCAAAGCCCGTAAGAAAGTCGCAGAAATGCATTTTTTCTTCAAATCCACCCCATTCTGAATTTTTTTCCTGCTTCCCAGTACATTATATAGAATAATTAATGGTGGCATCATGAAGAAAAATTTGTCCCTCAAAAATTAAGACCTCATATGGCTCTGGGAGTGGAGAAATAAAAAAAAGTTATGGGGTTTAGAAGGAGGGGAGTCAAAAACGAAAAAACGAAAATCAAAAAATGCCATCGGTGGGAAGGGGTTAATGAAGGAAGACAAAAACTTGACCAATGTATAAAATGTATCAAAAAGCAGGGAGATTATGGTGAAAAATGTTGTCTTTGTCCTTTCTGTGAGTTGAATACAGTAAAGTCTACAGTAGAATGTGCATAATTTTTTGATTCACCCGTGTGTGTGTGTGTGTGTGTGTGTCTATATACACATTTGGAAGCAGTAGAAACGCTGCAGCAAAAACTACAGCATTTTAAATTACCTGCAAAGAAAATGGAATTCTGGCAATCCCATCCACACATTGCAGAAAAAATCTGCAGTGGAAATGCTGCAATTTCAAAAATGCTTGTGTTTTAGGTAAATCACAGAATGTCAATTATACCTACGGAAATTCCAGTTTTTCTGTATAGGTATAATATAGACAGGAAGTACGCAGGGGAAAACTCTGCGGACTTTCTTTAAAAAGTGAAAAAGTGCTGTATAAAACGTGATGCGTTTTCGATGGGGGCTTTTTGGCACTTTTATGCTGCTTCTCACTATATGGTTCCTCAGCCTAAAGGAGAAACAGCCCTGGATCATTAAGGGGTAATGGACAGTTGAGTTATTTTTGTATTTTATGCTACCTGCAGCCAATATTAAATATACTGTATATAACACAGATAACCCTATTAAAATCTATGTCATTTTCTCCAGAATTAATAATCATGAAAATTGTGCTGCATTGCTCATTGAATCAATAGATGCAAGTATCATCAACTGCAAAGACAAAAAAGGGAGGTAAGTCTAACTAAACAAACAGCAGTTACCGATTCTGTAAACCATATGTAGGAGATGTATAACTGAATTAATAGTATCACAGAATACACTGGCTACAGAGTCTGTATGACTTAGCCTCAAGTAGCATAAGTTGGTAGTCAGAAAGTGAAATGAGAACTGTGATTCTCCGATGTTGTTAGCGAAACAGAACGTATTTACTGAACACAGAATGCTAGGGATGTGCCATAAAATCAGACAAAAATTAAAGCGCTCCAGAACACCTGGGGCCACTAATAGTATCTAAGTGTTAGACCATGCGACTTGATAGTCCTAAACTGCGCCAGATTTGTCAACGTGTCTGCTGTTTGATAAATCTGGCGTATTGTTATGGTGCATTCACATCATGTTATACCTGTTTTGTTTTCAAAAACGTATCCATCAGTAGACATATAGACTCTAATTTTAAAAAAACTTTTCAGTTTTGACTCCACTTTTTTGACAGTCAAGGAAGTGAATCCTACCATGCTTTTCTGTCCTCCAAAAATACGGATCTGGGGTCACCACTGAGGCCTGTGATTGGTACAGAATAATAAATGGTACCATTATGAAGAACAATTGGTCCCAAACATTAAGCCCTCATATGGCCCTGTGAACAGAAAAATGAATGAGTTATGGGGTTTAGAATGCAGGGAGTCAAAAACAAAAATTTAAAATTATCACCAGCTGGAAGGTGTTAAGATTAGAGATGAGCGAGTACTATCCAATCAAAACATCCCGGCCATAGGTATTCATGTAAGCGGCCGAACACCAAGGGGTTAAGTGCATCGAATAGTCGATGCGTTTAACCCCTTGGTCTTCGGCCGCATCCACGAATACCTATGGCAGGGAGGTATTCGATCAAATGGTACTCACTCATCTCTAGTTAAGAGTTTAAAAATTCACCTTGTTTCTTAATGTAGTGAATCTTAAGGCCTGGTTCACATCTACGTTCAGGAAGTCCACTTGGCAACCTCCCGAATGGAATACCAAATGCATTAAAAAGCGGTGAACAATGAAAGCACATGGACCCCACAGAGTATAATGGGGACCTTGTATTTTCCGCACGGTGTCTTCAACAACTACATGACTTGTATAGACACTGCGCGGAAAAGACACGGACCCCATTATACTCTGTGGGGTCTATGTGCTTTCATTGCTCACCGCTTTTTAGTGCGTTTGGTATTGTGTTTGAGGGGTCCCCAAACGGACTTCCCGAATGAAATTCCGAACGCAGATGTGAACCAGGCCTAAGCCAACCTTGGGTTATGTTTTCAGTGCAAAATATCTAGTTCTTTCTATTTTGTGATTATGAAGTATCTGAATTTAGTTTTGTCTATCTTTTCTATCTGTATATATAAAAAAAGATGGTTTAATGATGTTTATTTTTAACACTACTCTAATCTTATGTGTATATTCAAGTTTTCTTACCACGTGTATATTTGCTTATGTGATGATGTTGATTCTAATTGCTCAGCAGTAGAGATGGCCGAACCTCTCAGGATTCGATTAGTTTCAGGTGACTCGGGTCTAAGATTTGTTTCAGTCCAAACATGTATGGTACGAACCACATCTTAAATTGGCTTAAAACCAGTGCTTAAGTTGAGCAGCATAATTACAAACAGTCTTTCAGCGTTTCGGTATAAAGAAATCAAAACCTCAATAATCAAATGCACAATTATTATACTCTGGGGTCTTTTCAGAACCCAGAGTATAATACTCAGAGATTCAGGGGAGGATACAAACGTACAAAACAATGTTACTTACCTCTCCTGGCTCCGAAAGGCTTCAGCCTTACTTAATGATGTCCCAGACGTCAGGTGGGCTGGGGCTTACGTCCTTATGCGTTACGACACAAGCCCAGCTCAAGTGACGTCTCTTCCATCATTGAAGATGGCCAACATCAGCTGGGAGTGTGCCGAAGCCCAGGAGGGGTAAGTAACATTGTTTTTTTAATGTTTGTATCCTCACCTGGAACTCTGATTATTATTGGTGGTCCACAATAAGGCATAACATCTTTTCAGACAGGCCTGTCACAATTCCTAATGTAAATCCATCCGTACCGTAATTAGAATGCCTAAAATTAACCCTTCTCTGTTCACGCTCCGACATTACCCCACATGATATGATGCCATTTCAGGCTAACTTTACCATCAGGCACCATCCACATGTTAAAGGACACAACTGGTGACAGATCATAAAGTTTTTGTTTGTGTAATGACAGTAACCTCTATTACAAAATTGATTGGCCACTGTATAAGAAATGCTGCCTCCGATGCCGCCACTGCTACCTCTTGTGTCACCCCCTCTACCTCATAGATTGTAAACTCTTGCGAGCAGTCCCATTGTGTGAAATGACTATTTCTTTGTAATGTATCTTTTTGTCTGTATTTGAACCCTACAAATTGTACAGTGCTGCAGAATATGTTGGCTCTATAGAAATAAAATTTATTATTATTATTTGTGTGGAAGGGCCACGATTGGGCATAATACTTTGTACAGGGGCCACTATGGGGAATAATACTGCATGCAGGGGCCACTATAGGGCATAATATTGTGTGCAGGGGGTGTTTGTCAGGGTCTTCGGGGGCTGGTCGGTCGGTTTGGTTAATTATTCCAGAGTTCCACCTAAAAATTTTTCCCAATTTAAGCACTGATTAAAACATAGTGTAGAACACTGTCAGGACCCCTAGGAACCTATCTATCCAATTTCTACACTCTAAGGCATACACAGCCGAAGCTATGTAAAAAAAAAAAAGGTGACATTATTATACTCTAAGGCAGGGGTGCCCAATACGTCGATCGCGATCTACCGGTCGATCGCAATGGACGTATGGGTCGATCGCGGGATGCAGCCAGGCATCCCCGCTGTCGTCTTCTTCACAGCGCAGGCTGAGAGTTATCTCTGGACACTGGCAGGCTGGGGCTGCGGCAGCCCCGCCCGCCAGTGTCCGAAGATGACTCTCAGAAAGAAGAAACAGACAGCGGGGATGCCTGGGCAGCCACCTCTCACGATCCGCCCGGCCACGCCCACATGCCCCGCCCCGCTCACAGACACGCCCGCCCTGCCCACATGCACATCCGGCCACGCCCACATGCCCGCCCCGGCCCCGCCCACAATAAGTGGGCAGTCGATCTTATTGCTTGGTTATTTAAAGAAGTAGCTCACTTGCTGACAAAGTGTGAGCACCCCTGCTCTAAGGTCTCTTTAAAGTCTAATAGGGGAGGTGTGAATAGCAATATAACAATCCTACTCACCTTCCCTTACATATTTTGAGTCACTTCGTGGATCTGACGGGCTTTCTCGGCCTCCTCTGTGATTAGACCTATGCAGTGACATGGCCACAGCAGGTGCCATAATATTCAGCATGCCCATATGAGCCAGTCACAGGCCTCAGTAGACAATCCGGGCGAATGACATAATTTTTTTTTTTTACCTCCTCTGATCTTCACCTATTATATCTCTTCAGACTCCAGTATAATGTGGAGGCCTTTTTAGTTAGCCCAAGATGAATCTCCATTTGTTAAAAAAAAAATAATATAAAGAGAACAACTTAGAATATTCAGGTCAAACCCACCTCGGGACAAGTCATTTCACCCATCTCTAGTCAGCAGGTCTTTTAAATACCTTCTGTGTCATTTGGGATTTTCTATCTACATCTGTTAAGTCCTACAAACAGGATCTGTGCACCATTGTTTTTCATCATGGATTGCAGACTGTTTAGCTGTTCCCTTTCTTCATAGACATTTACTCTTGAGATGGCAAGACCACTTTATGGGGCTTCTGCCTCTTAATAATTCAGTGCCACTTTCCCTGCTCAATAATGATATCTACATCACTCTAAAACTGACATAGGTTTTAGCCATAAATCATGGCAGCTTACAGAAAGAAAGATGAGAGAGGCCTCTAAAATGGGTTACTGTTCCTTTAGCTTTATTACCTTACATATGAGAGTCTAAGCACGGTTATACATGTGTCTTGGGAAAGTGCTGGCGTACAAAATAGTCATGTGTCCTTTGGGGGCGAAGACAATGCAATTTCACAGAAAGGAGCTTCACCTTTCAGTCCGTCTCCGCTCCCGGCAGCTTAGATGCAGGTAAGCCCAATGTAGTGATGAGGGAGCATTATACTGTGTGGTGGCACAATAAGGGGGCACTTGTACCTGGTGTCCGCCCTGTGCCATTTCATTGGGTTTCCGTCCTCAGCGCCGACAAACTGGACAGGGGACGGAGACCCTGGAGGTCTGCTTTAAAATCCATCCATTTAAATGGGTTTTTAAAGGTGTCCGCCTGCGACTTCTCCGCGGGGAAACCATTTTTTTGGCCGGACAAAGTCAGACATGGAGGACTTTGTGTCCGGCCGAAAAAAACGGTTTTCCTGCGGAGACGCCGCAAGCGGACACCTAGCGGTCACCTTTAAAAACCCATTTAAATGAATGGGTTTTAAAGCAGACCGCCGGGTCTCCGTCCCCTGTCCAGTTTCTCGGGGCTGAGGACGAAAACACAGCGTAATGGCACACACAGGCGGACATCGGGCACAAGTATGAATGCCTCCTAAGAGGCATTTTACTGCAGGGACAATGATTAGGGAGTATTATTCTATGTCTGAGCCACAGTTAGGACATTATACCGTGAGGGCCACAAGTGGGCATGTGGGTACTAAGGGGGCATTATATCCTATTGAGCCAGTAAAGGCACTTTCTACTCTGTGGGGTACACAGAGATTGGGTGGGGAGATTGGGTGCAGGGTTAGATGTCTGGCACAGCATACACCCCTCTCCACACAACAGAAATGTTGTCCCTATTTAGGTCCTCTGCAGGGGCGTAACTACCGTAGAGGCAGCGGAGGCGGCTGCCACAGGGCCCGGGCCATTAGGGGACCCGGTGACAGCCGCTACCGCTGTGTTTTTTTTAAAAATAGGCTGTTACGGGCCCTATTCACTTGCCGATCCTGGCTGGGCCGGGATCGGCAAGTGACACCGCGGGCCCCACAGGAGCTATCATTATACTCGGGGGTCTTTGCAGACCCCCGAGTATAATGACCGGCGGATCGGGAGAGGTAATAAACATAAAAAACTGTTACTTACCTCTCCGCGATCCTGCCAGGCCTCCGTCCTACTGTTGTCTGACGTGTTATGTCAGTCCAGGTAGCTGCAACGGGGCTAAGGAATAGCAGTAGGGAATCTCGCCCTGCACTACTCCCACTAGCTATCCCGATCCCTGCCTCACGGGTGTGGGTCGGCTGTACTCAGGCTAAGCCTGACCCCGACAGCTCCTCTCTCACTGATTCCGTAGGCCTAGAGGGAAGTGGGAGAAGGAATGCCCTATAAGACCTCTAGGGACTGGAGACTAAAGGGGGTCACCCCTAATGAACAAGTGAAGCTGCTACTGACAGGGACTGACAAGGGTGTGCGCTGACTAACAACACAAGCAGCACACAGGAAAAATGTGGGAAAGGATTCCCCCAAACCAATATGGGAAGGAACCTTACACTAGGAAACAAACACAGGGAAACTGAGTAGAAATCAAAGGATAAGGCAATTCACTCACACAGTCAATTATACACAGAGGGAGGATTGGTGAACACAGAAGGGAAAACACACAAACCAACTCGTTCACCCAAACCTCCCAAAAATCAACCACGGAACTTCCTCTATCCCAGAACACCACCTACTCCTCCTGCTAAGGCCTAGCTCTGTAAAAGCGACACTCAGCACAGAACCATGGGAGGCATGGGTTTAAATACAGAGTAGAGACCACTCCTCCCAGGTGCAAATGGGAGGACAGACTAATCAACCAGGAGATAAAGCTGCCTACCATCACTGCGCACGTGCAAGTCAGAAGGTGTGCACCAATACTCACGACAGGACAACCCCGCAGCGCCAGGATGCCACCCCAGACACTGCGCAGCCAAAAACTCCCCAGGTAAGAAAAATAGAAAGTAAAGAACCTAAATACTCCTAACAGGATCCTCCCCTCAAGGAGAAGACTCCGGATTCTCTAGGAGCATCCTTCTTCGGGAACTCCTTGTGGAATTTCTCCACGAGTCTGGGGGCTGACATATCCAACTCCAGAACCCAAGAATTATCCTCAGGACCGTATCCCTTCTATGCCACCAGATACCGTAGCTTCCCCCGAACATATTTGCTATCCAGAACTCGGGATATCTCATACTCCCCGGACTCAGAAACTGGTGGAACCTTAACTGGAGACGTTCCCTTCTTGGCCTTCTTTAACAAGGAGACATGGAAGACCCGGTTTATCTTCCACCTTTTAGGTAGTTGCAGCTGCGCTGTCACTTCATTTACCATCTTGATGATCTTAAAAGGACCCACAAACCTGGGACCCAGCTTCTTGCTAGGAACCTTCAACCTGATATTCTTGGTGGACAACCAAACCATCTCACCAGGGAAGAACTGCAACTCTCCTCTCTTCCGATCCGCCTGGACCTTAGCCTGGTGCGACGCCCGCACCAGATTCTCTCGGATACGGGACCATACCCCTTGCAGCTTTTTAGAAAATAGCTCCTCCTCCGGAACTGGGGAAGAAATGGAAGAAAATACTCCGAAAACAGGATGTCTACCACCGGAGCAAAAAAAAGGTGTGGTACCTGTGGCATTGGAATCATGGTTGTTTAGGGAAAATTCTGCCAGGGGGAGAAAGGCAGACCAATTATTCTGGTTCTCTCGAACAAAACACCTCAAAAACTGTTCCACATCCTGATTCTTCCTCTCTGTTTGTCCGTTAGACTCTGGGTGAAACCCGGAGGAAAACGACAGTGTAACTCCCAACCTGCTGCAAAAAGCCCGCCAGAATTTAGCCACAAATTGCGGTCCCCTGTCCGAAACGATCTCCTCAGGAAGACCATGCAACCTTACAATTTCTTTAATAAACGCCTCTGATAGTGTCTTGGCACATGGCAGCCTGGAAAACGGGATCAAATGGCACATTTTCGTGAAGCGGTCAACGACTACCCAAATGACCGTGAAACCCTTAGACACCGGAAGGCCCGTGATGAAATCCATAGACAGATGAGTCCAAGGTGCCTTAGGAGGTTCCAATGGATGTAGAAGACCGTGGGGACGGGTATGCGACGCCTTGGCTCTTGCGCAGACCGAACAATTTTGAACAAACTGCAAGACCTCCTTACTCCACCCTGGCCACCAAAAATTCCTAGACACCAATCTCATGGTCTCTGAAACCCCCGGGTGACCAGCAAGAACCGACTCGTGACACTCCCTCAGGAGACTTTGTCGGAGAGTAGTTGGGACAAAAAGCTTGTTTCTAGGTATCTTGGAAGGTGCAGCGTGTTGCGCTTCGATCAAGGCCTTCTCCAATTTCGCGCCCAATACTGCTACCACCACTCCATCCCCAAGAATAGTGGCAGGCGCCTCTCGTTCCTCCTCAGTCGACATATACCGGGATAAAGCATCAGCCTTAACATTCTTTGAACCCGGCACATAAGTCACGGTAAAATGGAACCGCGCAAAAAATAGAGCCCATCTGGCCTGCCGTGCATTTAATCTCTTCGCCGACCCAAGATAAACCAAATTCTTGTGGTCAGTAAATACCTGGACTGGCCTTCTGGCCCCCTCCAGGAAATGATGCCAATGTTCGAACGCTAGTTTTATTGCTAGTAGTTCCCTATCTCCGATGTCATAATTCCGTTCAGAGGCAGAGAATTTCTTAGAAAAGAAGGCACAGGGATGCGTACCCTCCTCGAACTCCTGAGAAAGTACTGCTCCCACCCCCACCGAGGAGGCATCCACCTCCACTCGGAAGGCCAACCTCTCATCCGGCTGTCTCAAAATGGGAGCGGACGAGAATCGCTTCTTCAGTTCTTCAAACGCAGCTAGCGCCTCTGGCGACCACTTAGCACAGTCAGCCCCCTTCTTAGTCAAGTCCGAGATAGGTTTCACAACCTCAGAAAATCCCTTGATAAACTGGCGATAATAGTTGGAGAACCCCAAGAACCGTTGGACCGCCTTTAGGTTCTCGGGTCGCAGCCACTCCAAGACTGCCCTGACCTTCTCAGGGTCCATCTCGAACCCCTTGTCCGATAGGATATAGCCAAGGAAACATAATTTATTGACCGCGAACACACATTTCTCCAGCTTAGCACTTAATTGGTTAACCCTCAGGAGATCTAAAACCTCTCTCACTCTCTCCCAATGAGTCTCCAAATCCGGGGTGTAAATGAGTATATCGTCCAGATAGACCACAACCCCCCTCCCTATGACGGCACTTAGTACATCATTAATAAAATTCTGAAAAAACGCAGGCGCATTGGTTAGACCGAAAGGCATCACAAGATTCTCAAAGTGTCCTAGGGGTGTGTTAAACGCTGTTTTCCACTCATCCCCCTTCTTGATTCTCAGCAAGTTATACGCCCCACGTAAATCTATTTTACTAAACCAGCGGGCTCCCGTAATCTGGCTGAATAGATCCGAGATCAACGGAATGGGATAGGGATTCCGCACCGTGATTTTGTTAATCTCCCTAAAATCCAAACAAGGGCGCAACCCTCCATCTTTCTTCTTTACAAAGAAAAACCCCACTGCTACTGGGGACTTAGATGGGCGAATATGCCCCACCTCTAGACTCCCCTCAATATACTCTTTGAGCGCCTCCCTCTCCGGAATAGTGAGATTGTACAACCTTGTCTTGGGTAACACTGCATTTGGTATAAATTTAATCGAGCAATCATAGGTGCGATGTGGTGGTAATGTCTTGGCTGCCCTTTCCTCAAAGACCTCCCTGAACTCACATATTTCTTGAGGCAAATTGTCTATAGACAAAGACATAACGGATATGGGCAGACATCGACCATTACACCCCTGCCCCCAAGAAACTACTGACTCAGTCTCCCAGTTGATAATAGGGTTATGCTGCTTCAGCCAGGGCCACCCCAAAACTACTTGTGCTGGTAACTTAGACAACAAGAACAAGTCAATCTCTTCCCTGTGGCCACCCACAATAAACTCCAAACCCTCCACCTGTTTGGAGATGACAGCTTGCTGTAGAGGGGTCTTATCAATAGCCCACACCGGTATCTGAGACTCCAAGACCAAAGGACTCACCCTTAATTGCTCACAAAACTCTGAGTCAATAAGGTTGACTGCCGAACCACAATCAACCAAAATCCGGCACTTCTGCCCATTTACCCATCCTTCAAGGGTCAACCCGGCAGTCTGAGTACAGGAAATATGCACACCTCCCTCCTTAGTAGGTTTTCTCCCTTTACCCTCAATAGACCTGGGGTTATTACTCTCCTTGGCGAACCATTCTCTGGAGGGGCATACCCTTGCTACATGTCCCATCCCTCCACACACAAAACAGCGTACTGTGCGGGACCCTTCACTCTTGGGTCTTGCACTTCGCACAGTGGCCCCAATCTGCATGGGTTGGTCCCCCGGGTCCTCTCTAAAAACAGAGAATTGAGGAGGGCTAAGCCCCCCAGGACTCTTGTCTCCACGCTCCCGTAGGCGCCGTCCAACTCTAATTGCCAGCTGCATGGCCTCATCTAGATCTCCCGGAACAGGGTGAGAAACTAGATGGTCTTTAACCTGGTCCGAGAGCCCTGTCTCAAACTGACTAAGTAGAGCGGGGTCATTCCAGTGTACTTCTGCTGCCCACCTACGAAACTCTGTGCAATATTTCTCTATAGCGTGATCCCCTTGCACCACACGTCGTAGGTTATACTCAGCCGTGCGTACCCTGTCTGGGTCGTCATACAGTAACCCCATTGTGGAGAAAAACGCCTCTACAGTTAGTAAGCAAGCTGAGTCGGCTGGTAACGAATGTGCCCAGATGAGGGGATCATCTCTCAATAAAGTAATAATAATCCCAACTCTCTGTACCTCAGAACCGGAGGAAAACGGCCGTAGCCGGAAATACAAAAGACAGTCCTTTTGAAATCGTAAAAAATCTGACCTCTTACCTCGGAAGGGTTCAGGTAAGCTGACTTTCGGCTCCAGAGGCCGACCCACAGGGGCGCTACTCACCTGCCTCTGTATGCCCTCCACCTGAGAGGCTGTGTGTTGAGCCAACTGCTGTACTTGAGATAAGCCAGAAGCTTGGATGGCATCCATTCGTAGCTTGATCCCCTCCATCTCAGTGGAAATCTGCTGCACCGCCTGGTACAACTGTTTCAGGTCCGTCATAATGCAAACGAACCTTTTTTTTTTTTTTTTTTTTTTACCGGCTGAGTGTACTGTTATGTCAGTCCAGGTAGCTGCAACGGGGCTAAGGAATAGCAGTAGGGAATCTCGCCCTGCACTACTCCCACTAGCTATCCCGATCCCTGCCTCACGGGTGTGGGTCGGCTGTACTCAGGCTAAGCCTGACCCCGACAGCTCCTCTCTCACTGATTCCGTAGGCCTAGAGGGAAGGGGGAGAAGGAATGCCCTATAAGACCTCTAGGGACTGGAGACTAAAGGGGGTCACCCCTAACGAACAAGTGAAGCTGCTACTGACAGGGACTGACAAGGGTGTGCGCTGACTAACAACACAAGCAGCACACAGGAAAAATGTGGGAAAGGATTCCCCCAAACCAATATGGGAAGGAACCTTACATTAGGAAACAAACACAGGGAAACTGAGTAGAAATCAAAGGATAAGGCAATTCACTCACACAGTCAATTATACACAGAGGGAGGATTGGTGAACACAGAAGGGAAAACACACAAACCAACTCGTTCACCCAAACCTCCCAAAAAACAACCACGGAACTTCCTCTATCCCAGAACACCACCTACTCCTCCTGCTAAGGCCTAGCTCTGTAAAAGCGACACTCAGCACAGAACCATGGGAGGCATGGGTTTAAATACAGAGTAGAGACCACTCCTCCCAGGTGCAAATGGGAGGACAGACTAATCAACCAGGAGATAAAGCTGCCTACCAGCAGTGCGCACGTGCAAGTCAGAAGGTGTGCACCAATACTCACGACAGGACAACCCCGCAGCGCCAGGATGCCACCCCAGACACTGCGCAGCCAAAAACTCCCCAGGTAAGAAAAATAGAAAGTAAAGAACCTAAATACTCCTAACATGACGTCTCTGACGTCACATGAACCCGGCATGCTTCCCGGGTCACGTGACGTCCGACGTCATTAACGAAGGACGCGAGCGGTGGTCAGCACGGGAGGACAGCACAGCACAGGAGCTGGGGAACAGGTAAGAAGCAACAGTGGTTTTTCTTTAACGTTTTTATTCCCCAGGTCTCCGATTATTATACTCTGGGGTCTGAAAAGACCCCAGAGTATAATAATTGTTTATGGGTGTCCACAGAGGGACACTATTGGGGTTAATACTGTGTGCAGGAGACACTATTGGGGTTAATACTGTGTGCAGGGGCCACTATTGAGGTTAATAGTGTGTGCAGGGGCCACTATTGGGGTTAATACTGTGTGCAGGGGACACTATTGGGGTTAATACTGTGTGCAGGGGACACTATTGGGGTTAATACTGTGTGCAGGGGACACTATTGGGGTTAATACTGTGTGCAGGGGACACTATTGGGGTTAATACTGTGTGCAGGGGACACTGTTGGGGTTAATACTGTGTGCAGGGGACACTATTGGGGTTAATACTGTGTGCAGGGGACACTATTGGGGTTAATACTGTGTGCAGGGGACACTATTGAGGTTAATACTGTCTGCAGGGGACACTATTGGGGTTAATACTGTGTGCAGGGGTTGCTATGGGGCATAATACTGTGTGCACGTACCGCTATGGGGCATAATATTGTGTGCAAGGGCCACTATGGGGGATAATACCGTGTGCAAGGGCCACAGTGGAGCATAATACTGTGCCCTGGGGCCACTATGAGGCATAATACTGTGTACTGGGGCCACTATGGGGCATAATACTGTGTGCAGGGGTCACTATGGGGGATAATACTGTGTGCAGGGGTCACTATGGGGGATAATACTGTGTGCAGGGGTCACTATGGGGGATAATATTGTGTGCAGGGGCCAGTAAGGGACATAATAGAGTGCGGAGGAGGGGGTCGGTCGAGGTCTTCGGTGTCAGTTGGGATGGGGGGGGGGGCCATGTCAAAAGTTCGCCACGGGGCCCCGCCATTCCTAGTTACGCCACTGGTCCTCTGAAATTTGGGAGCTATAATTAGTATTTCCTGCAACTATTGTCATTGCGGTGTCCAAGAAGGCGAGTCTAGTGTTTAGACAGCCCCATCTCCTGAGACACAACCTCCATCTAGCTTTGCTGCCAGGTAGCCATTTCTACTGGATATGCCATGCTCACTCCCCAGCAATTTGCAGACAGTGGGACTTGAATGGTCTGCCTTGGACACACTACCTAGATGAATGCTTGCTCCTGTTAATTCCCCCAACCCATTGTACGTCCCCGTAACTGCTCTCTACTGCCCCTGCATTTCATTGCCTACATTCCTAGAGAACATCTCATCGTGAAGTCTCTGTTCAGCTGAACCAGAAAAGTTGCAGTGTATAAAAAAAAAAAAAAAATACTGCCGTTTCATTTTTTTGTACAACATCGCCATCTACTGGTCAATTCTGGAATCTCTTCTCTTATTCGTTGGTGTAAGGAAAATGTTCGTTCTCGTACTGTGTTAGCCAGTGGGTAGGAAATATAAAAAAAAATAAAAATAAAAAAAACTTGATAGTCTTCAGTAGTTGATACTTGATACTTGGGGTTAGTTGAGCCTTGCACCAGCAGTGTTTTTGGCCCTTGGAGTGAGTAGAGCCTTGCACCAGCAGTGTTTTTGGTCCTTGGATTGAGTCGAGCCTTGCACTAGCAGTGTTTTTAGCCCTTGGAGTGAGTCGAGCCTTGCACTAGCAGTGTTTTTGTCCCTTGGAGTCTTTTCAGACCCCAGAGTATAATAATCGAAGTCCAAGGGTGGATGCAAACATAAAAAACACTCTCACTTACCTATCCCCAGCTCCACTGCAGTCCTCGGTGATGTCAGTCATCTTCAATGACGTCCGGACCCAGGTCCCAGTCAAGTGACGTCAGGGACATCACACAACTAGGCCCGATGTCTGTGTGGAGCGCGGAGAGGAGTGGAGGAGTAACAGTGTTTTTTTATGTTCCCTTACCTCTCCCGGGCCTCCGATCATTATACTCAGGGATCTTTTCAGACCCCCGAGTATAATAATAGTCTTTGTGGGGCCCGTGGCATCACTTACCGATCCTGTCCCCTGCCAGGATCAGTAAGTAAATAGGACCCGTTACCAGCTGGAGTAACTCCAGACGGTAATGGCCTATTAAGAAAAAAAAAAAAAAAAATTTTTTTTTTTTTTACACCTGGAGAAATGTCATATTTTTCCTACATTGCTATGGGGTTGTTTTCCATTGTTATAGAACACTGTTTCCCAACCTTTTTAGACTTGGGACACCCCTACAAAAAAATTTTTTACCAACAGTCAAAAACTGGCAGTTTTGATGTGTTTTTAGCAACGTTTCTGAATTTACAGCTCGGACATAAAGTTATTTTACTGCATCACAACTGCGCTATGTAAATGCACCCTTAAAGCTATACCATCCTTTACTTCCCATCCAGCACATATAAAATTTCACCTATTACCATTAGAGTTGAGCGAGTACTGTACGGATCAGCCGATCCGAACAGCACGCACGCATTGAAATCAATGCACGCAGCCGGCACGCGGCGGGTTAAGCGGCCGGCTGCCATCAAACCGGAAGCACCAGGTGCTTCCATTCATTTCAATGCGTGCGTGCTGTTCGGATCGGCTGATCCGAACAGTGCTCGCTCAACTCTAATTACCATCACCAGGCGCCTTTACTTCTAGGCAAAAGGTAATGCTTCCAGTGGCCCCGAGACAAATGGTAATGTCTCAACGTGAAGGACTTTTCTCTCTGCCTATTTTCAGTGGTTTCTGCGAAGGAGAACCTTTTTTGTTTGCAATATGTTGGGTTTAATTTTCACGGTTTCATTTTGAGATAAACTACAAGTTACATTTATGTTCTCTATATGACATGGTAAAGCGTATAAACTTTTTATATTTAACTACTTTGCACATTAAATATTGTCCAGTTAGAACTATATTTTATTCTTATTGAAAATCTATAGTGGTATTTATGCACAATAGGGAATGTGATAAAGTACGGCAGGGATAATAGCTGCAAAAATCAATATATAAAGTGCATGGTAGCCACTACAAATACACTGATACAAATGTAGTGCATATATAACTTTCTTCACCTGACCATCAAGGTAATCTATGTGTTGTTGGCTGGAACAATCCCACATATGCAGCCAAGTACCAAGAAAATTACATGTATTCAATAAAGTTTATAATATATTTTAATATTCTAGTAATCAGCTCTCAGTGTTGTAGATAGTAATTTGTTATGGTATGTACCTAGGTGTATGTCTATACTCCTGGCGGTGAGCTAATTATACTTTCAATGTAATGTACTTTTCAATTATATATTCTCTACTTATTGCATTTGCATGTATAATAGTATATGTTTATTTCCAATGGATGTTTGTTTTATAAGTCTAATGTTGTCTGTAAAACATTAAATTTACCTTTTTTGTTAATGTTATCCTTATTAGAACTCCTCTTCATGCAGCAGCTTTCCGAAATCACGTGGAATGTCTACAGCTCCTTTTAAGTTTTAATGCAGATGTCAACGTTGTGGACATCTCAGGCAAGACCTCATTTATGACTGCTGTTGTGAATGGCCACTTAGAAGCTGCAGGTGTGTACTGTAATTATTTTCCCAGGTACAGATTTGCATGGACTAAGTGTGATCTCTAGGCTAAGGCCCCATGTTTTGGAAAAGCTGCTTTTTTTGTGTTGCAGATTTTTCTGTGTTTTTTTGAGCCAAAGTCTGGTTTAGCTTCAAAAGGAATGGGAAATATAAAAAGAAGCTCATATTCTTCTCCCTTCTGTTTAATTCACTCTTGACTTTAGCTGAAAAAAAACACAGTCTTTCTCTGCGAGGTTTCTGCTCCTATACAGGAAACACCACCGTATCTGTAGGTATAATTGGCATATTGCGATTTACAAAAACGCAAGCTTTTTTGAATTTGCAGCTTTTTCACTGCAGGGTTTTTACTGCAATGGGTGGATGGGATTAGCCTGAATCCTATCTACTTTGCAGGTAGTGTAAAACGCAGGTCTAAAAGTTGTGTTTTCACAATGTGGGGCCCCAGCCTAAAGGAGTTTCAGATATGCAATTTTGACGGCCTATCCTCAAGATCAACCTTCAAAATCAGATTGGTAAGGATTCATATCTTGGCATCCCCACCAATCGGCTGCTTGAAGGCTTCTTTTACCTACATGCTGTCGCCATGGTAGCAGCTTTGCAGATTTCTACACATAATTTAATTAGGACAATTTTTAATACATACAAAGCCACTGCTAAGTTATAATGTGCAAGTGTACAAAGCAATGAAGAGAGCACGTCACTTGCTCAAGTACTGTGGCCCCTTCAAAAAGCTGACCAAAATGGATTTCAAGATTCAGATCACCAGCAATTTCCTGGATATGTCCTAAAGTACTCCAGCAAGACAACTTTTGCTCCTCCCTGTCTAAAAATGAACCTGTGTGTAATGTAAAAGTACTGAATAGTTTACTTACAGCTTTAGAGTCACAGATGGTTTCTTCCTAGTTTTCTAAAATAGACCTGATGACTAAATCTGTATTGCTGCCAATATTTAAATCCTGCTATTTCTTTTTTTTTTTTAATAAAATGTAGAAATTATAATTAAAGAAAACAAAGTGGATTTGGCAGCAAAAGATGAATGTTCCAACACACCACTTCACTTGGCGTGCATTGCAGTAAGTAAAATGTTGAAATCTTCCAGACAACTGAGTTTTCATTTTTGGAACTATTCTAATATAGATTCCAGAATTACATTCTATAATAAATTCTTCCTTTCTTTTTATTGTAAAAAAAATTTTTCAATAAAAACTACAGTTAAAAAAAAAAAAAAGAATTGCATTCTATACAGTGTTGAGTGATTGGATATATGATATGCAGTTCTCCAGTCATGAAAAAGTTGAGTCGTCAATGCTCACGGTCCCCGGCGGTGAGACAATGGGAACATGAGTAATGTCCATCTAACTTTCCTGGTATCAGAGAATTGCATATCATATCTCTAATCCTTTAGCACTGCTTAGGCTAGCGGACTGCCAAAGTCTCCGGAATGGGAGAGATTGCTTCATACCTATACATAATATCATGAATGCTGTGATAAGAGTTGTGCCTCTGTTGTACAACATTTACAGAAGAGCATTTTACCTGCACTGTTTTCCTATCTGTATCATCTCTTAAGTACTACATATGAAGCACCTCTTTCAATCTTTTTACACTCTATGCCCATGAGAGTTGCATTATATCCAATAATATATTAAACTTTCACTGCTCAGTGTGGAACGATAAAAAGCATCGCAGTAATTTAGGAAGCTCAACTACAATTCCTTGCTTTAGCCTTTTGAAAAGGAATGTTTAGTACTGGTCTATGCCAAACTTTATTATAGGAGAAACCATCTACTCCTGAGTATCTACAAATGTTTTGTCTCACAGAAGCTTCATATAGGGGTGAGCGGAAGGTAATGCCTTCTATAATCCTTATGCAGTATTATGATTTGCCTGTATACTGCTTTGTAAAGCACTTTGAACAGGCTGAAATGAGTTCAACCCTTGTCTCCATCCTCAGGCCACATTTGTAAGTTATACGACAAATACTCGAAGTAGTCCTACTCCCAGAGAGAAATAACCATAATGTACCAATCTGTAGAGAAAGTAGTAAAAGTAGTAAAAAATAATACATTTACCATATGGAGATAAATGAAAGGGAGTTGGACATGATGACATCCATAGAAGTATAATGGCCATAGGAAATCATTGAAATAGGAAGAGGTATGGGTTATGTACAGTACAGACCAAAAGTTTGGACACACCTTCTCATTCAAAGAGTTTTCTGTATTTTCATGACTATGAAAATTGTAGATTCACACTGAAGGCATCAAAACTGTGAATTAACACGTGGAATTATATACTTAACAAAAAAGTGTGAAACAACTGAAAATATGTCATATTCTCGGTTCTTCAAAGTATCTACCTTTTGCTTTGATTACTGCTTTGCACCCTCTTGACATTTTCTTGATGAGCTTCAAGAAGTAGTCACCTGAAATGGTTTTCACTTCACAGGTGTGCCCTGTCAGGTTTAATAAGTGGGATTTCTTGCCTTATAAATGGGGTTGGAACCATCAGTTGTGTAGTGCAGAAGTCAGCTTATAGTCCTACTGAATAGACTGTTAGAATTTGTATTATGGCAAGAAAAAAGCAGCTAAGTAAAGAAAAACAAGTGGCCATCATTACTTTAAAACATGAAGGCCAGTCAGTCCGAAAAATTGGGAAAACTTTGAAAGTGTCCCCAAGAGCAGTTGCAAAAACCATCAAGCACTACAAAGAAATTGGCTCACATGAGGACCGCCCCAGGAAAGGAAGACCAAGAGTCACCTCTGCTGCAGAGGATAAGTTCATCCGAGTCAACAGCCTCAGAAATCGCAGGTTAACAGCAGCTCAGATTAGAGATCAGGTCAATGCCACACAAAGTTCTAGCAGCAGACACGTCTCTACAACAACTGTTAAGAGGAGACTTTGTGCAGTAGGCCTTCATGGTAAAATAGCTGCTAGAAAACCACTGCTAAGGACAGGCAACAAGCAGAAGAGACTTGTTTAGGCTAAAGAACACAAGGAATTAGACATCAGACCAGTGGAAATCTGTGCTTTGGTCTGATGAGTCCAAATTTGAGATCTTTGGTTCCAACCACTGTGTCTTTGTGCGACGCAGAAAAGGTGAACGGATGAACTCTACATGCCTGGTTCCCACCGTGAAGAATGGACGAGGTGGTGTGATGGTGTGGGGGTGTGGGGGTGCTTTGCTTTGCTTTCCCCACTTTTGGGGATTTATTCAAAATTGAAGGAATACTGAACCAGCATGGCTACCACAGCATCTTGCAGCAGCATGCTATTCCATCCGGTTTGCGTTTAGTTGGACCATCATTTATTTTTCAACAGGACAATGACCCCAAACACACCTCCAGGCTGTGTAAGGGCTATTTGACCAAGATGGAGAGTGATGGGGTGCTACGCCAGATGACCTGGCCTCCATAGTCACCAGACGTGAACCCAATCGAGATGGTTTGGGGTGAGCTGGACCGCAGAGTGAAGGCAAAAAGGCCAACAAGTGCAAAGCATCTCTGGGAACGCCTTCAAGACTGTTGGAAGATCATTTCAGGTGACTACCTCTTGATGCTAATCAAGAGAATGCCAAGAGTCTGCAAAGCAGTAATCAAAGCAAAAGGTGGCTACTAGAGATGAGCGAATACTATTCGAAACAGCCGTTTCAAATAGCACACTCCCATAGAAATGAATGGATGTAGCCAGCCACTTCCATTCATTTCTATGGGAGCGTGCTATTTGAAACGGCTGTTTCGAATAGTGTTCGCTCATCCTCTAGTGGCTTTGAAGAACCTAGAATATAAGACATATTTTCAGTTGTTTCACTTTTTTTTTTTGTTACATATATAATTCCCATGTGTCCCATGTCCCATAGTTTTGATGCCTTCAGTGTGAATCTACAATTTTCATAGTCATAAAAATACAGAAAACTCTTTGAATGAGAAGGTGTGTCCAAACTTTTGGTCTGTACTGTATAAGGGTGCAATGACACGGAAATGTGGAGGGGCTTGTTGACGTCATCACACAATCACACCAAGCTTGGCGTCCATAGAGACCAAGAGCCAGTGTGTAGTATGAATAGGGCTATGGAGTGAAATAATGAAGAGAATGAGGTACTATGGGAATAGTAAAGAATGAGAGAGATTAAATTTAGTTAAATAACAGGAGAAAGGAAAATAGATTTAAAAAATAATAACTAAAATCACAGAATGAAAACATAGCAGATGGGGATAGCAGATGAAACAATGTAAAACTGAAAATAGTAACACACAAAAAGAAGGAAAGGAAGGCTTGCAACCAGACCACAGGCACCAAAAGACAAGAGTGAGGTACCATACCTGAGACCCAGTCACAGGCCCCAGTGGTGACTCAGGGGCGTGTAACCTCAGTCAGAAGAAGTGGCCTGAAGAGCACACAGATACTTCGCCTGACACCCAGTAGAGGTGAGTATAACATTTTTATTGAATATACTGACTAATTGTACACTGTGCAAATGTAACCTATGTAGAATGCTACCTACCTGGAATGCTATATAAACAGAAACTAGACTTTCCCTGATAACCTTTGAAATGGCAAACAATTTCTTAACCGCTGTATGGAAGATGCTGTCTATTTCAACACAGGAGACAATTTGTTTTCAGTAATCTCACAATATAGAGGGAGAACATGATATTAGGAACAGCAGAGACAGTCATTGGTGTTTTGTAATAGCACATAAAGAAAGTACTGAAAGTCAAATCTGCTAGTAGGGGTAGTCAAGACTGAAAAGAGGAGACCTTGGAATGAACCCTGAGGAACATTGACAGCAAGGAGAAGAATCTTCTATGTGAAAACATCAAAAACAACACCGAGCAGCACCTTGTATAATACCAAACATAAAGGGTCCATTCACACGGAGGAAGTTGGCACTGATTCTGGTGCGGACCCCGCGTCAGAATCAGAGCTGGAAAAAAGGACTCCCATTGAGTTCAATGGGTTCCGTTTTCCGCGCAGAACCCATTGAAATCAATGGAGAAAAAAAGCCTCCATTGACTTCAATGGGTTCCGTGAAGAAAATAGATATTATTATATTGAAGTCAATGGGAGTCTTTTTTTTCAGCACTGATTCTGACGCGGAGTCCGTGCCAGAATCAGCACGAACTTCCTCCATGTGAATGGACCCAAAGGGTGTAAATGTAAGGGAGTAGATATTCTGCTCATCTTTTGGGGTTGTCACAACTCCCTGTAGATTCAAAAAGTATTGGTTGCCTGGCTGGGGTAGGTACAGCTTCAGCATTCTAGTCATCTGTGGATGTCGACAAATATGTTTGACTTATTCCATGTTAGTCCGAAACATGTTGTGTTGTGTATATAAATAAAGCTGATCCTTCCAAGAAGAAGCCTGGCTGAGCATGGATTTATTGCTCTTCCAGTCTTTGAGCCGGCCCTATTCTCCATGGGAAGAGGAGACAGGACAGAGTCACAAATGATGTGCTGAAAGTATGGTCAGAAAGATAGGAGAACCAGGAGAGAGCAATGACCTTAAGGCCAATAGAGTGGATCATGATGATCAATTTTGTCTTTGACGTAAGTTGCCAGGTCCTCAGTACAGAGGTCTGGTGATAGAATTGGAAATGACCAAGGAATGAGAAGTTTTCAGAGTCATTTTGGGTTAGTAGATGGAGAGGAGATGAGAGTAGTGAAAAAAGCTTGCTTGGTGAGGTAAAAGGTAGAGTTCTAGGTTTTGAGTATAGGAAGAGATGGGTGTAGTGATGACTAAAGTGTCTGTGGTGCTGAGTGTTAATGGTTGGTTAATTGGCGACCCCAATGCTGCGAGAGAACTCTCCAGCGACGCCTCCATCTTCTTTAAGAACGTCCTCTTCATGCATCTTCTTCCGGCGCAGGCGGTCAAACTTGTAGGCCTCGGGCCAAGCAGACTGCGCATGTCTACAGGCCACAAGAAAAATGGCTGTGTAAGTGGCCATTTTTCTTGTGGCCTATGGGCATGCGCAGTCGACTCTGCCCGAGGCCTACAAGTTTGGTGACAGCTAAGTATGCTTGGGGAGATGATAGACTCACTTTAAGATTTAGGGTAGCGTCCCTGTGGGGCAAGCGTTTTTTGGGTTTTTTTTTTTGCCTAGACTGTGCTTTTCTTCCAAAGTTCCAAAGATTACCTTGGTGTTAGGGAATTGCTATCTGAGCAATTCTCCAGTAGCAGCAGGTGAAACCTGTGAGGAAGGGAACAACAAAAGAATGAATGCTAAGACTGTATCACAGTGATACAATCCAAGAATTATTAATACATAACTCCAAATTAGACAAAAAAATATTAGTAAGGGGTCATTCACAATACCTATGGTGACCATCAGTAGTATCTGTTACAAGATTTTAGCAACAGACAGCAGCAAAACTATCACAAATTCGTTAAAAATTCTATTGATTTCAATGGGATTTTATCTGCTGTTCGTTAGTGACTATTAGTCCATTTACACCAAATCCGTCACTTGTCTGTTATTTTTTGAGGACAAAGAATCCTACATGCAGGACTTTTGTGTCTGTAAAAATAAAGGTTTCATGACGGACGTCAAGCGTCTGTTATTTTTTAGCATTAAAGTCTATGGGTAACAGACAGAATCAGACAGGTGTCCATTATATTGTCCATTGTTATTTTCCGTTTTTTCTGCACATGCTCAGAAAGCAGAAACAAAAAAAGCAATAAAATGAACATTATAAAAACTGACACTAACTGATGCACATGTCCCTTTTTTCCCAACTGATCCATTAAATGGATCAGATAAAAAACGGACACATTAACATCAGTTAGTGTCCATTAATGTCTGTTATGATAGGTGTCCGATTTATTTTTATTTTTAAATGGACACTATCAGTATGGACACCTAACGGTAGTGTGAGCCCACCATGATATGTCAAAGTACAATTTTCACAGATAAAAACTTTAAGTATTGTTCTACTGGGATATTATGTACACACATCTGTCAGTGTCTTCTTTACCTTTGTGTCGTCAGAGGACCTTTGACCCCTAAAGAGATTTTACATGCATCTATGCTTGGAAGGTAGACTCTATGGTCTACTAGAAGGTTTACGAACCACATCTGTGGTCACTTGATCTTCTGTGACTGTTACAACCTCCTGTGTCCATGTTAAGACAGACAGAGTATGGTTGCCTTTAAGAGAGGCATATCTTCTTATTGTGACTTGGACCATGCTGTAACAAGAAATATTGAGATGAAAGGCCTGTCAGCTGTGACTGGCTGCCAGACCACACAATTAACATGCCAGGAGCCAAGACCTACTACCATACAAAGTGGGAACCTCCTAGAAGCAAATACATTCTAGCAACAATCTAGTAGGAAGCTGGTATATGCATGCAGAACCACTATGAAACAGATGGTGTGTGTTGCAAACAGTGAAGAAGTTATGGTGCTCATATCAGCATCACTGCCCCCTCAAACAGCGGCTCAGTAGAGACCCCCACTACTGACCTATTCTGAGGATAGTTCATCAAGAACAATTAGTTGGACAACCCCTTTAAGTAAACCAAAAGAAAAAGTTGAAATTGGAACATTGTTGCAAAAACAATACAAGCTACTATATTAATAATATATTGTAGATAGGGTTCTCTTTACTTTTCATATCGCCGATTAGCTGGAATCCCGAGTGCCGAACTCTCACTGATCTCTTATTGATGACCTATCCTGAAAATGGACAACCCCTTTAATGACTGCTGTCTATTTGCATGTTGTACACAATATGCTAATATTACAGTTATTAATTATGTTTATTGTTTACAGGGACATGAAAGCTGTGCCTTACTGATCCTTGACAAGATAAATGATGAAAATCTTATCAATACAATTAACAACACTTTACAAACGCAAGTGATAACTACTATTTTGTATTTATTTTACCAATTATCCATTTTGTTAAATATATCAAATATATATACCAGATTTTTTGTTTCATAATGCATCCATTGTTTTCTTTTGGTGCTAAGTTTGGACTACAGGTAGGCCAGTTCAGCACCTGGATTCTTCTTCTGTGAAGCCATGCTGTTGTGATGGATGCAGTATATGGTTTGGAAGGGAGTCTTGCTAAAATTGCAAAGGCTTTCCTGAAAGATGTCTGCTGTCTTCTCTCTATTTGCTGCTCAACATTGGTAGTGCTTTTCAAGATTGATAACAAGCTGGATGATCCCCCTCCTTTTGAGTCAGTAAGACAATTGGGGTACATTTATCAATACTGCTTCATAAATATGTAATGTTTCTAGAAGTTCCAAAATGCATTCCGTGTGTGAACATACCGTGCGGCTAGCCGCGACGGAATGCCGATGCAGCGCACCGGCATCCCATTGCGGCATTCCACTCCAGATTAGGCCCGAATGAATGGGCCTAATTGGGAGGGAATCTCGCGACGTGGACGTTGCGGCTGAGTCAGCCATGGAATCTGTGGTAAGAAGGGGCATGATATTTATTTTTTCTGCTACTAGCTAGTGGAAAAAAGAAGCAAGCGCCTCCCATTAAAGTCAAAGGGAGCCGTTTTTGGCAGCGGATTTTGAGGTGGATTTGCATCAAAATCCGCTGCCAAAAAACTGTGTGAACTAGCCCTGACTTCGACATTAGACAAATATTTGGTGCAAAAAATGTAGACCAAATTCATACACAATCTGTAGGGGAAAAAAAAGCTTACCTTGCAGGCTATAAGGAACAAATAATATTATAAATAATTGCTCTCCATGAATTTTTGGAAAGTTAAGTTTAATTTCACTAGCCATACCCTGGCCTGATTACTGCCATACCTGTAGCCATAGCAAAACTATGAGGTACTTAATTGAATCGTAGTATATGCTTCAGCTGAACGCGTGGCACACCTACTAGAAGGCCAGAATATCTACACAAAAGAAAAAATAGGAGCGGCACGCTTCTGCAAATATCAGACTTTATTGCGAGGAGGTAAAAACAGTTATAGCTGCTGCCAGAGCAAATAGCTTCTGTTATACCAGTTATGCCTGTTTTTACCTACTGGCAATAAAGTCTGATGTTTGGAGAAGAGTGCCAATCCTGTTATTAGGTTTAGGGGCAATTACTTTTTCACATAGGTCAGATTGGCTTGGAGAGCTTTTTTCCTTTAATAAATTAAATCATCACTGAAAAACTGCATTTTATATTTACTCAGGTTATCTTTGTCTGATATTTACAGTTTTTGATAATCTGAAAAATGCAAGTATGACCAAAAAAGCAAAAACAAAAAGGAATCTGGAATAAAAAATTTTGATTAGATTATTTTTATTGAAAACTACATTTTTCACAAAAAAAGAAAAGAAAAAGAAAAACGCAATTGGATACAGTACACATATCATGTCATATGCAGGTTTAATACAACAGACCATTTTTCCACATGGGAGAATAATTTATAGCCAAAACCTTAACATAACCACCATTGCCTAGACCAGACCTGGGCAAAGTAGGGCCCACGGGCCATATCCGGCCCTCTGACTGATTCAGTCCGGCCCGCATAGCTTGACTAGAGAGGCGTGTCTAGGGAGGCGTGTCTTAGTGCTGGCAGGACAGTGCAAGAAGACGGAAACACGTGTGGTGTGTGTCCTAAGGTACTGAGAGGGGAGGGAGAGGGAATGTGAGATGCAGGGTGGAGAGAGTGTGTGTGTGCTTGTCTTTCTGTATGTGTGTGTCCGTCAGTATGTGTGTGTCCGTCAGTATGTGTGTGTCCGTCAGTATGTGTGTGTCCGTCTGTATGTGTGTGTCCGTCTGTGTCTGTGTGTGTCTGTCTGTATGTGTGTCTGTCTGTATGTGTGTGTGTCTGTCTGCATGTGTGTCCGTCTGTATGTGTAAAAAGAAAAGAGAGAGACACTGAGCGCCAATAGTGTAGTATTCCCGATAAGATGAGGCAATAGGCATAAATTAAAGCCCCTTACCTTGTTGTGCTGTGATGTGACAAATCACAACACTATTAGCACACAAAATTAAAGCGTGGTGGCAGCAGCTAGTCCCCTTGCGACAGCCAAGGCTCGCAAAAAATTGAATGTACAGGTGGCCCTCAAAGTCCAAGACCAATCGGGTAGCAGAGGAGTGGGGTAACTGCGCACAAACCAGCTGGACATAAATTTTTCCAGAATCCTTATTGACAAGGCACTACACGTTTCGGGCACTAGCCCTTTCTCAAGTGCATATAGGTCTGTTTAAATCATCTGCAGCGTCTGACATCATGTCAGACGCTGCAGATGATTTAAACAGACCTACACTCACCGGCCACTTTATTAGGTACACCTGTCCAACTGCTCGTTAATACTTAATTTCTAATCAGCCAATCACATGGCGGCAACTCAGTGCATTTAGGCATGTAGACATGGTCAAGACAATCTCCTGCAGTTCAAACCGAGCATCAGTATGGGGAAGAAAGGTGATTTGAGTGCCTTTGAACGTGGCATGGTTGTTGGTGCCAGAAGGGCTGGTCTGAGTATTTCAGAAACTGCTGATCTACTGGGATTTTCACGCACAACCATCTCTAGGGTTTACAGAGAATGGTCCGAAAAAGAAAAAACATCCAGTGAGCGGCAGTTCTGTGGGCGGAAATGCGTTGTTGATGCCAGAGGTCAGAGGAGAATGGCCAGACTGGTTCGAGCTGATAGAAAGACAACAGTGACTCAAATAGCCACCCGTTACAACCAAGGTAGCCAGAAGAGCATCTCTGAACGCACAGTACGTCGAACTTTGAGGCAGATGGGCTACAGCAGCAGAAGACCACACCAGGTGCCACTCCTTTCAGCTAAGAACAGGAAACTGAGGCTACAATTTGCACAAGCTCATCGAAATTGGACAATTGAAGATTGGAAAAACGTTGCCTGGTCTGATGAGTCTCGATTTCTGCTGCGACATTCGGATGGTAGGGTCAGAATTTGGCGTCAACAACATGAAAGCATGGATCCATCCTGCCTTGTATCAACGGTTCAGGCTGGTGGTGGTGGTGTCATGGTGTGGGGAATATTTTCTTGGCACTCTTTGGGCCCCTTGGTACCAATTGAGCATCGTTGCAACGCCAAAGCCTACCTGAGTATTGTTGCTGACCATGTCCATCCCTTTATGACCACAATGTACCCAACATCTGATGGCTACTTTCAGCAGGATAATGCGCCATGTCATAAAGCTGGAATCATCTCAGACTGGTTTCTTGAACATGACAATGAGTTCACTGTACTCCAATGGCCTCCACAGTCACCAGATCTCAATCCAATAGAGCATCTTTGGGATGTGGTGGAAAGGGAGATTCGCATCATGGATGTGCAGCCGACAAATCTGCGGCAACTGTGTGATGCCATCATGTCAATATGGACCAAAATCTCTGAGGAATGCTTCCAGCACCTTGTTGAATCTATGCCACGAAGAATTGAGGCAGTTCTGAAGGCAAAAGGGGGTCCAACCCGTTACTAGCATGGTGTACCTAATAAAGTGGCCGGTGAGTGTATATGCACTTGAGAAAGGGCTAGTGCCCGACCGAAACGCGTAGTGCCTTGTCAATAAAGGTTCTGGAAGAATTTATGTCCAGCTGGTTTGTGCGCGCCTTACCCCACTCCTCTGCTACCCGATTGGTCTTGGACTTTGAGGGCCACCTGTACGTCTGTATGTGTGTCCGTCTGTCTGTCTGTGTCCGTCTGTGTGTCTGTGTGTGTGTGTCTCAGTAACCTAAGGGCAGAGATGGAAAGGGAATGTTATACTGGGGCAGAGATGGCAGATGGAGGGGGGGACATGAAAATGGGGGCAGATGGAGGGAGGGACATGAAACTAGGGGAGAGATGGAGGGGGGACATGAAATGTGGCAGATGAAGGGGGATATGAAACTGGGGGAGAAATGGAGGGGGGGACATGAAACTATGAAAATAATGCGGCATATACGACCCGAACTCCCATTGAAATGAATGCGAGCATTTTGAGCGCGTCATCTGCTAGCACGTGTGTATACGTGCCAGATTGCGCTCCACTTTCCTCTGTGTGAACTTACCCTTAGGGTAAAGACTAGAGATGAGCGAGTACTGTTCGAAATGGCTGTTTCGAATAGCACGCACCCATAGAAATGAATGGAAGCGGCCGGGACGCAGACTTTGGTTGCGTCCATTCATTCCTATGGGTGCATGCTATTCGAAACGGGAGTTTAGAATAATACTCGCTCATCTCTAGTAAAGACACATAATTTGGCTGAAGTGTAACCAAAAAGCTCAGCAACATGTCCATATGATTTTTGTAGGTAAAATAATGATCTGTATATAATTTTATAAAATGTAAATACTTTTTTCATCCCTTAATCTACAGGCCACTGGATATAGCAGTGAAAAATGGTCTTAAAGTTGTTGTTGAGGAACTTAAAAATAAAGGAGCAAGTGTCCAGCTGAAAAAATGAAAGGTAAATAATTTGGATAAGACGTCGCATTCTAATTAGAATTGTGTTTTGTCTCTTCCACAAAGTTTGTTTAATAATGTGTTGATATTTCTTAAGGAGCGTTCACACTACCGTCAGTGTCCGACAGGTAGTGTCCGTTCCTAGTGTCCATTCAAAATCTCGCACGGATATTAGGAGCGGACACTAGCTGTGTCCGTGACACTTGTCATTCATTTAAATGGAGATCGGGTGCGTTCTTTTGCACTCCGTGCTTGTCCTTCACTGTCCGCTTGTAAAGATGAAAACATTCAGAGCACACTCCTGTCATCTTCGCACCGTTGGCTGATGGAGGAAGACGAGGGGGATGAAGTGGCATTTCATGTCACTGTCTCACAAGAGGCTTGAGGGGAAGTTCAGTGCATCCCATTGCTTCAGCACGGATGGTGTAAAGGGGAGTGGAAAATGGAGGAAATGGAGAGTGACCCTTACAGTTGGGGGCAGCGAAGTCATGCCAGGTAACACTCTGGCACACGTGGCTGACTTCATGTTGGGTTGCTTTTCAAGAGACAAAGGCATACTTCACATCATGGAGAGCAAAAAATACTGGATTTTTGAAATCCTCGACCCCTGGTGTAAGAAAAAAAAATCTCATCCTTCGTTCTGGTAGGGGAGAGGAAAAATCACATAAATGATTGCCACAAGCAACTGGTGCAGAATATGATGGAAATGTTTCTGTAAACCGTCACTGGCGGCAGAGAGGAGATTTCCTCCAAGAGGCTAACAACTGCCATCCGGTCCACAACCACCATGGGAACACTCTCCAAGGTCTGGGACACATTAATGCCCCCCACCACCACCACCCCACCCCCTCCTGGCCAAACTACCGCCACTGAGGGGCCTAGTGTCATCAGGAGGGAAAAGTATAGGCGCATGTTGCGTGAGTATAGCTGTATACCACTTTTATTTGGGAGTGGAATACAACCAGTAAAGCTGGATTCGGTGTATATATACTATTCAGATTGACTGTATACCACTTAGGTTTTTGGGGGTGCACACCGTTAAAAATTGGATTGAGCGTATACAGCCTGACAATTGCTGTGTATCCCCCTTAAGTTTGGGGGGGATCAGGACACCTTTAAAAACTGGATTGAGCGTATACAGCCTGACAATTACTGTGTATCCCCCTTAGGTTTGGGGGAGACACCTTTAATAACTGGATTGAGCGTATATAGCATGACAATTGCTGTGTATCCCCCTTAGGTTTGGGGGGACACCTTTAAAAACTGGATTGAGCGTATATAGCCTGACAATTGCTGTGTATCCCCCTTAGGTTTGGGGGGGGGAAACCTTTAAAAACTGGATTGAGCGTATACAGCCTGGCAATTGCTGTGTATCCCCCTTAGGTTTGGGGGGGACACCATTAATAACTGGATTGAGCGTATACAGCCTGACAATTGCTGTGTATCCCCCTTAGGTTTGGGGGGGACACCTTTAATAACTGGATTGAGTGTATACAGCCTGACAATTGCTGTATATCCCCCTTGGGTTTGGGGGGGGGACACACCTTTAACCACTTCAGTACCGGGCCAATTTGTGGTCCAGGACCAGACACATTTTAGGTTTATTTTGTATGTGCGGTTTTGAGGTCTGTAACATTTTTCCCGTATGTCTCAGTCAACTAATTTTTGCGTCTTTTTTCGGGGACACATAGGGCTTTATTTTTATGTTATCTTTATTTTCGAATGTGTTTTAATTTTTTTTATATCCAGGAAAATATAAACAAAATAGGAGGGAAATTGTGTCTGGTTTTCAATTTATTTATTTTAATTTAATAACACAAAGTGTCACTGAAAAACTTTATAATATAGTTTTTCCTCTCAGTTACGGTAATTTTTATTTTGTATGGTGTCGTCGGGGGTGGGGCTATAACCTTTAATAACGGCGTTTTATTAGCGTATTATTTATTTTTTTATTATTATTTTATTTACTTTTTTTTTTTAAACTTTTTTATTATATTTTTATTTTATTTTTTTTACAGATTGTGTCCCCATAAGGTGATAAGAGATCTTTGGGGATATCTGATCACTTATTTTTTTGTACTTGAGGCTGATTTCTCCTATAACTGGGGCTGCTACATTTAACCCCAGATACAGGAGGAATCCAGCCTCCTGCACGCTGTATATACAGCTTACTGAGCTGATCTGAGTCCTGTAGGACCCAGCAGCTCTTATAAGACTCTGCTCCCAGCGGATCACGTGTCCGCCGGGTCAGAGGGCAGCTGAATTATGGCAGCGTCTATAGCTGTGTATACAGCGCTCATTGAGCACTGTATACACAGCGATCGAGAAGGCAGGGGAGGTAATAAATCTGCCCTGTCTTCTCTCTGGGAGCTCCAGCTGAAGTTACAGCCGGCTCCTATTGAAAGCAGCTGCACGATCTCCGTGCAGCTGCTGTGTTCTGACTGGACGTACAGGTACGTCCTGTCAGAACTAGGCAACCACTTCCCGGACGTATATACTCTATGGGTGGTCCAGAAGTGGTTAAAAACTGGATTGAGCGTATACAGCCTGACAATTGCTGTGTATCCCCCTTAGGTTTTTTTTTTGGGGGGGACACCTTTAAAAACTGCATTGAGCGTATACAGCCTGACAATTGCTGTGTTTCCCCCTTAGGTTTGGGGGGATACACATCGTGGAAAGCTGGGTTGAGCCTATATAGCCTGACAATTGCTGTGCATCCCACTTTGGCGTTTGGGGGTACACACCGTGATTATCTGGATTGAGCGTCTATCGACTCCTCTCCCTGCAGTATAGCTCTGAAAAGAGCTGTTGTTGTTATTCAGTTTTTCCCTGCCTAGCAGAATCTAATCCCTCTCTAGCCCTCAGCAGTTTGTCCGTACCTCTTACCAAGCCACAAAATGAGACGGAGAAGGCGGCGACTGTTCTTATAAATCCGAGGTCACTTGAATTCGGCATCCAATAGCTTTTTCCAATTTTTTTTTCAATGCCTATGTTGTCATAGTTCCTGTCCCACCTCCCCAGCACAATTATTGGTGCAAAAAAAGCACCAGGGAAGGTGGGAAGGGATACGAATTTTTACTGCGTTTGCCGCGTTGTGTTCGATTGGAATCGAATACCTCGAACAGCCTGATATTTTATCGAATACCAATTCGATCGAACACCTTTCGCTCATCTCTAGAGGGCATAACTAAAGACTCACGGGCCCTGTTGCAAAGGCTTACTGTGGCCCCCTTCACAACTGTCAGCAAGTTGTACATTTTAGCAGAATTTACATTTCTCTTTCCTTTCCTATCTGGGCTGCCATGAAGACTTGTTCACAGCACCCAAGTTACCCATTGCTCCCATCCGCTGTCCGTGCTCCCGCCCCCACACCATAATCCTGCCCTCCTTTTGAGTCATATCCAACTGCTACTGATGGGGCCCCCATGGCTTCTAGACCCAGTTTGACCAATGCAACCTTTATATGCCAGTGGAAATAGATAATGCATTTGGTATGTGTCAGTTGGTACACTTTAATAAAATGTGTCATCCTACTTGTATATAGTGTGTGCTACATTGCACAAGATGGCATCATCTATTAAAAGAATATGGAGCAACAAATTAACTGCTCCCTCTAATTCAGACACGTTTATTACAATTTTGTGTGTGCCAGAAAATGAAGTGTTTAGTTTTGGGGGGTTTTATAAGTTTTTGTTGAAAAATGCAATATTGCTAAGTAACTCACAGAAGGATCATAAAAATTGCCAGATGCATTTGAGTCATGTGAGAGTTGCTGTCACTACAGTGCAGGAACCTGTAGACAAAGATTGAAGCCCTGCCTTCATCACAAGTAATCAGACTGAATGTGAATGTCACAACTGACAAGTAGGCAACGCAACTGCTCATACGCTCACAGGAAATCCTCAGGAAACTCGCAAGTTGCAGTGCAACCATATTTACTTTAAAGGGCTTATATGGAGAAATAAAAGGTTTCTCAAGGCTTTCATTTCACCGAAAAAGTCTATTTACTAATACATTCCATTCTTAGGTTTGCAGAGCAAAGTGTGATGTGTTTGTCCGCCTACCTTGCTTTTACTCTGAATTTCAGTCACCTGACTCTACTCCTGCTGTTTATATAAAGTAGAGTGGAGATAGTCACATGGCCAAGAGTCAGAGCCATGGCAAGGAAGGAAGAGGTACAAGACTTCTGGCCCACTGCTGTCACAAGGAAAATGCCAGATGCCACGAGGAGGCTAATTTCATTTACACATTGCATAAAGTCTGCAGTGGAATAGTGGCTTTTTTTTAAAAAAATCACAGCATGTTAAGTATACCTACCTGGCGTTTTCCGTACATGTATAAAGGGGCAGAAAGTCCACAGAAAACTGCGAAAATGCAATGAAAAATGCTGCAGGAAAAAAAGCGACGCCTTTCCATCATGTTTTTTTCTGCAGCATTTTTTTTGCTGTTTTTCACTATATGTGGGCCTTAGCCTTAATGGGGTTTTACTTTTTCTTGTGTTTCCTCTCAACTTACTGGTTTCACTGACAAGTAGGTGGACAGGCTTAGCCTGTGTGATCTACAGCTCAGGTCAGTAGTGTACTCCTGAAATGAAGAGTGTTCTTGTTCTAAGTTGTACAGTTGTCTGTGGATTTACATATAGAGATAACAGAGGCATTGATCAAGCCCTGTTCTAGACCTTATCAGGGCTCAGCTGCTGAGAGTACTTTGCAGAGAAAGAGCAGAATATAGGTGGCCAGGAACAGGGACTGACATAACCTCTGATGTTTAGCTCCTGTGGTGGTCAGAAACCTAAGCGACAATCTGTAAATACTGAGAAAACATATTCAACTGTATCTGACAAATAGCTCAAGATAGATAAAACAACGCATTGGGTAAAACAATTCAGATACAAGATTCACACTTAAGCTAAAAGTTTCAAAATTATGGGAATACTCTTTTAAGAAAAGACAAATACATACTTTGCATTGCTGCTGGACAGTCTAAAGATAAGCCAGATTTATTATTCAACATCAGCTACTGTGGTAAGTCTGACATTTTTTAGACTATTTAGTCTACGACTAGGGTCACATGATGACTTTGGCCTTGACTCCCATCGCAAAACCAAAAATATATATATATATATATATATATATATATATATATCGCCATGTGCACCCTGAGGGCAATGCAACTCCTTTCACTAACATGAGTGTCAGAGTTGCAAAGCAGCGAATTTTGTTTACGCATCAGGAGTTGTGGCCAAAGTTTCTGTATAGCCCTAGTTTAAAGCTGCATTGTCTAACATTTTGCCAGTCTCCATAAATCTTCCCCAATGCTACTCGAGTAGATATTTGTTGAGCTCATTGTAACATATCATATTTATTTCTTCCAGATGTATTGAGAATGTAAATTTCTGAAGAGTTCCCAAGAAATGATTTCCTATATGGTTGTGCACAAGGAATAAAGAAAAAGAACGCAAACAATGGTGTTTAAATGAATGTTACCAGAATGCTCATGCTTTTTCACTATAATCTAATAAATATTTTGTCTTAAAACATTTCCTTACATTTGCACTCTTTTATTCAACCTATACAATGTAGTAAATCATAAATGTAGTGTGTTCCTGGTTTATCTGACCTGCAGTCAGGGCTATCAAGGCTAAATTCTGAGCCTGTTACTGTGACAGATTATGAATAGAGATGAGCGAACACTAAAATGTTCGAGGTTCGAAATTCGATTCGAACAGCCGCTCAATGTTCGTGTGTTCGAATGGGTTTCGAACCCCATTATAGTCTATGGGGAACAGATACTCGTTAAGGGGGAAACCCAAATCCGTGTCTGGAGGGTCACCAAGTCCACTATGACACCCCAGGAAATGATGCCAACACCTCTGGAATGACACTGGGACAGTTTTTTTTTTTTTTTTTTTTTTTTTTTTTTTTAGGCGCCGCCCCCTGAGAGGCTGGCTGCCTTTGATGCAGTGCTCCAAGCTGGGAGCAAACTTTTTCTTTCCTTTTTCACTCTTTTTCTCTATATCTTCAAGAATCCGGTAACCAAGCAATCTAGCACTATGAATTTAGCAACTATAAATCGAATGGAAGACCCTGTGGAGTTTTTTGTTCCTTTTGTTTCCATTGTAAAGCACGGGCTCAAGACCTGGTTCAGCTGGTTTCCACATGTGCCTGTTACCATCCCCCCAGCTAGGACAGCATGGCTCAACATGCGGCATGGAAGAGAAACCTACATGGAAATGCGGACTTCTTCGTTCAAGGAGATGATTTTCTGGCGTCAATTGCTGATGTGTGAAGATGCTACAGCTGACTGGTATTTCTTTCTATTACTGTGGACACGTGGGACTCTGTTACAACCTGGGAACCATCACCCACCTACCCCAGGAGTTATGGAAGCTTGGCAAGAGAACAGCACCATGTATACCTGGATGGTCTCTGACTTCCTTGGGGCAGTAGAACACTGTGGTAGGGAGGAGGGGACGGCTTGTGATGAAGGACATTTGGGGCATTTTTTGTGGTTAAAAGGACAATAGTGCTGATGCAAGATACCAAACTATCAGCTGTGAGCAGGAGATCTCACTACGTACCAAAGAACTGCCACATGTTATCATGATAGCTGCTTATGTCCCCCACCTCTGCAAAAATTTCTGCTTGTTATATCCACATGCTGTGACCCCCCTCCTCGTGTCCTACAACCAAGTCGGCTGTAATATTATTATTATTTTATTATTATTATTATTATTAACATCAATCTGCACTAAATGATCCTGCAGTGTGTCTGTGTTTCTTTCTTTTTTAGTTGCTCTGATTCCTAGGATTTCTCTATCTGCCATGAGCTTCTATGTGTTTTTCTCTCTTGTTATATACTACTGTACCTTCTATGAAACTGTATCACTGAAATTTCCCCATTGTGGGACTATTAAAGGAATATCTTATCTTATCTTATCTTATCTTATTACCCCAACATCACTGCCTAAAAACTACACACTTTCCACATTCAAAAAAACCTCTATCAAAGTGGGAAAATACCTGGAAACCTTCTTTACTCCCCAAATGGATGGACACAAACCCCAATTTAAGCTCAACAAACAGTAACAACCACCCCTTTAAATCACGTTCCCCATGACAACCACAAATGGAATAGGCAATGGGAATTCCAAAAGCCCTCACCCTTAACTGTCATTTTGAGTGTGTGTGTGTGTGTGTGTGTGTGTGTGTGATGTGGTAAGACCTTCCAAAATTCACTTTTCTAGCCCTTAACATGAGTCCTTCCAAACAAAGTTACATGACCTTAAGCTGAGCTACCAGCAGAGATTGAGGCCCTTGGCATGAGTAGAGCCTTGCACCAGCAGTGTTTTTGGCACTTAGGGTGAGTTGAGCCTTGTACCAGCGTGTGTCCCTTAACATCAGGCGGGCCCTAAGTTCTGCGCTTTGCACAAAAGTTCCACATTAACTAGGCTGAATGGTACAAAGATTAGTAGGCCCGAGAACCAGGAACAGGTCTTGCAATGGCTGTCGGATAACGCTTAAAGCACATTGTCCACCAGCCAGGCAGCCTCTACCTCCTCTTACCCAACAGTCTTGTCCTCCTTCCACCCAAAATTCCCAATCTTCCCAGAACAATAACCTCAACTGTCCCTGCTCCCCAGAGCTGTTCTCCCTTCCTTTGACTGTACCGCAACCTGCCCCTCCATTTCGCGATTCCACGGACCTAACAGACGAGTATCTGTGTCCAGATGCTCAAACACTAGAGTCTCCTCTCTTCCATCTCCGGTCGATTTGGTGGCGGATGACCAGCAACCCACCCTCATCGACGACGATGAGACGCAGTTGCTGTCAGGGCAGCCAGTTGACATGCGCATTGTGCAGGAGGAGGAGGCGAGACAGGAGTTGGAAGAGGAGGTGGTGGACGACGAGGACACCGACCCCACCTGGACAAGGCAGATGTCAAGCTGGGAAAGTAGTGTGGATGTTGAGGCAGGTGCAGCACCAAAAAGGGTAGCTAGAGGCAGAGACATGTCCAGAGGCAGAGGTCAGCTGCTTTGCCGAAGCCAGGCCAGACCCGGAATGTCCGAAGATGTTCCCTTTTGTACCCAGCCCAGAAAAACTCCCCCATCGAGGGCACATTTCTTGAAGGTGTAGAGTTTTTTCAAGGAATGCGCCGAGGACAGATATAGTGTCGTCTACACAATTTGCCTCTCGAAATCGAGTAGGGGCCCTGAGAAGAGCAACCTGTCCACCACTTCAATGCACCGTCATTTGGAATCCAAGCAATGGAATCAGTGGCAGGCAGCAACGGCAGGACAAACGTCGCCCGCCGTTCATGCCACTGCCTCTGCTCACAGTGCTGGCGATGCACTCCAGAGGACGAGCCAGGACATCACTTCATCTGCCTCCGCCACTTTGTTGACTTCTCCCTCATCCTCCCCTGTTTCTGTCTTATCTCCTTCTCCTGCACCATCAAAGGCACCATCAGGCGCTTCTTTACAACAACCCACCATCTCTCAGACATTGGAGCGCCGGCAGAAATACACCGCTAACCACCCACCCACGCAAGCCTAGAACGCCAACATCGCTAAACTGCTGGCCCAGGAGAGGTTGGCGTTCCGGCTTGTTGAAACTCCCGCCTTCCCGGACCTGATGGCAACTGTGGCACCTCACTATGCCGTCCCTAGCCGTCTCAACTTCTCCCGGTGTGGCGTCCCCGCCTTGCACCAGCACGTGTCACTCAACATCAGGTGGGCCCTTAGTTCCGCGCTTTGCTGCAAGGTCCACTTGACCACCGACACTTGGACAAGCGCCTGTGGTCAGGGATGCTGCAGTGCTTATCTTTAATGACAGGCAGGGTGAATGTGGTGGAGTCTGTTCCCCGGGTGCAAACTGGGGTGGCCTATCTCCTCTCCCAGGCCAAAATTCATGGCAGGAGTAGACTGAAACCCTACGACGCTGCAACCTCCACCATAGCTACTAGCGGCAAACGCTAAAACACTGGTGTGGGGAGACGTCAGCAGGCGGTGCTGAAGCTCATCAGCTTGGGGGACAGACAGCACAGTGCCTCCGAGGTCAGGGATGCCATCCTGGCTGAGATGGCATTTTTTTTTCCCTGCTACACCTGGGGCCTGGCATTTTTACGCCTGTGATAATGGCTGGAACCTGGTAGCGGCTCTGGAGCTTGCCAGCCTCCAACACGTTCCATGTTTGGCCCACGTCTAACCTAGTGGTGCAAAGTTTTTTAAAAACATACCCAAATGTACCGAAGCTACTGTTGAAAATGCGGCGCTTGTGCGCCCACTTTTGCAAGTGCACAGGAGTCGCTGCTAGCCTAAAAACACTCTAGCAAGGCCTACATCTGTCCAAACACAGGCTGTTGTCCGTCATTCACACACGCTGAAACCCTACAATACCATATCTTGAGCAGGGTGTGTGAGCTGCACAGACCTTTGATGGAGTTCCATCTACAAAACCCAAGGGTTCCTCAAAGTCAGCAACCAAAGTTTCTGCACCATGAGTTTCCAGGGGTGGCAGAGTTATGGCTAGGGGAAGAGGCATGGATAGGGATGATGTCTAGGGGCAAAAGCAGTGTGGATGTGGAGGCAAGCTAAGCAAGAAAAACTGGGGGTACAAGCTAAGGCATGGACTGGGGTGATGTCTAGGGGCAAAAGCAGTGTGGATGTGGAGGCAAGCTAAGCAGAAAAAACTGGGGGTACAAGCTAAGGCATGGACTGGGGTGATGTCTAGGGGCAAAAGCAGTGTGGATGTGGAGGCAAGCAAAGCAGGGAAAATGGTGGCTAGAGGCAAAGGGATGTCCATAGGCAGCAAGGGCAAAGATGCAAAACTCTCCCGTTTCAAGAATTTTCCTGACTTGTTTCCCCACAAAACATTCCTGGGAGGAGGGCTGAAACACCACCCTCCTCCTCCTCCGCTGTTAGATTGACCCCAGCTACGAGCTGAAAACGCTGCAACACTGGTGTGGGGAGACGTCAGCAGGCTGGGCTGAAGCTCATCAGCTTGGGAGACGGACAGCACACTGCCTCTGAGGTCAGGGATGCCATCCTGGATGAGATGGCAATTTGTTTATCCCCGCTGCCCCAGGGGCCAGGTTTTTTAGCTTGTTGGAGGGCTCTGGAGCTTGCCAGCCTCCAACACGTTCCATGCCTGGCCCACATGTTCAATGTAGTGGTGCAATGATTTTTAAAAACATACCCCAAATTAGCTGAGCTAAGGGTGAAAGTGCGGCACTTGGACACCCACTTTCCCAAGTCTACAGTACCTGGAGCTAGCCGCAATACACTCCAGCAAGGCCTACATATGCCTGAAGCACCTACTGTTGTGCGAGGTCACCACACGCTCTAACCCTAGATACCGTATGTTCAGCAGGGTGTGTGAGCAGCAGAGACCTTTGATGGAGTACCAGCTACAAAACCCAAGGGTTCCTCAGAGTCAGCTCCCTCACTTTCTGCACCATGAGTTTCCATGGGTGGCAGACTTATGGCTAGAGGCACAGGCATGGATAGGGGTGATGTGTAGGGGCAAAAGCAGTGTGGATGTGGAGGCAAGCTAAGCAGCAAAAACTGGGGGTACAAGCAGCCGGTGACATCATCACTGACAAGCACAGCTGTCTGTCAGCTGACAGGCTGACTTTCACCAAAATGAACAGACAATGGATAGACTCATCATATACATGTCAGTTACATGACAAATTTAGTGCAATTTGCAAGTCCAAGTGTAGCGCCCCACAGAGTGGGTCACTACAAATGTCATCTTATGTGATCTACACTGTGTACTGTGAAGGTATAGTGAGATCCAGTCAACCTGTTAGCATACACAAAGTTCCACAGCCATTATCTCTTTAAGAAAAGGGGTGGAGCTACAGACTGGAAGAGGGTCTCTCTCTTTTTCAGTTCCAGTTCAGAGGGTGCAGGAGTGTGTAGGAGAGAGGAGCAGGTGTGTTGAGGTGCAGGGTATGCTGCAGCCTCATGGTGTGATAGCACAGGAGGCCGGAGACCTGCAGAGGTGAGATGAGACCTCACAGGCACGGAGCTGCAGTTATAGGACCATCAATTCCTAACTAGTGTGAGAAACACTAAAAACATTGAGAGATTCACTGGACTGAGGCCTAGTGAATACAAGATTCCTGGAGGCTCAGTAACATACAGAGTTGGGGTGAGTGTATCCAGCATCCCAAAGAACTCACGTTACCTGCTGTCCAGAAGGGGGATCTACCCAGTTGTACTTAACTTCTGAGCTCCTGGAACCCAGGACCAGAGGAAATCTATTAGAGAGTTTGAGCAGCAGTGGAAGGCTGAATCATACTGGTGGTAAAAGGTAAGACTGGCATCTCACTATACTGAAGCAGGGTGAATCCTCCTGTAACATCTGTTATCTCCTGCTGACTACAGAAGTAAACTGTAAGTGTTTGGTTAACCCCTGTCTGGACTGTATTCTTCCATCGATCCTCTGTTACTCCTCCTGGAAATCATCCCTTCCTCACCTATATAATCTGGCCCTGGGACCTGCCCTGGTTGGGGAGGGTATAACATCTGGCACTGCATCACCACGTATTCCCTGAGGCCCTATCTACAGTGCCCGGCTTCACCTCAAGCCGAAACCCCAACTGGCGTCACGACAAACTTTTATTTTTCTTTATTTTTCTTTAATCCATTTTTTGCTTAAAACTCCCCTTTTTCAAGGCGCTGCCGCCCCCGGTGTCGGGCCTGCTCGCACCGTGAATCTACATAGGCCGAGCTGGGGCGACTCACCCTTTTTGGCGTCACGAACAGGATAGCGAAAGTGCGCAAAACTATTGTTTTTGTTCAAAAAGACTGTTGCATTTTTCAAAATTTTCCCTGCTTTCCAAAATAGCAATGAACAGCAGTTGTATGATTCAAGTTACACTGAGCTGCAGGGTTGGTGTCTCTTTCTTGCAAGCCACACTGAGTGCAGAACATGTGACATGCCTGTGCAAGAAGCAGTGAAAGATACAGATTGCATCATCCCCAATTGCAGTCTACCCCTGCCAACTGTAGAAGTCTCTGTAGCAGCCAGACCAGCATCAATCCATCCATCCATCCGGATCAACGCTTCACAGTATCAAGTGCGGTGAGTGTGGCCTTGCTGGGGTTAACAAGGGGGGGGTGATGTATCAAGTAAGTGGATCCTCATCTTCATCCCCAGGCCCCTCTGATTCCCCCATAGACTCTAACCGTGGTCACAACCAAGTAACTATGGCACCTATATTACCCTTAACAATGCCATACATTCCAGGTGCATCCTGGCTGCCCCAGTATACAGGCGAGTCCCATAGCCTCAGAGACTTTAAAGAAAAGCTGAGTAGCCTGTTTGACCTTTACCCTATGACAGAGGAGCAAAAGGTCACAATATTAATAAGTCAACTTGGTGGTGCAGCACAAAGGGAAGTGAAATCCTGGCCATTGAGTGATAAAAGAACTGTAAAGGACATTTTTACCAAACTCAGGATCACCTTTGTCACCCGCACCACAGCAGAGATAAAAATGCGGTTTTTCAGCTGTAGGCAAAAACCGCAGGATACTGTGAGAGATTTTGCCCTCAATCTGCAAGAGGCCTTGTGGGCTATTAAACAAGTGGATGATGTACCAGAGCAAATTCCAGTAAGCCCGATTCCTAGTGAAAGTATGCCTACCGTTCCCCTGATGACTCCAGTGAGTAGAAGACTGCCAGGAATCCCATTTTTGCGTAGATCTCAGCGCAATACACAGGGACAACTCCCCATACGTTACAGGGACAATAAGTAGAGGCATACTAACCCAATATGTTTACAGATAGTTGTGTTGTATTTGTATATGTTGAATTCAGTTTATGCAACGTTAAAGGTTTAATTGCAGTGCCGGCTCCCTAACGGATTGCACTAATGGGTGAGTCAGAAATATGAACTGTGCATTAATACTTACTCTCCTGAGCATGGCGCTACCAAGAGAGAATGGACTAAAGGAACTGAGCCAGTGTTTAACATGTTTAGTTTTTCAGGGTTCCTACCACAATAACTTTCTTGTGGTATTGAAACTTTTAAAACTTGCATTTGCCTACCAACCTCTTCAAGTGCATGGAATGCAATTTATGCAGGTGCACCAACGCTCTCAGGGGTTGGGGGATGTTTCAAATATGGCGGCCTGTCGGATAGGAGCCATCAAAACAGCCTGTGCAGTGAAGAATTTTGAATGTTCCAAAATACTCCGCAGCTGCACTCGGAGTTAAGGAGGTGGACTAAGCGGTTTGGGGCTGTAATCCGCAAGGAAAGCAACCGTGAATGTTGCTGGGTTGTAAGGAATACACAACCAGAGACTGTTACAGAAATTGTGTTTCCTTGAACATTTTTGTGACAGTTTAAAATGGTCTTAAATAAGTTGCACTTTTCTCCTTAGGGAATTTACTTACATATGAAGTTTACACTTGTATGTAATGTTCTTCAAACACTATGGTGTTCATGTTACCGTCTACTAACCCTCTTCTTAGTTCATCGGAAGGGTAGCCCGAGACGTGCTACTTTTAACAAGGGGGGAATGTAGCGCCCCACAGAGTGGGTCACTACAAATGTCATCTTATGTGATCTACACTGTGTACTGTGAAGGTATAGTGAGATCCAGTCAACCTGTTAGCATACACAAAGTTCCACAGCCATTATCTCTTTAAGAAAAGGGGTGGAGCTACAGACTGGAAGAGGGTCTCTCTCTTTTTCAGTTCCAGTTCAGAGGGTGCAGGAGTGTGTAGGAGAGAGGAGCAGGTGTGTTGAGGTGCAGGGTATGCTGCAGCCTCATGGTGTGATAGCACAGGAGGCCGGAGACCTGCAGAGGTGAGATGAGACCTCACAGGCACGGAGCTGCAGTTATAGGACCATCAATTCCTAACTAGTGTGAGAAACACTAAAAACATTGAGAGATTCACTGGACTGAGGCCTAGTGAATACAAGATTCCTGGAGGCTCAGTAACATACAGAGTTGGGGTGAGTGTATCCAGCATCCCAAAGAACTCACGTTACCTGCTGTCCAGAAGGGGGATCTACCCAGTTGTACTTAACTTCTGAGCTCCTGGAACCCAGGACCAGAGGAAATCTATTAGAGAGTTTGAGCAGCAGTGGAAGGCTGAATCATACTGGTGGTAAAAGGTAAGACTGGCATCTCACTATACTGAAGCAGGGTGAATCCTCCTGTAACATCTGTTATCTCCTGCTGACTACAGAAGTAAACTGTAAGTGTTTGGTTAACCCCTGTCTGGACTGTATTCTTCCATCGATCCTCTGTTACTCCTCCTGGAAATCATCCCTTCCTCACCTATATAATCTGGCCCTGGGACCTGCCCTGGTTGGGGAGGGTATAACATCTGGCACTGCATCACCACGTATTCCCTGAGGCCCTATCTACAGTGCCCGGCTTCACCTCAAGCCGAAACCCCAACTGGCGTCACAACAAACTTTTATTTTTCTTTATTTTTCTTTAATCCATTTTTTGCTTAAAACTCCCCTTTTTCAAGGCGCTGCCGCCCCCGGTGTCGGGCCTGCTCGCACCATGAATCTAAATAGGCCGAGCTGGGGCGACTCACAAGATGGTTTGGAGATCTGCGGAGAGGAATCTCACCACCTCTTGCGGGTGCCATCATTTGGAAGGCAAGCCCTGGGCTCAGTGGGTGAGAGCAAGCGCAGGATAATCGTCGTTTGGCCTGGCGGCCACTGCCTCTTCCACTGTTGACAGGGCTGGCGCTGCAGTCCAGACCAGGAGCCAGGACACCTCCACATCTGCCTCTGACACTTTGGGGAGTTCACCCTTATCCTCACCTTTTCCTGCCATTTCTCCTTTTGCCCGCGCCATCATGCGCCTCTTCCCAGCAACTCCCCATCTCCCAAGCCTTTCATTTCATGCTAAAGTACAGCGCAACCCACCCACATGCCCAAGGCTTCAACGGCCTCATCTCAAGAAATCTGGCCCAGGAGATGTTGGAATCCCGGCTGGGGGACACTCTGCCCTTTTTGGGCAGAGTGTCTACTGCGCCACCGCACTGTGCCGTCCACACCAGCACTTTCCCCCAAACATGAGGCGGTCCCTAAATTCAGCGCTTAGCCCTAAAGTTCCATGTGACCAGTTACGAATGGACAAGTGCATGCGGACAGGGACGCTACCTTTCAATTTGGGCACAGTGGTTGAATGTAGTTGAGGCGTGGACCGGGTCGCAAAATGTGGTGGCCTGACTTGTCTCCCCACACAACATTCCTGGGAGGAGGGCTGAAACACCACCCTCCTCCGCTGTTAAATTGACCCCAGCTACGAGCTGGAAACGCTGCAACACTGGTGTGGGGAGACGTCAGCGGGCCGTGCTGAAGCTCATCAGCTTGGGGGCCAGACAGCACACTGCCTACAAAGTGAGTCATGCCATCCTCGATGAGACGGCAATGTGGTTTTTGCCACTGCACCTGGGCCCAGGCATGTTGTCATGTGTGATAATGGCCGTAACCTGGGATTGGCTCTGTAGCTTGGCAGCCTGCAACATATTCCATGCCTGGGCCACGTTTTTAACTCATTGCTGCTAATCTTTTGAAAAAGGTACCCCAATGTTCCTGAGCTACTGGTGAAAGTGTGGCGCTTGTGCGGATAGTTTTTAAAGTGTATAGTTGCCGCTGCTAGCCTCTATGCACTCCTACAACGCCTGTACCTGCTGGAACAACGGCTGTTGTGCGACGTCTCCACACTGCTGGCACTAAACATATCATGTGTTGAGCAGAGTGTGTGAGCAGCACAGACCTTTGATGTAGTTCCAACTCCAAAACCCTCGGGTTCGTCAAAGTCAACTCCCTCAGTTGCTCAACCATGAGTGGCCATGGGTGGCAGACTTATGTGAAATCCCATCCCATCCATTGCACTGGACACGAAACATTAGCATGCGCTCAGCACAACTTCGGATATGGCAGATGCGTTAAGCAGGGTGCAGGGTACAACACAGACCAGGCCCGAGCACCAGGAACAGGTGTTAGAAATACTGCAGCATCTGCCATTTCCTTCCAATTTTGGGGTTTTGGACCCGCCACCGACTTGTCTGGACCTAAGTGGGGATCATGAGACACAGTTGCCATCAAGGCAAGCTGTGGTCATGTGCGGTTTGCAGTAAGGGGGCAGTGCGCAATTGGAAGAGGAGTTGGTGGATGACGAGGCCACCGACCCCACATGGACAGGGGTGATGTCTAGGGGCTAAAGCAGTGTAGATGTAGAGGGAAGCTAAATCAACAAAAAACCTGGGTAGAAGCAAAGGCATAAACTGGGGTGATGTTTAGGGGTGAAAGCAGAGTAGATGTGGAGGGAAGCTAAGCAGCAAAAACAGTGGGTAGAAGCAAAGGCATGCAAAACTCTACCCTGTTGGAAGACTTATTCCTAGGTCTGGAACACGTTAATGGCCCCCCTGGACAAATTACTGCCACTCAGGGGCCTAGTGTCACCAGGAGGGACAAGTATAGGCGCATGTTGTGGGAATACCTGGCCGACACCAGCTCTGTCCTCTCCGATCCCTCTGTGCTCTACAGCCTAAACTTATTTTCTCATCTTTTTTTCTGAACTGCACATCTCTTGCCTGCTTCCTTTGGGATCTTAGAAATGGTGGTCCACTTCCACAGATGGTAACTTCAATAGACAGTGTAACGGGAGTAGCTGAGGGATCGCTGTCTTAACCACTTTTTGGCACAAAATTAACTTCCAAAGCCAAATATGGTGCAAGTATATGATGCAAGGACACCTACACACCTATCTCTGACACATTGGGGAGTTCACCCTCATGCACCCTTTTGGCCTGCACCATCATGCGCCTCTTCCCAGCCACTCCATATTTCCCAAGCTTTTCATTGCAGGCAGAAGTACAATACAACCCACCCCCATGCCCAAGCCTGTAACAGCCTCATCGATAAACTGCTGGCCCTGGAGATGTTGGTGTTTGTTTATGCTTCTGGAGACCCAGGCCTTCCGTCAGCAGATGGCAGCTGGGGCACCTCCCTATGCTGGGCCTAGCCGTTACTACTTCTCTTGGTGTGCTGTCTCTGCCTTGCGCCTGCATGTGTCCCATAACATCAGTCGGGCCCAGAGCTCTGCGCTTTGCTGCAAGGTCCACTTGACCACCGACACATGGACAAGCGCCTGTGGTCAGGGATGCTGCAGTGCTTATCTTTAATGACAGGCAGGGTGAATGTGGTGGAGTCTGTTCCCCGGGTGCAAACTGGGGTGGCCTATCTCCTCTCCCAGGCCAAAATTCATGGCAGGAGTAGACTGAAACCCTACGAAGCTGCAACCTCCACCCCAGCTACTAGCGGAAAACACTGTAACACTGGCATGGGGAGATGTCAGCAGGCCGTGCTGAAACTGATCAGCTTGGGGGACAGACAGCACAGTGCCTCCGAGGTCAGGGATGCCATCCTGGCTGAGATGGCATTTTTTTTTCCCTGCTACACCTGGGGCCTGGCATTTTTGCGCCTGTGATAATGGCTGGAACCTGGTAGCAGATCTGGAGCTTGCCAGACTCAAACACGGTCCACGCATGGCCCACGTTTTCCAACTTGTTGGTGCCATGTTTCTTTGAAACCTACACCATTGTGCCTGATATACAGGTCAAAGTGGGGCCATTTTCATAAGTGAGAACTAGCCTCTGCTAGGCAGAAAACATTCAGAGCACACTCCTCTCATCTTCGCACCGTTGGCTGGCGGAGGAAGACGAGGGGGTTGGAGTGGCATCTGATGTCCCTATCCCACACGAGGCTAGAGGGTGCACTTCAGTGCATCCCATTGCTTCACCACAAATGGTGTGAAGGGGAGTGGAAAATGGAGGAAATGGAGAGTGACCCTTACAGTTGGGGCCAGCAAAGGCATGCCAAGTAACACACTGGCACACATGGCTGACTTCATCTTGGGTTGCTTTTCAACACATATTTCACATCATGAAGAACAAATAATACTGGATTTTTTCAAGCCTCGAACCCCGGTCTAGGTCTAATGTCTGTTCCTTTCTTATATTAGGGGAGAGGGAAAAAAATTACTTCAGTGATACGTTTAGCGTACATAGACTGACTATTAATGTGTATCCCACTTAGTGTTGTTAGGGTTACACACCGTCACAACCTGGCTAAAGCTTCTATAGCTGTTAATAAAGTCAACATAACTTTACGGTATCCAAAAAGACAGCTGGTACCGACAGAGAGCAAGACAAATGTCACCCAAAGCTGTGAGCTCTGAACACCCACAGTGACTTTGGCGTCATCATCATTATAAGGGAGCGGGTGGTAATAAATAACTTGGCAGTGCCTAAAACCCAAAAAGCTTATACAACTATATTTACATTAAGATACACAAATGAAACTTTTCAGTAGCATGTCATGAGACAAGCTGATAAGCTCTTCCTTTGTGCAGTGCTATTTGAAAGTTAAACGCTGCCTTTATTTTAATTCTGGAGAAGGTGCAGACATTAGATTTAGAACATGTTGTCTTCATTGTCCAAATCCTCTATATAGGTAACGTGTTTTTCGGGACGAGCTGTCTGGGAACGAGCTGGTGCAGCACTGACAACCTGGGTGAATATGGCAAGAGCCTGAGATGTAGGGTGAATGAATCCCCAAATTATTTGTGGAATTCCCAGTGAGACAATGGCACTGTATACCAGTATTAAAAATTGTGGGTGCACATAACCCCCATATATTCTTTGAATTCCCAGTCAGACAATGGCACTGTATACCAGTAGTAAAAATTGTGGGTGCACGTAACCCCCATATATTCTTTGAATTCCCAGTCAGACAATGGCACTATATACCAGTAGTAAAAATTGTGGGTGCACATAACCCCAATATATTCTTTGAATTCCCAGTGAGACAATGGCACTGTATACCAGTATTAAAAATTGTGGGTGCACATAACCCCCATATATTCTTTGAATTCCCAGTCAGACAATGGCACTGTATACCAGTAGTAAAAATTGTGGGTGCACATAACCCCCATATATTCTTTGAATTCCCAGTGAGACAATGGCACTGTATACCAGTATTAAAAATTGTGGGTGCACATAACCCCCATATATTCTTTGAATTCCCAGTCAGACAATGGCACTGTATACCAGTAGTAAAAATTGTGGGTGCACATAACCCCAATATATTCTTTGAATTCCCAGTCAGACAATGGCACTGTATACCAGTATTAAAAATTGTGGGTGCACATAACCCCCATATATTCTTTGAATTCCCAGTCAGACAATGGCACTATATACCAGTAGTAAAAATTGTGGGTGCACATAACCCCAATATATTCTTTGAATTCCCAGTCAGACAATGGCACTGTATACCAGTAGTAAAAATTGTGGGTGCACATAACCCCCATATATTCTTTGAATTCCCAGTCATACAATGGCACTATATACCAGTAGTAAAAATTGTGGGTGCACATAACCCCAATATATTCTTTGAATTCCCAGTCAGACAATGGCACTGTATACCAGTAGTAAAAATTGTGGGTGCACATAACCCCAATATATTCTTTGAATTCCCAGTGAGACAATGGCACTGTATACCAGTATTAAAAATTGTGGGTGCACATAACCCCCATATATTCTTTGAATTCCCAGTCAGACAATGGCACTGTATACCAGTAGTAAAAATTGTGGGTGCACATAACCCCAATATATTCTTTGAATTCCCAGTGAGACAATGGCACTGTATACCAGTAGTAAAAATTGTGGGTGCACATAACCCCCATATATTCTTTGAATTCCCAGTCAGACAATGGCACTGTATACCAGTAGTAAAAATTGTGGGTGCACATAACCCCAATATATTCTTTGAATTCACAGTGAGACAATGGCACTGTATACCAGTATTAAAAATTGTGGGTGCACATAACCCCCATATATTCTTTGAATTCCCAGTCAGACAATGGCACTGTATACCAGTAGTAAAAATTGTGGGTGCACATAACCCCAATATATTCTTTGAATTCCCAGTGAGACAATGGCACTGTATACCAGTATTAAAAATTGTGGGTGCACATAACCCCCATATATTCTTTGAATTCCCAGTCAGACAATGGCACTGTATACCAGTAGTAAAAATTGTGGGTGCACATAACCCCAATATATTCTTTGAATTCCCAGTGAGACAATGGCACTGTATACCAGTATTAAAAATTGTGGGTGCACATAACCCCCATATATTCTTTGAATTCCCAGTCAGACAATGGCACTGTATACCAGTAGTAAAAATTGTGGGTGCACATAACCCCAATATATTCTTTGAATTCCCAGTGAGACAATGGCACTGTATACCAGTATTAAAAATTGTGGGTGCACATAACCCCCATATATTCTTTGAATTCCCAGTGAGACAATGGCACTGTATACCAGTATTAAAAATTGTGGGTGCACGTAACCCCATATATTCTTTGAATTCCCAGTCAGACAATGGCACTGTATACCAGTAGTAAAAATTGTGGGTGCACATAACCCCAATATATTCTTTGAATTCCCAGTGAGACAATGGCACTGTATACCAGTATTAAAAATTGTGGGTGCACATAACCCCCATATATTCTTTGAATTCCCAGTCAGACAATGGCACTGTATACCAGTAGTAAAAATTGTGGGTGCACATAACCCCAATATATTCTTTGAATTCCCAGTGAGACAATGGCACTGTATACCAGTATTAAAAATTGTGGGTGCACATAACCCCCATATATTCTTTGAATTCCCAGTCAGACAATGGCACTGTATACCAGTAGTAAAAATTGTGGGTGCACATAACCCCAATATATTCTTTGAATTCCCAGTGAGACAATGGCACTGTATACCAGTATTAAAAATTGTGGGTGCACATAACCCCCATATATTCTTTGAATTCCCAGTCAGACAATGGCACTGTATACCAGTATTAAAAATTATGGGTGCACATAACCCCCATATATTCTTTGAATTCCCAGTCAGACAATGGCACTATATACCAGTAGTAAAAATTGTGGGTGCACATAACCCCCATATATTCTTTGAATTCCCAGTCAGACAATGGCACTGTATACCAGTAGTAAAAATTGTGGGTGCACATAACCCCCATATATTCTTTGAATTCCCAGTGAGACAATGGCACTGTATACCAGTATTAAAAATTGTGGGTGCACGTAACCCCCATATATTCTTTGAATTCCCAGTCAGACAATGGCACTGTATACCAGTAGTAAAAATTGTGGGTGCACGTAACCCCAATATATTCTTTGAATTCCCAGTGAGACAATGGCACTGTATACCAGTATTAAAAATTGTGGGTGCACATAACCCCCATATATTCTTTGAATTCCCAGTCAGACAATGGCACTGTATACCAGTAGTAAAAATTGTGGGTGCACATAACCCCAATATATTCTTTGAATTCCCAGTGAGACAATGGCACTGTATACCAGTATTAAAAATTGTGGGTGCACATAACCCCCATATATTCTTTGAATTCCCAGTCAGACAATGGCACTGTATACCAGTAGTAAAAATTGTGGGTGCACATAACCCCAATATATTCTTTGAATTCCCAGTGAGACAATGGCACTATATACCAGTATTAAAAATTGTGGGTGCACATAACCCCCATATATTCTTTGAATTCCCAGTCAGACAATGGCACTGTATACCAGTAGTAAAAATTGTGGGTGCACATAACCCCAATATATTCTTTGAATTCCCAGTCAGACAATGGCACTGTATACCAGTATTAAAAATTGTGGGTGCACATAACCCCCATATATTCTTTGAATTCCCAGTCAGACAATGGCACTATATACCAGTAGTAAAAATTGTGGGTGCACATAACCCCCATATATTCTTTGAATTCCCAGTCAGACAATGGCACTGTATACCAGTATTAAAAATTGTGGGTGCACATAACCCCCATATATTCTTTGAATTCCCAGTGAGACAATGGAACTGTATAGCAGTAGCAAAAATTGTGGGTGCACGTAACCCCCATATATTCTTTGAATTCCCAGTCAGACAATGGCACTGTATACCAGTAGTAAAAATTGTGGGTGCACATAACCCCAATATATTCTTTGAATTCCCAGTGAGACAATGGCACTGTATAGCAGTAGCAAAAATTGTGGGTGCACGTCACCCCAATATATTCTTTGAATTCCCAGTCAGACAATGGCACTATATACCAGTAGCAAAAATTGTGGGTGTATATAGCCCCAATTCTATTGCTAGGGGACTTGCAGGGTATTCCTGAGGTGAAGGTGGGGGGGCACACCGTTGGAACGGGGATTTGGGGTGTATATATGGGGTATACGGGAATACACTGTCAGTGTGTTCCATTCAGGATCCTGGGAAAGCTGGGTTGCGGCGATTGAGCCCGTCAGTGCCACGTTACACTGACAAGCTTCTCCCTGGAATTGAAGTTATATGTAAGCCCAATATATTCTTTGAATTCCCAGTGAGACAATGGCACCATATGGCAGTAGCAAAAATAGTGGGTGTATATAGCCCCAATCCTATTGCTAGGGGACTTGCAGGGTATTTCTGGGGTGAAGGTGGGGGGGCACACCGTTGGAACGGGTATCGGGGGTATATATCGGGTATACGGGAATACACTGACAGTGTATTCCATTCAGGATCCTGGGAAAGCTGGGTTGCGGCGATTGAGCCCGTCAGTGCCACGTTACACTGACAAGCTTCTCCCTGGAATTTAGCTCTTACAAGAGCTGTTGTGGTTGTCTTCTCCTTCCTATCTAGCCTGTCCCTGCCTACCCAGAATCTAACCCCTAGCTAACTGGACGGAAACCTCCGTCCCCGGTGAATTGCAAGCTCAGAATGACGCGAAGCTGGGCGGCGCTGTTCTTTTAAATTAGAGGTCACATGTTTTCGGCAGCCAATGGGTTTTGCCTACTTTTTTCAACGTCACCGGTGTCGTAGTTCCTGTCCCACCTACCCTGCGCTGTTATTGGAGCAAAAAAGGCGCCAGGGAAGGTGGGAGGGGAATCGAGTAATGGCGCACTTTACCACGCGGTGTTCGATTCGATTCGAACATGCCGAACAGCCTAATATCCGATCGAACATGAGTTCGATAGAACACTGTTCGCTCATCTCTAATTATGAAATGTGCATAGCTTTCAGATAACTGTACAGATTGGCCTTGTAAGTTGAATTTCATGTATGCAGTACTCATATACAGAAAAAGCTATAAGACTATGTAAATGTACTGTATATCAACAACAATATAAATGCTGCCCATACAGTACAAAGGTCTTAGGAGCTCCTTAGTGAAATTCATCTACACGTTGTTATGGTTCAGATGCAGAGCAGGTAACAGAATAGTGAGTTATGCAAGAAAGTGTTAGCAAGACCAGGCCCGGAAAAAATCAGTGATAAAAACCGCCACAAAACACACCACACCCAGAGCAAGTCAAAACCAGCCTCCAGACACCTTCACCAGAGCGCCTAGTGGTGGAGTTGGACTTTGCAGAATCATTTGACTGGAATTGACACCACAGAGAAATACACTGCTACTTGGCACACCAATAGCAGGCACTAGAAGTCAGACACCAGATCTACACTCCACCCATCAGGAAGAATAGTCAATAAGAGGTCAGCAACAGAGTGAGCAGCAACGTACAATAACAAGAGACAGTGACGAATCCTGGGAATGTAGCAAGAGGTCAGAAGCCGAACAAGAGCAGGGTAGCAGAATGACAATCCAAGCGGGAAGTCCAGGAAACAAGCCAAAAGTCCAAAGCCAGTAGTCACTAAAACAGAAAACAGGAACAGGAGCCTAAACAAAGGAAAAACCTAATAGGTGGCAGAGAATAAGGAGATGGATGGACAGGGTTATAAAGACCCAGACCGGCAAATTGATTGAAGTACAATATCATAAAGGGGCATTTTTTCCAAGCGGACCCAGCGGTCTTAAAAGGGTCACAGCAGGATTCACAATCTTAACACATGTGTATTGAATCTTTAGCATTGGATAAAGTGATTTGTAAATGTTAACCTTTAAACAACCTGTATTTCAAACTATTGTAATATTATCTTACTGATTTGGACATGTTTTGTGATATAAAACACCCCAAATAGTAGCAACCTCCTGTAATCAATATATAAGGAGTTATCTGGGGGAATAATAAAGCTTACCAGTGCATCTCCTGCCATTTGTGGCATTAATATATTTTGTAATATATTTTGGCCCCTTTCTGTGAAATCCTGTATTTCTTTATTCTTTCCCTTGCTTTTCTTTTGAGTGCTGTACCCTGCTTCTTACAAAATGTATTAATAAATTCTTGCCAGAAAATCCCCCCCCCCCCCCGAAAAAAAAGTTTCACTTTAAGTAATCCATTCAAGAAGCAAAGTAATAGTACCACCTTGTGTTCTCCATATAGGCAATAGTCCCTAATAGTGCCCACTCCCCATAGGTAATAGCATCTACCACATTAGTAGTTCCTCATACAAGTAATAGTCCCTCCCAATACTTAATAGTGACCCGAGAATGTCCCTACATATATTTTAGTTTCCTCTTGCAGGAAATACTCCCACCCCACATAGATAATAGCCTGTCCACACCTCACAAGTGAATTACATACTTACGTCCACTTATACACAGTTCAGTGTTGCAGTGCCTGGCTATGCGTCTCTATTGTCCTTCTCTGAAATTCTCTAGATAAAGAAAATCTACCACCAGTGGCTGCTGTTTCTATGACTCTGAATTATTGTGTTGCACTTCCACTCCTCACCACTGGAGGCGGCTGTGTTTATCTTAGGAATTGCCTTTAACAAGATGACCAATCTGTGCCAATGTGAAGCCATCTTGTTTCCTATTTGGGCCTATTTATACCCATGAGGCAGTCCAGCCATTGCTCGAGTATTGTGACTTGTTCCACTATTCTGTTCCTTAGAACTGTCTTTCCCAGACTGTTCTACTCTTCACTAAATTATCACCTTATGATCCACAGTTCTAGCTGCACCCTAGACTATAACTTTGCTATTCCTGACTGCGCCTGACTTATTCCATCTGACCACCAGATTCCAGCTATGTCTACCAGAATCATAACAGTAGCTATGTCTATAGCCTTTGCCTTGGCACCACCCATCTCCACCTTGAGAAAATCCAGCAAGTATCTGAGGAGGAGATTTATAGCGATATTAAAGAGCAAAATGCCCCTCGAAAGATATCAATAAGGGAAGTATTTTGCTGTTAATTGTAAGGGTAGAGGTTCCCTGGTAGTAGATAAGTTGCACAAACTATAGGAATGTGGAGCCAAAATTGTGAAAGGCAAGGTTCTCATTTAGAAGGCCCATGGCATTTTATCAAACTCTGCAGACTTTCTGTGAAAAACGCTGCAGAAAATAACGCAATGCGTTTCCGCCGCAGTCATTACCACAGCGTTTTTTGGCTGTGAATCACTACGTGGGGTTTTAGCGTAAAGGTGTTTTGTTCAACAGGCAGTGGTTTAATTGGGCCGGAACTCAATTCCGGCATAATTAACAAATGTCTGTCAGCATTCTTGGATAATTTCTTAGTTTATACCATATAATTTACGCGGTATAAACTAAGAAATTATCTGACCTACAATGCGGAACATAATAAATGCTGTTACTTTCCTCTCCTGGCAGCTTCAGGTCTACTTGATGACATCTCCGATGTCACATCGGCATGGGGCTTGCATCCTTATGCGTCGCCCAAGCCCACTGCTCACATGATGTCCAGCGTCCCGTGCGTACTAATATTGAAAATGGCCAACGTGATCTGTGGGGAGTGCACTGGAGCCAGCAAGAGGTAAGTAGCAGGGGGGGTTTTGTTTCCTCCCCGGGCCCTGGGTCTCCAATTATTATAGTCTGGGGTTTGAAAAGATCCGAGAGTATAATAATTGTTCATGGGTGTCCACAATGGGGCATATAATACTGAGTGCAAGTGGCCACTTGGGGGCATATAATACTGTGTGCAAGGGCCACTTGTGGGCATATAATACTGTATGCAAGGGGTCACTTAAGGGTATATAATACTGCATTCAAGGGGCCACTTGGGGGCATAATTTATGCCTATATTGGGCATAATAATGTGTACAGGAATGCGCGTGTGAGGGGGCGGGGAGCCATTATTCCCTCTAAAAAAAAATTAAAATTTAAGCACTGTCAACAGGACATGTACAGCTTTACAATAGTGCTATTTGGTACAAATTAATTACCCTGTCCATAAGGTTCTGTGAGTGGTCTAGCCTCCCAAATTGACCTGACAGATTCACTTTAAGTATTGTGAGAAGGTGCTTTGCTTTATGCACCTCCATGGTTAGACTTGGCCAACATTGTTGTGCTCATCATCGTCATCACAATAACTACATTAAAGGGGTACTCCCACGTCGCATACTTACCCGTCTTCGTTCCTCTAAAATCTTCTGTCTTCCGGCTTTGTCTCGTCATTGGTGGGCGGGGTCACATATGCAAAGCCAAGCGGCGAGATGCCGCCGGCCCTGCGTGCGCGCTCATAGACCAGTCTACCCTTCACAATGCGAATACAGACCCGACACCCTGCGGGTCTGTATTAGCATTGTGAAGGCTAGACTGGTGTATGAGCTTGCACGCAGGGCCGGCGGCATCTCGCCGCTTGGCTTTGCATATGTGACCCTGGAGCGGAACAGCATCACTTCTGCCGCTGCTGTCTTCATGCAGGGCAGAAGCATAGCGATGTGCCTGTGCCGGCGTCTAACAGTCCCCAGCATCCGCCTATTACAGCGAATGCCGGGGAGTTAGACGCCGACACAGGTGAAGCCAGCAACATCGCTATGTGCCTGCCCTGCATGAAGACAGCAGTGGCAGAAGCGATGCTGTTATTCCGCTCCTCCGCCCCGGAATAGCAGCATCGCTTCTGCCGCTGCTGTCTTCATGCAGGGCAGAAGCATAGAGATGTTGCTGGCTTCACCTGTCCCCCAAAGGGTAAACTACCCCCCTCCTCCAGGCTCGCTCCCGTGTACTTAGCCCCTCCTCCCTCCCCCCTGAGAGCAGGCAGACACATCACTTGACTCAGGTCAGGGCTGTGGCCACAAAAAAATGAATAAAGTGAGATAGTGGCCAAACAAAGCAGTTTTGCTGAAGCAGTGTATTTAGGAAAAGTCTTACATTCACATTTACAAGCATTATAGATAGGATCCTTGTGACGGGACAACCCCTTTAAGAGTCCTCCTACATCCTCCAACTCCTCCTCAATTTCAGGACCCAGTTCTTCATCATCCTCAAGTTCTTTCTCCACATCATTTTGCTTATGCTGGTCACCGACAGCAAACTAGATATCTCTATAGCTTGTTGCATAATTTCTTCTACTATACAGTAAATTTGAGGGGAATGACCTTAGTGTTGCTGCACTTTTATCTACAGATAAATCTTTTAGCCTCAGGACATGACCCATGTCACTCCTACTGCCTTATCTCAAAATAACTCTGTCCCTGTGTTATGATGTGATGAATGCTGTGATGTTGTTATAAGTACGTTCTGTATGTTCTGTTCTGCTTACTTATTCTGCTTTGTCTGCCTAGCAACAGTGAGGTAGTAATGGAGGAGGAGCTGAGCTTAGGGGGAGGAGTTGTTAGACAGGGAGCCATGATGGAGCATGGAATAAAGTGTTCTGATCTACAAGAGTAACCATCTCATAGTGGACTTATTCCAGAAGACCTGCATCCTCACTACAACACTACAATTGGCGACGAGGATTAAGAATAATCAGCTAAAGGTATTTCACTGCTACAGAAAACTGTTTCCAAGACTGCAATCCTAGCACCAGCCATGGCCTGCTTACCCTCCTTTGCTGTATTTGATGTGCACCAGCCCCAAGCAAACTTAGCAGCATGCTGGAATAAATGGCTGAAACGCTTTGAGATATTCCTGCAAGCAATGAACATTACTGACAATGCAAGAAAGAAAGCCATGTTGTTACACTATGCAGGGGAGCAAGTCTATGATATCTTCACAACTCTGCCCAATACAGGGGAGGACAGTGACTATGATCTATGCAAAGCAGCAGTACCTAAGCATTTCTCTCCATACATAAATGCAGCTTTTGAAATTTTCAAGTTTAGACAGTCAAAACAGTCAGCAACAGAAACCATTGATGAATATCATGTCTGCTTAAGACAACTTGCAGCTTACTGTGAATTTGCTGATATAGACAAGGAAATTCTGATGCAAATCATACAAGGTTGTGTGTCCTCTAAATTAAGGAGACAAGCACTCAGAGATCCCACCATGACTTTAGCAAAGCTACTGGACATTGCACGTATTCATGATGCAGCAGAGAATCAAGCTAAACTTATAGAGAACACAGACTGTATACCAGAGCAGCCATCTTCTGTAGCAAAGCTCACTCAGAAGCCACATGTGCCTCACACACAGGCTGCAACCTGCTACAACTGTGGAGGTCCTTATCCTCATCAGAAACCATGCCCAGCAAAGGGAGTAACTTGTCATAACTGTGGGAAACAAAATCACTTTGCAAAAGTCTGCAGATCAAAATCACAATCTTCTCTCTCTGCTAAACAAGCCTTGCCACAGAAAGTTCAGGCAGTGCAGTCAGTGCCCCTTGCTGATGAGCCCAGCAGCACCTACTTATTCTCAGTGACTGAGGGGTCTCGCAATGTGCATGCAATGTCTAATCCCAAACAAGTCATCTTAATACATGGCAATCCGGTGGAGACACTGGTAGATACAGGGGCGTCTGTCAATGTTATTAGTCATGCCACTTATAGCCAGCTAAAGAACAAACCTGCTTTGCAATGTACTAACCTGAAGATATATCCTTATGGTTCAGCTACTGCATTACCCCTATGTGGCAAATTTCAGGCATTACTAACGGCTGAAGGGAAATCCATCACGGACACTTTCTATGTAGTGGAGTGTTCTGCAGACACTCTTCTCAGATGCAATAGTGCGGTATCTCTGGGCCTAGTGAAACTGGCAAACAGCGTAACACACTCTTCTGTCCAAACTATTATGCAGAAATATCCTCAACTCTTTCAAGGCATAGGAAAGCTGAAAGACTTTCAAGTGAAATTACACATTGACCAGTCAGTCCAGCCGTCAGTTCAACCTCACAGGCGCATCCCATTCCATGTCCGCAAGCTAGTGGAGAAAGAGCTACAAGACCTTGAGAAAGATGATGTTATTGAACGTGTCGAGGGCCCAACTCCCTGGGTCTCACCAATTGTTGTTGCGCCTAAACCTAAGCAGCCTGGTAAAATCAGGTTATGTGTGGATATGCGACATGCCAATTGAGCCATTCAAAGAGAAAGGCACATTACGCCTACCATTGATGATATTCTCACAGATCTAAATGGTGCAAAAGTATTCTCAAAAATTGATCTAAAATCTGGTTATCATCAGCTTGAATTGTGTTAGGATCACATCCTCCATCTTATATTCTGTCAGCCATCTTGTAAGCTTTTTCTCATATAAGCTTTATAAGAATGTCTGTTTAGAGTCTAAGAGACCCCTTTAGGGGATAAGGCGTGTGGAATGTTAATGGATGGGTTATAAATCCTTATCTGTTTGTAGTAAGGATCGCATCTTTGAAGGTGTGTAGAAACCAGTTCTGTAACCTGTTGGTCATTAGGCCAAAACCAGTATGGTCAGACAACATGTGATCATTATCTCTCTTGCTGCGATGTATACATCTAGAATTAGTGTAAGATGTTGGTTTACACATAAACATCTTAGATTCTTCTTGATGTCATGAGAAAGGTCATCCCAGTTTGGAACATAATAATGAGATGCAAACCTTATCCAATGGTCATGTGCCACAGCTTATGTTCAACCAATCATGTCAGTAGAATAGTCCAACCTGCTTTTGTCTGTATTGTATTTAAACTACCTTTTTGCACCATTAAAATCAGAACTCACTTAATACACTACACTGTGTGTGCGTGTCCGTGACTTCTCCAAGCTTGCATATTTAAATTAGACCTACGTCAGCATACGTAAGGGGTCTTTGCCCTAACAGAAATTGTCGCTCAACGTGGGGTATCGATGATCGTTTGATGTGCAACCAATAGAATACCAACCCATCCATCAACCGACTAAGGAGACGGGCCCGGAGGACCTCAGATGAATAAAACAGCGCTGTAGGTAAGCCTTTGTTTTACCATATAAGTAATCTGAGTTCCCACGTGTCCCGGATCCTGTGTGTTGATGTGTGAGGTTAGTGTTGCATATCGTTTTATAACAATCGATACCATTTTTATATAGCTCGGAAGAACCAAAAACGTATGTTGTTGTAGCGGGGTGGGAATGTTATACCTCATTCTTTGTATACTGTCCATGCTGTCATTTGATTGATACATCTGTTATAAAGTGTATAAGGCGGTACATTAGAGATTAGTGCAGTCTCTATCCTTAATCAAAAAGTACTGAGTGATTGAAAAGTCCTTGTTTAAGAACACTAGCCTCCAGCCGTGTCTGGACGGTCAGGGTCGAATGAGACCCGAGTAGTAGCACTAAGGACTGAGTAGAATCCGCGCAAGTACGTGCAAACATTCAGGTGTGTTTATGTAAAGGGGCATAGACAGAAAGTTGAGTCTATGGAAACCGAATGAGGTTTTATCCTGAGCACTACACCAGAATTTTGCACATTAGAGATTAGTTCAGTGAAAACAGAGTAGTGACTGTTGAGAGTTCCCATTAAGAGAGATCTGTGTGAAATCTGTGTGAAGTTTGGGGATCTGTGTGACCCCCAGAGAGATCTGTGTGAAATCTGTGTGAAGTTTGGGGGATCTGGGTGACCCCCAGAGAGATCTGTGTGATCCTTTATTGTCTTAATTGCCCTAGAGGGGTGGGAAGCTCTCAGCAGATTTGGCCATCAGCGAAAAATGGGGAAGGGATCCTCTAAGATATGGTACACCCCATATGAACTAATAGAGATGGGAGAAGGAAAAGAGGTTGCTGCCGAAGTAAAAACAATTTTTAAAAGAGCAGGTGTCCCCAAGACAGGACTGTTTGATAGTAGATTTTGGGACCAATGGAGATTAGATCATGCAGGACAGATACGGGAGCATAAGTTACAAAGAGGGATATATGCTCTGATTGAAAGTAGTAACAGGGCAGAGAAGGGGGACTGGCCTCAGAAATCGGGTAATAAGAAGGTTGTACTATATGCTTTACCCTCCGCCGTGATTTTAAATAAAAAAGGACGGCAAAATCCACCCTCTGCACCCCCACCATATGGAGGTCCAGAGGGATGGACTTGTAGGGTTTGTAGTCAGCAAAATCTTTACTACAGAGAAACTTGTCTGGCGTGTGGAGCTCATCGCTCCCACGTACAACAAGTAAAAATGTTACAACCACCCGATGATGAGGCCCTTCCACCTTCACCAGAGCCAACACAACACTTGTACCCAGTGTTGACAAGGTCCCAGACAAGGAGAACCTTGGGTGTCCAGGACCCCCATGGAGAGACAGGGACTGAGATTGAAAATAATTCAAAAGAAGGGACATCCCGAACTCCGCAAAGAGGAGCAGGAGGGGGGGAGACAGGTAGTCAAAACATCACTACTACCACAGTTGAATGGCGACCCTGGACCCCCAGTGAACAATTGGCCCTTTGCCAACAGTTGCCAGACCCTCAGCTAGAGCCCAGTGCCTTTCTTAGAAAAATGAAAATGATCCAGATGAATTATAAAGCTAGTTGGAAGGATCTTATGGCCCTTCTACAGGTCAAATGTACTGAGGGACTGATGGGAACCATCAATCTTACTGCCCAGTTTGGTAGACATCAGCCCGGCAGTACAGAAACCACTGGGAGCGGGGACGAGTTCTTGGATAGATTACAATTATGGTGTGACAAACAAGCAGAAACCAGACGCACTGCTTTAACTACTTGTAGAAGGGAAAAGGGAGAGTCTATTGAAGCGTATTATGGCAGACTACTCACTAAGGTAGTAGACTCTGGGTGGGACCAGGCCCCTAATGCTTTGAAAAACACCATGATTGCTGAAGCATTCATGCAAGGAATCGGACCAAATATGGCCGAAAAGATCAGAGGCTGCACCCCAGATTGGAGACGCACAAACCCAGATGATTTGTATGCCAAGGCTGTTGGGTTTGCTGTAGATGAGAGAGAGAGAAAGGCAGTCGCTCCAGTAAAAAATTACACCAATTCTGGTACCATAAACCCGGGAAATCCAAGGAATCAAGGCCGACAGGGCACCCGCCATAGACAACAAGGGCAGAGGGGCATTCAAATATGTTTTAATTGTAGAAAACCGGGACATCTGGCCAGAGATTGTTTGTGCCCAAACCAAAGGGACAATTATAGAGCACCTGCCCCTACTCAGGTTCAGGACAACTCACAATGAAGGTCAGGCTCTCCAGCCCCAGTATCCCTCTTATCTTCAGCAGAAAGAGGTATACAAATTTTCCAACCTGTATTGATTAATGGAAAGGAGGTGCCGTTCCTCATAGACACTGGGGCAACTAAATCTTGTGTCAGCAAAGACATTGTTACTCATTTTGATTTACCCTTGTCTGGTGAGAGTCAGTTAGTTCAGGGAGTATCAGGTCCCCCTACCCCGTTTTACCAGACAAAGCCCATAGAAACGTCCTTTCAGGGGAGCAGGATTTTGACTAGATTCCTTGTCTCTGAAACCTCAGACAATATTCTAGGTACTGATGTGATGGGAGTACTGGGTTGTAACATCATGCTGCACCCCTCTGGTGAAGCTTATGTACAAACCACACATACCAATCACGAGATACTTTGTTTAGTATCTGCAGCAGTGAATACTCCACATTCAGTATTCACCCTCACTGAGGAAGAAAGCGTGTTATTGTCTAAGGTTCCAGAAGGTCTGTGGGCAATAAGTAAAACGGATTTGGGCAAGTTAGATGTTCCTCCTGTTATGGTGAACTTGAAATCAGGAGCCCAGCCACCTAGAATCAAACAGTACCCACTGACACATGCCCAAGAAGATGCTATAGCCACAACTATAGTAGAATTGCTAAAAGCTAAGGCTCTAAAAGAATGTACATCAGTGGCCAACACACCACTGTTCCCTGTTAAAAAGAAGGGCAAAAAGGGTGAACCAGATACTTACCGCATGGTCCATGACCTAAGAGAGTTGAACAAAGTCACCTTGCTAGAGACCCCGGTAGTGCCCAACCCTCATACTTTACTGTCTGCAATTCCTACAGGGACCACGTATTATAGTGTCGTGGATCTCTGTAATGCTTATTTCAGTGTGCCCCTGCACCCCGATTGCCAATACCTATTTGCCTTCACTTTTAGAGGTAAACAATACACCTGGACAGTCCTACCACAGGGGGCACAAAATAGTCCAAATCAGTTCACAAGGTGTCTCACACTGATCATGAATGCCTGGGACCCTCCCTCTGATGAGGTTGTATTATTGCAATATGTTGACGATCTTCTTCTTTGTGCCCCAGATAAACAGACATGTGAAGCCGCGACCATAAGCCTGCTGTGTTTCCTCTACCAGAACGGGTGTAAGGCCAGTAAAGACAAGCTGCAATTTTGTAAGCAAAAGGTGGTGTTCTTAGGACATTGTCTGAGCCAAGGTACCAAACATCTTTCAGATGAACGGACCAAAGTGGTAAGGGAAATGCAGGTGCCAACCTCCCATGCTCAGTTACGTACCTTTTTGGGTCTGGTGTCATACTGTAGGCCATGGATCAGATCTGCATCCCTGACCATGCAGCCCTTGTATGACTGTCTCTCATCTAAACCATTCAGTCTGACACCAGAGGCTTTGGACGCATTTTATCAACTTAAGCTCCAGATAGTCAGTGCACCTGCCCTAGGCTTGCCTGACTATCAGAAGCCCTTTCAAATCTATGTCACTGAGATGATGGGACATGCTACTGCAGTTCTCACACAACAACATGGAGATAGAAAGCGTCCCGTGGCATACTATAGTGCACGTTTGGATGCTGTCGCAAGGGGAACGCCCTCTTGTGTAAGGGTTGTACTCTCCGTACAGGCCCTGCTGGAGAAAAGCTCAGACATTGTCCTAGACCACCCCCTAGTGGTATACACACCACATGACATCCATGCAATCCTCACACAGGTAGACAGACGTCATCTTTCTTTGGCGAGACAGAGCAAAATGGAATTTGCTCTACAATCCTCCTCCAACATCTCATTTCAGCGTTGTTTAACTCTGAATCCTGCAACTCTTTTACCAATAGGAGTGCATGATTCAAAGGGGGGAATAGAGGATGAGATATTTTTAAACTCCCTCTCAGAAGGTGACTTATTTGACAGCCAACATCAGCATGACTGTGTTGACCTGATGTCTCAAGAGACAGTCGGCTTCAGTCATGTTACTGATGCCCCATTGGAGAATCCTGACTATGAGATGTTTGTGGACGGTTCTAGGTACTTAACAGAAAAAGGCAAATTTGTTACAGGGTATGCTGTAGTCACTACACATGACACCATAGTACAAGAAGCCCTTCCACCACACATGTCAGCACAAGAGGCTGAACTGAAAGCCCTTATAGAAGCCTGCAAAGTAGCGAAGGATAGCACAGCAAACATTTACACTGACTCCAGGTATGCGTATGGCATTGCACATGATTATGGCCCAATATGGAGGTCTAGGAACTTCCTGACGGCACAGGGCAAGCCAATTAAGAATGGAAACTTAGTAAGTCAGCTAATGGAAGCCATATTGCTCCCTAAGCAATTGGCAATTGTGAAAGTCAAAGCTCACACAAGGGGAAGAGACCCAGAGAGTATTGGAAATGAGAAGGCTGATCGAGCAGCAAAAGCAGCGGCACTACTGCCATGGAAGGGTCTCAACCAGGTGAGCAAGATGGATATTGACCTAGCAGACCCCAAGGGGCTGTACGCTAAGGTGACTGGTGAGGAAGTTGAGAAATGGGCAAAGGCTGGTGCCAGAGAATGTGAAGGAATGTGGAAAATGGGGGATAGACTGTGTCTGCCCGCAGCAGTATACCCCCAAATGGCTGGTTTGGCCCACGGTAAGGTGCATGCCTCTCGAAATGCCATGGAGTCACTAGTGGGTAAATTATGGTTTGCCCCAGGTTTTGGAAGGGCTGCAGGGAATCACGTAAAAGCATGTCACATATGTGCTCTACACAATCCAGGACAGGTAGTTAAAACACCTACCAAATGCACACCAAAATCCCTGTATCCATTCCAAAGATTACAAGTAGATTACATACAATTGCCTAAATCTGGAACGTACGAAAATGTGTTGGTCTGTGTGGATTTGTTCTCAGGTTGGGTGGAGGCCTATCCAGTCAGCCGAGCAACCGCACAGGTAACTGCCAAGAAATTGATGTCTGAGCTTGTGTGTAGATTCGGGATACCTGAGGTGATAGAGTCTGATAGAGGTACACATTTTACAGGTGAGATAATGAAGGAAATAATGTCTGCATTAGGGATTGAACAAGCTTTCCACACACCCTACCATCCCCAAAGTTCAGGCAAAGTGGAAAGGCTGAATGGCACACTCAAGTTAAAAATCCAGAAAGCCATGGCAGAGACAGGAAGGCCCTGGCCAGAGTGCCTATCTCTAGCATTATACTCAGTGAGGACCACTCCGAATAGAAAGACAGGTCTGTCGCCATTCGAGGTGCTTTTTGGAAGTGTGCCTAGACTAGGGTTATATTTTCCCCAGACTTTACAACTTAATTATGACAGCACTGCCAGCTATGTCCAGAACTTGTGTCAACGATTGAAAGTAACACATGAGCAGGTGTTTTCTTCTATTCCAGACCCTTCTGATCTTTCAGGAACACACAGCTTGCAGCCTGGTGATTGGGTGGTCGTGAAAAGACATACCAGGAAGCCTCTTGAACCCAGATATGACGGTCCCTTCCAAATACTGCTGACAACTGCCACTTCAGTCAAATTGGAAGGAAAATCTACCTGGATACACGCTTCCCATTGTAAAAAGGTTCCTGAACCACGGCAGGAATGAAGAGATGGACATTACTTGTTTTATGCTTTCTAAAAGGACTCACAATCAGCGGAGCCTGGAAATCTCTTCAGGGACCTAGAGAAGTTGACAATAAATTTGTCAGACATCATCTTATAATGGTAGAAGGGTTCAATAAGGCCCTCAAAAATTGTTGGATATGCACTCACTCACCCATCTCATCCTCTAGTCTACCGTTCATAGCTGTGCCTGTCCCCATGGAAGAACTGATCGACTGGTCTGGTTGTATGGATCACACCCACAATACGAAAGAATCAGTGTGGAAATTGTGGGCAAATGTTACTGTGGGGATACCAATAGTGGGATGGACAGATTACCCATGGTGGCAAGGTAACCTTACTGGGGATAATGAGAATATCCAATATGTGACGTATAATGGAGATAGATGGGTTACCCAAAAGAAATCCACTGTTAATCGGTTAGGAGAAATTCCCCAAACCAGACTACAGATAAGTTTTGCTGATGATGGGAAAAAGAGAGGGGATTTTTGGACACCTTGGGTCATAGAAAGAACATTACACAACACGTCCTGGGAACATGCTCATCTATTCATAGAAGGGAATAATCACACATGTAAGGAGATCCCCGGGAATATAGAATGTGTAAATGAGACAATTGAAGAAAGACTTTATAGGAAAAAGAACCTCAACTTTGTTTGTGGAAATCGAGATTTTGGATATTGTGGGGCCCTGGGTAAACAACCATCTTGGTGTATGCTGAAAAATGTATCCAGCTTTGTGGACCTTGTGCACAAACTTATTACCCAACACTCAGCCTTCTTTGCTCTACCTCCTCAGATGTATTGGGCATGTGGCAACAATGCATACAAGTGGTTACCGGTGGGGGTGAAAGGTACATGTACAATAGTAAGACTTACTCCTGCCACCTTTATAGTTGATAGACTAAATGCAAAAGCCATACCTAAGCACACTCTGTACAAGAGAGCAGCTGATAACACCCCTAGGAAAAGTGGTAGACCCCACCTGGTCCAAATGAGTACAGGAAACAAAATAGTCAGTACAGTCCTTGTTTATCCAATGATAACGCAAACCTGGGATAAGCTAGTAGAAGCCACCGATTACTTAGATGATCAAATATGGGGTATATTAGGCGTACTTAACACCACCATAGCAGTACAAAACCAGCTGATCATAGTCACCAACCAACACACCCTGGTACTAGATTATGTTACTGCGGCCCAGGGTGGGATGTGTCAGGTGGTGGGACCTAGCTGTTGCCATTATATCGATCCAGAAGGTAATATCAAAGGAAAACAAGAATTAGAGAATATATACAAATTAAGGGAAGAATATGAGAAGGAGGTGGGGAAAAAGGAAGATAGCTGGTGGGCCGACACTTTTTCCTTTCTGAATCCTGTTAATTGGTTCAAGGGAATAGGTGGATGGATAACTGGGATATTACAAATCATTGTACAAAGTGCCATGGTCATATTGTTTATATATTGTTTTTTCAAGTTAATTTTAATATGCTTTAATAGATGTTATGATAAAGATAGATATAAGTGGTAGACATTTATAAAAAAAATATCAGATGGGGAATCCAGCAGGGCTGGCATTTAGGGAACTAAGTGAATGTACTCATCTGATATGAAAATAATAAATGTCTTAATGGGGGAATTGTTAGGATCACATCCTCCATCTTATATTCTGTCAGCCATCTTGTAAGCTTTTTCTCATATAAGCTTTATAAGAATGTCTGTTTAGAGTCTAAGAGACCCCTTTAGGGGATAAGGCGTGTGGAATGTTAATGGATGGGTTATAAATCCTTATCTGTTTGTAGTAAGGATCGCATCTTTGAAGGTGTGTAGAAACCAGTTCTGTAACCTGTTGGTCATTAGGCCAAAACCAGTATGGTCAGACAACATGTGATCATTATCTCTCTTGCTGCGATGTATACATCTAGAATTAGTGTAAGATGTTGGTTTACACATAAACATCTTAGATTCTTCTTGATGTCATGAGAAAGGTCATCCCAGTTTGGAACATAATAATGAGATGCAAACCTTATCCAATGGTCATGTGCCACAGCTTATGTTCAACCAATCATGTCAGTAGAATAGTCCAACCTGCTTTTGTCTGTATTGTATTTAAACTACCTTTTTGCACCATTAAAATCAGAACTCACTTAATACACTACACTGTGTGTGCGTGTCCGTGACTTCTCCAAGCTTGCATATTTAAATTAGACCTACGTCAGCATACGTAAGGGGTCTTTGCCCTAACAATTGTATCCAGACTCCAGATATATCACAACTTTTAGCACTCATGTCGGTCTAAGAAGGTTCAAGAGGCTGAATTTTGGCATTTCATCGGCTGCAGAAATCTTTCAGAATGTTATCAGGCAGGTTCTTTCAGGAATACCTGGAGTCCTCAATGTTAGTGATGACATCCTTATCTTTGGCACAACCCAAGAGGAACATGACAATCACCTAGAACAAGTCTTTCAGAGACTGCAGACCTGCAATTTAACTGTTAATCCATCAAAATGCGAGTTCAACAAGACGTCATTGAACTTTTTTGGCTACATTTTTTCTGAAAATGGTGTTTCTGCAGACCCTGAGAAAGTAGCTGCCATAACCTCTGCTAGCCAGCCACAAAATGTCTCAGATGTTCGAAGTTTTCTTGGTCTGGTCACATACTGTGGACGATTTATACCTGATCTGGCTACTGTTTCTGAACCCCTACGACAACTCACTAAAAAGGATACTCCTTGGTCATGGACAGTTGAACATCAATCAGCATTTGATACACTTAAGTCCAGTCTTTCTAGTGACACGGTCATGGCCTATTTTGACCCACTAAAGTCTACTGAGCTCATTGTGGATGCCAGTCCTGTAGGCCTTGGTGCAATTTTAACTCAGGTGTCCAAAACTGGCAGTATCTCTACAGTCTCCTATGCAAGCAAGGCTTTAACAAAAACGGAACAGCGCTATTCTCAAACTGAGAGGGAAGCTCTCGCAGTTGTATGGGGATGCCTTCATTTTCATCTTTACCTCTTTGATCGTCCATTCACAGTGGTCAGTGATCATAAACCACTCATTCCAATCTTCAATAAACATTCATCAAAGCCACCCCCACGACTTGAACGCTGGCTACTCCGCCTGCAGAACTATCGCTTTCACTTGAGATATGAGGCAGGAGCTGGGAACCCTGCAGACTATTTTTCAAGACACCCTTCACCACAGTCTACCAAAGATGACTTGCCTGCCACTGTCTTAGCTGAGGAGCATGTAAATTTCATTGTTACCCATTCTGTGCCAAGAGCAATGACCCTCGAAGAAATTAAACATGCGGTGGATTCTGATCCCCAACTTCAGTTGGTAATTGACACTGTTCGGTCTAAGAACTGGAACTCTTTTCTAGCTGAGACTCGTCTTCAACCGCAGGGCCAAACAGCATATTTGCAGGCCTTCTTTAATGCAAGACACTCTCTTTCTGTATCTGACTCAAACATACTACTACGTGACAACCGCCTGGTCATTCCTCAGAAACTTCAGAGTAGAGTGATCGATCTGGCCCATGAGGCCCATCAAGGTATAGTTAAAACAAAGCAATTACTTAGGGAGAAAGTATGGTTTCCTGGACTAGATAAACAAGTGGAAGCACTTATTGCCACATGTATACCTTGCCAAGCAACTACGGTGGACCATAGCCGAGCACCAGTACAAATGACACCTCTGCCAGACAATCCATGGACTGCTGTGAGTGTTGATTTCTGCACTTTGCCAGATCATTCCTATTTACTGGTTGTCATAGATGATTTTTATAGGTTTCCAGTCATTGAACCCGTTTCCACCACCTCTGCAAGAGCTGTCATACCAAAACTGGACAAAATCTTTTCTGCATATGGCATACCTGAAACAGTGAAGACTGACAATGGGCCACCTTTCAATAGTGCAGATTTTCAGTCTTTTGCAACTTATCTTGGTTTTAACCACAGGAAAATAACTCCTTACTGGCCTCAAGCCAATGGTGAAGTGGAGCGCTTCATGCAATCAATCAACAAAACTCTTCGGATTGCTACCATGGAACACAAGGATTTGCAGCAAGAATTGTACAGATTCCTTAGACAGTACAGAGCCACCCCACACTCTACTACAGGAACTCCGCCAGCGACTGCGCTTTTCGGCAGGCCTTTGCGCATTAAGCTTCCAAACATCCCAGTAGTTCACGTCCAGACTCCATTGGTCCTCAATGATTCCCTTGCCAAAGGCAGGATGAAAAGATATGCAGATAAGAGAAGTTGTCGCTTCAAACAGCTGGATGTGGGGGACTGGGTCCTTGTTAAAAGGCTGAGACCCAGTGACAAGTTATCATCCCCTTATCATCCAGAACCCTTTCAAGTCGCACACGTCAAAGGTACCATGGTTACTGCTCAACGCCAGGCTCATCAAGTGACACGAAATGTCTCCCATTTTAACCCCTTCCCGCCGATGGCATTTTTTGATTTTCGTTTTTCGATTTTGACTCCCCTCCTTCTAAACCCCATAACTTTTTTATTTCTCCGCTCCCAGAGTCATATGAGGTCTTAATTTTTGCGGGACAATTTTTTCTTCATGATGCTACCATTAATTATTCTATATAATGTACTGGGAAGCAGGAAAAAAATTCAGAATGGGGTGGATTTGAAGAAAAAATGCATTTCTGCGACTTTCTTACGGGCTTTGGTTTTACGGCATTCATTGTGCAGCCAAAATGACCTGTCCCCTATATTCTGTGTTTCGGTACGGTTCCAGGGATACCAAATTTATATGGTTTTATTTACATTTTGACCCCTAAAAAAAATTCCAAAACGGTGTTAAAAAATTTTTTTTCTAAAAGTCGCCATATTCCGACGGCCGTAACTTTTTTATACATAGGCGTACGGGGATGCATAGGGCGTCTTTTTTTGCGGGGCCGGGTGTACTTTTTAGTTCTACCATTTTCGGGAAATGTTATTGCTTTGATCACTTTTTATTCAAATTTTTATCAAAATTAAAACAGTGAAAAAACGGCGGTTTGGCACTTTTGACTATTTTTCCTGCTACGGCGTTTACCGAACAGGAAAAATATTTGTATAGATTTGTAGAGCGGGCGATTTCGGACGCGGGGATACCTAACATGTATGTGTTTCACAGTTTTTAACTACTTTTATATCTGTTCTAGGGAAAGGGGGGTGATTTGAACTTTTAATACTTTTTATATTTTTTTATATTTTTTTTTACCTTTTTTTTTTTTTTTTTTTTTCATTTATTAGACCCCCTAGGGGTGTTGAACCCCAGGGGGTCTGATCACTAATGCAATGCATTACAATGCTAATGCATTGCAATGCATTGCAAAAAAGCATCATCTCTTTTGCAGGCTGTATACACGAGCCTGCAAAAGAGAGAATTTGCAGACCGGCTGGGAGCCTTTAACAAGGCTTCCGGCTGTCATGGCAACGGGGGGTCGGCCCTGGAGCATGCTCCAGGAGCCGGCGATCCCTGCCAAAATGGCGGCGCCTATGCGCCACCGGGAAAATGGCGCCTCCGGCGCCTTTGACAGCAGCGCCGGAGGGGTTAATGCCTCCGATCGGTCCGGGGACCGATCGGAGGCATTAGAGCCGGTTGTCTACTGCTTAAAGCAGTAGACACCCGGCGGCTATGACGGCCGCCCGGCTCCCGGGCGGTCGCCATAGTTACAGACCCGACACGCGCCGTACTATTACGGCGCATGTCGGGAAGGGGTTAAAAAGCTTTGTGACTACAACCCAAGAGCAACTGCAGAGGAGACAGATGATGAGGAAATTTCACCAGGTACAACTGGTTCAGCAACACCAACAAGAGATACTGAAAATTCACAGACTGTTTCTGATAACGAGATGTTTCAACGCTACCCGACAAGGATAAGTCGAAGGCCACCAACGCACCTCAGGGACTATGTTCTGCAGTAAAATTTTCTTTTCAGTTCGGACCTTTTATTTATTGTTCATTTATAATGTTTGCATTTTATTTTATTTTTTTTTTATAAGAAGGGGAGAGATGTGATGTTGTTATAAGTATGTTCTGTATGTTCTGTTCTGCTTACTTATTCTGCTTTGTCTGCCTAGCAACAGTGAGGTAGTAATGGAGGAGGAGCTGAGCTTAGGGGGAGGAGTTGTTAGACAGGGAGCCATGATGGAGCATGGAATAAAATGTTCTGATCTACAAGAGTAACCATCTCATAGTGGACTTATTCCAGAAGACCTGCATCCTCACTACAACACTACAAATGCTATAATTATTAAAGGTGGAACTCAAGCAAGTTGTTGTGCCCCATTACAAGCAGTACAAAGGTAGACTATTTGAGGCCTTAAAGCAGACCTGGGCAATGTACGGCCCGCGGGCCACATCCGGCCCTCTGACTGCTTCTATCCGGCCCGCATAGCTAGTGGAAGTTTGTTTAAAGGGGTATTCCCACGTCGCATACTCACCAGTTTTCATTGCTGTAAAATCTTCTTTCTTCCTGGGTTCTTGCATCATTTGGTGGGCGGGGTTTCACATGCAACCTGCCGTTTAGCTCCGCCCACCCATATTGGACTATGAAGTACAGGCAGCAGCAACTCCATTCTGTGTTACATACAGAGACTGCCTGTCTCTGCCATAATGAACACAATTGTATTAGCTAGCCTGATAACTGGGAGAACAGAAGACGAGTTGAGAAATGAAAGCAGCTCCTCTCCCCTATCTGACAGCAGGAAGCTAGGTCACGTGGTGTAGACACAGGAATAGCTAGAAACACAGGCTGGCTCCCGTGCACTTAGCCCCTCCTCCCTCCCCCCTGAGAGCAGCAGATACATCGCTTGACTTTTGAGCTGATAAGTCAAGGGCTGTGTCAACAATGAATTGAATAAAGTAAGATAGTGGACAAACAAAGCAGTTTGGCTGAAGCAGTGTATTTAGGAAAAGTCTTAAATCCACATTAACAAGCAGTATAGATAGGATCCTTGTGATGGGACAACCCCTTTAAGGACCTGTGATGATGTCATCACAGCCTATCACCAGGATAGGCTAAGGCTCGTTAGTGGGCGGAGCCACACGGGACTGTGTGTTTGATGCAAGTTGCCAGCAGTGGAGGCTGCTGGAAGATAAAGAGGAGACAAGAGATAGTATGAGTGAGCAAGAGGGGGGAACTGGGAGCAGATGTAGGGGGGCAGTTACACTGAAGGCAGATGGAGGGTGACATTAAACTGGGGGGCAGATGGAGGGGGAACATTAAACTGGGGTCAATTGGAGGATGATATTAAACCATGGGGGGTGGCTGGAGGGGGACATATCTGCCTCTAGTTGCGCCCAGTTTAATGTCCCCCTCCAACTACCCCCACTGTTTAATGTCCCCCCTCCAGTTGCCCCAGTTTAATGTCCCGTCTAGTTTCTGCTAGTTTAAACTGGGGCATGAGGAGTGGGACTTAATACTGTGGCACATTATAATGTGGGAGCATATAATATATGGGTGACTGTAAGATAAGATAAGATAAGATAATCCTTTAATAGTCCCACAGTGGGGAAATTTCAGTATGTTTCAGCTGCATAGTAATACAGATACATGGTAATACACAGTAAATATTGCAGAAGTAGTAGACACACATATGCTGAGAAAGATATACTAGGAGTCCATAGCAGCTTAGGAACAGAGAAGAAAGAAGGAGGACATTCATAATCATTAGTTCTCTGTGCAGAGTGATCTTCGCTTGGTCTGATGTAGATTATACAGCCTGGTCGCGGTTGGAAGGACCTGCGATAGTGCTCCTTCTCACACTTGGGGTGAAGCAGACGGTCACTTACAGTGCTGCCAAGTCCCATCAGGGTCCCATACATGGGGTGGGATTTGTTCTCCCACATGGAGGTCACCACAGACAGTATCCTTCTGTCACCCACCACCTGTACTGGATCCAGGGGGTTCCCCAGGACAGAGCTGGCCCTCCTGATCAGCCTGTCAAGTCTATTTCTGTCCCTGGTTGATATACTGCTCCGCCAGCAGGCTACACCGAAAAAGATGGCTGAGGCAACCACAGAGTTGAAGAAGGCCCTAAGAAGTGTCCCCTGGACTCCAAAGGCCCTTGGAGCCTGCAGAGTCTGCTGTGGCCCTTTCTGTGCAGCGCCTCCAGGTGATCAGCCCAGTCTAGTTTATTATTGAGGAGCACACCCAGATACTTATAGGTCCTGACTATCTCAATGCTTGTCCCACCAGGGTCGGAGCACCTCTCCGTTTCCCAAAGTCCACCACCATCTCCTTGGTCTTCCCAGCATTAATCCTGAGCTTGTTCCGCTGGCACCATTCAACAAAATCCCGATTTAAGTCTCTGTATTCCCTATCGTCGCCATCGGTGATAAGGCCGACTATAGCAGAGTCATCGGAGTACTTCTGTAAGTAACAGCTGGAGGAGTTGTGCCTAAAGTCAGTAGTGTACAGTGTGAAGAGAAATGGGGCAAGAACTGTACCTTGTGGTGCCCCCGTACTACAGATCACAGTGTCAGACACACAGTCCTGGGCTCTCACATACTGAGGGCGGTTTGTCAGGTAGTCTAGGATCCAGTTGGACAGGTGATGGTCCACACCACCAAGGTTCAGCTTCTCCCTCAGTAGCCCTGGCTGAATGGTGTTGAACGCACTGGAGAAATCAAAGAACATTATTCTCACAGTGTTCCCGGGTTTCTCCAGGTGAGAGAGAGCTCTATGAAGAAGGTGGATGATGGCGTCATCTACCCCAATGCCCGGCCGGTAGGCAAACTGGAGGGGGTCCAGAGCGGAGCTCACTAGGGGGCGTAGGTGTGTCAGGACCAGTCTCTCTAGGACCTTCATCAGGTGGGATGTCAGTGCTACAGGTCTGTAGGAGGATTATGCTTTGTGGGGGCACATGGAAAATGATTGAGAATGGTCAGAGTCAGCGTAGAAGTGGGTGGAGCTAAGTTTGCCACAGCACACATGGTCTAGAACTGTTTAAATTTCTCATGTGGCCCCATGGCAAAATTAATTGCCCACCCCTGCCTTAAAGCCATATAGTATCACTGGCCCTTTTTTTCAGTGGTATACAACGTTTATATTTGTCTCCCAGCACTGCTTTCCCAATTCTACCACTCTTACATTCACCATAGGTAATGGTACTTGTCAGGGCTGCCCTCTGTCCCTTCTATTGTTTGTATTGTGGATTGAGCCATTAGCCTCTCATATTAGACAACATCCCTATATTTCTGGATTGAAAGTACATAGTAAACAGGTTACAATTTAACTCTTTGCTAATGGCATGCTCCTTACTCTTACTAAAAATTTCCTTACCTAACCTCCATGTTGTTCTCCGCGCTTATGGTGGATTGTCGGGCTATAAAACAAATCTAAAATTTAAGCTCTTTCCTATCCTAGTAGTCTCTCTAGCTTCTCCAACAAAACTTTCACTACTAATGGAGGGTGGCCTCCCTGCAATATCTAGGGGTATGTCTTACCCCTTCACATTCTACAATATATTCTACCAATTCCCCCCTGTTTGCAGGACTGCAAAGACTCGTAGGTAGATGGCGACACCTCCCCATGTCTTTCTTTGGACATATTGCAGCGACTTAGATGACCCTCTTACCTAAGCTTTTATACTATTTTGAAATGCTCCCAGTGGCTATACACAGGGGCGAGCTCAGGGAAATGCTGTCAAGGAACTCACCATACAGATCAGAGATAGCAGGGTTAGGTTATGAAAATATATCTATGTAAAAAGAAAAAGACATGGCCTGCACTTCCCAGTCTTATATATTGATCTAGTGCTTTTCAGCAAATTCTACAATACTGAACATGGGGTTCTTAGCAGAGGTTAACCTAGCCTTTCTGCTGCCTGAGGCGGATGATCAATAGGCACCCCTTCCCCCCGTACTGAATACCGGGGGGGGGGGGGGGGGGTTCTGGGAGATTAATCTTATGATTGTCCACCTCAGGCAGTGTGTGTGTGTGGGGGGGGTGCTGGTGGTAACATTACGGTGAATACAATGCAGGAATATTTTGTGCAGTAATACTCACAGGAGACGTCTTCCCCCATTTCCCGTCTCTTTCCTTTGGACCGCAATGACCACTTCTTCCAGCTGTGACTTGACTCTGAATTCCATCCACTTTTCTCTGACTGTAAAATGCTAAGATTTTTCCCATGGGGCCCTGGCCTTAACCCCTTCCCGACATTCGCCGTAATAGTACGGCGCTGCTGGGAAGGGCTTCCCGCAAACCGCAGTACTATTACGGCGGATGCATGGTGCGCACACAGAAACTGTGTGCGCACCATGCGCTGCGGGTGACAGCCGTATGTTACGGCTGACATTGCCCTGTAACACCCGCGGTCGGAACCGGGGTGTTAACCCCTGATATACCGGCGGTCAACATGACCGCCGGCACCTCCGGGGTTTCGTTTGAAAATGGCGGCGATCGGCACCCCCCGCGCCGGTTACGGGGGGTGCCGGTGTTCGTAGGGGGCAGCCCGGGGTCTGATCAGTGACCCCGGGTCTGCCCCATCACTTACCCCCTTCACTACCTGGTTGATCCTGCCTAAAAAGGAAGCTGTCAGCCTGTGCGTCTACACAGGCTGACAGCTTCCTATACTCTGCAATACACGTGTAACACGTGTATTGCAGCGTATGTGTAGTGAAGCAGTGATCAGCCGATCACTGCTTCAATCCCCCATGGGGACAGAAAAAAAAAGTTTGAAAAAAGTAAAAATAAAAAAGTTTAAATAAGTTTAAAATAAAATAGAAATAAATAAAGACCCAAAAATCCCTTTTTCCCCATATAAAATGTTTTATTATGTAAAATAAAGAAAAATAGAAAAAAACATTACATATTTGGTATCACCGCGTCCGTAATAACCGGAACAATAAAATTAAAACATTATTTAACCCGAACAGCGAACGTCGTAAAAAAAAAAACGTAGAAAATTAGCTCCTTACTCATAGCCTGGCTATGAGTAATTTAGAAGCTCCGAAACGCGTCAGCCGGACGCTGCTTGTCTTCCCTCCATGCTGGCCACACTGAGCGTTTTTTACATTTAAATATGGATGTTATCTTATTTTGAACATGGATGAATAAAGGCTAAGTTTTATTTAAACGAAGGAGATGCGTGCTGGATGTTTACTTTTACAAGCTGCTGTGAGGAAGGACATTCCGGACTGATTGTCAGGATAAGGCCTAACACAAAAAAAGTGCTGCGGGAAAACCCCCGGCGCCGACACATCAGTTTTTCCTGCAGCGCTTTTTGCAGATACTCCACAGAAGTTTCCTCTGTGGACTTTCTGCTTCCTTTATACCTATAGGGACACTGTCAGTGTTTCTGTAGGTATAAATGACATGCTGCGATTTCCAAAAACTGCAACAGTTACCTACACACTCATACATATACATATTAAAGGGGATGTCCAGGCTTAATTATTTTTATGGCGTATCCTCAGGGTAGGCCATAAATACCTGATCGCTAGGGGGCTGATACGTGGCCCCATCAGCTGTACGGAACCACTTCTGGCACCCGTTTTGTACACAATACAGGACTGGAAGCAGAAAGCTTCATTCACTGTATAGTTGCCTAAAGGAAAATGTTTGTTTTGGTACCGTGTTAGCCAGTGGTTATGAAATATGAAAAAAAACAAAAAAAACTTTTTAAGTCTTCAGTAGGTGATACCTTTTTTAATGGCTAACTCATAAAGATGTCAGAATATGACGTTTCGAAGCTTCCTCTGAGCTTCTTCTTCAGATATAACTAAAAAACACTTTCTAGAGGCTGCATATTTATGTACAACAGGACACATAGGGATAGGATTACAGGAGGGAGGGGGAAGAGGCTTATTACTATATACTTATAACAACAAACAATCAATTGCCAGATCCCTGGTTCTTATCTTAATGGCTGTCTTAATGATTTGTATAAAAAGACACATACTGACCACTGACAAGATAAAGATCCCAAACTCTAACAGGGAATATAAAATCCCAGGTGTGTTCACCTGTAACACACCTAATGTGGTGTATTTGATCATTTGCACCAAATGTTCCACTGAAAATCTGTATGTTGGAGAGACTGGACAGAAACTCAGAATGAGAATTAATTCACATCGCCATACAATCAAACAACAGAGAACTGATCTTCCCGTGCCAAAATACTTCTGCCAGGAAGACCACAGCATCATCAATGACATGAAAATCTTGATCTTAAAAGGGAACTTTAAATCAAGGAAACAGTGACTGATTTATGAGTACAAGGCCATGACCCTATTCCAGACGCTGGACAATGGAATTAACATCTCACGTGGGTTTATGTCTTTTTAAACAAATCATTAAGACAGCCATTAAGATAAGAACCAGGGATCTGGCAATTGATTGTTTGTTGTTATAAGTATATAAGTACAGTCCTATGAAAAAGTTTGGGCACCCCTATTAATCTTAATCATTTTTTGTTTTAAATATTTTGGTGTTTGCAACAGCCATTTCAGTTTGATATATCTAATAACTGATGGACACAGTAATATTTCAGGATTGAAATGAGGTTTATTGTACTAACAGAAAATGTGCAATATGCATTAAACCAAAATTTGACCGGTGCAAAAGTATGGGCACCCTTATCATTTTATTGATTTGAATTCCCCTAACTACTTTTTACTGACTTACTGAAGCACAAAATTGGTTTTGTAACCTCAGTGAGCTTTGAACTTCATAGCCAGATGTATCCAATCATAAGAAAAGGTATTTAAGGTGGCCAATTGCAAGTTGATCTCCTATTTGAATCTCCTCTGAAGAGTGGCATCATGGGCTACTCAAAACAACTCTCAAATTATCTGAAAACAAAGATTGTTCAACATAGTTGTTCAGGGGAAGGATACAAAAAGTTGTCTCAGAGATTTAACCTGTCAGTTTCCACTGTGAGGAACATAGTAAGGAAATGGAAGACCACAGGGACAGTTCTTGTTAAGCCCAGAAGTGGCAGGCCAAGAAAAATATCAGAAAGACAGAGAAGAAGAATGGTGAGAACAGTCAAGGACAATCCACAGACCACCTCCAAAGAGCTGCAGCATCATCTTGCTGCAGATGGTGTCACTGTGCATCGGTCAACTACAGTATACAGCGCACTTTGCACAAATAGAAGCTGTATGGGAGAGTGATGAGAAAGAAGCCGTTTCTGCACGTACGCCACAAATAGAGTTGCCTGAGGTATGAAAAAGCACATTTGGACAAGGCAGCTTCATTTTGGAAACAAAAATTGAGTTGTTTGGTTATAAAAAAAGGCGTTATGCATGGCGTCCAAAAAGAAACAGCATTCCAAGAAAAACACATGCTACCCACTGTAAAATTTGGTGGAGGTTCCATCATGCTTTGGGGCTGTGTGGCCAATGCCGGCATCGGGAATCTTGTTAAAGTTGAGAGTTGCATGGATTCCACTCAGTATCAGCAGATTCTTGAGAATAATGTTCAAGAATCAGTGACGAAGTTGAAGTTACGCCGGGGATGGATATTTCAGCAAGACAATGATCCAAAACACCGCTCCAAATCCTCAGGCATTCATGCAGAGGAACAATTACAATGTTCTGGAATGGCCATCCCAGTCCCCAGACCTGAATATCATTGAACATCTGTGGGATGATTTGAGAGCGGGCTGTCCATGCTCGGCGACCATCTAACTTAACTGAACTTGAATTGTTTGTCCAAAATACCTTTATCCAGGATCCAGGAACTGATTAAAAGCTACAGGAAGCGACTAGAGGCTGTTATCTTTGCAAAAGGAGGATCTACTAAATATTAATGTCACTTTTCTGTTGAGGTGCCCATACTTTTGCACCGGTCAAATTTTGGTTTAATGCATATTGCACATTTTCTGTTAGTACAATAAATCTCATTTCAATCCTGAAATATTACTGTGTCCATCAGTTATTAGATCTATCAAACTGAAATGGCTGTTATAAACACCAAAATATTTAGAACTAAAAATGATTAAGATTAATAGGGGTGCCCAAACTTTTTCATAGGACTGTATATAGTAATAAGCCTCTTCCCCCCTCCCTCCTGTAATCCTATCCCTATGTGTCCTGTTGTACATAAATATGCAGCCTCTAGAAAGTGTTTTTTAGTTATATCTGAAGAAGAAGCTCAGAGGAAGCTTCGAAACGTCATATTCTGTCATCTTTATGAGTTAGCCATTAAAAAAAGGTATCACCTACTGAAGACTTAAAAAGTTTTTTTGTTTTTTTTTCATATTGTATAGTTGCCTGGCAGATTCACTGCAGCTCAGCTCCCACTGACTTCAATAAGTGCCGAGATGCAGAGAAGGTGCCGGCTGATATACATTGGACAGAGCTTGCAGAAGCATGCAGAAGACGGAAACCTCAGAACGGAGACCAGACGCTGGTGTGTTTTGCTCAGTTGGGCCTAATCCTTGAAGGGGTTGTCCAGGAATTACAGGTTTCTACAAGGAGGCCGGTGAAGGAAAAAAAATAAAACCCACACTCACTTGTCCCGGGAAACACCGGGGACAGGCAAGTATGGGTTTTGCTTTTTTTCTTGTCACTAGAGATGTGCGAACACTGTTCGGATCAGCCGATCCGAACAGCACGCTCCCATAGAAATGAATGGAAGCACCTGTGACGCCGGCCGGCCGCCGGCAAAGTCAGCATCACAGGCATACCTCCCAACTTTTGAAGAACCAAAAGAGGGATAAAATGTGCGGCGCGCTTTGCGCGCTGCGGGAAATTTAGCCCCACCCACTGTTATGTTGACTCTGCCCACTCATTAATTTTTCATGTGCCCGCACACTGTATAATCCTCCTACAGTCACCCGTAAATTATATGTCCCCCCTCCGTCTCTCCCCCAGCTTCATATACACCCTTCATCTGCCCCCAGATTCATGTCCCCTCCATCTCTGCCCCCAGATTCATGTCCCCCCATCTCTGCCCCCAGATTCATGTCCCCTCCATCTCTGCCCCCAGATCCATGTCCCCTCCATTTCTGCCCCCAGATTCATGTCCCCTCCATCTCTGCCCCCAGATCCATGTCCCCTCCATTTCTGCCCCCAGATTCATGTCCCCTCCATCTCTGCCCCCAGATTCATGTCCCCTCCATCTCTGCCCCCAGATTCATGTCCCCCCTCCATCTCTGCTCCCATATTCATGTCCCCCATCTCTGCCCCCAGATTCATGTCCCCCATCTCTGCCCCCAGATTCATGTCCCCCATCCATCTCTGCACCCAGATTCATGTCCCCCCTCCATCTCTGCCCCCAGATTCATGTCCCCCATCCATCTCTGCCCCCAGATTCATGTCCCCCATCTCTGCCCCCAGATTCATGTCCCCCCATCTCTGCCCCCAGATTCATGTCCCCACATCTCTGCCCCCAGTCTCATGCCGTCCCCTCCTTCATCTGCCCCCAGTGTCATGCCGTCCTCTCCATCTCTGCCCCCAGTGTCATGCCGTCCCCTCCTTCATCTGCCCCCAGTGTCATGCCGTCCCCTCCTTCATCTGCCCCCAGTGTCATGCCGTCCCCTCCTTCATCTGCCCCCAGTGTCATGCCATCCCCTCCTTCATCTGCCCCCAGTGTCATGCCGTCCCCTCCTTCATCTGCCCCCAGTGTCATGCCATCCCCTCCTTCATCTGCCCCCACTGTCATGCCGTCCTCTCCTTCATCTGCCCCCAGATTCACGTTCCACCTCCACATTAAACTTACCTTCTCCTCCGCTCCCTCGCTGCTCACTGCGCGCCTCTCTCGCTGACACATGCGGCTGAAGTAAGGAGCTGACACAGGTCAGCTCCTCACTTCGCCGCTGCGTGTCTCTCTCGCTGACACATATGCGGCTGAAGCGAGGAGCTGACCTGTGTCAGCTCCTCGCTTCGCCGCTGCCGGCTCCTGGCACATCGCGTCTACAAGCCAGGAGCCGGCGGCAGCGGCGAAGCGAGGAGCTGACACAGGTCAGCTCCTCGCTTCAGCCGCATATGTGTCAGCGAGAGAGACACGCAGCGGCGAAGCGAGGTGCTGACATGTGTCAGCTCCTTCCTTCAGCCGCATGTGTCAGAGAGAGGCGCGCAGCGGAGAAGCGAGGAGCTGACCTGTGTCAGCTCCTTGCTTCAGCCGCATATGTGTTCAACTCAGATCTGCGTCCTCTGGACGCAGATCTGAGTTGAAATCGGGACATACCTCCCTCCAACCGGGACCGCGGGACATGTCACTCAAATCGTGACTGTCCCGCGGAAATCGGGACGGTTGGGAGGTATGCACAGGTGCTTCGAACAGTGTTCGCTCATCTCTATTTGTCACATTTCCCTTGCAGAGATTGTATATTGTATATTATTTAATCCAATTTGGCTACGTGACTAGACGTCAAGTGCCAGCCCTGCTTGCTCCAACAAACGCAGCCACTGAACTACAGCACCTCCCCTTAATGTAATGGAGAGGACACAATGCCAATGCCACACAAAGTGTTTAAAGAGAGAGAGTGCCATTAAGTCTAAGACTCACTGACCTTGCAACATCAATTATGAATGTAAATTAGGGTTACAAATACTAACACTAACCATTTTACAAGATTTGCCCAGAGAAAATCAGAAAAATTCTAATTTTATCTGGTGTCTTAAAATGAGACCTAGCCTTTTTTTTTTTTTTTTGAGAAAAAAAAAATAAGACCCTTCTTATTTTCTGAGAAACACAGATCGATCGATCTATCTATCTATCTATCTATCTATGGCTGTACTGTACACTGACATTATAAAGGACCTTTCAGGTCCTCCGGTACATGCAGTCTTATATACTGTGGTCATGGCTGGGCCGTAAGGAACGTCCTCTCACAGTATAGCGCTACACATAGTAATCTCAGGAGGGGCGTTCCCAGCTAGACTGTCAGGAACGCCCTTCTGACTGTGAAGAGCTATTGGAAAATGCGCCGACAACTCTTCACCCGGGTCACATAACAGGAAAGCCGACAGTGAGCTGAATTTAGCGCACTGTTGGCTTTCTAGTGGTATGTAAAACCACATGTACCCGAGGACATAAATGGTCCTCTTTAAATATTTGCTTGAGAAAGATTCACACGCAACCAAAATGTTGTACACGTGGAATAAAGTAAATATCTAGTATTTTTGTTATCCGTCTATTTGAGAAAGGGGTCTGCATACCCTGAAACACGTCATTTACTACTAATAAAAATCTGGTTTTACTTATACCCAAGAAAGGAATATCCACCTCTTAATACAAAGAGGTATAGGGAATTTTAATGCGTTTGCGCCAAAGCCGTCCTAGAAGGATCCTTCCATTACTGCATCTATTTTCACACCATCCAGTGTGAAGGGCATCGCTCTTGGTGGAACTGAGGCACGGCAGCATCCTCATGGTCATGGGAATCTACATGGTTCATTTCGCACACAAGGATTTTCTGGGTCACTGATAAGGATCTATCTTATTAAGAGCGCTCCTTTTCTCTCCTATACGCCCACATTGCAGGCATTTATGAGGAGGAGTACCTATCGCTGGGTCATACGCCTGCACTGATCTCTCTGCCAGCTCATAGCTGCTGTTTATTTCAGACATTGTATGCCTGTAACTAGGGTCAGGGCCGGCATTAGGGCAATTGCCCAGGGCCCCGACAGCCTAAGGGGCCCCCTGCGCTGCCTAATATTTCTCCATGATTCGTGCGGGCAGCATGCGGAAAGCACACGGACCCCATTATAGTCTATGGGGTCCGTGTACTTTTACTGCACACCGCTTGCAGTTGTGTTTGGTATTCCGTTCGGGAGGGCCCTCATGCGGAGGCATAAGCCTGGTTCACATCTGTGTTCGGTATTCCGTTCGGGGAGTCTGCTCCTGAACGTAATACTGAACGCATTGACAAGCGGTGAGCAATGAAAGCACATGGACCCATAGACTATAATGAGGTCTGCGTGTTTTCCGCGCACTGTCCGCACAGAACATGCAGAGAGGAAAGTACTTCATAAACTACTTTCCTCTCAGCATGTTCTGTGCGGACAGCACACGGAAAACGCACGGACCCCATTACAGTCTATGGGTCCGTGCGGTGAGCAATGAAAGCACATGGACCCATAGACTATAATGAGGTCCGCATGTTTTCCGCGCACTGTCCGCACAGAACATGCAGAGAGGAAAGTACTTCATAAACTACTTTCCTCTCAGCATGTTCTGTGCGGACAGCACACGGAAAACGCACGGACCCCATTACAGTCTATGGGTCCGTGTGCTTTCATTGCTCACCGCTTGTCAATGCGTTCGGTATTACATTCAGGAGGTCCCCAAGCGGACTCCCCGAATGGAATACCAAACGCACATATGAAACAGGCCTAAGGCTAACGCCCCACATTGCAGAAACACAGTGTTTTTGTTTGCAGTTTTTTGAGCCAAATCCAGCAGTGGATTGAGCAGAAGGTAGGAGTATAGGAGCTTCTTTTATATTTCCCATTCCTCCAGTATCCATTCTTGGCTTTGGTTGAAAAAAAAAAAATGCAGCAAAATCTGCAACAAAAAAAGCTACATTTTCGCAATGTGAGGCCTCAGCCTTTAGGGTGCTTCTTTTCAGGTGGTGACGCACTGTGTACCCAGATGTGGCTACAGCTAAATGTATCCACAGGCACCATTGCTGTCATTTTGGGGTAATTGTGACACTCATTAATCCCTGGCTGTGGTTTTGCCGTTACCGCACAGCCAGGAATTAAAAGTGGCTGAAATTAATCTGTGTTTCACTTACAAAAAAGTGAAAGTACCGGAGGCCGGGACTAGATGCGGCATCCAGGTACATTGTGTGTCACCATCATACTCATTCTGCCCCCCGTCACATACATTTACCTCTAATTGTAGGTTACACGTGTACTGACATTGCTTCTAATGTAAAATTACACGTGTATCCAGGCAAATAGCGGTAAACATATGTGGCCGGGAGCACAGTATGACAGCACCCCTATGTTACAGTTTGTGGCATGACTTTAGTGTATGTGTCATCAATATTAAAATTAGGCTGCCTACTCCTGGTGTAACAAAAACCTCTTTAAGACCCCATTCACATCTGCGTTCGGATTTTCATTGGGTTAATCCACTTGGGAACACCCCTAACGGACACCTAATCTGGATTAAAAAGAAGTTACCAGGAAAACCCAAGGACCTCATAGACTATAAATGGGTCCGTGTGGTCTTCACATAGTTTCCTGCAAGTTCCACTTTTCTCTCTCCATTATTTGTGTGGAAACCAAGCGGAAACCACATGGACCCCACATGTGTATAGGTCTCTGTTCATGGGGTGCCCAAGCGGACTCCCCGAACGGAAACCTGAACACAGATGTGAACCATGCCTAAGCCTGGAGCCCCACGTGGTGTAGACACCACATTTTTTTATGCATGTATGTGAATCCAGCCATTAGAATGCAGAATTTAAAGTCCTATTAAATAATGTTTAGTTTATATTACCGTATATACTCGAGTATAAGCCGAGTTTTTCAGCCCGGTTTTTGAGCTGAAAAAGTCCACCTCGGCTTATACTCGGGTCAAGGAGCAGGAGTCAGGGAGCAGGAGTCATGGAGTCAAGGAGAGACTGTCTCCCGGGCCGCCAAGTGGTGTCTACACGGCTCCGTGACTCCGGCGGCGCTCCGTGACTTCAGACGTGCTGTTTAGTTAAAGCTCACGGACCCCATAGACTATAATGGGGTCCGTTGTGCTTGTAGCGCACAGCCCGCTTCAGCTCACTGCGCGTGCTGCTCTAAAATGGCAGCTGCACGCACAGTTTTGTTAAAGCACATAAGGACCCCATAGACTTTAAGTGTCTATGAGATCCGTGTGCTTTAAAGCAGCGCTGCAATTGTGTTCCGTCCGGGGGGGTCCTCATGCAGACTCCCCCGGACGGAATACATACCGGTAAGCTGTGTACGGGAGAGGGGGGGAATACAGGCTTACCTGGTCCCGTTGTGCTTGCAGCGCACTGCCCGCTTCAGCTCACTGCGCATGCTGCTCTGAAATGGCAGCTGCACGCGCAGTTCTGTTAAAGCACATAAGGACCCCATAGACTTTAAGTGTCTATGAGATCCGTGTGCTTTAATAATAATAATACATTTTATTTATATAGCGCCAACATATTCCGCAGCACTGTACAATTTATAGGGTTCAGATACAGACATACATAACAAAGAACGTCATTTCACACAATGGGACTGAGGGCCCTGCTCAAAAGAGCTTACAATCTATGAGGTAGAGGGGGTGACACAAGAGGTAGCAGGGGCGGCATTGCTTATACAGTGTTCAGACAATTTTGTGCATTAGGAATTGTGATAGGCTTGTCTGAAAAGATGCGTCTTTAGTTTGCGTTTGAAACTGTAGAAGTTGGGAGTTAATCTTATTGTCCGGAGTAGAGCATTCCAGAGAAGTGGTGCAGCTCGGGAGAAGTCTTGTATACGAGCGTGGGAGGTTCTGATAATAGAGGATGTAAGTGTTAGATCATTGAGTGAGCGGAGAACACGGGTTGGGCGGTAGACAGAGATGAGGGAAGAAATGTAGGGAGGTGCGGCATTATGGAGAGCCTTGTGGATGAGAGTGATAACTTTATATTTTATTCTATAATGAATAGGCAGCCAATGTAGCGACTGGCACAGACCAGAGGCATCGCTGTAGCGTCTAGCCTGATAGATGAGCCTGGCCGCTGCATTCAGAATAGATTGTAGAGGGGAGAGTTTAGTGAGGGGAAGACCGATTAGTAAGGAGTTACAGTAGTCAAGGCGAGAATGAATCAGAGAGACAATAAGTGTCTTTAGTGTATCTCTGGTAAGGAAAGGGCGTATTCTGGAGATGTTTTTGAGGTGGAGGTGACATGAACGTGCGAGTGATTCAATATGAGGGGTGAAGGAAAGGTCTGCGTCAAATATGACCCCGAGGCAGCGGGCATGCTGCCTAGGAGTTATAGTAAGGCCTGAGACTGCAATGGATAGATCAGGGACAGATCTGTTAGATGGTGGAAACAGTAGTAGTTCAGTCTTAGAGAGATTTAGTTTCAGATAGAGCGAGGACATGATATTAGAGACAGCAGAGAGACAGTCACTGGTGTTCTGTATGAGTGCAGGGGTGATGTCACGGGAAGATGTGTATAATTGGGTGTCATCAGCATAAAGATGGTACCTGAAGCCAAATCTGGCGATGGTGTGTCCAATGGGGGCTGTGTAGAGAGAAAAGAGCAGGGGGCCAAGGACCGAGCCCTGAGGAACCCCAACAGCAAGGGAAAGAGGGGAGGAAACAGAGCCCGCGAATGATACACTGAAAGTGCGGTCTGAGAGATAAGAGGAGAACCAGGAGAGCGCAGTGTCATTGAGGCCGACTGAGCGGAGCATAGTGAGGAGAAGTTGATGGTCAACAGTGTCAAAAGCTGCAGAGAGGTCCAGAAGAATAAGAAGAGAGAAGTCACCATTGGATTTAGCCTTTAGTAGATCATTAGAGACTTTTGTGAGAGCTGTTTCAGTAGAGTGCAGAGCGCGGAAACCAGATTGTAAGGGGTCAAGCAGAGAGTTAGCAGAGAGATAACGGATTAACCGAGAATAAACCAGGCGTTCCAAAAGTTTAGAGATGAAGGGGAGGTTAGAGACGGGTCGATAGTTAGCAGCACAGGATGGGTCCAGGGAGGGTTTTTTCAGTAGCGGGGTTATAACAGCATGCTTGAATGAGGATGGGAAGATTCCAGGAGAGAGAGAGGTTAAATATTTTAGTAAGGTAAGTAGTGACAGCAGGGGACAGAGATTGGAGAAGGTGTGAGGGGAAGGGGTCACTACTGCAGGTTGTGGGGCGAGATGAAGAAAGTAGCTGGGAGACTTCCTCTTCTGTGACAGGTTCAAAAGATGAGAATGGACAGTCTGAAGTGCGGCTGGTGAGGGGATCAGTACTATCGTAGGTGTGGGAGTCAATGCCACCTGGGGCTTGGGCAGTAATTTCCTGACGGATCTTATCAATTTTATCATGGAAATACATGGCCAGGTCATCAGCACTAAGGTCTGTGAATGGCGTCTGCACCTTGGGTGTGAGTAAGGAGTGAAAGGTTTCAAAAAGCCTTTTAGGGTTGCTGGAGAGAGAAGAGATGAGGGCGGTGAAATAGTCTTGTTTGGCGAGGTAAAGGGCAGAGCTATATGTTTTAAGCATAAACTTGAAGTGGAGGAAATCTGCAGGTGAGCGTGATTTAAAGCAGCTTTAAAGCAGCGCTGCAATTGTGTTCCGTCCGGGGGGGTCCTCATGCAGACTCCCCCAGACGGAATACATACTGGTAAGCTGTGTACGGGGGAGAGGGGGGGTGGGGAATGCAGGCTTACCTGGCCCGCTGCTTGGATCCTCCTCCGCTCACCGCCGGCTCCAGACTGCCACTGGCTGACAGTGCAACCTAGGCAACCACACCCCTCGCAAACTGATAGGATCCCATCCAAGCGTGGGAGGAGCTTGTGGTTGCTTGGGTTACTGTAGTGACTGGACGGGTAGGAGAAGTAATGGTAAGTACCGTCACGCTTCTCCTTTTTGAAAAATGAAAAAAAAAATGTTGATGGGGTTTTGGGGTGCAGTATGTGTTGGGGGGGTAGGTTGGTTTGGGGGGTGGGGTTTGCTAAGTACCCCTTTCCTGAGACTTTTTTTTTTCTCCCCAATTGGCATTCAGCCTGACTACAGCCAGGCTGAATATAGGGGATCTGCAGTACTCCTATTCCGTAAGGAGGGGGTTAATAGGAGCACTGGAGATACCCTATATTCATCCAGGCTGAATTCCAAGTGGGGGGAAAAAAGTCCAGTTCTCAAGCTCAGGGAAGGGGCAGACAGACAACCAAAACACCCCCTCCCCTTCCCCAGCAACCAAAAACTCCGGCCACCCTACCCATCCCATCAGATCCCCTAGGTTTCAAGACCCCTAGGGGGTCTAAGAAATAATATAAATAAATAAATAAAAATATATATATATATATATATATATATATATATATATATATATATATACAGTCCTATGAAAAAGTTTGGGTACCCCTATTAATCTTAATCATTTTTAGTTCTAAATATTTTGGTATTTGCAACAGCCATTTCAGTTTGATATATCTAATAACTGATGGACACAGTAATATTTCAGGATTGAAATGAGGTTTATTGTACTAACAGAAAATGCGCAATATGCATTAAACCAAAATTTGACCGGTGCAAAAGTATGGGCACCTCAACAGAAAAGTGACATTAATATTTAGTACATCCTCCTTTTGCAAAGATAACAGCCTCTAGTCGCTTCCTGTAGCTTTTAATCAGTTCCTGGATCCTGGATAAAGGTATTTTGGACAAACAATTCAAGTTCAGTTAAGTTCTTATTCTTATGGTAGAGTTGGAAGGGACCTCAAGAGCCATCGGGTCCAACCCCCTGCGAGTGCAGGTTTTCCTAAATCATTCCAGCTATATGTTTATCCAGATTCCGCTTGAAGATTTCCATTGATGGAGCGCCCACCACCTCCCGTGGCAGCCTATTCCACTCTTTCACTACCCTCACTGTCAGAAAGTTTTTCCTAATGTCTAATCTGTATCTCTTTCCCTTTAGTTTCATCCCATTGCTTCTTGTACTTCCTTGTGCTAATGAGAATAGGGTAGATCCCTCTGCACTGTGACTACCTTTCAGATATTTGTAGACTGCTATTAAATCTCCCCTCAGCCTTCTCTTCTGCAAACTAAACAGTCCCAGTTCTTTTAGCCGCTCCTCATAGGACATGGTTTGCAGACCTTCCACCATTTTGGTTGCTCTTCTCTGGACTTGCTCCAATATATCGATGTCTTTCTTGAATTGAGGCGCCCAGAACTGTACACAGTATTCCAGGTGTGGTCTGACCAGGGAAGAGTACAGCAGAATAATGACCTCTCTTGATCTAGATTCAATGCTTGTCTTAATACATCCCAGAATTTTATTAGCCTTTTTTGCAGCAGCACCGCACTGTTGGCTCATGTTGAATTTGTGATCTACTATTATGCCCAAGTCCTTTTCCCCTATGCTATCACTTAGTTCTATTCCTCCCATACTATATATGTTTTTTACATTTCTGTTACCCAGATGTAGAACTTTGCATTTGTCCCTGTTAAATACCATTTTGTTCGCCTCAGCCCATTGTTCCAGTGTGTCTAAGTCCTTTTGAATACACTCTCTCTCCTCTCTAGTGTTGGCTATTCCTCCTATCTTCGTATCATCTGCAAATTTTATGAGTTCCCCAATAATTCTATCGTCCAGATCATTTATAAAGATATTAAAAAGTACTGGGCCCAGAACAGAGCCCTGCGGCACCCCGCTTTTGACTTTCTTCCAGTTTGATGTGTAGCCATTTAGTATTACTCGTTGTGCCCGATCATTAAGCCAGTTGTGAATCCACCTAACTGATTTTTTGTCAAAGCCATACTTAATCATTTTTTCAATAAGAAGGTTATGTGATACTTTATCAAATGCCTTACTGAAGTCAAGATATACTATGTCCACGGCATTCCCTTGGTCCAACCATTCAGTGATTTTGTTGTAGAAGGAAATCAGGTTAGTCTGACAAGATTTATTGGTCCTAAAGCCGTGCTGGCTCTGGTTAATTAATGCCTTCCCATCCAGGTACTGAAGTAAATGTTCCTTGACAATTTGCTCAAAGATTTTTCCTGCTATCGAGGTCAGACTTACCGGCCTGTAATTTCCTGGATCGTCCCTTTTCCCCTTTTTGTAGATGGGGACAACATTTGCCCTTTTCCAATCTAAAGGGACCACTCCTGTTTCCCATGACTTACCGAAGATTATAGCAAGGGGTTCTGTTATTTCCTCTGCTATCTCTTTCAGGACTCTAGGGTGTAAATCATCTGGTCCTGGGGACTTGGTTTCCTGTAACTTGGCTAAGTGCTCTCTTACCAGACCTTCGCTTATAGTCAGCTTGGAGTCCTCCTTCCCCTCATCTCCATCACCATTAATGTCGATATTTCCATTAGTTTCTTGGGAGAAGACGGATACAAAATATGAATTTAGTAGCTCCACCTGCTGTTCCACCATGTTAACTGTTTCTCCTTTGTCATTCTTCAGGACTCCAATGGTCTCCTTCACTTTTCTTTTGCTTTTAACATATCCCCAAAATCCTTTTACCTTACTCTTTGCCTCTTTTGCAAGCTTCAATTCGTGTTCAGCCTTAGCTCCTTTGATGCTTGTCTTGCAGAGTCTGCAGACTGCTGTGTACTCTTCCTTAGGTATAGTTCCCATCTTCCACTTTTTGTATGTTTTTAGCAGGTTATGTAATTTTTTGGTCATCCATCCTGATATTTTTAGGTGCTTCCCATTTTTCTTCCTTCTAGGTATTGTTAGTTCCTGTGCTTTAATGATTTCCCTACGGAAGATTTCCCACCCTTCATGTGCATTTTTGTGCTTAAGAATTTTGCACCATGGAATTCTGCTAACCCTTGCCTTCAGGCTCTTGAAGTCTGCCCTGCTAAAGTCGAGCCTTGAAGTCTGTGTCTTCTCAGGTCTTCTTCTTCTTGCAACCCCAAACTCAAGTATAGCATGATCGCTGAATCCCAGTGTCCCTGCTACCCGTAGTCCCTTAACCATGTGCTCTTTGTTGGTTAGGACTAGGTCCAAAATGGATGTTCCTCTCGTGTTTTCTTCTACTAGCTGGGCAATGAAGTTGTCTGCTAGAGAGGATAAAAATTTGATGGAGCCTTTACTCTTGGCTGTGTGGGTTTCCCAATGAATGTCAGGGTAATTGAAGTCTCCCATGATCACTATTTCATGTTTCTTTGAGAGCGTGGTCATTTGCTGTGAAAAAATCTCATCCATGTCTTCTGTCTGTCCTGGTGGTCTGTAATAAACGCCTAGTATGATGTCCTTATCATTGTTTTTCCCTTGAATTACTACACAAATAATTTCCAGTAGATTATCATTCTGTAAAACTGTAATTTCTGTGGAGATGTGTTCTTTTTTAACATACAATGCAACTCCACCCCCTCTTTTATTAGTTCTATTCTTTTTGAATAAGTTGTATCCTTCCATCTATATGTTCCAATCATGCATGTCGTTCCACCAGGTTTCTGTGATGTCGATGACGTCATAGTTTTCCTTGTGTATCATCAGCTCTAGTTCTCCTTGTTTGTTTCCCATACTTTGTGCGTTTGTGTAAAAACATTTCAGATTGTGCTCTGCTGCATCCTTTTTCGTAATTTCCTTCTGAGTATCCTGTCTTGGGTCCTCTTTACCACATCTAGTAACCTTGTTAAGTATGTCTTTTAGCTGCATGTTCTTGTCTTTCTTTTTATTTCCCATCCCCTCTTCTTCTAGTTTAAAGCCCTTCTGATGAGTGTGGCAAGTCTTCTGGCAAATATGTTTTTCCCAGGTTTTGTGAGATGTATCCCGTCTCTAGCAAGGAGTCCATCGTAGAGGTAATTCACGCCATGGTCCAAAAATCCAAATCCTTGCTCTCGGCACCACCGTCGAAGCCAGGTGTTTACCTCTAGTATTCTATTCCATCTCCTGATGCTATGACCATCAACTGGGAGGATTGATGAGAATACTACCTGCGCATCCAGTTCCTTCACTGTCTTCCCCAAATTTTCAAAGTCTTTATAGATAGTTGGTAAATCATTTTTTGCCGTATCGTTTGTACCCACATGTATCAGTAGGAATGGGTAGTCGTCCTTGGAGCTGAGGAGGCTTGGTATCCTATCGGCCACATCCTTGATTTTTGCTCCTGGGAGGCAGCATACTTCTTGTGCGGTTAAGTCTGGCCTGCAGACAGCTGCCTCTGTGCCTCTTAGCAGTGAGTCACCCATAACCACTACTCTTCTTTTCTTCCTTGCAACACCATTTCTTGTTGCTCCTGATTGTCTCTGGGTGACTTTTGTTTCTTCTTTTGCTGATAGGTTATTTTTGTCATTTTCATCCGCCTGCATGAGAGTTTCATATCGGTTACTTAGCTGTGTGAGTGGTGATGGCCTTGTGATCCATTTGCATCCCTTGGTCACATGTGTCCAGTTTTCTGCCTCTGTAGGTTCTCTCAAGTATTCTTCCCTTACTGTATTCGGGGGACTTGCATCAGTCTCTGCAACTGTAGGCTCTCTAGCACTTTCATCCCCCACTGTGTTCTGGAGGCTTGCTTCAGCTTCATCAATGAAGACCTCAATGAAGTTAGATGGTCGCCGAGCATGGACAGCCCGCTTCAAATCATCCCACAGATGTTCAATGATATTCAGGTCTGGGGACTGGGATGGCCATTCCAGAACATTGTAATTGTTCCTCTGCATGAATGCCTGAGGATTTGGAGCGGTGTTTTGGATCATTGTCTTGCTGAAATATCCATCCCCGGCGTAACTTCAACTTCGTCACTGATTCTTGAACATTATTCTCAAGAATCTGCTGATACTGAGTTGAATCCATGCGACCCTCAACTTTAACAAGATTCCCGATGCCAGCATTGGCCACACAGCCCCAAAGCATGATGGAACCTCCACCAAATTTTACAGTGGGTAGCATGTGTTTTTCTTGGAATGCTGTTTCTTTTTGGACGCCATGCATAACGCCTTTTTTTATAACCAAACAACTCAATTTTTGTTTCCAAAATGAAGCTGCCTTGTCCAAATGTGCTTTTTCATACCTCAGGCAACTCTATTTGTGGCGTACGTGCAGAAACGGCTTCTTTCTCATCACTCTCCCATACAGCTTCTATTTGTGCAAAGTGCGCTGTATAGTTGACCGATGCACAGTGACACCATCTGCAGCAAGATGATGCTGCAGCTCTTTGGAGGTGGTCTGTGGATTGTCCTTGACTGTTCTCACCATTCTTCTTCTCTGCCTTTCTGATATTTTTCTTGGCCTGCCACTTCTGGGCTTAACAAGAACTGTCCCTGTGGTCTTCCATGTCCTTACAATGTTCCTCACAGTGGAAACTGACAGGTTAAATCTCTGAGACAACGTTTTGTATCCTTCCCCTGAACAACTATGTTGAACAATCTTTGTTTTCAGATCATTTGAGAGCGGGCTGTCCATGTTCGGCGACCATCAAACTTAACTGAACTTGAATTGTTTTGTAGAAAGAAATGGTCCAAAATACCTTCATCCAGGATCCAGGAACTGATTAAAAGCTACAGGAAGCGACTAGAGGCTGTTATCTTTGCAAAAGGAGGATGTACTAAATATTAATGTCACTTTTCTGTTGAGGTGCCCATATTTTTGCACCGGTCAAATTTTGGTTTAATGCATATTGCGCATTTTCTGTTAGTACAATAAACCTCATTTCAATCCTGAAATATTACTGTGTCCATCAGTTATTAGATATATCAAACTGAAATGGCTGTTGCAAACACCAAAATATTTAGAACTAAAAATGATTAAGATTAATAGGGGTGCCCAAACTTTTTCATAGGACTGTATATATATATATATATATATATGGTATATAAAAAAAAAAAAGTACAGTATTAAAATTTCATATCATCCCCTTTCTCTAGAACACATATAAAAATACGGTAATACTGTGAAACACATACACATTAGGTATCCCCGTGTCCGAAAACACCCAGTATACAAATCTATAAAAATATTTTTCCCATACAGTAGACGCTGTAGTGGGGGAAAAAAAAGTCAAAAGTGCCAAACCGTTTTCCCTATGATAAAACTTTGAAGAAAAAGTGATCAAAGCAAAAGCAATTCCCCAAAATGGTAAAGCTGAAAAGTACACCCAGCCCCATTAAAAAAAAAACAAAAAAAAAACACCCTATGCATCCCCGTACATCGCCCAAGGGCCCACACAAACCTGAAGCCGGCCTACTATTACAGTAAATTGACCTGTACCTTAAGAACTATAACTACTGCTTATTTTTGGAGTACAGTTTATGATATCAAAGTCTTTTTTTTAAATTTTATCCTGATAGAAATGGAGCCCAATATTTCTAATCCTGGACCAAAACAAAAACGCAGATCATATGAAGCTGGTTTTAAACTTAAGGTTGTGTCAAGAGCAGAGGAAAGCAATAACTGTATTGCAAGTAGGGAATTTTGTGTTGACGAAAAACAAGTGAGAGAGTGGCGGAAAATGAAAGCTGATTTGGAAAAGATTACAAAGGCAAAAAAAGCTCAACGTGGTTTGACATCTCCATATGACGCTCTAGAGACTGAATTGCATAAATGGGTTATGGAGTGTCGTCAAAATGGTTACTGCGTAACACGCATGGGAATTCGCTTACGTGCCCTTCAGTTGGCTAAAGATGACACATTAAAAGCACCAGGCAGTGCAAAGTTTGTTGCATCAGCAGGATGGTGTAGCCGCTTTATGAATAGATTTTCCTTATGTTTGCGGCAAAGAACAAAGATTTCACAGAAGTTGCCAAAAGACCTTGATGAAAAAGTGACATCATTCCATTCATTCATCATCTAACAAAGAAAGATCCATAACTATGACCTGGGAGATATTGGGAATATGGATGAAACACCTATGACCTTTGATCTTCCAAGCAACAGAACTGTGGCAAGTTTGGGAGAAAAAACAATTTTACTGAGAACAACAGGAAATGAGAAAAACCATTTCACAGTTGTTTTATCGTGTTTGGCTAATGGAACCAAGCTACGGCCTGTAATTATTTTTAAAAGAAAGACCTTGCCTAAAAAGGTAAAATTTCCACCACGGATTACAGTGCGTGCACATATTAAAGGCTGGATGGATGAAGTGGGAACAAAAAAATGGCTGGAAGAAATTTGGAATGGGCGACCAGGAGCAGCGTTAAAGAAAAAACCTTCACTGCTAGTTTGGGATATGTTCAGAGCCCACACATGTGAGGATGTAAAAAAATTGGCAAAGTCTTCTGAAGTTACTTTGGCCGTTATTCCAGGAGGGCTTACATCTGTATTGCAGCCCCTGGATGTGTGTCTAAATAAGCCATTCAAAGACCGTGTGCGAAGGATGTGGCATGAATGGATGTCATCTGGTCAAGCCCGACTGACCAAAGTTGGAAATTTAATGAAGCCCGACATAGAGTTGATTGCTAAGTGGGTTCGTGATGCATGGGAAGAGATTCCAGAGGACATGGTGCAACGTGCCTTCAAGAAATGTGGCATTAGTAATGCTATGGATGGCAGTGAAGATGGCGCTTTGTTTGAGGACGACACCAATGATGGTGATGACAGTGAAATCAGCGATGATGACAATGTCTATGCTGATAACCTCACAGCAGAAAATGCTGAAGCTCTGTTTGGACATACACATAATGAGGAATCCAGTTTTGAAGGATTTTAACTCATATTTTAGCTTGGTTGCTAATATTGTTTTTGTTATCCGTCTTTTCCAATAGTTTACTGTTTGTCTTTTAAATAAATATTCAAAAACATTTAACCTACTAATGTCTCAGTTAATGTAATTGTATTGTTATCTATTTTAATTTTGGAAATTTTCCAGTAGCTGCTGCATTCCCCCCTAGGCTTATACTCGAGTCAATAAGATTTCCCAGTTTTTTGTGGTAAAATTAGGGGGGTCTGCTTATATTCGGGTCGGCTTATACTCGAGTATATACGGTACATTGATTTTCATTAATATAATTAAAATATAGTTTCAAGTGATTATATGTGTATTTGGTTACCGAATTATGACGTTGGTACGGTATCTTATAATTTAGGGCCCCACTTGAAAACTCGCCCAGGGCCCCCATTTTGCCTAAAACCGGCCCTGACTAGGGTAACTGATCATAAGTCTGGCAGGGCTGGTGGCCTTGTCCATGCCCTTTAAGGAAAGTGGAAAAAAAAAGACACTTGTGATTATTTTTGTTACTGATGGAGTGTTAAAAGTTGCAAACCCCAGGGAATTGACAATATTTTGATTCACATAGGTGGCGTAACATGTGACCCTATGAGCTTGTTGGTGGTATTCACGAGGACCATGTTCTCCAGTCTAGCTTTGTCGGAGAATATAGAAGAAGGCACAGGCCTCATTCTATATAACATACTTAGTCCAGCATCTCCTAGCACATAAATAGAAAGGCTCTGCCCACAGAACACGGCAAGGGCAATAAAAAAAAATTATAAAAAAGATCTGCCTTAGGGGCTCAATAAATCTTCCCCATTCTTAGTCAGCCTTTTCCTCAGGCATCATACACACAGAAGGCGCCTCTCATACTGGAAATACAGGACGCTTAACATTTATTCCATCGTCCTGGCAATGGTCGCCATTCAACACAAAGTAGAAGCGGTAACACCCCGTGTGGCACGTGCACGCTGACAGGCAGCCAATCAAATCCTGCTTTACCCGAGCCAATAGAAATTACAGAAAGCCTTCCAATGGGCGAGAGCGTTACGCAGCTGTGTCAGGAAGTATTGCCGCGGCAGCGTGGACTTTGGGTAGAGTCTAAATCCTAGTGGGATACAGGACCTGGTCCCTCTGCCCACTTGGATTTAGTTTGTTCAATATAGAGCCAGCTAAATCCTAGTGGGCTAAGGACCTGGTCCTTCTATCCACTAGCTTTTAGCCTGCTCTATATAAGAAAGCTAAATCCTAGTGAGCAGAGGGACCATGTCCTTTATCCCACTAGGATTTAGACTGTTTTAAATAAGAAAGCTAAATCCTATTTGGGTAAAGGACAAGTAATATATACAGAAATCTAATTTTTTTTTTAATTTAAATATAAAAATGTTTTATTTTCATTTATTTATATTTTTTGATAGCGCTGATGTATTCCAACACATTTTTTTTAGGTTCTTGGTTCATTTTATTGATGCATTATCTGATTAATTTATATTCCATGGGGCTTTGATCAGCAGTTTGGAGCTGCAGTGATTCTCATGGAAACCATTTCCATTTTATTAGCCTTATGACGTAAGTCACATGACTTGATCGCAACTCGGTCCCATTCAAATAAATAAGCTGAGCTGTAAAATCAAGCACAGTTCACGTGAACGCTGATCCACTGTGGACTCCTGACAATCTGTAATTTCCCCCTAGAGATACATAGTTTTCAGTAGATGGACCAGGTCCCTTCGCCCACTAGAATTTAGTCAGCTCTATATAAGGATGCTAAATCCTAGTGGGCTAAAGGACCAGGTCCCTCAGCCCCATAGAAATATACAGTTTTCAGTAGAAGGACCAGGTCCCTAAGCCCACTAGAATTTAGCCTGCTCCATATAAGGATGCTAAATCCTAGTGGGCTAAAGAACCAGGTCCCTCAGCCCCCTAGATATAGCTAGTTTTGAGTAGAAGGACCAGGTCCTTTAGCCCACTAGAATTCAGCCAGCTCTATATAAGGATGCTAAATCCTAGTCGGCTAAAGAAGCAGGTCCCTCAGCCCCCTAGAGATACACAGTTTTCAGTAGAAGGACCAGGTCCCTTAGCACACTAGAATTTAGCCTACTCTATACAAGTATTTGTAGAAATAGATGAGTAGTCTATTATTTGGACGTATTAAAACTTGAAACTTTATTAGTATCTATTAAAAGTAAATAATTAAAAAAAAAAAAAAAATAACCACCCAAGTGTTCAATTTCCAAAACAAAAAGGGGAAGGAAAAAGGACTGAATAATTCATGGTTTCACTTCTGTGGGAATATTTTAAAACCCACAGAAAAGCTAATTCAGTCCAATAAAAGAGAGAGAGTCACTAAATACTAGGACTAAGGAGCAATAGACTATCAGAAAATTCCCTCAGTCCATTAAAACTGCCAGTGTCATTGGTGCAATGCTCTGCCTACTAGAGATTTAACTGCTCAGAACATTATCTAGGGGCTAGGTGCTAATTCCTATAGACTGCTGTATTGCTTATCTGCTTTCCTTATCACACCATGCCTCCCTAGTACACTGGTTCAATTGTAGCCCCTATCTACACTTTGCTAGTCTAAACTGACTGCTCAGATTAGCCTGACGCATTTCCTCTATCTACACTAGTATGTGAGACAGATTCATCAGAGGCTATTAGTAAGATGGATATTGACTGCTCAGATGTTATCTTTCTAAGTCAAACATAGTTCCCCCATGCAGCCCTGCCGGCACTGATGTATGTCCGCAGAGCCGCCGATAGGCCAGTACTACTGCTACTGGCGTCAGGGGCCCGGCCAAATTTAAAAATGGGGGGGGGGCCCGGGCCCCCTGGCGCCGGCAGCAGTCATTGTATGTCCTGTTTGTTTCAACTCAGATCTGCGTCCAGAGGATGCAGATCTGAGTTGAACACATACGCGGCTGAAGCAAGGAGCTGACACAGGTCAGCTCCTCGCTTCGCCGCTGCCGCATCTCTCGCTAACACATATGCGGCTGAAGCGAGGAGCTGACCTGTGTCAGCTCCTCGCTTCGCCGCTGCCGCCGGCTACCCGGCAGTGTAGACGCGATGTGATGACGTCACATCGCGTCTACAACTGTGCGCCAATAAGAGAGAGAGGCGCGCAGAGAGCAGCGGGGGAACGAAGGAGAAGGTAAGTGTAATGTGGAACGTGAAACTGGGCGCAGATGAAGGAGAGGACGGCATGACACTGGGGGCAGAGATGGAGGGACATGAATCTGGGGGCAGAGATGGAGAGGACGGCATGACACTGGGGGCAGAGATGGAGGGACATGAATCTGGGGGCAGAGATGGAGGGGACATGAAACTGGGGGCAGAGATGTGGGGACATGAATCTGGGGGCAGAGATGTGGGGACATGAATCTGGGGGCAGAGATGTGGGGACATGAATCTGTGGACAGAGATGGAGGGACATGAATCTGGGGGCAGAGATGGAGGGGAAATTAATCTGGGGGCAGAGATGGAGGGACATGAATCTGGGGGGCAGAGATGTGGACATGAATCTGTGGGCAGAAATGGAGGGGACATGAATCTGGGGGCAGAGATGGAGGAGACATGAATCTGGGGGCAGATGAAGGGTGTATATGAAGCTGGGGGAGAGACGGAGGGGGGACATATAATTTACAGGTGACTGTAGGAGGATTATACAGTGTGCGGGCACATGAAAAATTAATGAGTGGGTGGAGTCAACATAACAGTGGGTGGGGCTAAATTTTCAGCGGCGCACAAAGCGCGCCGCACATTTTGTACCTCTTTTGGTTCTTCAAAGGTTGGGAGGTATGGGTACAGGGGGCAATGGAAAGATGTTAGAGGGTGGATGGGGGGGGGGGATTGTTGGGACATCGGGTGTGCGGCACTGCGGAGAGGGAACCGGGGCAATAATATATAATATATAAGTTTTTAGCTGGAGAATAATAATGATGTAGGCTATGCTACTAGCATAGCAGCCTGTTTGGGGGTGGGACTTTAACTTTAAAGGAGTTTTCACATTGCGTTTTTGGCCTCCCTTGCCGGGATACGTTGGTAACCAGTCACAATCAGCTACCCACTTATCCCTGCACGGAGAACTGCAGGCCCCCTTTTTTTTTAATGGCCAGTTCTTCGTGCAGAGATAAGTTGACAGCTGATTCTGACTGGTTACCAACGTAACACGGCAAGGGAGGCCAAAAACGCAATGTGAATAAGCCCTGAGGATTTATTAGGAGGCCTCTTATAAATGGTGTTGGCTACCTATAGGCGCTGTCACACGTAGCAGATTTTACCTGCAAATAGAATCTGATTAAGCCTTGTAATGCTGCTAAATAAAGGGAAATGTAATACATAATTGGTATGTCGCAAAATAAGGTAGTTTTAAAATGGCGGGGGGGGGGGGGGCCCAGACACTTAGGCTGTATGGGGCCCCAAAATTCCTGATGGTGGCCCTGTATGGCCTTATGGGGCCCGCCAGAGTGTTGATGTTTTAAACAATAAACTCCGCCCCTAGAGACACGTCACCACCAGTAGCTGGAATTGTTCACAGCTGATGTTAGAAGGGGGGGCGTGGGGTGGAGAAAACATCAGAGCACATGCTCCATAAACTGGCCAATAGTTTCTGGAAAGGGGATATCTAACGTTACCAACTTAGGCCACGCCCACCCCTCAAGCTTAACAAATAGATGCCACTGTAGGAGACAACGCCCATCACACAAAGTAAACAAGGGGCAGCTCCTAAACTACACAACCTTGTACTTTGAGGTTACATTATGACCAGCAATGATAAAACTGCTGATCCAATAAAAGGAGGAATGCCTGTGCAGGTAAGTCTCCAGCCCTAGCTATGTTCAAAAACAGAGATGATATAATAAGCAGATTATACAGGAAGGATTCCATGAAGCAAGATTAACCCTAACCACCAAGCCAAAGTTAAAAATCAAAACCATATAAGTGCATATATAATGCAACCCTACATAAGTAAATCACTGGAGATCTAGCCAATATATCAGTATGCACTATGAGGTGAACAGATCAACCTATTATAGAAGAGATATTTTTTGATTAGGATTACACAAAGCAAGATTAACCCTAACCACCAAGCCAAAGCTCAAAATCAAAACCACAAATGTGCATATATACTGCAACCCTCTATAGGTAAATCACCGGAGATATAGTCAATATCTCAGTATGCACTCTAAGGTGAACAGATCAACCTATTATAGAAGAAATGTTATATGAATGTAAAATAGCATCATACAGTCAATTGATAATAAGTAGATCCCGCATACCATAGACTACTCCTATAATAGATTTTATAAACCCGGTGTTGTGAAGGTTATTGAATATTATAGAGGATACCACTAGATGATAATAGAGATACAGTGCCTACAAGTAGTATTCAACCCCCTGTAGATTTAGCAGGTTTGATAAGATGCAAATAAGTTAGAGCCTTCAAACTTCAAACAAGAGCAGGATTTATTAACAGATGCATAAATCTTACAAACCAAAAAGTTATGTTGCTCAGTTAAATTTTTATAAATTTTAAACATAAAAGTGTGGGTCAATTATTATTCAACCCCTAGGTTTAATATTTTGTGGAATAACCTTTGTTTGCAATTACAGCTAATAATCGTCTTTTATAAGACCTGATCAGGCCGGCACAGGTCTCTGGAGTTATCTTGGCCCACTCCTCCATGCAGATCTTCTCCAAGTTATCTAGGTTCTTTGGGTGTCTCATGTGGACTTTAATCTTGAGCTCCTTCCACAAGTTTTCAATTGGGTTAAGGTCAGGAGACTGACTAGGCCACTGCAACACCTTGATTTTTTCCCTCTTGAACCAGGCCTTGGTTTTCCTGGCTGTGTGCTTTGGGTCGTTGTCTTGTTGGGAGATGAAATGACGACCCATCTTAAGATCCTTGATGGAGGAGCGGAGGTTCTTGGCCAAAATCTCCAGGTAGGCCGTGCTATCCATCTTCCCATGGATGCGGACCAGATGGCCAGGCCCCTTGGCTGAGAAGCAGCCCCACAGCATGATGCTGCCACCACCATGCTTGACTGTAGGGATGGTATTCTTGGGGTCGTATGCAGTGCCATCCAGTCTCCAAACGTCACGTGTGTGGTTGGCACCAAAGATCTCGATCTTGGTCTCATCAGACCAGAGAACCTTGAACCAGTCTGTCTCAGAGTCCTCCAAGTGATCATGAGCAAACTGTAGACGAGCCTTGACATGACGCTTTTAAAGTAAAGGTACCTTACGGGCTCGTCTGGAACGGAGACCATAGCGGTGGAGTACGTTACTTATGGTATTGACTAAAACCAATGTCCCCACTGCCATGAGATCTTCCCGGAGCTCCTTCCTTGTTGTCCTTGGGTTAGCCTTGACTCTTCGGACAAGCCTGGCCTCGGCACGGGAGGAAACTTTCAAAGGCTGTCCAGGCCGTGGAAGGCTAACAGTAGTTCCATAAGCCTTCTACTTCCGGATGATGCTCCCAACAGTGGAGACAGGTAGGCCCAACTCCTTGGAAAGGGTTTTGTACCCCTTGCCAGCCTTGTGACCCTCCACGATCTTGTCTCTGATGGCCTTGGAATGCTCCTTTGTCTTTCCCATGTTGACCATGTATGAGTGCTGTTCACAAGTTTGGGGAGGGTCTTAAATAGTCAGAAAAGGCTGGAAAAAGAGATAATTAATCCAAACATGTGAAGCTCATTGTTCTTTGTGCCTGAACTACTTCTTAATACTTTAGGGGAACCAAACAGAATTCTGGTGGTTTGAGGGGTTGAATAATAAATGACCCTCTGAATAAACTTTTCACAATTTTTTAAAAAAATAAACAAACAAATAACATTCTTTTTTGCTGCAGTGCATTTCACACTTCCAGGCTGATTTACAGTCCCAATGTCACAATGCCAAGTTAATTCCGAATGTGTAAACCTGCTAAATCTGCAGGGGGTTGAATACTACTTGTAGGCACTGTACATGAATCTCCAAAAGATTTAAATAAAACATGCATAAGAAATTGTATCATCGAGGCCCCATGGTTTGCAAGTCTTTAACAAAAAGGTCCATCGTGCCTCTCTATGTAATAGACGTTGATCAAAATTACCCCCTCTGGGTGATGGCCATACTTTTTCAATTCCCTGAAATCTCAATAGGGATGTATCCCCTTCATAATGGGTACAAAAATGACGCACAATTGAGGTATCAGCCACATGCTCTATGTCAAGAACATGCTCTCTAATCCTTCTGCGGAATTCGCGTAAGGTTTTGCCGACGTATTGTGTTTTGCATGCGGTGCACGTGGCTAGATAGATAACTCCTGTAGTGGTACAGTTGATAAATCCTCTGTTAGTATAGGTTTTTCCAGTGCTATTACTAATAAAGTTCTTACTTCTCATAATCGATGGGCATGCCCGACATGAGCCACAACAGTAAGTGCCTACCAAGGCCTTTGCTTGCCTGCCTAGCCAGGTTTCATTCGTCATTGGGGCCAGGTAACTTTTAACCAACTTCTCTTTAAAGTTTTGCCCTCTGCGGTAGGTAACCAAAGGGTATTCTCCCACCACAGGTCCAATATCCGTATCAGAGCGGAGAATATTCCATGTGCTTTTTAGTACTTCTATACCCGCTCTGTTTGCCATATACAGTCCTATGAAAAAGTTTGGGCACCCCTATTAATCTTAATCATTTTTAGTTCTAAATATTTTGGTGTTTGCAGCAGCCATTTCAGTTTGATATATCCAATAACTGATGGGCACAGTAATATTTCAGGATTGAAATGAGGTTTATTGTACTAACAGAAAATGCGCAATATGCATTAAACCAAAATTTGACCGGTGCAAAAATATGGGCACCTCAACAGAAAAGTGACATTAATATTTAGTACATCCTCCTTTTGCAAAGATAACAGCCTCTAGTCGCTTCCTGTAGCTTTTAATCAGTTCCTGGATCCTGGATGAAGGTATTTTGGACCATTTCTTTCTACAAAACAATTCAAGTTCAGTTAAGTTTGATGGTCGCCGAACATGGACAGCCCGCTCTCAAATGATCTGAAAACAAAGATTGTTCAACATAGTTGTTCAGGGGAAGGATACAAAACGTTGTCTCAGAGATTTAACCTGTCAGTTTCCACTGTGAGGAACATAGTAAGGAAATGGAAGACCACAGGGACAGTTCTTGTTAAGCCCAGAAGTGGCAGGCCAAGAAAAATATCAGAAAGGCAGAGAAGAAGAATGGTGAGAACAGTCAAGGACAATCCACAGACCACCTCCAAAGAGCTGCAGCATCATCTTGCTGCAGATGGTGTCACTGTGCATCGGTCAACTATACAGCGCACTTTGCACAAATAGAAGCTGTATGGGAGAGTGATGAGAAAGAAGCCGTTTCTGCACGTACGTCACAAATAGAGTTGCCTGAGGTATGAAAAAGCACATTTGGACAAGGCAGCTTCATTTTGGAAACAAAAATTGAGTTGTTTGGTTATAAAAAAAGGCGTTATGCATGGCGTCCAAAAAGAAACAGCATTCCAAGAAAAACACATGCTACCCACTGTAAAATTTGGTGGAGGTTCCATCATGCTTTGGGGCTGTGTGGCCAATGCCGGCATCGGGAATCTTGTTAAAGTTGAGAGTCGCATGGATTCCACTCAGTATCAGCAGATTCTTGAGAATAATGTTCAAGAATCAGTGACGAAGTTGAAGTTACGCCGGGGATGGATATTTCAGCAAGACAATGATCCAAAACACCGCTCCAAATCCTCAGGCATTCATGCAGAGGAACAATTACAATGTTCTGGAATGGCCATCGCAGTCCTCAGACCTGAATATCATTGAACATCTGTGGGATGATTTGAAGCGGGCTGTCCATGCTCGGCGACCATCTAACTTAACTGAACTTGAATTGTTTGTCCAAAATACCTTTATCCAGGAACTGATTAAAAGCTACAGGAAGCGACTAGAGGCTGTTATCTTTGCAAAAGGAGGATCTACTAAATATTAATGTCACTTTTCTGTTGAGGTGCCCATACTTTTGCACCGGTCAAATTTTGGTTTAATGCATATTGCACATTTTCTGTTAGTACAATAAACCTCATTTCAATCCTGAAATATTACTGTGTCCATCAGTTATTAGATATATCAAACTGAAATGGCTGTTGCAAATACCAAAATATTTAGAACTAAAAATGATTAAGATTAATAGGGGTGCCCAAACTTTTTCATAGGACTGTATGTGGCAATAATCCTAGTCTGCCCAGACTCATTACGTTGTACTGGTTGTAGGAGTGACCCCCGATCTCTCGAAAGGGCTGTCTGGTGTGCCCGACGTAGGACCCCATCTGGGTAACCTCGTCGTTGAAACCTCTCTCTCAGGTCACGTGCTGCCATTCCGTAGTCTCCCAGACGTGTACAATTTCTACGCAGAAACTGCCCCTTGGGAATCCCCTGATGCAGGGATTTCAGATGCCAGCTATCCCACTTTAACAAGCAATTGGTTGCCATTGCTTTGTGGAAAAGCGTTGTATTTAATGCACCAGATGCTGATTTAAAGATCTTTAAGTCAAGAAAATTGATCGAATTTTCGTGTATTTCAGAAATGAAATACAACCCCAGGTCATTTTTATTAAAGGCACACACGAATTCCTGATATTGATCAATAGTGCCCCCCCACACAAGGAGGACATCATCGATATATCTTACCCAGAACAGTATGGACGATGTCCATGTGTCCATACTGTCATTAAAGACCACCTCCCTCTCCCACCAGCCCAGATATAAATTTGCGAAAGTTGGTGCACAAGGTGTGCCCATTGCAACACCTCTGAGCTGGCGGAAGAGGAGGCGGTCAAATGTAAAGATGTTATGGGTAAGTATATACTGTAATAAGCGGATGACAAAAGAATTGTGGGCTGCAAAATGATTACCCCTGGACTTTTAGAAGCCCTCCACAGCCCCACACCCCCTGTCATGGGGTATGGAGCTGTAGAGGGCCTCCACATCCAAGCTTGCCAGGTACGCTCCTGTAGGCAATGACAGGTCTTCAATTCTCCTTAATACATCAGTTGTGTCTTTCACAAAAGATGGTAATGCTGTGACAAACGGTTGTAAAATCTTGTCAACGTAATAGAAGATGTTTTGTGTTAAACTGCCTATACCAGCTACAATAGGGCGTCCCTTTAATGGGGTTAGCCCTTTATGGACTTTTGGCAATGAATAAAATGTTGGTTTTACCGGATGTTTTGGCAATAAGAATTGGAACTCAGCCTCACTAATCAAACGCTTATCCTTTCCATCCGTCAAAATGTCCCTTAATTCAGTCAAAAATATGTGCGTTGGGTCACCACGAAGGATCTCATAGCACTCACGATCCCTAAGAATGCCGTTACACATAGCCATATATCTAGAGTGATCAAGAATAACCAAATTTCCCCCCTTGTCAGACGGCTTAACTATAGATTCATCACTTCCCAAATCATCTATTAATTCTTTTTCTTCACGTGAAAGATTATATTTACTTGGTTGATAGATCTCACGTTTACTCAGTTTTGAGAGTTGTTCTACAGTAACTTTGAGAAAAGTATCAATAGCCGTATCATCGGACAAGGGGGGGAAACTTCTATGGACAGTATAACTGCGTAAAGGGTCCTTCGCCCAATTCTCTCTGCCCTTCTTCCCAGAGACCTCCCAGTAACTGAACAGCAGGTAATTCTTCCTCAGTTATACCTGGGGATTCGCAAAGAAATAGATGTCCTGAAGAAGGGTTTATCATTTGTGCCCACCCCCAATTTTGACTTGTTTACCTGGGTCAAGGACCTTAATCTATTCTGTCGAATGTTAAAATGGCAGAAATTTTTTAAAATGACAGATAGAAGAACATGCGAATCCCTAGGTATAACTGAGGAAGAATTACCTGCTGTTCAGTTACTGGGAGGTCTCTGGGAAGAAGGGCAGAGAGAATTGGGCGAAGGACCCTTTACACAGTTACACTGTCCATCTAGAAGTTTCCCCCCCTTGTCTGATGATACGGCTATTGATACTTTTCTCAAAGTCACTGTAGAACAACTCTCAAAACTGAGTAAACGTGAGATCTATCAACCAAGTAAATATAATCTTTCACGTGAAGAAAAAGAATTAATAGATGATTTGGGAAGTGATGAATCTATAGTTATTAAGCCGTCTGACAAGGGGGGGAATTTGGTTATTCTTGATCGCTCTAGATATATGGCTATGTGTAACGGCATTCTTAGGGATCGTGAGTGCTATGAGATCCTTCGTGGTGACCCAACGCACATATTTTTGACTGAATTAAGGGACATTGTCAGGATTCGCGGACGCCATGGCTTCCCTGCCAGGCGGCGCATGCCCCGGAGGCGTGTCAGTGATTCCTCTGGCCGTGTTTAGTACACTAAGGGGTTAAGTTGCCTCCTTGGTGTCGGCTTGACTGGCAGGCTGTCTGGCCAGTCATTCCCATCTGTGATGGGTGGGGTTGTTTCCCAGTTCCTATTTAACTCCACTCACCCATCTTCATTTGCCTGCTATAGGTTCTATATACTTTGGTATTTCCAGGTTCTGTATACTTGTACACTTGCTACAAACTCTTAATCTTTGTTTTCCCTTCCTGTTCCTTGCCTGCTTCATCTTCTGGTTTATTTCAGCATTCTACTTCTTACCTATACCTACTACTGGTCTAGCTTGAACTCTATACAGCTATTGTTCTCTGTTACCTGCCGCTACTAGTTATTCCCTGTTTCATTTTACATCTCAGCCCACTGTAGGGTTATTATAGGGAATCTATTTAGGTTCCTGTGAGGGGCGCCCTTGTAAGGACGTTACTCTGACGTTAGGCAGGTTCAGTCAGGGGTTCTTATAGGGAAAGTTTCCCAACCTGCTCCCGCCCACGTTCCAGGACTTGCACTCAGCCGTCACCAATCCAGGTCAGTGTCTTACATTATAGCAGGCCCCTATCCCAGACAGCACTCCCGGCGGTTCAGAATGAGTACCGAGCTCTCGGTCACTGATTGCCTGGATGAGCTGTCAAATCATGTGCAGGGAATGGCTGGGTTAATAACTCAAGTCTCACAACGTCTGGACGCATTGACAACTTCAGTTTCAGACGTTGGGAGCCCACCAGTATCTCCACCTGTCTTCCCTGTACACAGTGTCCGGCCTAGTTCTAAAATGCTCCTACCAGATCGCTTTGATGGTAAACCTGACAGGTTCCGGACTTTCCGGGAATCATGTCGCCTCTATTTTCGTTTTAATTATTTCCCCTCTGAAGCAGAGAAAGTGGCGATTGTGGTATCACTCCTTCAAGGGGCTCCTCAGGATTGGGCTCTAGCCCTTCCTTCAGGGGCCGCTGAATGGAATTCCTTAGACAAATTTTTTCTGTCACTTGGCCAGGTTTATGATGACCCCAACCGTGCAGCTTTGGCAGAAACCCATTTGTTGTCTATTCAGCAAGGTCGCCGCACAGCTGAAGAATATTGCTCTGAATTCCGCCAGTGGTGCTCGCAGACCGGATGGTCTGACGGACCCCTTAAGACCCTTTTCCGACAAGGATTATCTGACATGATAAAAGACGCCATGGTAAGCCATCCCGTTCCTGAGTCCCTGGGCGACTTTATGACATTGGCCGTGACCATTGACAGGAGGCTTAGGGAAAGACGCAGAGAAAGGCAAGCAGGTTCCACCTTGCAGGTTAGGTCAGGCCTATCTTCTAAATCTTCTTCTGTCACCGCTAACGCCATTCCTTCCCAGCCCCCTTCACCATTTCCCTCTCAGACCTCTAGAGAGGAACCCATGATATTGGGCTCCACAGCTGCTGCTAGAAGGAAGCATCGCTTGGAGAACACCTTATGCTTGTATTGCGGTAAACCCGGACATTTTTTGAGAGATTGCCCATCCAGACCAAGACCGCCACAGGAAAACTCCAGCGCCTGAGTGATCTCCGGGAGGGTCACTCAGGCGTACAGGTACCTCCTAACTATTCAGATAAATTATTGCTACCAGTGACTCTGTTTTTTGGGCCCAAAACTTTTGCCTGTCAGGCAATGGTGGATTCAGGAGCTGCAATGAGTTTTATCCATGTGGCCGTGGCACAAGCCTTGGGGCTACCGTTAATTCCATTGTGTGCCCCCTTTTCAGTTTCTGGTGCAGATTTTACTCCCCTGTCTGAGGGAAGGATAAAATTTCGCACTGCAGAGGTCATGTTAAAAGTTGGGTGTCTGCATTCTGAAAAAATTTCATTTTTTGTTATTGAGAAATTAACTGTTGATATTATTCTCGGCTTGCCTTGGCTCCGCCTCCACAATCCTGTATTTGATTGGGAAACTGCTGAGTTGGTGAAATGGGGGAATTCATGTACTTCTCATTTAAATACCGTTCAGTCTCCTTTATGTTCAGTTAATTGTAACCCTGAGCTCCCTGAGTTTATTTGTGATTTCAAAGACGTCTTTGACGAGGCCGCTGTGGAAATTTTACCTCCACATCGGCCTTACGATTGTGCCATAGAACTCGTTCCTGGAGCCAAGCTTCCTAAAGGTCGCATTTTTAACTTGTCAGCCCCTGAGCGAGAGTCTATGCGCCAATATGTTAAGGAAAGTTTGGTGAAAGGACACATTCGGCCATCCGTTTCCCCTGTTGGTGCTGGTTTTTTCTTTGTTGAAAAGAAAGATGGAGGTCTCCGCCCGTGTATTGACTATAGGGAGCTCAATAAAATAACGGTTAAGGATCAGCATCCTCTTCCTCTGATACCGGATCTTTTCAATCAGGTGGTCGGCGCCCGGTGGTTCTCTAAAATCGATCTCCGGGGAGCCTACAACCTAATCCGGATTAAAGAGGGAGATGAGTGGAAGACGGCTTTCAATACGCCGGAGGGCCACTTTGAGTATCTAGTCATGCCCTTTGGTTTATGTAATGCCCCAGCCGTCTTCCAGCGTTTCGTAAATGATATTTTCAGGGATCTATTGGGCCGTTTTCTAGTCATTTATTTGGATGATATTCTCATATTCTCCCCAGATTGGGAGTCCCATCAGCAGCATGTGAGAGAGGTCCTCTTAAGGTTGCGCCAGAATCAACTTTGCGCCAAGATTTCCAAATGTCAGTTTGGAGTCCAGGAGGTAGGGTTTCTGGGATACATACTCACCCCCGGTTCAATAGGTATGGATCCACAGAAAGTATCCGCCGTGATTCACTGGGTAAAACCGACAACATTGAAAGAGATCCAACGTTTTCTGGGTTTCGCAAATTATTATCGAAAATTCATTAAAACATTTTCTACTATTGCCAAACCTCTTACTGACTTGACAAAAAAGGGGGCTGATCCTACCACCTGGACATCTGAGGCCAAATTAGCATTTGAGACTTTAAAGAAATGTTTCACCACTGCTCCAGTCCTGGTCCACCCTGACCCCACTCGTCCTTTTGTGGTGGAGGTTGATGCCTCCGAGACGGGGGTTGGCGCTGTCCTGTCTCAGGGGGTAGATCCATTCACTAATCTTCAACCCATTGCATTTTTCTCCAGAAAATTCTCCACTGCAGAAGCCAATTATGATATAGGTAACAGGGAGTTGCTGGCTATAAAATGGGCCTTCGAAGAGTGGAGACATTTTCTGGAGGGTGCCAAACATAGAATTACAGTGTTAACTGACCATAAAAACCTGTTATACTTAGATAACGCCAAGAGGTTGAATCCCCGTCAGGCGCGGTGGGCGCTGTTCTTCACCAGATTTAATTTTATAGTTACCTATCGTCCAGGGTCTAAAAATATTAAGGCCGATGCCTTGTCCAGGAGTTTTGGAATTTGTAGAATCCCAAATGAAGAACCTGAAAATGTCCTCTCTCCTGGGGTAGTTGTCGCAACCCTGACTCCAGATCTGATGTCTGCTCTTGCGGATGCACAGGGCTCCGCCCCTGATGCCTTGCCACCCGGTAAGCTCTTTGTCCCGGGTCACCTTCGCTTGAAAGTTCTGGAGGAGGTCCACTCCTCGGTACTAGCTGGTCACCCGGGCATTGCCGGCACTGGTTATTTGTTGTCTCGCACCTATTGGTGGCCGTCCTGGCAACGTGATGTCAAGGGGTTTGTACAAGCCTGTGAAACCTGTGCTAGGGCAAAGGTTCCCCGACAGCTCCCAGCAGGACTATTGCATCCACTCCCTTTACTCAGCAGACCTTGGTCCCATTTATCAATGGATTTTGTCACAGACCTTCCCCTCTCCAAGGGAAAGTCCGTAATCTGGGTGGTGGTGGATCGTTTTACTAAAATGTGTCATCTTATAGCGTTAAAGAAATTACCCACAGCTAAATATCTTGCAGGGTTGTTTATCCGCCATGTCTTACGTCTTCATGGTATTCCCTCAAACATAGTGTCAGACAGAGGGGTACAGTTCGTGTCGCAATTCTGGAAGGCATTCTGCCACAAGTTGGGTATCTCGCTGTCCTTTTCCTCAGCTTTTCACCCAGAAACTAATGGGCAGACTGAGAGACTTAATCAATCACTAGAACAGTATCTTAGGTGCTTTGTCTCTGAGTGTCAAGAAAAGTGGAGTGGTTATTTGCCTATGGCTGAGTTCGCTCTCAATAATCATGTTAGTGCTTCGACACATCTGTCCCCCTTCTACTGTAATTACGGTTTTCACCCCAGATACTCCTCTGGAACTGGTAATGAATCAACCTTCTCTTCAGTGAAAGACATTGCTAATATTTTGCACACGATTTGGGGGGCGAGTTTAGAAACTCTAAAGGAATCCCAACTCAAACAGGTAAAATATGCCAACAAAAAGCGCCGCCCCGGACTAGATTATGCTGTTGGTGATAAAGTGTGGCTATCAACTAAAAACCTCTGCCTTCGTGTACCGTCAGCAAAGTTCGCCCCACGATTCATTGGTCCATATCCCATCACTGAAATAATCAATCCCGTGTCATTTAGGTTGTTACTCCCTAGTTCTCTCCGTATTCATCCGGTTTTTCATAAATCCTTATTAAAGAAGTATATTCCCGCTGTAGTTGCTCGTTCTCCACCTCAACCAGTGATCGTTCAAGGAGAGTTGGAGTTTGAGGTGGAGTGAATTATTGATTCTCGCAAAGTGCAGAATTCTCTCCAATATCTTGTACATTGGAAAGGATATGGCCCAGAGGAACGAGTTTGGGTTACTGCCAGAGATCTTCACGCTCCCAGATTGGTGGAAGAATTTCATCACTCCTATCCCACCAAGCCGGGAGGTCCGGGTGAGGGTCCGGAGGTCCCTCCTCAAGGGGGAGGTACTGTCAGGATTCGCGGACGCCATGGCTTCCCTGCCAGGCGGCGCATGCCCCGGAGGCGTGTCAGTGATTCCTCTGGCCGTGTTTAGTACACTAAGGGGTTAAGTTGCCTCCTTGGTGTCGGCTTGACTGGCAGGCTGTCTGGCCAGTCATTCCCATCTGTGATGGGTGGGGTTGTTTCCCAGTTCCTATTTAACTCCACTCACCCATCTTCATTTGCCTGCTATAGGTTCTATATACTTTGGTATTTCCAGGTTCTGTATACTTGTACACTTGCTACAAACTCTTAATCTTTGTTTTCCCTTCCTGTTCCTTGCCTGCTTCGTCTTCTGGTTTATTTCAGCATTCTACTTCTTACCTATACCTACTACTGGTCTAGCTTGAACTCTATACAGCTATTGTTCTCTGTTACCTGCCGCTACTAGTTATTCCCTGTTTCATTTTACATCTCAGCCCACTGTAGGGTTATTATAGGGAATCTATTTAGGTTCCTGTGAGGGGCGCCCTTGTAAGGACGTTACTCTGACGTTAGGCAGGTTCAGTCAGGGGTTCTTATAGGGAAAGTTTCCCAACCTGCTCCCGCCCACGTTCCAGGACTTGCACTCAGCCGTCACCAATCCAGGTCAGTGTCTTACAGACATTTTGACAGATGGAAAGGATAAGCGTTTGATTATTGAGGCTGAGTTCCAATTCTTATTGCCAAAACATCCGGTAAAACCAACTTTTTATTCATAGCCAAAAGTCCATAAAGGGCTAACCCAGTTCAAGGGACGCCCTATTGTAGCCGGTATAGGCAGTTTAACACAAAACATCTTCTATTACGTTGACAAGATTTTACAACCGTTTGTCACAGCATAACCATCTTTTGTGAAAGACACAACTGATGTATTAAGGAGAATTGAAGACCTGTCATTGCCTACAGGAGCGTACCTGGCAAGCTTGGATGTGGAGGCCCTCTACAGCTCCATACCCCATGACAGGGGGTGTGGGGCTGTGGAGGGCATCTTAAAGTCCAGGGGTAATCATTTTGCAGCCCACAATTCTTTTGTCATCTGCTTATTACAGTATATACTTACCCATAACATCTTTACATTTGACCGCCTCCTCTTCCGCCAGCTCAGAGATGTTGCGATGGGCACACCTTTCGCACCAACTTTCGCAAATTTATATCTGGGCTGGTGGGAGAGGGAGGTGGTCTTTAATGACAGTACGGACACATGGACATCGTCCATACTGTTCTGGGTAAGATATATTGATGATGTCCTCCTTGTGTGTGTGTGTGTGGGGGGGGGGCACTATTGATCAATTTCAGGAATTCGTGTGTGCCCTTAATAAAAATGACCTGGGGTTGTATTTCACTTCTGAAATACACGAAAATTCGATCAATTTTCTTGACTTAAAGATCTTTAAATCAGCATCTGGTGCATTAAATACGACACTTTTCCGCAAAGCAACGGCAACCAATTGCTTGTTAAAGTGGGATAGCTGGCATCCGAAATCCCTGCGTCCCAAGGGGCAGTTTCTGCGCTTGCGCAGAAATTGTACACGTCTGGGAGACTACGAAATGGCAGCACGTGACCTGAAAGAGAGGTTTCAACGACGAGGTTACCCAGATGGGGTCCTACGTCGGGCACACCAGACAGCCCTTTCGAGAGATTGGGGGTCACTCCTACAACCAGTACAACGTAATGAGTCTGGGCAGACTAGGATTATTGCCACATATGATATGGCAAACAGAGCGGTTATAGAAGTACTAAAAAGCACATGGAATATTCTCCGCTCTGATACGGATATTGGACCTGTGGTGGGAGAATACCCTTTGGTTATCTACCGCAGAGGGCAAAACTTTAAAGAGAAGTTGGTTAAATGTTACCTGGCCCCAATGACGAATGAAACCTGGCTAGGCAGGCAAGCAAAGGCCTTGGTAGGCACTTACTGTTGTGGCTCATGTCGGCCATGCCCATCGATTATGAGAAGTAAGAACTTTATTAGTAATAGCACTGGAATGGAAGATTATGTAGATAATCTGTTTTCCCTTAGCCCAAACAGCAGCACAAGATGGGGTATTCCTGCCCCTGTGTACTGTTAGGACAGGTGGAACTTTTAATAAACTAACTAGTTACCCTCCCATAAAAGGTCCAGGAGACCTCCCCCTCCCTGTGTTAGTCTCCAAGTACCATACCGACTATAATAATTTATCCTTTAACAAGAAAGGGAGGGAGCTTTGTGCTGCTGTTTGGGCTAAGGGAAAACAGATTATCTACATAATCTTCCATTCCCCCTACGCCCAAACAGCAGCACAAGATGGGGATTTAACAAGTAATACCCCTTCTAGGGAGGGCGATCCTGACAAGCAGAGGTCAGGATAGAATAACCAAAAGATTTTGCCTTGGAAACATGCCAGTCTAACCTATAGTGTCTGGCGAACGTCAAGTGGGAAGACCAAGATGCAGCCGCACAGATTTGGTCTACTGAGAGGGACTGCCTCTCTGCCCATGATGCAGCCACCGACCTGGTAGCGTGGGCTCGCAAAAATTCCGGAACCTGCAGCTCTTGTGTCTGCAAGGCCACTGAGATGGCTTCTCTGATCCACCTTGACAGAGTAGGTTTGGATGCCTTGACACCTGTTGTGACCAAAAAAATTGATGAGCAGGTTTTCTGACTTACGGAATGGGCCTGTTCGGTCCAGGTATACTTGCAATGTTCGCACAAGATCCAGACTATGCATCCTCTCCTCCCACTCCGAGGAGGGAGAGGGGAAAAAAGTGGGCAAGGTTATAGTCTGGTTTATATTTTCCACTGACGGAACCTTGGGCAGAAAACCTTGAACAAACCTAAGCTGGACTCTGTCTGGAAAAAAGACTGTGTATGGCTCTGATGCCGCCAAGGCCTGGAGCTCACCCACTCGCTTGGCAGATGTGATCGCCAGCAAAAAGGTCACCTTCCAAGAGAGGTACTTGAAGTCCACTTCAGCTAAAGGTTCAAATGGAGGGCCACATAGCCCTTGCAGGACCGCAGCTAAGTCCCATTGGGGAGCCGGGGGCCGAACCGGGGGTCGGAGCCTGGAGGCCCCTTTCTGGAATTGCCTTATAAGAGGATTCTGAGACAGTCTAGTCCCCAATAGAGCGGATAACGCCGAGACATGTACTCTCAAGGTGGCTGGGGACAATCCCTTGTCCAACCCTTCTTGTAAAAACTCCAGGACTGATTCGATAGATGTTGTATCGCACTGCCTCCTGGCTCCCCAATCGTTAAATACTTGGGCGATCCTCTGGTAACTACGATTGGTTGAGTCCGCTCTAGAGTGGGCCAGTGTTCTTAAAACGGCCTGGGACAATCCTCTGTCTCCACGTACGGTGCGGTCAACCTCCAGGCAGTGAGGTTGAACCTGTCCAGATCCTGGCAGAGCTGACTGTTTAGAGTTACCAGGTTTTGGACACACGGAAGCCTCCAGTAGGTCCCTCGACTCATTAACATGAGGTGGGTAAACCATGCCCTTTTCGGCCAGAACGGCATGATGACAATGGCCGATGTCTGGTCCTGCCTGAGTTTTGCCAACACCCTGGGAATCATTGGAATGGGAGGAAAAACGTATACTAGTTTGAAGCTCCAGGGTATTGACAGGGCATCGATCGCCAAGGGATTGCCGTCCCGGTACAGGGAGCAAAACCGTCCCACCTTGGCGTTGTGTTGGGTGGCCATCAGATCCACCTCGGGGAGACCCCATATCCTGGTAAGCTGTTGGAAAATTTCCGGGGACAGGGACCATTCGGCTGTTGTCACTAGTCCCCTGCTTAGTTGATCTGCCAGGACGTTGAGGTGGCCTTTGATATGTACCGCTGACAGCCGGGACAAATTCTTCTCCGCCCATGAAAATATCAGGTCGGTCACCCGCATCAAGGAGGGGGACCTGGTGCCCCCTTGTTTGTTGATATATTGGACGGCTGTAGAATTGTCTGTTCTTACTCTGACAGCCTTCCCTTGGAGATGGGGAGTCAGAGTCCGTAGTGCCAGAAAAACTGCCGTAAGTTCTCGCCAATTGGAGGAGCGAGTTCTCTCCTGCGGGTTCCATGTTCCCCGTATTAGGGTCTCCCCCAGATGCGCTCCCCAGCCTGTTAGGGAGGCATCTGTGGTCAACAGGGTCCAGGAGGTCTGGACCGTGGACCTCCCGTCTTTGAGTTGGGACCACCATTGTAGTGATCGACGGGCACTGATGGAAAGCTGGATAGGCTTCTGAAGTCCCATGGGACTGTGGTTCCATACTCTCAGGATCTCGAGTTGTAACGGGCGCATGTGCCATAGAGCCCAGGGAACTGCCTCGATGGTCGCGGACATGAGACCTAGGACCTTCATCGCTGTCCTGATTGTAACCTCCCTGGTTCGGGATAGGTAGTGAACCGCTCGACCAATCTTCTCCTTTCGAGGAGAGGGCAGGGAGATCATCATACTGAGAGAATCCAGGTTGAACCCTAGGAATTGAATCCGGGTAGATGGAACCACTACTGACTTTTGCCAGTTTACTAGCCAGCCCAGTTCGCTTATAAATGCCACTGTGATGCTCAACTGCGTGGCGAGGAGCTCCCTTGACTGAGCTTTTATTAGCCAATCGTCTAGATATGGGACAATAAATATCCCCTGGAGGCGCAGGGCGGCTATGACCGGGGCCACTACCTTTGTAAAGGTGTGGGGGGCTGAGGTTATACCGAACGGGAGAGCTGTAAACTGGAAGTGATGTAATCTTCCGTTTAGATATGTGGCAATCCGTAAATATTTTCTGTGTGGAGGATAGATAGGAATATGGAGGTATGCGTCCCTCAAATCCAAGGTGACGAATAGATCTCCTGGCTGCAGGAAAGGGAGAACCGACCTTATGGTCTCCATCCGGAACCGGACCTTGCGGATAAATTGTTTTACATACCTTAGGTCGATAATCATGCGCCACCCTCCGGTCGATTTTGGCACTAGAAACACGGGTGAGTAGACGCCTTGCCCTTGTTCGTTTAGAGGGACGGGTTCCAATGCAGCCTTGTCGATATACTCCAACACAGATCTTTGCAGATGAAGTTGTTTGGTGCCCTGAAGAGGGCGGGTCCTCCTGCATCTGTCTGGAGGAAGGGAAAGGAAGTTTATTTTGTAGCCTTCCCGTATAAGTTGGAGAACCCAAGGATCCTGGATATGATGGTGCCAGGCGGTTAAATGTAAGGAGAGACGACCCCCCACCTTGGCCCTGCAGGCAAGGGGGTCGTGACAGTCAGAAGGTGGATCTTTTCTCACCACCACGGGAGGAACCTCGACCGCCTCTTGGGCCCGAGGGGCGCCTACGGAACTGGCCTCTAGACATGCCTCTGGAGGGGGCGTAGCCCCGAAAGGATCGTTGCCTGGATCCTGTGGACTGGGGCAGGTTCTTACCCTTTGAATCGGCCAGACCCTCCATTATCCGGTCGAGTTCGCTGCCAAATAGCCTGCCGGGCTCGAATGGCAAGGCGCATAAATTAAACTTGGAGGCATTATCTGCCCTCCAGGGCTTAAGCCAGAGGGGGCGCCTTGCGGCGGTGGACAATGCCATGGATCTTGCGGCCAGCTTGACCTGGTAGAAGGCCGCCTCCGAGAGATAGTCAGACATGAGGGAAATATTTGTCATGGCCGACAGCAAGTCGTCCCGATGGACCCCGGAGTCAATATCTCTCTCCAGCTTAGAGATGTCTGACCGCAGTTTAGCGACCACCTCGCTAGCCGCAATGCCCACTGAGGCCTGTGCCGAGGAAGAGGCGTATACACGCCTCAGGGACCCCTCCGCCCTGCGATCCATCACATCTTGGAGGTTAGAGCCATCCTCCGCTGGTACTACCGTGCGCTTTGACAGTTTGGAGACGGCTATGTCAACCTTGGGCGGAGGGCCCCAGGAGCTGGATTGTGCCTCGGATAGGGGAAAAAGAGACCTAAAGCGTCTAGACGCAATGAATGGGCGTTCAGGGAACCGCCATTCAGCCTCCAGCCTTTTTACCAAGTCTGGGTCCGCCCTGAAGGCTCTGAGAGAGGTAGATGGAGCCTCCTCAGCCGCCTCCTCCAACTCCTTAGCCCGAACCACTCTTAGCAGTTTGGGCATCCTATCCACCGAGAATACCGGCTTAGATGGGTCCAGGTTGTCCTCTCCCGAGGATACCTCGTCCAAGATCTGGAGACCCTCCATCGGCGGGAGAGAAGGAGGCGAATCCAGCCGTGGTCTCTTGGCCAATTGAGAGATTGAGAATTTCATCTCTTTCATCGACTCCTCGACGAATTCCCTTACCCAACCGACCACGTCACGGACAGAAGTGTCTTCTGAGGGGGGACCCCGACACCCGCGACAACATTGATAAGCGTAGCCATCAGGTAAGGGGACTTCGCATTTGGCGCAGGCAAGGTGGCGACGCTTACTGGAAGCCTTCCTTTTAGGGTTATCCGCCACTGAAGAGGAGGATGACATCTAAGGAAAAACATATTACTCATTATTTCCCTTACCTTTGCAGCCTCTACCCTGAGGGCCCACCAGGGGGCATACATCACCTTTTGAAAGGAATTTCAGAGCACCTGTAGTGTCAGGAAAATTTCTTCTACCTTCTGGTTGCCCAGGGAGAGTAGGAACCTGCAAGCTAAGCAGACAGGCAACCTACTCTGGGCAGACCAGGAAGAAATAGGGAGAAACGGGGGCGGGGTGAACCTTAGCTCCGCCCCTTCCAGCGCCTCGGCCAGAGCCAGGCTTGGGGGCACCATTTTATTCCTAGCCTAAGCTGGCTAGGAGGATGGAGCGGAGGGGGACACTATCCCCTTAAATCCAGTTCAAAGCGGGGTGGGAGCGCTGCTCAAGCGCTCCCAAAGTCCGGCCGAGCGGGGACGACGGTCCGCGCATGCGCGAACCGGATTCCCGCGCATGCGCGGGAAGAGAGGAAGTCCGCGGAGCACCGCAAGTAGTGCCCGCGGCGAAACAAGGAACTGCATCTACAGTTCCTCCCCGGCAGCCGGACGAGTGGCGCCGCAGCGCCGAGAACAGATACGCTGCCTCACCATCTCCCCCCCCCGCAGTAGCACAAGATGGGGCCGCGCCAGACCGGAGAAGGGAGGAGGCGCCGTCAGGAAGGCAAAGAAAGCCCCAAACCCCTGGTAAGACCCTGACAGCAGCAGCACAAGATGGAGGGAGGGGGGGGGCGGGCTAGAAAAGGGAGATTTCCTCCACAAAAAGAAAGAATGTGTGGGAGAGGAGGAGACCTCTCCCTCCACCTGTCCTGGTAACAGGACAGAAAAAAACACAGGGAGGGGGAGGTCTCCTGGACCTTTTATGGGAGGGTAACTAGTTAGTTTATTAAAAGTTCCACCTGTCCTAACAGTACACAGGGGCAGGAATACCCCATCTTGTGCTGCTGTTTGGGCGTAGGGGGAAAAACCTATACTAACAGAGGATTTATCAACTGTACCACTACAGGAGTTATCTATCTAGCCACGTGCACCGCATGCAAAACACAATACGTTGGCAAAACCTCCCACGAATTCCGCAGAAGGATTAGAGAGCATGTTCTTGACATAGAGCATACGGCTGATACCTCAATTGCGCGTCATTTTTGTACCCATCATGAAGGGGATACATCCCTATTGAGATTTCAGGGAATTGAAAAAGTATGGCCATCACCCAGAGGGGGTAATTTTGATCATCTATTACAGAGAGAGGCGCGATGGACCTTTTTGTTAAAGACGTACAAACCATGGGGCCTTAATGATACAATTTCTTATGAATGTTTTATTTAAATCTTTTGGAGATTCATGTATCTCTATTATCATGTAGTGGTATCCTCTATAATATTCAATAACCTTCACAACACCGGTTTTATAAAATCTATTATAGGAGTAGTCTATGGTATGCGGGATCTACTTATTATCAATTGACTGTATGATGCTATTTTACATTCATATAACATTTCTTCTATAATAGGTTGATCTGTTCACCTTAGAGTGCATACTGATATATTGACTATATCTCCAGTGATTTACCTATATAGGGTTGCAGTATATATGCACATTTGTGGTTTTGAGCTTTGGCTTGGTGGTTAGGGTTAATCTTGCTTTGTGTAATCCTAATCAAAAAATATCTCTTCTATAATAGGTTGATCTGTTCACCTCATAGTGCATACTGATATATTGGCTAGATCTCCAATGATTTACTTATGTAGGGTTGCATTATATATGCACTTATATGGTTTTGATTTTTAACTTTGGCTTGGTGGTTAGGGTTAATCTTGCTTCATGGAATCCTTCCTGTATAATCTGCTTATTATATCATCTCTGTTTTTGAACGTAGCTAGGGCTGGATACTTACCTGCACAGGCATTCCTCCTTTTATTGGATCAGCAGTTTTATCATTGCTGGTCATAATGTAACCTCAAAGTACAAGGTTGTGTAGTTTAGGAGCTGCCCCTTGTTTACTTTGTGTGATGGGCGTTGTCTCCTACAGTGGCATCTATTGGTTAAGCTTGAGGGGTGGGCGTGGCCTAAGTTGGTAACGTTAGATATCCAATTTCCAGAAACTATTGGCCAGTTTATGGAGCATGTGCTCTGATGTTTTCTCCACCCCACGCCCCCCCTTCTAACATCAGCTGTGAACAATTCCATACTACTGGTGGTGACGTGTCTCTAGGGGCGGAGTTTATTGTTTAAAACATCAACACTCTGGCGGCCCCGTACGGCCATACATCAGTGCCGGCAGGGCTGCATGGGGGAACTATGTTTGACTTAGAAAGATAAAATATGAGCAGTCAATACCCATCTTACTAATAGCCTCTGATGAATCTGTCTCACATACTAGTGTAGATAGAGGAAATGCGTCAGGCTAATCTGAGCAGTCAGTTTAGACTCGCAAAGTGTAGATAGGGGCTACAATTGAACCAGTGTACTAGGAGGCATGGTGTGATAAGGAAAGCAGATAAGCAATACAGCAGTCTATAGGAATTAGCACCTAGCCCCTAGATCAGGGGTCGGCAACCCCTGGCACGCGTGCCAAGAGTGGCACGCGAGGCATATTTTGTTGGCACGGCAGCCAGCCCACAACCTTCATGCACTAAATTGAGAGAGAGCATCCTTTCAGTGCTCTGCTAAAGCTGAGGCGTAGGACACGCCCCCTTCTCTCCCTGCCACCAATCAGAGGTGAGCCTCTCACCGCACAGGATAAGGGCTCCCTGGACCTGCTGCTACACGTGAGGAGGAGCTCCTGCCGTCTGCAGCCCTGAGGAAGAGAGGAAGCAAAGTGAAAGTAAAAACACCAGGTACATGTGTGTTACTAACTATTCTTATTAATGTCAGGCATTTGGGGTTATTACTTTAGTTTTAGTAACTCCTTGTGCCTCACATTAATAGCAGTTAACCCCATCATGTCCCTCACATTAACCCCTGTGTGGCTCACATAAGGATTACTAAGGTGTGAGACATATGGAGGTACTAATAAAGGATCTATATAATGAAGATATTCACTTATTACCTCCATATGGCTCACATATCAGTGTCCCTTATGTAAAGCACACAGGGGGTTAATGTGCGGAACATGATGGGGTTAACTGCTATTAATACCCTGTTTCCCCGAAAATAAGACTGTCTTATATTAAATTCTCTTCCGAAATATATGACCTGTCTTATTTTCGGGGGATGTCTTATGGAGCGGCTGGAGCGGGGGACAATCGGCAGTCATGCCGGCACTTCCTTAACGGAGTGCCGGCATGACTGCCGGTTGTAGGTGGTGCAAGAGGTGGTGGTGGTGGGGAGGTATGCTAATTACCTTCCCCATCTTCATAGCAGCGCTGGTGCTGCTGTTGGTCACGGTGGTGGAAGTGGTTGGCGGGGCTTAGCAGAGATTAGCGAGGCTTCCGGCGGTTGTGCCGGAGAGCCTCACTTAGTGGGCATTGCAGCCAGCTGAACGCTGTGCTCCGTGTGCACAGGAAAGCTGGCTGCCTCCTCTGCTGTGATACCACTGTTTTGGCTGCTGTGGGATGAGCTGGGAGAGTGGACTCCCCGCAGCATACGATGCTTTCCCAGCTCATCTTACAGTAGCAGGAACAGTGGTATCACAGCAGAGGCAGCAGCCGGCATACCTGTGCACACAGAACATCATGCACAGTGTTCTGCCGGCTGCAGTGTTTTTGGGGATGTCTTATTTTCGGGGGGTGCCTTATATTAGGCAATCTAACAAAACCTCCCCCATGCCTTACTTTTGGGGGATGTCTTATTTTCGGGGAAACAGGGTATGAGGCACATTGAGTTACTAAGCTGTAATGTACATGACTGGACTTTTTATCCACAACTTTGGATAAGAGTACAGACTTATACATTTCAATTGACCCATATATACAGCCATTTTTTGTGGCTGTGTATTTGGGCCAAAATGAAGAACTAAAAATTATGGAGCAGGTCCTATATGTGTCCTATACATACCCTATATCTGTCTGCATTTGCGGCCCTGTCAATTCATTTATAGGTCAGTGAAAACCACATCCATGCCATTTGTGTGCAGGAGGCGTAAGGCTGAGGCCCCACGTTGCAGAAATGCAGCGTTTTTGTTGCAGATTTTGATGCGGTTTATTTCAACCAAAGCTAAAAATGGCTACAGAAGGAATGGAAAATATATAGGAAGCTTCTTATATGATAAATCTACTCCTGGCTTAGGCTCAGAAAAACACAGCAAAATATGCAACAAAAAAAAGGTGTGTTCCCACAACGTGGGGGCCCCGGCCTTAGGCTAAAGCCCCACGTTGCAGAAACAGCTTTTTTTCGTTGCAGATTTTGCTGTGTTTTTTGAGCCGAAGCCAGGAGTAGATTGAGCAGGAGGGAGACATACAAGGGGGCGTTCACACTACCGTCATTGTCCGACAGGAAGTGTCCGCTGCTAGTGTCCGTTCAAAATCTTGCACGGACATTAGGAGCGGACACTAGCTGTGTCCGTGATACTTTTTCATTCATTTAAATGGCAGTCGGGTGCAATTTTTTTTTTTTTAAATGTAGATTGTGAGCCCCACATAGGGCTCACAATGTACATTTTTCCCTATCAGTATGTCTTTTTTGGAATATGGGATGGAAATCCATGCAAACACGGGGAGAACATACAAACTCCTTGCAGATGGTTTTTTGCCCTTGGCGGGATTTGAACACCAGGACCCAGCGCTGCAAGGCTGCAGTGCTAACCACTGAGCTGTGTGGCCCCAGTTAAAAGGCAATTTGCACACAAAAAAATAAATATTTTTTTAATTTGGCTCTGTGCTACCCGTGCCACTTTTCTAAGGAGGCCCCAACAGATTTACCATCATTTACACCTGAAATGTGGCATAAATGATGGGGGAAACGTATGGCGGCTACGAGATGGCGCACATTTTCCCTGAATCGTGCCTTATCTATGAGGAGTACCTGATCATAATGTCTTCTGTTCATCGTCAAACATTTCCATCAGAATTGTATGATGGAACAGTAAAAGATGCCTGATCATCAAAACCCTCTTTAAAATGATCTTTCCCAACAGAGGACACCATCTATAGTACAGAGCAGGGGTAGGGAACGTACGGCTCTCCAGCTGTTGCAAAACTACAACTCCCAGCATGCACACTTGCTCTGCTGTTCTTGGAACTCCCATGGAAGTGAATGGAGCATGTTGGGAGTTGTAGTTTCACAGCAGCTGGAGAGCCAAAGGTTCCCTGACCCTGGTATAAAGAATAAATACCTGATCAGTGGGGTCTGAACACTGAAACCCACACTTGTCCCAAGAAAGAGAGATTATTATCCCGTCCGGCGCATTGAGGCATGACTGGTAGTGGCCAGTGCCCCCATTCTCTTTAGTGGGTGCACCAAAGACAGCCAAAGTCCAGCATTCAGTGATATCTGACGCCGTCCACCACCAGATACACTTACATTCAGCCTGACTTTGGTCGGGCTCACTGCAAAGCAGGTGAAAAGAACCCCCTCAATTCTTGGGACCGGTGGGGGACGCAGCCGTCAGACCCACACCGATCAGATATTTGTTGCCTATCCTGTGGACAGATATACTTTTCATGGCATAATCCTATTTACAGGGTTTTATTTTAAGCTTAGTACCTAATACAGCGGCCATTCCCCACAGCTCTGACACTAATCTGTCCTGACCACTAGGACCCTAACCATCATCAAAACAGGAATCCTACATTTGTACTACTGCACCATTCATCTCTATGGGACTGCTGAAAAGAAGTAGATCAGAATTATTATCTCTGGTAGTCTCAAAGAAATGAACGAATCAGCAGCGCACATTGTGGATCATATAGGGGAGAAACAGGACATGTGATCAGTGGGGGTTCCCAATGGTCAGATCCCTAGTGATCTACTTTTTATTCCTAGAGGGAATAGCTTGTTGCCTCTGGTGCTGGAAGCCGACATCTGTGTCCCTGGTATAGCGGTGGTGCTGGAGCACTACAGCCCTGCCCCCAATGACTAGGAACACAGCTGCGGTATTAGCCACCGCCTATATACAGTGAACACAGCTGCAGTATTAGCCACCACCTATATACAGCGAACACAGCTGCAGTATTCACCACTGCCTATATACAGTGAACACAGCTGCAGTATTCACCACTGCCTATATACAGTGAACAGAACTGTAGTATTAACCCCTTCCCGACATCCGCCGTAACAGTACGGTGCTGCCGGGAAGGACCAGCGCTGATCCCCCAGAATGCCCCTCTTCCCCATCCGTGTCATAGGAGCTAGTGGGAAAATAGAATGGGATTTGGTGTACCCAATTTACTCCGCACAGTTTACATATTCACTTCGGGGTTACTAATGCTCACTACATCACTTGATAAATTCTTTGAGGGGTGTGGTTTTCAAAATGGGGTCACTTTCTAGAGGTTTCCACTGTTTTGACTCCTCAAGGGCTTTGTAAATGCGACATGGTTCCTGAAACTGATCCCAGCCAGATCTGCCCTCTAAAAGCTCTTTGGCGCGCCTTCCCTTCTGCGCCTCGCTGTGCGTCCATATATTAGTTTACACCCACAAGTGGGGTACTATGATAGTCGGGAGAACTTGCATAACAAATTGTGGGATGCGTTTTCGCCTTTAACCCCTTGTGAATGTGCAAATTCTAGGTCTAAACGAAAATATTAGTAAAATAAAATCAAATTTGAAAATTTCACCTCCATTTTGTATCAATTCCTGTTAAGCACTTATAGGGTCAAAATACTAGGTATATGTTGCTTTGGCTTATTTAAGGGGGGCAGTTTTGAAAATGGGGTGATTTATGTGGGGGTTTTAATACAAGGGTCTTTTAAAACCCCTTCATAACTGGATTAGTCCCTTAAAAAATGGGTTTTGGAAATTTCTTGAAAATTTTGAATATTGTTGTTTCACTTGTAAACCATCTAATGTCCGTAAAAAATAAAAGGGTGACTAAAGTTTGATGCCGACATAAAGCAGAGATCTGGGACATGAGATTTATGATATAATTTTGGCGGTCTGACTATCTGTATGTAATGCACATCATTTCAAACTTTATAAAATGCATATTTTTCAAAATTTCCACCAAATTTCCTATTTTTTCATAATTAAACACAAAACATATCAACCAAAATTTACTACTAACATGAAGTACAATGTGTTATGAAAAAACAATCTCAAAATCACTTTGGTAAGTTAAAGCATTCCAAAGTTATTGCCACATAAAGTGACACGTCAGTTTTGAAAAATCGAGTTTGGTCAGGAAGTCATAAAGTTCCATCGGCAGGAAGGGGTTAACCATCACCTATATAGTGAACAGAACTGTAGTATTAACCACCGCCTATATACAGTGTACAGAGCTGTAGTATTAACCACCACCTATATAGTGAACAGAACTGTAATATTAACCACCGCCTATATACAGTGTACAGAGCTGTAGTATTAATCACCACATACAGTGTTGGCCAAAAGTATTGGCACCCCTGCAATTCTGTCAGATAATATTCATTTTCTTCCAGAAAATGATTGCAATCACAAATTCTTTGGTATTATTATCTTCATTTAATTTGTCTTCAATGGAAAACCACAAAAAGAATTGTCAAAAAGTCAAATTGGATATAATTCCACAGCAAACATAAAAACGGGGGTGGACAAAAGTATTGGCACTGTTTGAAAAAACATGTGATGCTTCTGTAATTTGTGTAATTAACAACACCTGTTACTTACCTGAGGCACCTAACAGGTGGTGGCAATAACTAAATCACACTTACAGCCAGTTGAAATGGATTAAAAGTTGACTCAACCTCTGCCCTGTGTCCTTGTGTGTACCACATTAAGCATGGAGAAAAGAAAGACGACCAAAGAACTGTCTGAGGACTTGAGAAGCAAAATTGTGAGGAAGCATGAGCAATCTCAAGGCTACAAGTCCATCTTCAAAGACCTGAACGTTCCTGTGTCTACCGTGCGCAGTGTCATCAAGAAGTTTAAAGCCCATGGCACTGTGGCTAACCTCCCTAGATGTGGACGGAAAAGAAAAATTGACGAGAGATTTCAACGCAAGATTGTGCGGATGGTGGATAAAGAACCTCGACTAACATCCAAACAAGTGCAAGCTGCCCTGCAGTCTGAGGGTACAACAGTGTCAACCCGTACTATCCGTCGGCGTCTGAATGAAAAGGGGCTGTATGGTAGCTTACCCAGGAAGACCCCACTTCTTACCCAGAGACATAAAAAGCCAGGCTGGAGTTTGCCAAAACTTACCTGAGAAAGCCAAAAACGTTTTGGAAGAATATTCTCTGGTCAGATGAGACAAAAGTAGAGCTTTTTGGGAAAAGGCATCAACATAGGGTTTACAGGAAAAAAAAAAAAAAAAAAAAGAGGCCTTCAAAGAAAAGAACACGGTCCCTACAGTCAAACATGGCGGAGGTTCCCTGATGTTTTGGGGTTGCTTTGCTGCTTCTAGCACTGGACTGCTTGACCGTGTGCATGGCATTATGAAGTCTGAAGACTACCAACAAATTTTGCAGCATAATGTAGGGCTCAGTGTGAGAAAGCTGGGTCTCCCTCAGAGGTCATGGGTCTTCCAGCAGGACAATGACCCAAAACACACTTCAAAAAGCACTAGAAAATGGTTTGAGAGAAAGCACTGGAGACTTCTAAAGTGGCCAGAAATCAGTCCAGACTTGAATCCCATAGAACACTTGCGGAGAGATCTCAAAATGGCAGTTTGGAGAAGGCACCCTTCAAATGTCAGGGAGCTGGAGCAGTTTGCCAAAGAAGAATGGTCTAAAGTTCCAGCAGAGCATTGTAAGAAACTCATTGATGGTTACCAGAAGCGGTTGTCCGCAGTTATTTTGTCTAAAGGTTGTGCTACAAAGTATTAGGCTGAGGGTGCCAATACTTTTGTCCAGCCCATTTTTGGAGTTTTGTGTAAAATGATCAATGATTTGCTTTTTTTCATTCTCTTTTGTGTTTTTTCATTGCAAGCAAAATAAATGAAGATATTAATACCAAAGAGTTTGTGCTTGCAATCATTTTCTGGAAGAATATGAGTATTATCTGACAGAATTGCAGGGGTGCCAATACTTTTGGCCAACACTGTATATACAGAGCTGTAGTATTATATTGTAATATTGGTGACCCTATCCTAAGGGGGGGGGGGGGGCATCAGCCCAGAAAACCTGCTTGATGAAAGTTTTTTTTTTATAGACTACAGAGAAAATGAAAACAGGACAATGAATATTTTTAGTTAAAAATCGATTTTAATTTCATATTTACTATCAAAAAGATATTCATTAAAATACAAAGAAAACATTATATTGGTACAAAATATAGAAAACCCCGTGCAGGAGGGATACAAATAAAGATCACATATAAAAACCCATAATGTACAGCATAATTTAAGGTAAAAAAAATGTAAAAACCTACAAAAGAACGACCGAGAAGGAGGGGAAGACCCAAATAAACAAGGAATTGGAATAGGAAAAGGAGAGGCGGGGGAAGGGAATTCTAGACCACATCACGTTAAAGCAGTATATACTTAAAGAGGACCTTTCATCAGATTGGGCACAGGCAGTTCTATATACTGCTGGAAAGCTGACAGTGCACAGAATTCAGCGCACTTTCGGCTTTCCCAATCTGTGCCCCGGGTAAAGTGCTATCGGTCCCAGTACCGTAGCGCTTTACAGTCAGAAGGGCGTTTCAGTCAGGAATGTCCTTCTCCACAGCAGCGCCTATCGTGCTGTAGAGTGTGAGCAGAGAGGAACGCCCCTTCCCTCTGCTCACAAACCTCGTCCATAGACGAGTATTATCAGGAGGGGGGGGGGGGTGTTAAATATCTTGTATTTGCCGGTGAGACTTGTGTCCACTGTTAAATATCCGTACCTGGCCTTGAATTGTGGGATAGACTTGTGTCACGTGTTGTAGGCCTTATCCACGATAGGAAGAAGTCAGCTTGTTATAAATCAGTGTAGAGGTTTATTAATATCTTGAAGGAAAACACAGGAACAGGGAAAATGTCCAAATAACACAAATATCAGTCAATTGTCAATAGCTTACATCTTCAGATAAGTTAAATCATCTGGATATCTTGTAGTTACAGCTTGGTTCATGCTTGATCATCTGGTCTGGTCATCTGGAATATTCACGACATCTTGTCCAGGATGACAGAGAGGGGTGGCAGACAGACCTGCCTTAGATTCCCCATGGATCTCCCTCATGGATGACCCTCATGGATGACGACCCCGACGTGTGTGTCTGTCACTCATTTATGTTCATGAGAGTGGGTGTTACCTTCCATGTTACAGCTATGTAAGGAGATTTCTACTATGGTGTACTCTAACCGCACCCATGCACCCAAAATACAACAGATATGATGTCAGTAGAGTGTTAACCCCATGTCTGCTAGAGAATATTGTAAATATAATATTTAACAGGGGGACGTTCCTCCCCGCTCACACTGTACAGTCATGGCCAAAAGTTTTGAGAATGATACAAATATTAATTTTTACAAAGTCTACTGCTTCAGTTTTTCTAATGGCAATTTGCATATACTCCAGAATGTTATAAAGAGTGATCAGCTTAATAGCAATTACTTGCAAAGTCAATATTTGCCTAGAAAATGAACTTTATCCCCCAAAACACATTTCAACATCATTGCAGCCCTGCCTTAAAAGGACCAGCTAACATCGTTTCAGTGATTGCTCCATTAACACAGGTGTGGGTGTTGATGAGGACAAAGCTGGAGATCAATCTGTCATGATTAAGTAAGAATGACACCACTGGACACTTTAAAAGGAGGCTGGTGCTTGGCATCATTGTTTCTCTTCTGTTAACTATGGTTATCTCTGAAGAAACACATGTAGTCATCATTGCACTGCACAAAAATGGCCTAACAGGGAAGAGTATCACAGCTAGAAAGATTGCACCTCAGTCAACAATCTATCGCATTATCAAGAACTTCAAGGAGAGAGGTTCCATTGTTGGCAAAAAGGCTCCAGTGCGCCCAAGAAAGACCAGCAAGCGCCAGGACCGTCTCTTAAAAGTGTTTCAGCTGCGGGATTGGGCTACCAGCAGTGCAGAGCTTTTTCAGGAATGGCAGCAGGCGGGTGTGAGTGCATCTGCACGCACTGTGAGGCAGAGACTCTTAGATCAAGGCCTGGTCTCAAGGAGGGCAGCGAAGAAGCCATTCTCTCCAGAAAAAAACATCAGGGACAGACTGATATTCTGCAAAAGGTACAGGGAGTGGACTGCTGAGGACTGGGGTAAAGTCATTTTCTCTGATGAATCCCGCTTTCGATTGTTTGGGACATCTGGAAAACAGATTATTCGGAGAAGACGAAGTGAGAGCTACCACCAGTCTTGTCTCATGCCAACTGTAAAGCATCCTGAAACCATTCATGTGTGTGGTTGCTTCTCAGCCAAGGGAATCGGCTCTCTCACAGTCTTGCCTACAAACACAGCCATGAATAAAGAATGGTACCAGAATGTCTTCCAAGATCAACTTCTCCCAACCGTCCAAGAGCAGTTTGGCGATCAACAATGCCTTTTCCAGCACGATGGAGCACCTTGCCATAAAGCAAAGGTGATAACTAAATGGCTCAGGGAACAAAACATAGAGATTTTGGGTCCATGGCCTGGAAACTCCCCAGATCTTAGTACCATTGAGAACTTGTGGTCAATCATCAAGAGATGGGTGGACAAACAAAAATCTACAAATTCTGACAAGATGCAAGCACTGATTGCGCAAGAATGGACTGCTATCAGTCAGGATTTGGTCCAGAAGTTGATTGAGAGCATGCCAGGGAGAATTGCAGAGGTCTTGAAGAAGAAGGGTCAACACTGCAAATATTGACTTGCTGCAATAACTCATTCTAACTGTCAATATAAGCTTTTGTTACTCAGAATATGATTGCAATTATATTTCTGTATGTGATAAAAACATCTGACAAACACACATAAAAACCAGAGGGCAGCAGATCATGTGAAAATATAATATTTGTCAACAGACTGGGACCAAAATCTTCAGAAGGTTTGGCAAGGAGAAGCGCTCACCCAATTGGATAACGATATGTTTATTAAGGCACGAGCGTTTCAGGCACTTAGGCCCTTTACCACGTGCAATAAATCACCTTCCCAGAGCAGCTGGGAGTCTTAGTGGTTTCGAGTTCAGGCTCGGCTCAGCCTGAACTCGGAACCACTAAGACTCCCAGCTGCTCTGGGAAGGTGATTTATTGCACGTGATAAAGGGCCTAAGTGCCTGAAACGCGTCGTGCCTTAATAAACATATCGTTATCCAATTGGGTGAGCGCTTCTTCTTGCCAAACCTTCTGAAGATTTTGGTCCCAGTCTGTTGATGCCTCTACCTCCCAGTGACGTTTCTTCCAAGTGCTTCCCTCTCGGTTTCTAACATCTTTTTAATTGTTGGGGTTGTTGTGTCCTACACAACCCCCTAAGTTGAGTGGCTTTCCATTTGCTTACCTTTACTCATACTTGTGCTGAATTTACTACACTAGGGTCGGCTCGGTGTCGTATTTTTCTTCTTTTCAATATAATATTTGTGTCATTCTCAAAACTTTTGGCCATGACTGTACTGCGCGATAGGCGCTGCTGTGGAAAAGGACGTTCCCGACTGACTGTCAGAATCACCCTTCTGTCTGTAAAGCGCTATGGTACCGATAGCGCTTTACCCAGGGCACAGATCGGGAAAGCCGATAAGTGCGCTGAATTCAGCGCACTGTCAGCTTTCCAGCAGTATATGGAACTGCCTGTGTCAATCTGATGAAAGGTCCTCTTTAATAATGGACATCTCATGGGGCCGGGGTAACAGCTAGTGTTAGATCCTGAGGGGTCGCACCTACACTGCACTGGGATTGGTTGTTACTAGCAATAGCTGGATTCACACCTGCAGTATTTCCATTGGGGGGGTCTCTGTCCCCTATTCCACTTGAAAAATGTGGAGAGAAAAATCCTACAAACAGCACCTTTCTCTCCGCATGATTTGTGCGGAAAATACACAGACCCCATTATAGCCTGTGGGGTCCGTGTGGTTTCATTGTTCATCGCTTTTTAATGCGTTCAATATTCCGTTCAGAGGGCATCCCCAAGCGCACTCCCCAAATGGAATAACGAACACAGATGTGAACCAGGCCTTAGCAAATGCATCATGGTACGTGTAGGCTGACTCGCACTACCTCCCCCTCTCTAGCTATCCTGCCCACTACTAGACCTTCCCAACTAACTTAGCCCACCGCCCCATCATACTTGCCTCTCTCTTACTTCCAGACTTCCTCCGGTGAGACAGCTCCTCCCTCTTTTCTGACTCTGCTGGATCACGCAATAGTCCCACCGCTGCTGTTTGCTCTGCAGTCAGCAATCCACCTCTACAACGCAGGCATGGGAGGCTATTGTGTATGGCATTTACTCTGTAGCCAAAAATGACATGTCACCTGTACTCTATGTTTTGGTACAATTCCGGGGAAAACAAATTTATATGGTTTTATTTACATTTTAACCCCTTAACAAAAACCTAAAATTGTGCAAAATTTTTTTTCTGCTTAAAGTCGCCATATTATGACACCAATAACTTTTTTCTAATTCCATGTATGGGGGAGCATAGGGCATTTTTTTTGGCAGACCCAGGTATACCCCCTGGGGGCCTTGAACTCCAGGGAGTCTGATCACTAATGTAATGCATTACAAAATATTGGCACTTCTACTGCAGGCTGCATACAAGTAGAGGCAGAGTAAGGGCCATTATATAACATGTTGGTCGCTGTGGGGCCATTATATTACATGTGGGCACCGAAGGGGGGGGGGCACTGAGGGGGCCATCAAAACACTGTTACTGAAGGCTCCAAACAAAGCCTTATTTTATAAACCTTTACAAGTGGTGCCTATTTGGAGGTGCCCGGTTGAGATATTTGATCACTAGGGGCCAGTTCGCTTGGTCTAGAGCACTGGCACCTAATGATCTTGTAGTGGGGTCTTCACACCATTGAGATCTCACATAAACCTAGAAACAAAACACAAAGTGCTCCCCATGCTCTCTTTTGTTCACACACAGCCTACAACCCCACTTTCCCCTCGCTGTGTGTAGGCAAGAGGGGTGAATATTGTGCAGGCTGTGTGTGAGCAAGAGGATGACATGGGGGAGCAAGTTGTGCATGAGCAAGAAGGTGATGTGGAGGGTGCAGGCTGTGAGCGAGTAAGAGGAGGAGTGGAGGTGTAGACTGTGTGAGCAAGAGGACAACGCAGGGGTGGAGGCTGTGAGTGAGCAAGAAGGTGATGTGGAGGGTGCAGGCTGTGAGCAAGAAGATGGAATGTGGGATGCAGGCTGTGAGTGAGCAAGAGGAGGAGTGGAGGTGCAGACTGTGTGAGCAAGAGGGCAGCGCATGGGTGGAGGCTGTGAGTGAGCAAGAGGGGGAATTTAGGGTGCAGGTTGTGTGTGAGCAAGAGGAGGCAATGGGAGTGCAGGCGGTGTGTGATCAAGAGAGTGACACAGGGGTGCTGGTAGTGCATGAGCAAGAGGGTGATGTGGAGGTTGCAGGCTGTGAGCAAGAAAAGGGAATGTGGGGTGCAAGCTGTGAGTGAGCAAGATGGATACTTGGGTGTACAAGCTGTGTGTGAGCAATAGGTCTACATGGATGTGCATAAGCCAGAGGGGGGAATGGAGGTGCACCCTGTGTGAACAAGAGAATGGGGGTACAGGCTGTATGTTGAACAAGAGTTGGGGTGCAGGCTGTGCAAGAGGGGTACATGGGGATATAGACTGTTCGTGAGCAAAAGGGTGACGTAGAGGGCCGTAGGCTGAGCGTGACCAAGAGGGGTACATGGGGGAGCATGCTGTGCATGAGCAAGAGTGGGGAATGGGGGTGTAGGCTGTGTGTGAGCAAGAGGGGGGAGTGGGGAGAAGGCTTTGTGCCAGGAAAAGGGGGGAATGAGGTTGTGTGTAAGCAAGAGCATGCCTGTACCCCTCATTCCCCCTTCTTTTTCACGCACAGCCTGTACCCCCATGTCCCCCTGTTGCTCAATCACAGTTTGCGCCCCCATTCTGCTCACAAAAGTCAGCACGCTCATTTCCCCCTCTTGCTCATTCTGTCTCTTCCCTCCTTCTTACCTTCCAGTCTCCATTCACTGCAGCTCCCTTTTCCTGTGTACCTCGGCACTGTCCTGAATAGCTCCGCCCACACCAGATCACATGGTCACGACGTTATCGGAAGTCCTTTAGCCTACTAGGATTTAGCAGCTACTCTGGACTTTGCATCTTGTGTCCTGCAGCGGAGATCACAGCAGCTCTGGCTGCCTCACTAATGGAGACCTGTGCATGGATAGCTGAAGCCCGAGCCCGAGCCATGCATTGTGTGTAAAGCTCTTCTATTGTGGAGATTGGCGCACGTTGTCCTTAAGCAATGAAGCTGCTAAGTGCCGTCTTTAATGGCTTGTTGGTGCTGCTGGTAGCCTTAGGTGTGCTGGACGTATTCTTCAGGTATGAGGACAACAGGTGCAGCATGACGTATATGTTCGAGTATCCAGAGTATCAGGTGAGTAGTGAGTGACAGTGTGGAAATCCTGCCTGTAGGATAGGATGGCTGGTACATCTATAGAATAACACACATAATAATAATAATAATATATACATAATGACAGTTTTGGCTTCATTGCAATGAGTAAAGGCTATGGCACCATATCGTGCTACTGTATAGTAACTGAATGAATGGGGACTTGTCAGTTCACACCAAGTATATAGTCTGTGCATTTTTCCACTTTCTCTTCTCTGCAGCTCCCTATACAGACTTGTGCTCTGATAGTAGTAGGTTGCAGAACCTGTAGTCCTATAGACGTGATATCAGCTTTTACAGGTGATACTAGGGCTGTGGTCATGGCAGATATGGGTGCAGCCTTTTTCAGAGAGGCGTAGGTTATAAAACAGGGTGTGACGCTATCAATATAGAGATATATCTCATCCAAACAATTGATATAAATCTTGACACCAGAGCCCTGTATTAATAGACCTGTAAATTAATTTCAGACAGAAGTGCGTGCAGCTGCTCCTATATACCGTAAGTCATAGCAGCTGCACTGAAATTCCCCAGCACCACTGCTATACAATGAGTGGTACTGCAGCTCTGCTCCGATTACTTGAAATATCTGACTGCTGGAACAGCTGATCTGTGTGGGGTCCAGGCGTCAGACCCCCACGGATCACATGCTAATGGATAGATTAGTATGAAAACTACATTTGGGGCCAGAAAACCCTTTAATAACCCCATAGACAGAGACCTTGTGAAAATGCTGCTTGTTTTGTTTTGTCCCAAAGCCAAGAATTGCTACAAAAGCAGTGGGAAATATATAGAAAGTTCTTATACGTCTGCTAAATCCACTTTTAGCTTCAGCTAAAAAAAAACAAACAAAAAAAACAACTGCATTTCTACAATGTATGGCCTTAGCCTTAATTCAGCACACTGTCTGCTTTCCTGTTATATTATGAGGAGGTGAGGGGGCGTTCTTCCCCATTTACACTCTACAGCGCTATAGGCGCTGCTGTGCAGAAGGAAGACTGTCAGGAACGCCCTTCTGACTGTGAGGAGCTACGGTACCGGTACCGATAGCTCTTCACCTGGGGCACAGATCGGCTTTCCAGCGGTATATAACACCGCATGTGCCCAAACCCATGAAAGGTCCTCTTTAATGTTATTTTGGGATACTTTGCTTGAAAAGGTTAAGAAACTTTGGTTTAATGTAGGCAGCACACTGCTTGTTATTTTAATACAGCTCATGGGTAACACAGGATAAACATATAGAATAGTAAATATACATTAACGTGCATATGCTTATTACATTTATTGATGATCTGTGAATAAAATAAATACATTCAGTTGATTCTTCATATATTTTTTTTTTTATCCAGAAAGTACAACTTCCAAAAAAGGTTTCCAAACTTTACCCAACTTATGAATTGCATCTATACGGTGAGGGTATTTACATGGAAGAAAACAAAAACCTTTCCTTAACTGGAATTCCAATTTTATTTCTTCCTGGAAACGCAGGCAGTTACAAGCAGGGTATGTATGTAAAGTATATTGTTACAATTGAACAAATGAAATGAATGGTGTATTTAACCCACTTCCCAATGCAATGCCCAACCCCTGTCTTCCAAATGTTATAGCTTCGATAGGATAGTTTGCTGATTGGTGTGGATATGAACTGAGGTTCCCTACCTATCCTGAGAATCCTTTGTTAATGCAGCTGCACCCCTGGATGGTGCTGGCTTATTCCGCTTCTATTCACTTCAGTAGGAGTGCCAGAGATAGTGGAATGCTGTACTCCCATTGATGTGAATGGGTGTACAACTGCATCCACCACAGGTTCAGGGTCTCAAAAGGTCAAACACCCACCGATCAGCCACCTATTCCCTCTTCTATGTATAGAGGATAACTAATGTTTGTGGCATAATTCTTTTCATGCAGTGACATTGGAAGGGGGGTCTCAATGCACCTTTGTTTTTACAGCATTTACTGTGTGTGCATTAAAGATCTATAATATTTATTCATTTTGTGGAACAATATTTACTTTTTATGGGACCATAATTGGGGGTGTGTGTATGTGTGTATATATATATATATATATATATATATATATATATATATATATATATATATATATATATAACCTTATGCTCATTTTTGCAATTTATTATTATTTTTTTTTTGTCCTGTTACCATGTTTATTTTCTAGGATAAATTTACACTTTTCCCTCCCTCACAGAGTACATCCTATGGTTTATTCCCCCCCACCCACCCTTGACGGACTACTTCCATGGTTCCCCACAACTCTCTCATACAAACTCTGCATGACTCCCTCATATTCTCAAAATTTCTCTCATGGTCCCCATGTCTCTTGCACAGACTGATCCCCAATGTCCCCACACAACTCATATCATCCATAAAGACTGGCCCGCTTACCTTCTGATCAGTATTCAGTTTCCTTTGTGCACTGATAATAAATGTACACTACATGCTTCTCTATCATCGAGCAAAGTGATTTGTCAGTGCTCTGCTCGATCATAAAAATTTTCCCATCATTTCGATAAACTTGCAAATGACTTTTCCTCTGTTAAATGGTCACTAACTTTTCAGACAGCTCAGCCTTATTTCATAAAGCTTGTGATTCTGGGCCATTATGTAATGCACTTTGATTAAAATGGTTGCTGCTTTTTGCCTGAAAAACCTTTAGGCTAAAGCAGCAATAAAGTGCTGTGGGGAAAAAGTACGGTGGCAACGCATCGCGGTTCTTCCCGCACCAGTTTAAACATATAGTTCACAGAGTTTTCTTCTGTGGACTTTCTGTTGCAGTTATATCTATGGGGAAACTGCTGGCGTTTCTGTAGATATAATTGACATGCTGCAATTTCCAAAACCGTACTGGTTCTGGAAATTGCGGCATGTCTGCACCGTGGTTTTTACCGCAAAATGGGCATGGTTTCGCAAGAATCCCATCCACTTTGCAATTACTGTAAAATGCCACAATTTTGTGTCCGTGCATACAGACACCAGTGGTTTGCTTTAAATGAATGGGTTTTAAAGGTGACCACCGGCAAGCCGTCCCCTGTCCACTTTCCTTGGGGTTTAGAATGGAAACCCCTGGTCGGACAGTGGCAGTAGTGTGAACGCCCCCTTAGGGTTACATAAATTAATAAATAAAATAAATTTTTTTTAATTTTTTTTTTTTTTAAATGTAGATTGTGAGCCCCACATAGAGCTCACAATGTACATTTTTCCCTATCAGTATGTCTTTTTTGGAATATGGGATGGAAATCCATGCAAACACGGGGAGAACATACAAACTCCTTGGAGATGTTTTTTTGCCCTTGGCGGGATTTGAACACCAGGACTCCAGCGCTGCAAGGCTGCAGTGCTAACCACTGAGCCACCGTGTGGCCCCATAAATAAAATAAATTTAATACAATATCTCAAACAGGAATCATAAATGTAACCAATAACTTTCCAGATTGTACCATTGAATCTATATATACACCTGTTAAAGCAAACCACCGTCCATATACAACCTCTCTGTGGTGAAACCGATATATATATATATATATATATATATATATATATATAATATTTTTTTTTTTTTCCCACGGACACAAAGTTGGACATGCAGGACTTTGTGTCCGTCCCAAAAAAAATGGTTTCACCACGGAGAGGCTACATACAGACACTGGCAGTTGTCTTTAAAAACCCATTGAAATGAATGTTTTTAAACTGACTGACGGCTAGCTGTACCCTATGTAGTTTTTCCAGGGATTTAGGCGGAAACACAAAGGGTGGACAGTGGGGCAAGTGTGAACACTGCATTAGTGACATTGACCCTTCTACTTTGACAACCAGAAGGCTAAAAGGGTATTCCCAACTCACCTTGCAGGCTGTGTTCTCTGTTTAGTTCCTGGTTTCCTTGGTTATTGGTGGGTGGGGTTTCACTTGCTATCTCACAGACAAAGCCAGCTCTGCTATCTCTCTTTTATAGCAGTACATGTTTGTAGTCAGTAATGAGGGATGGTTGTAAATAAATTAGCACCGTATCATTGAAAGATGCACAATAGGAAGCAGATATAGCAGAGCAGATGTATAATTTTTTTTTATTTTTTATTTATTTTTATTGCACACGAATTAACCTCATGCCTAAAGCACACCTTTACCATGCCCAGTTTTACAGAAAGTGGTGAAGATTGTATGAAAACAGCATTTGAGACAATATTTATCACAAGTGATGTTTTAAGTGTCACAAACTTGAGGTATTAAAACTGCCCCTTTGTTCTATAACGGAAGGACTACATTTTCCATACGTTCTGTTTCCATAGTTCGTTCTGTTGGATCAATTTCACTTCGAAAAGCAGAGAACATTGATTATGCATTTCACTTTGATGTATTTAGCATCAATTTCAATGAGGAACTTGTTGCACTTTATGGTGGAAGCCTACAGAAGCAAACCCAATTTGTACATATATGCATTAAAGCAATCCTGCGCCTTTATAAGGTAAGATTTGAGTTTTAGTAAGTAAGCACTCTATCACTTTAGTAATCACATGGGCTATTACGAAAAAGTCATGTTAAGGCCTTTTTACATGTGGTAGGACTGCTCCTTTTCAAGTAATAAGAGCGTTAAAACAGCTCTGTTCACTGCCTATTACTTGAATAGGAGACGTCAGGGATGCTCCCAGTCCACTACACAAGCTTCCAGCATCTGGAGGCTACTGGAACAGCTGCTATGTGTAGTGTCCACTTATTGAACCCCTATAGATCCGTCGGATCGGTCATGATTATGAAAACTGTTTGCAACCAGAAAACTCCTTTAACATATGTTTTACTTAGAATGACATGTAACAGTTACTTATTAACTATTTACCAGATATTTGTTTTCTCTTTTTTTTCTCTCCAAAGAACCAGGATTATCCTCCACAAAGTGTTGTTATACTTGGACATTCAATGGGTGGCCTTATTGCAAGAGCATTATTTACACTAAAACAATTTAAGCCTCAACTGATAAACCTCATTATAACACAAGCTACACCTCATGTTATGCCAGTGTTGCCTATAGATTATTATCTTACTGGTAAGTTTTCCTGTGTCTGTATAATCACTTTATTTATTTTTAAATGATACATACATCCCCAGTTACAGAACAAATGCAGCCTCTTATACTGTACTTTAAAGCTGATCTGGGTTCCGGTGGGATGTGCCTTAGCTGTGCACTTAACACTCCTTGAGCACTGTGTACACAGCAATTGGGAAGCCGGAACCCTCCCTACCATTCCCAATGGGATGTCTGGCCGTAGTAACTCCTAAAGCTGCATGGTTGTGTGCAGAAGGCTAACCATGCAAGGACATACACAAGATATATATCCTTGCAGGTTTGGAGGTGGACCACCTGGATGTACAGTATATAGACTATGGCAGTGTGGTGTTCTTTTTCACTTCTCCTGGTCCAATTTTAATTAATTAAATTTATTTTAAATCATGGATACTGCCTGTTGCTGTTTGCCGTTTGAAAATATAGCCTACTTTGACTGTCTAGTCTAACATTACACAACTTGCTAGCCTTGTCCTTTTATATACCGGCACTATTAAAGATTACGGCTTATCTTAAGTCACAATAATGCCTGTACAGGTATCACTCTTGCATAGGCAAATTTATGCTCTGAAAAAAAAAAAGCAATAGGGAGTGTCCTTCATATTGGAAAGTTTGATTTATCTTGAAGGCCTCCATGAGCTGCAATTTATCTTGATAATTCAATATCTGGAATATAACAGGCCTATATAAGACAGTGGATCTTTAGAAACTACTCCAAGGCAGTGTGCCTTTTCAATTGCTAGTGGCAAAGAGGTAGAAGAAAGATTTGTAACACATTAGGAAGCCATTCAGAAATGAAGTACAGCAGGTCCAAAGGTTTGACCAATTCAGGCATTCTGAGTCTGGGATTATTCCTACGACTGCGATTCTCAAGATCATCTTTTTTTTTTTTTTTTTTTTTTTTTTTTTAAGTGCATTCATTGTTGCAGCGCCTCATCTAATTTGATATTTTAGGTATGATTAGAATCCTCTAAATCGAATATCTTCTGTCCCACCTCTGATATACTTTTACTATAATCCATAACTTCAAAGGCAATCTTGTTCAAGAACATTAAAAAGCCCCTAGCCTGGCATCAATAACAGGCATCAGTATGTCAGAAGTGGCCTGTAAGCTAGGAGATTCAGGAGCTGAAGAGTGCTCAGCTGAGCCAGGTGAAGGTGGCGTCTACCTACTTTATTTCCAGTAGGGTATTTAAAACAAGAACAAAAGTTATGCAAGTCGGCAGAAGTCAAAACTGACACCTCTCATTACCGGAACAGTTGCAAACTCTCATAAGAACATCTTTACCTTGTGCCTGAACAGAGTAGAGCAGCAAGAGCAGCGGCACTGACTGTGTAAAAATTTGGAATCAATAGAGGGTCTGTGCTGCTGTTACAGTTAGCACTGCCAGTGATGTGGCTGGGTCCCAGAAGGAAAAGCAGGCTGTGGATCAGAAGTACTACAGCTCTGGGGAAGGACACATGGATGGAGGGAATATGTTGATGCATTGCCGCACCTGACTGGAGCAAGATGGTGTCTAGGGAAACCCACGGCAGTTTCGGCACAAATGAGAACATTTTCTGCCTAAAATTTTTACACAGTCCTGTATAATCCATAAATGACAAACTATTTGAATGTAGCTTGGATTACTCAATTTTTTTTATTTTTGTGTTTTTTATTCATTGTGACAAATTGTCCCAGTTTTTATTTATTTATTTATTTTTTAGGTTATTTTGTGATATTGCTATGATTTTTAATTTCCACAGATTTTTATGCCTTAGTGAATGATTATTGGAATTTGAATTCAAATCAACTTCAGAATGTAACAATACTTTCTGTTGCTGGTGGATTTCGGGACTATCAAGTTCGCTCAGGATTGACTTTTTTGCCATCCCTACCAATCAAGAACAGTGCCTTGTCTGTTGTGGTAATACAATTTTTTTCAGTTTCCGTTTTTTTAAATTGATTTAACAGTTTACAAAATGTAAATAGGTTTTCCGGGATATTACATTGTCGGCTTGTTCATGGGGCCACAGCAGATTGCTAAGGCTATGGAGCAGTGGGATGCTAAGGAGAGCTCATCAATGTAATATCCTCAAAACCTTTTTCATTGGATTGGACAATTATTTCATAGCAGGTCAAACTTTGACCAATGAGGCCCAAGCTGGAAATCTGTCATGTGTATTTGTCACTTGGGAAAGGTGGGGAGAGAGAAAAAACTCAACTGTACTAGAATCGATGGAGCAGCGTCTATTAATTGATGTAAAGAGCATGACTTGTTGGAGGTAGTGAAAGGTCTTCTTTAAGGCCGGGTTCACACGGAGTATTGTGGCTCGTCATTTAGTACGTACACGCCGCGGGATCTTTTGTGGGCTGTATACGCTCCCATTGTTTTCAATGGGAGCCGGTACCGTACACGCGGTGCTATTTTGTTGCTGTGATTTTGCGGTGGCTGCAAAATAGCGCCGCGTGTACGGTACTGGCTCCCATTGAAAACAATGGGAGCGTATACAGCCCGCAAAATATCCCGCGGCGTGTACGTACTAAATCACGAGCCACAATACTCCGTGTGAACCCGGCCTAAGAGCAAAATAGTTTTCAAAAAAGCTATTTAATCATCTGCAGTGAACGGAAAACCCACTTCTCAGAGATCTGACTAAGGGTGGAGTGATTAAGGGGAATCTCGGGTCCAGAAACATATCTTTGTGTCCACAAATCAATAAAGCAATGCAGATATAATAATCTTTTTATAAATGTGCAAATCCACCTGTATTTGCAGTGGGGGCAGTCCTGATTTGCCTAGAAAGAGCTGCAAGTTTTTACAGGTCTCTGGAATTGCTATCCCTTCAGACACTGTTGAAATTTTAAGCATGTGTTACGGCTGTCTTGTCGTAACAAAGAACTAATAATTTTTTAACAGTTTGTAAATGGCAACCCTTGTTAGTGTCTTGTCTGTACAGTGGATTTCTTATTTAACATCTCCAGGATCATGTTTAAACTTGCAACTTATGCCAAGTGAAGTGTTTTTTACCAAATTAATTTCTTTATCTAGCACGGTTTATCAGAACTTCATGTGTGTCCACAGTGTTTATAGGTTACAGACCACCTCTCTGGTCAGGCTGATGATTCAGTCCTTGTTCCCAGCCACCTATATTCCCTTCTTTCTCTCTCTGTAAAGTTCTTTCAGCCACTGAACCCTCATCTGGGCTAGCTCATTGCTGCTGTTCTTTGTATAGAAACCTAGGTAATAAAATATGGCAGTGATTTATTCAAAATAAATTTAATTCCAGATTGTAATTAATACAGTATCAGGAGGTAAATTTATAGTTAGAGGGATGGTCCAAGAATATAAAAACAGGTTTGCTTTCTATCAAAAAATCATACCACACCTGTCCTTGGGTTGTTTGATATTGTGATTAAAGAGGACCTTTCATCAAATCGGGCACAGGCAGTTCTATATACTGCTGGAAAGCTGACAGTGCGCTGAATTCAGCTCACTATCGGCTTTCCCGATCTGTGCCCGGTGTAAAGTGCTATCGGTCCCGGGACCGTAGCGCTTTAGTGTCAGAAGGGCGTTTCTGACTGTTAGCCAGGAACGTCCTTCTGCCTCACGGCGCCTATCGCGCTGTACTGTGGAGCGGGGAGGAACGCCCCCTCCCGCTCCTTATAATACTCGTCTATGGACGAGCTGTGTGAGCAGAGGGAGGGGGCGTTCCTCCCCGCTCCACAGTACAGCGCGATAGGCGCCGCGAGGCAGAAGGACGTTCCTGGCTAACAGTCAGAAACGCCCTTCTGACACTAAAGCGCTATGGTCCCGGGACCGATAGCGCTTTACACCGGGCACAGATTGGGAAAGCCGATAGTGCGCTGAATTCAGCGCACTGTCAGCTTTCCAGCAGTATATAAAACTGCATGTGCCCGATTTGATGAAAGGTCCTCTTTAAGCTCCATTTGAAGTGAATGAGCTATACACAACAGAAAATGGCAGTATACAAATTCCGTTATAATTATTATATGTTTGTTTATAGAGCACCTCCATTCCAAGAACATGGGCATCAACAGATCACCTTTCTATTGTTTGGTAAGTACACTCCTCTATAGAAAAGCAGTGGTTACACCTTTATTTACAGTGGCGGCCAAAAAAAATGCACCACCAGTGGATTTTGTCAAATGTATATAATGCGTATAAGTTCCGTCCCTGCAGATGATATGTATACTTCCTACGAAATCGACTGAAAAATGTCATGTAACATCATGTACAAAATTGCCAAATACTCGTCAGAGAAGAGGATAGAAATGGAAAAAGACAAGAAATAATTTTCGCTACAATCATTATATTTTGTGAAATGGGGCTTTTTTTTTTTTTGGCCGCCACTGTATGATTTGGAATTGTAGAATAATCTAAATGGTTAGTATAAATGAATCATTTCATTGAACACAAACAATCTTAAACAAGTATTGAGCTCAGCTCAAATCAATACAGATGAGGTGTAACGGGCACAATCGAGGTATAAAGGGAAGACCAGGCAGAGCCCCATAAGTTTAGCAGGCTCATGTTTGAATAGACCTTGCAATACTCTTTGATCTCAGTTTTTTTTTCCTTTTTCTGTTTAAAGTATTGGCAGAAAATATGGTTAGATGCAAGGTACATCAAGGTTTCCATACCTTCAGGAACTTATCTGGCCACTTGCAGTTCTTACACCTGACATTTTATTGCTTTAAAGGGTTTTCTTACAACACCTCTTAGGGTATATGTCTATTATAGAGAGGTTCCGCAAAAGAGGCTGTGAAATCACCAGATGCGACTGTGAATGCCCACAGGCCACAAGAAAATGGCCGCTTACTTACTGTGTAAGCCGCCATTTTTTGTGTGGCCGTGGGCATGCGCAGTCATCTCTGCCCAGGCCCGAGGCCTACAAGTTTCACCGCCTATGCCGGAAGAAGACTCAAGAAGAGGATGTTCCTGACGAAGATGGACGCAGCGCTGGAGAGAGTTCTCTGGTAGCATTGGGGAAGCCCCCAGTGCTGTAAGAGAATTCATTTTCATACCGGTAAAAACTGGTATTTCTACCGAACGGCGGCCCCGTAAGACATCTAAAGGTAGGAGACGAATAGCCTTTCCTAAGGCTATTCCGACGTGTTAGTCAGAAAAAATAGGTTCTGAATGATAGGATCCCTTTAAGAAGGGCTCTCGGTTCGCGAAACAAATACGGGAAACACTAGAAAACACGCTGTGGATATCTTAAATGTCATTAAGTGTTTCTTAAGTAGTTTTTTTATGCTGATTTCAAATCTGATATCTGTTTTGCTCTATCAGGTCAAATTGGTAAGATATTGTCGAATAAATGTTTTTATTTTGCTTAAATAAGACTGCAAGCTCCTGACAGTATACAAAATTATATAATCTATAAGGCTCATTAGCATATGATGGAGCCCCCAGTATCATTGAAAGATGCACAATAGGAAGCAGATTTAGCAGAGCTGGATTTGTTAAGTGATGAGAATCCCATACTTACATGCTACAGATCCACGAGTCAGCTTGCAATATACTCACACTTAGGTATGTAATGTACTGCCTGTCTCAGCCCTTATCAGCAAAATTCAATTAGCCGACTGATAACTGCAAAAGCCAGAGGTAAACAGCTCAGAAATACAAGCTGGTCAGAGCACTCGGCTCCCCCTTCCCTCCCTGAGAGCAGGCAGCTACGTCACTTGACAAATGAGCAGATAATCCCAAGGGCCAGTGTCAACAATGAAGTGAATAAATTAAGATAGAGGCCAAATAAAGCAGTTTTGATAAAGCAATGTATTTAGGAAAAGTCTTATATCCACATAAACTAGCAGTATAGATAGGATCCTTGTTATGGGACAACCCCTTTAAGAGGAGAGCTGGGGTAGAGTTAAGATTGACAACCTCCACAAAATCCACCGTCCTCCTGGTGTTATCATAAAGCCCACTTGATCTTTGTGAGCAAGGAGAGGGAGCCAAACATTCAATCTATTAGCCCAAATTTTAGTGAAAAGTTTAAGATCTGTTTTTAGCAAGACTACTGAGCGATAGTTTGCGCAGTCCTGCGGATCTTTACCCGGTTTAGGAATCAGCATGAGTAGGGAGTGTAGCATGAAGGGAGGGATCGGGGAGCCTAAGAGAAAAGTGTTAAAAAGGTACAGAACATGAGTGAAAAGCTCTCCCTGGAAGACTTTATAATAGTTATAAGTGAAACCATCCGGCCCAGGGTAATTGCCATTAGGAAGATCCTTAAGGACGCCCAACTGCTCCTCCACCAAAATGGGAGAGTTCAAGGAGGCTAAAGCACTAGGGAAGAGGCGTGGTAGCCGGCAGTCAGCTATATATTCTGCTGGGAGAGAGGAACCACCAACTTGAGCAAGTGTCTACGGGGGTGGGAGGTTATAGAGTTTAGAGTAGTAGGAGTGGAACGCTTGGGCCACAGCGATCGGATGGTGCTGAAGGGTACCAGATGAGTCACAGACCGAATGGGGGGGGGGGGGGTAAAGGCAGTACGCTGATCCCTAATTGTTCTAGCCAGCAATGTGTGTGACTCTCGAGCCAGGAGAGCCTAGTGACACGAGGGGCAGGGGCTGAAGGCACTGACAGAAGATCCACCCATCCAGAAAAAGCCATATTAAAGTCTCCTCCTAACAACCAAGCCACCAGTGTGAAAGAGTGTAAAAGAGAAAGGAAGCGGCGCAGGAAGGTAACCTGAGCAGAGTTAGAGGCATAAACATTACAGAGACATATAGCGGAACCGTGTAAGAGACCTTCCAGGATAATGAAACTGCCTCCCGGGTAAGTGTGGGACGCAGTGACCGTAATCGGACACGAGCGAGAGAGAAGAATAGAAACCCCTGCCCTATGACGGTCATGGCAGGCGGAAAGACAGTAGGGAAGTGGTGTCTGGCAAAATTAAATGTTCCTGAATGTTGAAAGTGGGTCTCCTGGAGGAACGCCATGTCAGCACGCAGCGAGCGGAGTTCCCTGAGAAGAAGACTCTGCTTCGCGTCGGAGCCCAGGCCTTTAATGTTAACTGACACGCACCTAACCATTGGGACTTAGTGAAGGGAGACAGTGGCAGATTGAAGGCAAGCTCACCCACTTCACGAGAAACTAGCAGGACACCTTGGTGAAGGCAGAGTTGACAATCTCCAGGTAGAACTAATGAGGGGCCAATAATGAAAAAAAAAAAAAAATTCTTGGAAAACTCCTTTTAACCCTTTCCCGACATCCGCCATACTAGTGTGGCGCATGCCGGGTGTGTAACTATGGCGACCGGCCGGGAGCCAGGCGGCCGCCATAGCCGCCGGGTGTCTACTGCTTTACAAGGGACCATTTTCCCGGCGGCACGTGGGCACCACCATTTTCCAAAAACGAAAATCAAAAAATGCCATTGGTGGGAAGAGGTTAAAGTGTACCTGAGTTTTAATTAAAAATACGTAGAGTCCTTATTACTAAACTACTATATGCCTATAGAGCCGTTAATTAATGCTGCTTTATTCATTTTTTTTTTCCAGTCTTTTCTGCATTCTTCCCTCACTTCCTTTTTTGCTGTAAATCATTATTTTCCATTCTCTCCATAGCAGGAGAGATGCCCCTTTAGTTTGAAGTCTGCCTTTACTCTACTGTGTTGACTTGCATTCCCACATTTCCACTCCTGGCACCCCCAGGTGTGTGCACAATGGTAAACCTTTAGACTGCCAGCCTATGCTGCTAATTTAATCCCACTAAACACTATTGTTATGATTTGTTACATGATTGAAATTCAGACCTTATTATCCAATTTCTATTGCCAACCTTACAAATGGACTTTTGGCTGAATGGGCACAAATTCCCAAAGATCTCATCCAAAATCTTGTGTAAAGCCTTGTGCAAAAGAGTTGGAGGCAGTTCTAGCTCCAAAAAGTGGGTGCAAGGTTTTAGGCTGTAATGTTCAGTAAGGTCATGTAGGTGTCATGGTCAAGAGTGTCATAGTAAAATATAATTGTTGATTTATAAACCTTAAAGACTACTGAGAAAAAAAAACTGTGTACAAAGATAAATGGATTCATTTTTATTTGCTACAATATTATGTTCTGTTATGTAGGTGTAAAGAATTAATTTTGGCAACTTCAAGAGCTTTATTTGACCTGATTGATGAAGACACAAGACAGGTTTGTAGTTACTTTAATTTCTTTATTTTTGGGAGGGTTGAGAAGAGAAGGAAATGTTTTGTGGATAGCAGATTTTTCTGTATTGGTTCTCCGGTTCCATGGTGCACTTGCAGAGCCCAAGTAATACCAGAAAAATGGAAAGCCACAAGCGGTCACCACATTTTGGAAACTGTTTTGCATTGAAGAGGTTGTGTTCAGGCTTGGGAAAGTCGACTGCTTTCTTCTTTGGAAATGACCTCACATCCGTTATGTCATATAGCAGTTAAAATGAATAGGACTGAGCAGCAGCATAGCCATGTGACCAGTGGATGTGATGTCTCTTCCTGAGCAGGAATCGGCCATGATTTTTTAATCCCGTGCAACCCCTTTTAAGGAATTTATTTAATGGGCCATCAGAAGTTTCATAGGATTTTTTTTTTTTATTTTTTTTTTTAATCCGTTTTTCCTTGTTTTTCATTGAGTAAAAAATTGTGTATTTTATTCTAATTTCTGTTGAGAACGGCAGTACTTTATTTGTAGTTTTGAATTGCTGTTTGGGCACATGGGAGAAATCATTAAGCAACTTTTTGTTTGAAGCACAGGTATTGTTGCGATGAAGTTGTTACCAAGTCAGGTATGCAGAGCTCCTGAGGACCATAAGACCATAAATGCAGGGACTTTCTATAGTCTTTTACGTGTCAGAAACTCAGACATGATTGCTTTACTATGGATAAGTTATCAGACAGGGACATCACTGCATATAAAGATAACCAATCCACAATATGGAAATCTTGCCTAGGTTTCTGACAATTCCCAGATCTTAGAACACTTCATCACTTATTTAGGCCTTGATCTCTGTGACTCACTAGTTACATTTTTGAAATTGAACTTTGTGTTTCTTCTAACTAAACTTATTTGGAATCTGGGCACCTGGAACTACCTAATGCTGTCCTGGACTGGCAGGATCCATACAGTCATGGTTACTCTACTAAGAATTCTATACTATTTCTGCACATGACCCACTCCACCACCGTAACTGCCCTTCAAATAAGTGCAACAGCAAATAATTTTATTTTGGCCAATAGAAGATCCATATCATCAGAGGCCAGATGTATTATTAAAAAAACATTAAGGGGCCTTTGGGTTCCAAAGCTTATACAGGTACTACAGAGTGGTTAGGATATCTCAGCTATGCTCCGTTCATAATGCACTTGAGCCATCACAGTGGGTCTTTCTAATTTATCCCCAAATGTTACACCCTCCCTTCAGGCTCTCCTTTGGTCTCTCAGTACATTTATTTTGTAGTTTTATTGCCATTGTACTTTTGGACTTTTATGTATACAAATAAAAATGTAGCCTTGTAACCTAAGCCGTAATTTGATGGTCTTTAAGAAGAAAAATGGGATGCACAAGAAGAGGGAGAGGAGGAAACTGGTGGTACAGATAGAAGAAACCGGAGATCAGCAAAAGCAGAGACAGCAATACTCCTACCACCTGCTCTGAAAGACAAAAACAGATTAAGTGCTATGGAGTAGTCACTGACTGAGCAATAGCAACAGTCAATGAGGTGGGACCATCCTGTTTTGATTCCTTGGCTGTTTGATAGACTGCTGATCATGGCACAACAAGGTTTAAAATGCAACCAAACAGTACTTAAATGGCCACTAACCTTCACACAGTCTTTACATAACCAGTACAAGTTAACAAACAAAGCTGCATTATATATCTTGACAGACAAATCCTTTTACACTTATCAGGCACAATGTAAGTCATAACACGGCCATATATAGTGTTGTTCCCTATGTACAGCCAAATAAGCTAGATGGAAAAGTGGAAAACTCTCAATTTCTTTGCATATCGTACACACTGTGAGGTGACCTGCCAAAGCACTCTCCAGAAAGAGTCCTAGTATTACACTTCATTTACTTGGAAATAGCACTTCAGAGCCTGCTTTAAGTTTAACGACTATAAATGTTAATTTGTAACTAACCATTTTATTATCGTAGGGTTAAAAATTCTTCACTTCCATTGTTAATTTTTTTTTAATATTATTGGTTTATTAGGGTACAAATCATGACTTAATTTTCTTACACAAATTCAGATCTTAACTAACCTTGCACCTAATGTTTTCCCTGTAATTGCAAATCCAAGCTCAGCTGGATAGTGTATAATACAGGATCAGCTGCTAAGGTGCTTATAGTTGTACCGTGCGGAATCCACTAGCAAGACTTAATAATACTTATATAAGTAGAATTGAACTGTGATACTTGCCAAGCATATGTCTGTGTCCTCTATTTTTTTGAAAGTGAATGGGCACAAGATACAAATAAAGGTCGTTAAAAAACAATGTCTAGTTCACCAAGAAAAAATGTTAGGAAAATAATGGATCTAAAACTTTTAATATAAAATATAATATTGTTGTGTGCAAATAACTCCACAATCTTGCTACATGAGCCTCCCACTGACCAACATAGATGACCTACATAGAACTGCAGGGAGTAAGAACAGAATGGTCTGTCCAACTGTGGATGATGTAAGACCCTATAGAAACTACAAGTCCCTATGTACACTGACCTCCTGTCCAAAATATATACACAAAAAGGAAGGCATCGTTCTTGAAGTGGCACCCTTTTAGCCTGTTTGGACATGCAAGCCTTGTATTCTTCATTTCCACATCACTTGGGATACAGAGCTATTGAATATTTATGATTCAGAGGGACATTTTTTGAGACCACATAACAACTTTATACTTGATCTACTGAAGTTTGTATTGGAGCCTAATGTTTTTTAAAATTTGAGGGGCAAACCTTTCACCAGCTGAGGGATATAGCAATGGGGAGCCCTGTGGCCCCCACTTATGCTAATCTGTACCTCGGCTGTACCCCTAGAGGACTTGAACCTGCAAGTCCCATAGACGTCAATACAAGTGTATTGCAGTCTATGAAAGATTCTATACATTACTGTTGCGGATGGTCATAGACCAGCTGCAATAGTAATATAGTGATGACAAACCTGGGAGCCTTCATTAGGCTCCCGGCTGTCATTGGAACAGTTCGGCTCTTGCTACCTCACCGCGCAGAAGCTGGCCTGCAACTTTAAAGGTGTGGGGACCGGCCCCAAGGCTAGTTTTACACTTTTTTTTTTTTTTTTTTGGGTGGGGGGGAAGGACATCTCCAGAGGGCATCTCCGCTTTAACTCTTACAGCGGAGATGCCGCTGCTAATACCCATGTGAAAGGTTCATTCCATTCCATTCTCCAGAGTGTTAAATAAGGTCATGCACTTGTACTCATGAATCCGTCTGTTCTTCCTGGATTTAAAATTCCCTCTTAAAATCTAAATTATCATGTCATTGGTGATATTATGATCTTCGTTGCAGAAATATTTTGACACAGGAAGGTCCATTTAACACTCTGGAGAATGGAATCAATCTTTCACATGGGTTCATGGCATCCTACAGAAATCACTGAACTGAGGAAACCATAAAGACACTCTGAACTGATAAGAACCTGGGAACTGTGGATTTGTTTACTTGTACATACCAATAAGCCTCTTCCCTCCTAAAATTCTATCCCTATGTGTCCTGTTGTACATAAATATGCAGCCTTCAGAAATAGTTTTTAGTTATATCTGAAGAAGCTGAGAGCTTCGAAACATTATAATCTGTCATCGTTAAGACAGATTATGAGTTTTTTTGTTCTTTAGGAAAAAAGGGCATTTTGGGGGTTTTATAATTTTTTTCGAACACTTTTTTTTTTTCCATTTTTTTTTTTTTTTACTTTCACTTTTTCATGTGTCCCTCTAGGACACTTGGATCAGTGATGATCAGTGACGTGTCTCCCAGCATATAGAGGAGGTCAGGCTATGCACTGTTATTTAGAAATTTGGTGGGGGGTTTGGGGGGCTCTTTGTTAAATTAATTTACCCCAGACAAACCCTTCAAACTTGTCAAATCATCAAATGGAACCCATAAAACTGGTTCATCCTAAAAAGACTACCACCAACCATTTCTTGAATTGGAACAGCTGCCATCCCCATAATCTTAAGTCTGGGATTCCCACTGGACAATTTCTGCAAATTCACCACAAATGTTCATCTGTAACCGACTGTGAGAAGCAATCAGAAGATCTCTGTTTCTGGCATAGCGGCGTCCCTTCTGGTAACATCACCAGTGCATATTTGAGGGCTAAAACTGCTCATTTCACATTGATACCTAAAGAAGTGGAAGAAATTGCTCCAATAAATCCCTATATATTGGTACTTTTGACATTCAGAAAAAAGGAGCTCAAAAAGATCCTGAAGCATTACTGTCAGATTCTTTTAACTGATTGAGACCTTCATGACACTCTGGATCTGTCCTCACATCACATATAGACGAGGATGCAATTTGAGAGATCAGTTGGTCCAGTTTCCTGATGCCTCAAGCTAGCAACACTAACTGGCTAACCAATAGGGCCATTTAAATGTGGCCACTGTAGTGCATGTGATTTGTTTTGTTTTGACTGTAACCAGGAGTTCAGTAGTGCCTCAACAGGTCTGAAATCTATATGTAGAGACTTCATTAATTGCATCACCATTGGTGTAGTCTGTTATTAGATGCCAGTGTTCATGGGATTATGGGGTAAGACACAGAGACAGTTTGGATGTACATTTCAGACTACAGACCTCAAGTTCCAGGGCATCGAATGTCAGACCTTCCATTCATGGTGGGGGACTGGGACTATTTGATTCTGGGTTCACGTAGCACAGGGGGCCAATCAGTCGTGTGTTTGTTTTGTTTTTTTGTTTTGTTTTTTTACCCTCCGGCCCTCTGGGCAGTGGAAGATCATCACCTTCCAGCCCTAACTAACCAGAAGCATGGCTAGGTATATTTAGTGAAGACCATGCCTCATGTACTCAACGAACATCGCTTTCATATCCGTAAAAACTACTTTTTTACATATTTCTTGGTGGAGTCCTCTACATTTCAAAGATACAGCTGGCCTTGAATTCTTAGCCTATATAGTACTGTAGCAGTGGCTCAAAATGGCAGGGGAGGGAGGGTGATAGACTCCCTTTTAAAGTGTAAGGAATTTGTTTGCTATGAAAAAGGAATTTGGATAGGTTAAAGGGGCTCTATCATTGGGAAAAGTCATTTTTAGATAAGCACCTCCTTCCATAGCCTTTAGAAAGTCTATTTCACACCTACCTTTTTTATGGAAATTGCCTCAGTGGTTTTTGAATGAGCCCGTTTTTATTCATATGCTAATTAACCTCTTGGTGCACCCCGGAAGTCTGATCGTGCACCCGCTGCTTTTCTTTCCTATTCATCTGTACAGCACAGGCTGCTGCTGATGGCTTCCTGTTTGCACACACATATAAGAGAGAATAGCAGAGATGAGTGCTGCTGGGAACTTCCTGTGCTGGCTGGAATCTCATTAGCATATGAATAAAAACTGGCTCATTGAAAAGCCACTGAGGCAATTTACATACAAAAGGTAAGTGTGAAATAGCATTTCTAAAGGCTATGTATGTATGTGCTTAGTTAAAAATGACTTTTCCCAATGATAGAGCCCCTTTAAAGGGATTCTACCATTAAACTACCTTTTTTTTTTCTAATGAACACAATCGGAATAGCCTTAAGAAAGGCTATTCGTCTCCTACCTTTAGACGTGGTCTCCGCTGCGCCGTTCCATAGAAATACCGGTTTTAACTAGTATGCAAATGATCTCTCTGCAGCAATGAGGGCGGGCCCCAGCGCTGAAACAGTGATGAGCGCAAGAGTGGCTACCCAAAAATGGCCGCCGGCCGGCTCCTGTATTGAACTGCAAGAGCGGCTACCCAAAAATGGCCACCGTCTGGCTCCTGTATTGAACTGCAAGAGCAGCTACCCAAAAATGGCCGCCAGCCGGCTCCTGTATTGAACTGCAAGAGCGGCTACCCAAAAATGGCCGCCGGCCGGCTCCTGTATTGAACTGTAAGAGCGGCTACCCAAAAATGGCCGCTGGCCGGCTCCTGTATTGAACTGCAAGAGCGGCTACCCAAAAATGGGCAAGAGAAGCCAGAAGAGGCGGAGTTGCTGCAGAAGAAGGAGGCGGCGCAGGAAAGAGCGCTCGGGCAGCAATGGGGATGCGCTCATCGGCCTTCAGCGCTTGGGCCCGCCCTCATTGCTGCGGAGAGCTCATTTGCATACCGGTTAAAACCGGTATTTCTACAGAACGGCGTTTCTTAAGGCTATTCCGATGTGGTAATTAGAAAAAAAAGTAGTTTAATGGTAGAATCCCTTTAATAAAGTATATTGTAAAAATCGTCCTAAACAACCCTGATACACTAGCAAAAAAAAAAGAAAAAAAGAGTTTACATTCATTAGTAACTAGAATATCCAAATCTTACTCTTATACTTTATTAACCTATCGAACTTCCTTTTTTAATAAAAATCAGGATGTAACATTTACATTGGCAACCCTCTCACTTCAAATGGCTGTATCTTAGGTTTTATACAACCTAGAAGAATGGTTGCAGTTCATGCTTCGAATAAAATCCTTGTTCAATGGACATTGTGCGCCCTATGTGGGACAGTGACTAAATTCCATATCAGTATGTTTTATTAGTTCTAGGTTTCATATTAAAACATTTGTTTCATTTCTTATATTTTTATTAGATAACAGAAGATTCGAATAAAAGAGTTGCTGTCTTAAAACATCACTTTGTCAGACACCCAGCAAAACTATATGAGCCGTCGTATGAAACCACCATAAATGTTTCAGGTATTTAAATATAAACATTTCAGCAACTATGCTATCATAGTTAAATGGGGTTTCCCACAAATATAACCATATTTTAATTTTCTAGGTATTTTAAAAGATTAAACTTGTTTTGCAAATATACCGTATATACTCTAGTATAAGCCGAGTTTTTCAGCACACTTTTTGTGCTGAAAAAGTCCGCCTGGGCTTATACTCGGGTCATTACGGTAATTCAGCAATATTTATAGTTACAGACTCTGCATACAGACACAGGGACGGGTGCTGGGCCGCAGCATCCTGCTATGAGCGTGGCAATGCTGCTCATTTCAAACTGCAGAAGTACTTACGGTACTTCTGCTACCAGGCCCGGAACGCAGACTCCATCACACGCCGGGTGACATGGCCATGTAACCTCAGGCCCGCACCCGGCGCGTATCTGCGTTCCGGGCCTGCTAGCAGAAGTACCATAAGTACTGCTGCAGTTTGAAATGAGCAGGATAGCCACACTCATGCTATGAGCATGGCGATGCTGCGGCCCGGCACCCGCCCCGGTGTCTGTATGCCGGGTCTGTAACTATAATGGCGCCGCTCTGCTCCAGAGCGGTCACCATACCATCCAGCACCTCCGCTGTAACTTTTACAGCGCTAATCCTGGAGCTCCCTGTTATCAGCATTAGCTTTGACATCTCTGCTGTAAGTGTTACAGCAAAGATGCTCTCCGACTATGTCCCAGTCAGAGTGAATGGGCAGGCGCCGCCATGCTGCTGGAGGGAGCGGGCGCGACCGCTCTCTCAAGGGCGATCCTGAAGATAGGAACTGCGGTCAGCTGCCGGCAGAAGCGCTTCTGCCAGGGATTCCCCTCAGCGCTACTGCTGACAGCTGGCTGCAGTTCCCCTTCAGGTCCAGCGAGCTGAGGTTCTCCTTCAGGCCCGTCCCTCAGCGCTCCTGCCGGGGATTCCCCTCAGTGCTTTTGTAAAGGGTCTCCAGCCGGCAGTGGTTCTCTATTTCAGGCTGCTCTATGCAGCCTGCAAAAGAAATGACAATTTTTGCAATGTATTGCAATGCATTAGCATTGCAATGCATTGCATTAGTGATCAGACCCCCTGGGGTTTAAGACCCCTAGGGGGTCTAATAAATGGGGAAAAAAAAGTAAAATAAATAAATAAAAATAAGTATTAAAAACTCAAATCCTCCCCCTTTCCCTAGAACACATATAAAACTAATATTGTGAAACATACACGTTAAATATATTTTTCCTGTATGGTAAATGCCGTTGTGGGAAAAAAAGTTGTGTAACTGATCCTTCCCTGAGACTAAGTCCCCCCCCCCCCCCACTTGGTATTGAGCCTATCTGCAGTGCTCCTATTCCGTCGGGTAGGGGTTAATAGGAGCACTGCAGATACCCTATATTCAGCCAGGCTGAATTCCAACTGGGGGAAAAAAAAACCCAGTCCTCAAGCTCAGGGAAGGGGCAGACAGACAACCAAAGCACCCCCTCCCCTTCCCCAGCGTCTACGGCACCGAAAATTTTCCAGTAACCGCTGTGTCCCCCCCCCCCCCCTTTCAGGCTTATACTTGAGTCAATAAGATTTTTCCCAGTTTTTTGTGGTAAAATTAGGGGTCTCAGCTTATATTCGAGTTGGCTTATACTCGAGTATATACGGTAAATAATTTTGCAGAGTTTTAACCCTTTTACTGCCAAGGGTCTCTGGAAATTTTGCACCTCCAGTAGCCAGAGCAATTTTCACAGTTTTGAGATGGACAAATCAAACCTAAATTGCAACATTAAAAAAGCATCCAACCCCCCATACCTATATATTTTCTTAAAGTAGACACCTGCAGCATTGTCTGAATGCCACTTGATACTGTGTACGAACAGGCACCTTCATGCAATTTTGATTTAAAGTGAACGTTTTATGAAAACATGCAAATAAATATATATTAGTTGCTAAAAGCAGAAATCAAACAAAAAAATGAAATGCACCAAATCTCCTAAAAATAAGAGTTCAACATGTGCAGAGTTCATTCATATCACTATGGCCTACTTCCACATGCACATGTCTTCAGAAAATCACCAGAACTGGAAGGAACAAAAATCTGCTTTGAAGCTGGAAATGCAAACCATGAAAAGTAAGGGAAACCCTAAACCCTATATATTTTTTTTTTTTAAAAGTAGACAACCTGAAAATTACAAATGTCTTAATGGGTCACCAATAGCCACATCCACCTTCATGCAACTTTGTGACAAACCCAAATAATTTTTTGAAAAAAATGCGCTAAAACACGTATTTGCACCTAAAACTCATGTTCAATCTCAGATTCATATACAAAATACATTTAAAATAATAGCTTAAGGTGTAGACAATGTATACGAGGGGGGACCCAAAATTTCCAGAATGAGGCTGCTGCGCTCACAGTTTTCGTAGTATGCGATTCTGCAGCTAGTTATTTGTTCAACCACGTCTTCTCAGTCAGTGTGCCAAGCGGCGTTGATGCGGAAGGTTTCGTCTACCCGCAGTGAATTTTCTTGCAAGAGCTGTTTTGTTCAGCCGTCGTTTTTCTTCATGGAGAAGTTTTATGAGCAGCGTGCGGCTGTGAAGTTTTGCTTTCTTCTCGGGAAAAAACCACCGGAAACTGTTCAAATGTTGAAGACCGCTTACAAGAATGACGCTATGTGTCAAGCTCAAGTTTACTCGAGGTTCACCCGCTTTAAAATTGATAATGTCAATTGATGATCAGCTGTGTTCTGGATGTCCGTCAACTTCCCGAACGGACGAAAGTGTCCAAAAAAATCAACGAGCTTGTGCGTGAAGATCGACGAGGAACCATTGAGGAACTCGGAAAGGCGAAAAGGCCTGAAATGTGGCAGTCTGGTGATTGTTTTTTTCACCACGACAATGACCCAGCCCACACCGCCATCTCGGTGACCACTTTCATGGCAAGAAATTGCATGGCTGTCTTGCCCCACCCACCCTATTCACCCGATATGAAGAGGAACCTCAAGGGGAAGCGTTTCGCCGACGTGGAGGAGATGAAGAGGAAAACGACGGAGGTGTATTGTTGCCAAAGGAGAGTACTTTGAAGGAGATTGAAGGAATTTTGTACAAAATAATAAATACACGCTTAAAAAAACAACTTTTCTGGAAACTTTTGGCTACCCCCTTGTATATATTTACTATATGTACCACAAACATGAACTACAACAAGAGCTCAGGCTCCCAAAAACCCTAATACAGAAGACAAGCTGGATTTTGCTGTTATTGACTAATATAATACTGACGGTGAATATTGCAAGGTATACGTGCCACTAATATAGTAATTGTAGAAATAGATGAGTAGTCTATTATTTGGACGTATTAAAACTTGAAACTTTATTAGTATCTATTAAAAGTAAATAATTCAAAAAAACTAAACAAAAAAACAACCACCCAAGTGTTCAATTTCCAAAACAAAAAGGGGAAGGAAAAAGGACTGAATAATTCATGGTTTCACTTCTGTGGGAATATTTTAAAACCCACAGAAAAGCTAATTCAGTCCAATAAAAGAGAATTTTTCTCCTCTGCTTATATAGAAAGTCACTAAATACTATGACTAAGGAGCAATAGACTCATCAGAAAATTCCCTCAGTCCATTAAAACTGCCAGTGTCATTGGTGCAATGCTCTGCCTACTAGAGATTTAACCAGTGGCGCTACTTTTTTTTTTTTTTCTTTTACTCTAATATAAAAAGTGTACTCTATTATTTTACAGAGACCTCAAGATGGCTTTTTATTGATGCAAGAAGCTGGGGTATTACAGTTACAAAGGCAAGTTGATTTATGTGCCAAGCATAGATCTATTAAAATAACTTTTAATACACTTTTTATGTATAATTCTATTACTGATCAATGGCTACAGGAGGAAGCCACACCTCTCCATTATCCTTTAAAATTCGAGGTCACTTCTTAGTACACAGCAAGTGCGTGGCAAGCACACGGATCCCATATAGTCTATGGGGTCCGTGTCCTTAACTGTATAATATAGCTCTAAGACGGTTCACACTACTGTTGGATTCCATTATGAAGTTGTCTGTTTACAACCCCCCCCCCACCCCCCAAAAAAAGAAGCATATAACCAACATTAACTGACACTAACTGATGCTGACTAATGTTAATGTGTCTGGGGTTTTTTTTTTTGTTTTTTTAACTGCTCCATTTAAATGGATCAGTTTAAAAAAGGACACATTAATATCAGTTGGTGTCGTGTTTTTTTTTTTTTTTTTTTATACGATCCATTTTTTGCTGTTTATGCTTTCTGAGCATGCGCAAAAATTAAACTGACACAAAATAACGGACAGTAACTGATGGCTATCAGTTACTGTCTGTTATATTTCCATTGCCTATAGACCTCAATGTAAAAAAAAAAAAAAAAAAAAAAAACACTTGCTGTCTGTTTTTTCAAACTAACAAAGTCCTGCATGTAGCATTTTTTTTTGTCCACTTGAAAAATCAGACATGGTTGTAAATGGACACTAAAGGACACAAGATAAAATCCCATTGCAATGAATGGAAATTGCAAATGGACCAGCTAGTGTCCGTTACTAAAATCTTGTACGGACAATAGCCACGGACACTGCTGAGCGGACACCAATGGTAGGCTGTTGGTATGTAAAATAAGGAACTGATGCCCCCCCCCCCCCTCCTTCTCTATCCATTACTACTGATTTCACATGTAATTCTGCCAGGAGTAATTGTGAAATAGAAGCGAATGGCTAAAGAAAAGTTTACATAGTATCTAAGAACACTGAACTATAAATAAAGGGCATATACAGCTAGGCATGATGCAGCTAAAAGGATCCTTGACACTAGTATATTGTAAGCAGTAAGCTATGCAGAATGTTCAGTCTAGTGCAGAGAAAACTGTTTGCAGATGTTCTGTAACGAAAACGGCCTCTCCCGTATCTATCCTTGTGTGATAATTTCCCTTCTTCCAGTCACTATGAAAGCTGTCTTAAAGGGGTATTCCCATCTCAAGGATCCCATTTATACTGCTAGCTTATATAAATAAAAGTGTCTTTTTAAATGCATTACTGCTTCGTTTGCCTATATAATAATTATTCCTCCCATTGTTTACATGTTTCCCTGGTCACCATCCTGTCCCGTGATAACAGGTTGGAGGGATGAGTAACTGCTCTCTTGGGGGTTCCGTTCTCATGATGTTATGTACAGATCTGTGGCCAAGACATTCAGTAAAGCTAATTGTAGTTTGCTAATAAAGATTTGGACAGTGGAAATCTCTCTATGTAAACAAAGATGACATTGAGTTTACTCATGTCAGGTGTGTGGGGTGTTTTGTTTGTTTTTTTTTTTTGTTCCCCCCCCCCTCCTTTCCAAACCTGTGTAATATATATATATATATTTACTGTGCATATTATTTTATCTACATTTATATTAGATTTATAGTAATGGTAGTAAACTCTCAAGGTAAAGGCAATATCTATATGTAATGAGGTATTTTGTAGAGTCCTGGCCATCAAACAGTCAAAGCCTTGGACAAAGACCCATTGGTTTTATTTTCAGGGGACTGCCACGTCCGATTGTTTTATTGATGACTGAGGGGTATATGTTTCCATTGGCCTAATTGTTGTGGGACTTTTTAATATTTCTAACCGCACCTTAAGTTTTAGCAGTATATTGTTCTTTTGGAATTGGAGATCAAATATGCACAGTCAATGTACATTACGTTACAAAGGTTTTGAGAGAAAAATTTGCTTAAACATGCTGCCAGGACTAACAATGGCCTAGCAGTAAAATGTTATCTTTGTCTGTCATCTCTTTATGTAAATACTAACAGCCTTTATTATTAAACTGCAATTAGCAGATGATAACAGCTGAGAGCTAGAATTAATAGAGACCTCAGTCTCTCCCTTCCAGAAGGCTGTAATGTCATCTGTCTTGGATAAGTTAACAGACTGGGTTCCTTGACAACGTTGTCTAAACAGTGGAGGAATTACCTAACATAGCAGACAAACCAAGCAACATTGCTAAAGCACTGCACTTGAATTTACATAAACTAGCAGTTTAGATTTTTAAAAACCCCAAAACAAATTAGAGCAGAATCCACTTGAAAAATTGCTTTGTATGATCTTGGAGAGGGATTAATATTATTTTGATTCTTTTTAAAAACAGGCATACAGTGAAACGTATTTTGCATTTCCTCTTTTCGATAAAAGGAAAACATATAACCAATTTCACTGTCGAAGCACCTTCTTGGTAAGATATTCTTTATTTTTCCTTGAAATGTAGCCAATACATGTAGACTGAGCATCAGCAGCATTCATGTGTGTTCATGATGGCGTGTTCATAAAAGCTGTTTGAGTTTTGCATAAACACCAGTTATGACCATTACCCAAGGTTTGTGACTACTTATGTCTGATATCTGGCATAAACTGTATAATACATTTGCCCCAGTATGTGGTGTTGGACAAGTAAAAATAGTTTATTTATGGACCTGATATTTGAACATTTCATTTGCATAAAGCAGAAATGTAACACTACTTTTTCAGCTTTCTTAACTTTATAGATATCCTTTTACTACAGATATAAAATGTATGCAAGCCATGTTCACAACACCTCTTTAATCATCTGTTTAACCACTTTCGGACCGTCCATTGGGTAACTAAGTCTGGGTGGCTCTATTGTTCTGGGAGGACGTAACCACATGTCCTTGCAGTTTCAAGCTGCACAAGTGGAAAGCCGGAGATTCTCTAGAGAGGGCAAGGACAGTTTATTACTGTCTCTGCCTTCCCGATAGATCGCTGTGTACACAGCTATGGAAGATGCAGCTCCCCTCTGACCTAGCAGTCACATGATCCTCCTGGGATCAAAGGCTGTCAGAGCTGCTCCTCTAGCACCCAGATCAGTTCAGCAGTAATGGGCAGGAAGTTGCATTCTTCCTGTAATGGGGCAAAGGTATCAGCCCCAGTTACAAGGGAAATCTGCCTCCCCCATCAAACAATAGTGTTCAGATGCTCCCAAAGGGCGACCCGCTATTATCTGCACATCCGATAACTTCCCATGACTTTTGGCCACTGAGTGTATTTAACCCGTTCCCACCAATGGCACTTTTTGACTTCCTGACAAAGCTCGATTTCTCAAAACTGACGTCACTTTATGTGGCAATAACTTTGGAACGCTTTAACTTACCAAAGTGATTTTTAGATTATTTTTTCGTATTACATTGTACTTCATGTTAGTGGTACATTTTGGTTGATATGTTTTGTGTTTAATTATGAAAAAATAGGAATTTTTGGTGGAAATTTGAAAAAATAAGCATTTTATAAAGTTTGAAATGATGTGCATTGCATACAGATAGTCAGACCGCCAAAATTATATCCTAAATCTCATGTCCCAGATCTCTGCTTTATGTCGGCATCAAACTTTAGTCACCCTTTTATTTTTACAGACATTATAGGATTTACAAGTGAAACAACAATATTCAAAATTTTCGAGAAATTTCAAAAACCCATTTTTAAGGGACTAATCCAGTTATGAAGGGGTTTTGAAAGACCCTTGTATTAAAGCCCCCCATAAATCACCCCATTTTCAAAACTGCACCCCTTAAATAAGCTAAAACAACATATACCTAGTATTTCAACCCTATAAGTGCTTAACAGGAATTAAGACAAAATAGAGGTGAAATTTAAACATTTGATTTTATTTTACTAATATTTTCGTTTAGCCCTAGAATTTGCACATTCACAAGGGGTTAAAGGAGAAAACGCATCCCACAATTTGTTATGCAAGTTCTCCTGACTACCACTTGTGGGTGTAAACTAATATATGGACACACAGCGAGACGTAAAAGGGAAGGCGCGCCAAGGAGCTCTTAGAGGGCAGATCTGGCTGTGATCAGTTTCAGGAACCATGTCGCATTTACAAAGCCCTTGAGGTGTCAAAACAGTGGAAACCTCTAGAAAGTGACCCCGTTTTGAAAACCGCACCCCTCAAAGAATTTATCAAGTGATGTAGTGAGCATTAGTAACCCAGAAGTGAATATATAAGCTGTGCGGAGTAAATTGGGTACACCAAATCCCATTCTATTTTCCCACTTGCTCCTATGACACAGATGGGGAAGAGGGGCATTCTGGGGGGTCAGCGCTGGTGTATTATCTCTCATAAGCTCAAAATATGGGGTGTCCCCTGAAAACACTTGCACAGCTTATACATTTACTTCTAGTCGCAGCCACTTTTATGTCCTAATGATTTGGCGACTTTTGGGGTTTTTATCTTCATGTTGTACAAGCTAGATTTTTATTTTTATTTTCTGGTAATGTGGCCATATGAGGGCTTGGTGTTTGCGGTATTAAATGTACTTTTCAATGCCACCATTTTGGGGTGCCTGTAACTTATTGACTACATTAACTCTTTCTGGGTGGGATGTAAAAGGAAACATCAATTCTAGCATTGCTTTAAGCATATGTTTTTCTCGTGCAGCGTACAGCATAAGTAACATGTTACCTTTATTCTGCGGGTCGGTACGGTTACGGTGATACCTCATTTATATTATTTTTTAATGCGTTGCTATTTGTGCTGAATAAAATTCAATTTAGGGGGAAAATCAATTTATTTTTTATTTCATTTTTATTTTTCAGTAGACAGAGCTGGTTGAGGGCTTATTTTTTGCGGGATGACCTCTGTTTGTTTTTTATTGGTACCATTTTGGTTTTCATCTGACCATTTGATTACTTTTTATTGAATATTTTGTAAGGCAAAGGTGGTGAATAATCATTATTTTGGGTGGTTTCCTGTGTGGTTTTTTTTTTTATGTCGTTCAGGTTAAATAGTGTTTTAATTTTATTGTTCAGGTTATTACGGACGTGGTGATACCAAATATGTAATGTTTTTTTCAATTTTACACAAAGAAAAATTTTATATGGGAAAATGAGATTTTTGGGGCTTTATTTATTTCTAATTTATTTTAAACTTATTTAAACTTTTTTATTTTTACTTTTTTATCACTTTTTTTTCTGTCCCCATGGGGGATTGAAGCAGTGATCTGCTGATCACTGCTTCACTAGATGTATGCTGCAATACACGTGTTAGGGTGAATTCACACTGAGTAAACGCTAGCTTATTCTGAACGTAAAACACGTTCAGAATAAGCGGCGTCTAAAGCAGCTCCATTCATTTCTATGGGAGCGGGGATACGAGCGCTCCCCATAGAAATGAATGGGCTGCTTCTTTCACTCCGTGCAGTCCCATTGAAGTGAATGGGGAGTGCCGGCGTATACGGCAAGCTCTGCTCATGCCGGAGCGTACACGCCGGCACTCCCCATTCACTTCAATGGGACTGCACGGAGTGAAAGAAGCAGCCCATTCATTTCTATGGGGAGCGCTCGTATCCCCGCTCCCATAGAAATGAATGGAGCTGCTTTAGACGCCGCTTATTCTGAACGTGTTTTACGTTCAGAATAAGCTAGCGTTTACTCAGTGTGAATTCACCCTTACACGTGTATTGCAGAGCACAGGAAGCAGTCATCCTGTGCAGACGCACGGGATGACTGCTTCCATTCCTTGCAGGATCAACCAGGTATGTGGAGGGGACGGCATGGGGCAGACCCGGGGTCACTGATCAGACCCCGGGCTGCCCACTACCAACACCAGCACCCCCTGAAACAGTTGCGGGGGGTGCCGATTGGAACCATTATGTCACGATCCCCGGAGATGCTGGCGGTCATGTTTGACCGCCAGCATGTCAGGGCTTAACACCCGCGATTGGACCCGGTTCCGACTGTGGGTGTCACAGGGCATTGTCAGCTGTATGTTACGGCTGACACCCGCAGGGCATGGTGCACACAAAGTTTCTGTGCGCACCATGCAGCTGCCGTAGTACTATGGCAGTTTGCGGGAAGTCCTTCCCGGCAGCTCTGTACTATTACTATTATATTACCATTATATTACTATTATGTTGCAGAAATGCAGTGGGGTTTTTTTTGTTTGTTTGTTTTTGTTGCAGATTTTGCTAGGGTTTTTTGAGCTAAAGTCAGGAGTGGATTTAACAGAAAGCAAACGTCTAAGACAGGGGTAGGGAACCTTTGGCTCTCCAGCTGCTGTGAAACTACAACTCCCATCATGCTCTATTCACTTCCATGGGAGTTCCCAGAACAGCAGAGCCAGTATGCATGCTGGGAGTTGTAGTTTTGCAACAGCTGGGGAGCTGTACGTTCCCTACCCCTGGTCTAAGAGCTTCCTTTTTATATTTTCCATTTCTCTAAAAAAAATGTATAAAACTGCCCCCCCCCCAAAAAAAAAAAAAAAAAAGTGCCATAAAAATAAAGCCCTATGTTTAAACAAACCCAAAAATGTCTGGTCCTGAATAGAGATGAGCGAACACTAAAATGTTCGAGGTTCGAAATTCGATTCGAACAGCCGCTCAATGTTCGTGTGTTCGAACGGGTTTCGAACCCCATTATAGTCTATGGGGAACAGATACTCGTTAAGGGGGAAACCCAAATCCGTGTCTGGAGGGTCACCAAGTCCACTATGACACCCCAGGAAATGATGCCAACACCTCTGGAATGACACTGGGACAGCAGGGGAAGCATGCCTGGGGGCATCTAACACACCAAAGACCCTCTATTACCCCAACATCACTGCCTAACAACTACACACTTTCCACATTCAAAAAAACCTCTATCAAAGTGGGAAAATACCTGGAAACCTTCTTTACTCCCCAAATGGATGGACACAAACCCCAATTTAAGCTCAACAAACAGTAACAACCACCCCTTTAAATCACGTTCCCCATGACAACCACAAATGGAATAGGCAATGGGAATTCCAAAAGCCCTCACCCTTAACTGTCATTTTGAGTGTGTGTGTGTGTGTGTGTGTGTGTGTGATGTGGTAAGACCTTCCAAAATTCACTTTTCTAGCCCTTAACATGAGCCCTTCCAAACAAAGTTACATGACCTTAAGCTGAGCTACCAGCAGAGATTGAGGCCCTTGGCATGAGTAGAGCCTTGCACCAGCAGTGTTTTTGGCACTTAGGGTGAGTTGAGCCTTGTACCAGCGTGTGTCCCTTAACATCAGGCGGGCCCTAAGTTCTGCGCTTTGCACAAAAGTTCCACATTAACTAGGCTGAATGGTACAAAGATTAGTAGGCCCGAGAACCAGGAACAGGTCTTGCAATGGCTGTCGGATAACGCTTAAAGCACATTGTCCACCAGCCAGTCAGCCTCTACCTCCTCTTACCCAACAGTCTTGTCCTCCTTCCACCCAAAATTCCCAATCTTCTCAGAACAATAACCCCAACTGTCCCTGCTCCCCAGAGCTGTTCTCCCTTCCTTTGACTGTACCGCAACCTGCCCCTCCATTTCGCGATTCCACGGACCTAACAGACGAGTATCTGTGTCCAGATGCTCAAACACTAGAGTCTCCTCCATTCCATCTCCGGTCGATTTGGTGGCGGATGACCAGCAACCCACCCTCATCGACGACGATGAGACGCAGTTGCTGTCAGGGCAGCCAGTTGACATGCGCATTGTGCAGGAGGAGGAGGCGGCGAGACAGGAGTTGGAAGAGGAGGTGGTGGACGACGAGGACACCGACCCCACCTGGACAAGGCAGATGTCAAGCTGGGAAAGTAGTGTGGATGTTGAGGCAGGTGCAGCACCAAAAAGGGTAGCTAGAGGCAGAGACATGTCCAGAGGCAGAGGTCAGCTGCTTTGCCGAAGCCAGGCCAGACCCGGAATGTCCGAAGATGTTCCCTTTTGTACCCAGCCCAGAAAAACTCCCCCATCGAGGGCACGTTTCTTGAAGGTGTAGAGTTTTTTCAAGGAATGCGCCGAGGACAGATATAGTGTCGTCTACACAATTTGCCTCTCGAAATCGAGTAGGGGCCCTGAGAAGAGCAACCTGTCCACCACTTCAATGCACCGTCATTTGGAATCCAAGCAATGGAATCAGTGGCAGGCAGCAACGGCAGGACAAACGTCGCCCGCCGTTCATGCCACTGCCTCTGCTCACAGTGCTGGCGATGCACTCCAGAGGACGAGCCAGGACATCACTTCATCTGCCTCCGCCACTTTGTTGACTTCTCCCTCATCCTCCCCTGTTTCTGTCTTATCTCCTTCTCCTGCACCATCAAAGGCACCATCAGGCGCTTCTTTACAACAACCCACCATCTCTCAGACATTGGAGCGCCGGCAGAAATACACCGCTAACCACCCACCCACGCAAGCCTAGAACGCCAACATCGCTAAACTGCTGGCCCAGGAGAGGTTGGCGTTCCGGCTTGTTGAAACTCCCGCCTTCCCGGACCTGATGGCAACTGTGGCACCTCACTATGCCGTCCCTAGCCGTCTCAACTTCTCCCGGTGTGGCGTCCCCGCCTTGCACCAGCACGTGTCACTCAACATCAGGTGGGCCCTTAGTTCCGCGCTTTGCTGCAAGGTCCACTTGACCACCGACACTTGGACAAGCGCCTGTGGTCAGGGATGCTGCAGTGCTTATCTTTAATGACAGGCAGGGTGAATGTGGTGGAGTCTGTTCCCCGGGTGCAAACTGGGGTGGCCTATCTCCTCTCCCAGGCCAAAATTCATGGCAGGAGTAGACTGAAACCCTACGACGCTGCAACCTCCACCACAGCTACTAGCGGCAAACGCTAAAACACTGGTGTGGGGAGACGTCAGCAGGCGGTGCTGAAGCTCATCAGCTTGGGGGACAGACAGCACAGTGCCTCCGAGGTCAGGGATGCCATCCTGGCTGAGATGGCATTTTTTTTTCCCTGCTACACCTGGGGCCTGGCATTTTTACGCCTGTGATAATGGCTGGAACCTGGTAGCGGCTCTGGAGCTTGCCAGCCTCCAACACGTTCCATGTTTGGCCCACGTCTAACCTAGTGGTGCAAAGTTTTTTAAAAACATACCCAAATGTACCGAAGCTACTGTTGAAAATGCGGCGCTTGTGCGCCCACTTTTGCAAGTGCACAGGAGTCGCTGCTAGCCTAAAAACACTCTAGCAAGGCCTACATCTGTCCAAACACAGGCTGTTGTCCGTCATTCACACACGCTGAAACCCTACAATACCATATCTTGAGCAGGGTGTGTGAGCTGCACAGACCTTTGATGGAGTTCCATCTACAAAACCCAAGGGTTCCTCAAAGTCAGCAACCAAAGTTTCTGCACCATGAGTTTCCAGGGGTGGCAGAGTTATGGCTAGGGGAAGAGGCATGGATAGGGATGATGTCTAGGGGCAAAAGCAGTGTGGATGTGGAGGCAAGCTAAGCAGGAAAAACTGGGGGTACAAGCTAAGGCATGGACTGGGGTGATGTCTAGGGGCAAAAGCAGTGTGGATGTGGAGGCAAGCTAAGCAGGAAAAACTGGGGATACAAGCTAAGGCATGGACTGGGGTGATGTCTAGGGGCAAAAGCAGTGTGGATGTGGAGGCAAGCTAAGCAGGAAAAACTGGGGGTACAAGCTAAGGCATGGACTGGGGTGATGTCTAGGGGCAAAAGCAGTGTGGATGTGGAGGCAAGCTAAGCAGGAAAAACTGGGGGTACAAGCTAAGGCATGGACTGGGGTGATGTCTAGGGGCAAAAGCAGTGTGGATGTGGAGGCAAGCTAAGCAGGAAAAACTGGGGGTACAAGCTAAGGCATGGACTGGGGTGATGTCTAGGGGCAAAAGCAGTGTGGATGTGGAGGCAAGCAAAGCAGGGAAAATGGTGGCTAGAGGCAAAGGGATGTCCATAGGCAGCAAGGGCAAAGATGCAAAACTCTCCCGTTTCAAGAATTTTCCTGACTTGTTTCCCCACAAAACATTCCTGGGAGGAGGGCTGAAACACCACCCTCCTCCTCCTCCGCTGTTAGATTTACCCCAGCTACGAGCTGAAAACGCTGCAACACTGGTGTGGGGAGACGTCAGCAGGCTGGGCTGAAGCTCATCAGCTTGGGAGACGGACAGCACACTGCCTCTGAGGTCAGGGATGCCATCCTGGATGAGATGGCAATTTGTTTATCCCCGCTGCCCCTGGGGCCAGGTTTTTTAGCTTGTTGGAGGGCTCTGGAGCTTGCCAGCCTCCAACACGTTCCATGCCTGGCCCACATGTTCAATGTAGTGGTGCAATGATTTTTAAAAACATACCCCAAATTAGCTGAGCTAAGGGTGAAAGTGCGGCACTTGGACACCCACTTTCCCAAGTCTACAGTACCTGGAGCTAGCCGCAATACACTCCAGCAAGGCCTACATCTGCCTGAAGCACCTACTGTTGTGCGAGGTCACCACACGCTCTAACCCTAGATACCGTATGTTCAGCAGGGTGTGTGAGCAGCAGAGACCTTTGATGGAGTACCAGCTACAAAACCCAAGGGTTCCTCAGAGTCAGCTCCCTCACTTTCTGCACCATGAGTTTCCATGGGTGGCAGACTTATGGCTAGAGGCACAGGCATGGATAGGGGTGATGTGTAGGGGCAAAAGCAGTGTGGATGTGGAGGCAAGCTAAGCAGCAAAAACTGGGGGTACAAGCAGCCGGTGACATCATCACTGACAAGCACAGCTGTCTGTCAGCTGACAGGCTGACTTTCACCAAAATGAACAGACAATGGATAGACTCATCATATACATGTCAGTTACATGACAAATTTAGTGCAATTTGCAAGTCCAAGATGGTTTGGAGATCTGCGGAGAGGAATCTCACCACCTCTTGCGGGTGCCATCATTTGGAAGGCAAGCCCTGGGCTCAGTGGGTGAGAGCAAGCGCAGGATAATCGTCGTTTGGCCTGGCGGCCACTGCCTCTTCCACTGTTGACAGGGCTGGCGCTGCAGTCCAGACCAGGAGCCAGGACACCTCCACATCTGCCTCTGACACTTTGGGGAGTTCACCCTTATCCTCACCTTTTCCTGCCATTTCTCCTTTTGCCCGCGCCATCATGCGCCTCTTCCCAGCAACTCCCCATCTCCCAAGCCTTTCATTTCATGCTAAAGTACAGCGCAACCCACCCACATGCCCAAGGCTTCAACGGCCTCATCTCAAGAAATCTGGCCCAGGAGATGTTGGAATCCCGGCTGGGGGACACTCTGCCCTTTTTGGGCAGAGTGTCTACTGCGCCACCGCACTGTGCCGTCCACACCAGCACTTTCCCCCAAACATGAGGCGGTCCCTAAATTCAGCGCTTAGCCCTAAAGTTCCATGTGACCAGTTTCGAATGGACAAGTGCATGCGGACAGGGACGCTACCTTTCAATTTGGGCACAGTGGTTGAATGTAGTTGAGGCGTGGACCGGGTCGCAAAATGTGGTGGCCTGACTTGTCTCCCCACACAACATTCCTGGGAGGAGGGCTGAAACACCACCCTCCTCCGCTGTTAAATTGACCCCAGCTACGAGCTGGAAACGCTGCAACACTGGTGTGGGGAGACGTCAGCGGGCCGTGCTGAAGCTCATCAGCTTGGGGGCCAGACAGCACACTGCCTACAAAGTGAGTCATGCCATCCTCGATGAGACGGCAATGTGGTTTTTGCCACTGCACCTGGGCCCAGGCATGTTGTCATGTGTGATAATGGCCGTAACCTGGGATTGGCTCTGTAGCTTGGCAGCCTGCAACATATTCCATGCCTGGGCCACGTTTTTAACTCATTGCTGCTAATCTTTTGAAAAAGGTACCCCAATGTTCCTGAGCTACTGGTGAAAGTGTGGCGCTTGTGCGGATAGTTTTTAAAGTGTATAGTTGCCGCTGCTAGCCTCTATGCACTCCTACAACGCCTGTACCTGCTGGAACAACGGCTGTTGTGCGACGTCTCCACACTGCTGGCACTAAACATATCATGTGTTGAGCAGAGTGTGTGAGCAGCACAGACCTTTGATGTAGTTCCAACTCCAAAACCCTCGGGTTCGTCAAAGTCAACTCCCTCAGTTGCTCAACCATGAGTGGCCATGGGTGGCAGACTTATGTGAAATCCCATCCCATCCATTGCACTGGACACGAAACATTAGCATGCGCTCAGCACAACTTCGGATATGGCAGATGCGTTAAGCAGGGTGCAGGGTACAACACAGACCAGGCCCGAGCACCAGGAACAGGTGTTAGAAATACTGCAGCATCTGCCATTTCCTTCCAATTTTGGGGTTTTGGACCCGCCACCGACTTGTCTGGACCTAAGTGGGGATCATGAGACACAGTTGCCATCAAGGCAAGCTGTGGTCATGTGCGGTTTGCAGTAAGGGGGCAGTGCGCAATTGGAAGAGGAGTTGGTGGATGACGAGGCCACCGACCCCACATGGACAGGGGTGATGTCTAGGGGCTAAAGCAGTGTAGATGTAGAGGGAAGCTAAATCAACAAAAAACCTGGGTAGAAGCAAAGGCATAAACTGGGGTGATGTTTAGGGGTGAAAGCAGAGTAGATGTGGAGGGAAGCTAAGCAGCAAAAACAGTGGGTAGAAGCAAAGGCATGCAAAACTCTACCCTGTTGGAAGACTTATTCCTAGGTCTGGAACACGTTAATGGCCCCCCTGGACAAATTACTGCCACTCAGGGGCCTAGTGTCACCAGGAGGGACAAGTATAGGCGCATGTTGTGGGAATACCTGGCCGACACCAGCTCTGTCCTCTCCGATCCCTCTGTGCTCTACAGCCTAAACTTATTTTCTCATCTTTTTTTCTGAACTGCACATCTCTTGCCTGCTTCCTTTGGGATCTTAGAAATGGTGGTCCACTTCCACAGATGGTAACTTCAATAGACAGTGTAACGGGAGTAGCTGAGGGATCGCTGTCTTAACCACTTTTTGGCACAAAATTAACTTCCAAAGCCAAATATGGTGCAAGTATATGATGCAAGGACACCTACACACCTATCTCTGACACATTGGGGAGTTCACCCTCATGCGCCCTTTTGGCCTGCACCATCATGCGCCTCTTCCCAGCCACTCCACATTTCCCAAGCTTTTCATTGCAGGCAGAAGTACAATACAACCCACCCCCATGCCCAAGCCTGTAACAGCCTCATCGATAAACTGCTGGCCCTGGAGATGTTGGTGTTTGTTTATGCTTCTGGAGACCCAGGCCTTCCGTCAGCAGATGGCAGCTGGGGCACCTCCCTATGCTGGGCCTAGCCGTTACTACTTCTCTTGGTGTGCTGTCTCTGCCTTGCGCCTGCATGTGTCCCATAACATCAGTCGGGCCCAGAGCTCTGCGCTTTGCTGCAAGGTCCACTTGACCACCGACACATGGACAAGCGCCTGTGGTCAGGGATGCTGCAGTGCTTATCTTTAATGACAGGCAGGGTGAATGTGGTGGAGTCTGTTCCCCGGGTGCAAACTGGGGTGGCCTATCTCCTCTCCCAGGCCAAAATTCATGGCAGGAGTAGACTGAAACCCTACGAAGCTGCAACCTCCACCCCAGCTACTAGCGGAAAACACTGTAACACTGGCATGGGGAGATGTCAGTAGGCCGTGCTGAAACTGATCAGCTTGGGGGACAGACAGCACAGTGCCTCCGAGGTCAGGGATGCCATCCTGGCTGAGATGGCATTTTTTTTTCCCTGCTACACCTGGGGCCTGGCATTTTTGCGCCTGTGATAATGGCTGGAACCTGGTAGCAGATCTGGAGCTTGCCAGACTCAAACACGGTCCACGCATGGCCCACGTTTTCCAACTTGTTGGTGCCATGTTTCTTTGAAACCTACACCATTGTGCCTGATATACAGGTCAAAGTGGGGCCATTTTCGTAAGTGAGAACTAGCCTCTGCTAGGCAGAAAACATTCAGAGCACACTCCTCTCATCTTCGCACCGTTGGCTGGCGGAGGAAGACGAGGGGGTTGGAGTGGCATCTGATGTCCCTATCCCACACGAGGCTAGAGGGTGCACTTCAGTGCATCCCATTGCTTCACCACAAATGGTGTGAAGGGGAGTGGAAAATGGAGGAAATGGAGAGTGACCCTTACAGTTGGGGCCAGCAAAGGCATGCCAAGTAACACACTGGCACACATGGCTGACTTCATCTTGGGTTGCTTTTCAACACATATTTCACATCATGAAGAACAAATAATACTGGATTTTTTCAAGCCTCGAACCCCGGTCTAGGTCTAATGTCTGTTCCTTTCTTATATTAGGGGAGAGGGAAAAAAAATTACTTCAGTGATACGTTTAGCGTACATAGACTGACTATTAATGTGTATCCCACTTAGTGTTGTTAGGGTTACACACCGTCACAACCTGGCTAAAGCTTCTATAGCTGTTAATAAAGTCAACATAACTTTACGGTATCCAAAAAGACAGCTGGTACCGACAGAGAGCAAGACAAATGTCACCCAAAGCTGTGAGCTCTGAACACCCACAGTGACTTTGGCGTCATCATCATTATAAGGGAGCGGGTGGTAATAAATAACTTGGCAGTGCCTAAAACCCAAAAAGCTTATACAACTATATTTACATTAAGATACACAAATGAAACTTTTCAGTAGCATGTCATGAGACAAGCTGATAAGCTCTTCCTTTGTGCAGTGCTATTTGAAAGTTAAACGCTGCCTTTATTTTAATTCTGGAGAAGGTGCAGACATTAGATTTAGAACATGTTGTCTTCATTGTCCAAATCCTCTATATAGGTAACGTGTTTTTCGGGCCGAGCTGTCTGGGAACGAGCTGGTGCAGCACTGACAACCTGGGTGAATATGGCAAGAGCCTGAGATGTAGGGTGAATGAATCCCCAAATTATTTGTGGAATTCCCAGTGAGACAATGGCACTGTATACCAGTATTAAAAATTGTGGGTGCACATAACCCCCATATATTCTTTGAATTCCCAGTGAGACAAAGGAACTGTATAGCAGTATTAAAAATTGTGGGTGCACATAACCCCAATATATTCTTTGAATTCCCAGTCAGACAATGGCACTGTATACCAGTATTAAAAATTGTGGGTGCACATAACCCCCATATATTCTTTGAATTCCCAGTGAGACAAAGGAACTGTATAGCAGTATTAAAAATTGTGGGTGCACGTAACCCCCATATATTCTTTGAATTCCCAGTCAGACAATGGCACTGTATACCAGTAGTAAAAATTGTGGGTGCACATAACCCCAATATATTCTTTGAATTCCCAGTCAGACAATGGCACTGTATACCAGTAGTAAAAATTGTGGGTGCACATAACCCCCATATATTCTTTGAATTCCCAGTGAGACAAAGGAACTGTATAGCAGTATTAAAAATTGTGGGTGCACGTAACCCCCATATATTCTTTGAATTCCCAGTCAGACAATGGCACTGTATACCAGTAGTAAAAATTGTGGGTGCACATAACCCCAATATATTCTTTGAATTCCCAGTCAGACAATGGCACTGTATACCAGTAGTAAAAATTGTGGGTGCACATAACCCCCATATATTCTTTGAATTCCCAGTGAGACAAAGGAACTGTATAGCAGTATTAAAAATTGTGGGTGCACGTAACCCCCATATATTCTTTGAATTCCCAGTCAGACAATGGCACTGTATACCAGTAGTAAAAATTGTGGGTGCACATAACCCCAATATATTCTTTGAATTCCCAGTCAGACAATGGCACTGTATACCAGTATTAAAAATTGTGGGTGCACATAACCCCCATATATTCTTTGAATTCCCAGTCAGACAATGGCACTATATACCAGTAGTAAAAATTGTGGGTGCACATAACCCCAATATATTCTTTGAATTCCCAGTCAGACAATGGCACTGTATACCAGTATTAAAAATTGTGGGTGCACATAACCCCCATATATTCTTTGAATTCCCAGTCAGACAATGGCACTGTATACCAGTATTAAAAATTGTGGGTGCACATAACCCCCATATATTCTTTGAATTCCCAGTCAGACAATGGCACTGTATACCAGTATTAAAAATTGTGGGTGCACATAACCCCCATATATTCTTTGAATTCCCAGTGAGACAAAGGAACTGTATAGCAGTATTAAAAATTGTGGGTGCACGTAACCCCCATATATTCTTTGAATTCCCAGTCAGACAATGGCACTGTATACCAGTAGTAAAAATTGTGGGTGCACATAACCCCCATATATTCTTTGAATTCCCAGTCAGACAATGGCACTATATACCAGTAGTAAAAATTGTGGGTGCACATAACCCCAATATATTCTTTGAATTCCCAGTCAGACAATGGCACTGTATACCAGTAGTAAAAATTGTGGGTGCACATAACCCCCATATATTCTTTGAATTCCCAGTGAGACAAAGGAACTGTATAGCAGTATTAAAAATTGTGGGTGCACGTAACCCCCATATATTCTTTGAATTCCCAGTCAGACAATGGCACTGTATACCAGTATTAAAAATTGTGGGTGCACATAACCCCCATATATTCTTTGAATTCCCAGTCAGACAATGGCACTATATACCAGTAGTAAAAATTGTGGGTGCACATAACCCCAATATATTCTTTGAATTCCCAGTCAGACAATGGCACTGTATACCAGTATTAAAAATTGTGGGTGCACATAACCCCCATATATTCTTTGAATTCCCAGTCAGACAATGGCACTATATACCAGTAGTAAAAATTGTGGGTGCACATAACCCCAATATATTCTTTGAATTCCCAGTCAGACAATGGCACTGTATACCAGTATTAAAAATTGTGGGTGCACATAACCCCCATATATTCTTTGAATTCCCAGTCAGACAATGGCACTATATACCAGTAGTAAAAATTGTGGGTGCACATAACCCCAATATATTCTTTGAATTCCCAGTCAGACAATGGCACTGTATACCAGTATTAAAAATTGTGGGTGCACATAACCCCCATATATTCTTTGAATTCCCAGTCAGACAATGGCACTGTATACCAGTATTAAAAATTGTGGGTGCACATAACCCCCATATATTCTTTGAATTCCCAGTCAGACAATGGCACTGTATACCAGTATTAAAAATTGTGGGTGCACATAACCCCCATATATTCTTTGAATTCCCAGTGAGACAAAGGAACTGTATAGCAGTATTAAAAATTGTGGGTGCACGTAACCCCCATATATTCTTTGAATTCCCAGTCAGACAATGGCACTGTATACCAGTATTAAAAATTGTGGGTGCACATAACCCCCATATATTCTTTGAATTCCCAGTGAGACAATGGAACTGTATAGCAGTAGCAAAAATTGTGGGTGCACGTAACCCCCATATATTCTTTGAATTCCCAGTCAGACAATGGCACTATATACCAGTATTAAAAATTGTGGGTGCACATAACCCCCATATATTCTTTGAATTCCCAGTGAGACAATGGAACTGTATAGCAGTATTAAAAATTGTGGGTGCACGTAACCCCCATATATTCTTTGAATTCCCAGTCAGACAATGGCACTGTATACCAGTATTAAAAATTGTGGGTGCACATAACCCCCATATATTCTTTGAATTCCCAGTGAGACAATGGAACTGTATAGCAGTATTAAAAATTGTGGGTGCACGTAACCCCCATATATTCTTTGAATTCCCAGTCAGACAATGGCACTGTATACCAGTAGTAAAAATTGTGGGTGCACGTAACCCCCATATATTCTTTGAATTCCCAGTCAGACAATGGCACTATATACCAGTATTAAAAATTGTGGGTGCACATAACCCCCATATATTCTTTGAATTCCCAGTCAGACAATGGCACTGTATACCAGTAGTAAAAATTGTGGGTGCACATAACCCCCATATATTCTTTGAATTCCCAGTCAGACAATGGCACTGTATACCAGTATTAAAAATTGTGGGTGCACATAACCCCCATATATTCTTTGAATTCCCAGTCAGACAATGGCACTGTATACCAGTATTAAAAATTGTGGGTGCACATAACCCCCACATATTCTTTGAATTCCCAGTGAGACAATGGAACTGTATAGCAGTAGCAAAAATTGTGGGTGCACGTAACCCCCATATATTCTTTGAATTCCCAGTCAGACAATGGCACTATATACCAGTATTAAAAATTGTGGGTGCACATAACCCCAATATATTCTTTGAATTCCCAGTCAGACAATGGCACTGTATACCAGTATTAAAAATTGTGGGTGCACATAACCCCCATATATTCTTTGAATTCCCAGTGAGACAAAGGAACTGTATAGCAGTATTAAAAATTGTGGGTGCACGTAACCCCCATATATTCTTTGAATTCCCAGTCAGACAATGGCACTGTATACCAGTATTAAAAATTGTGGGTGCACGTCACCCCAATATATTCTTTGAATTCCCAGTCAGACAATGGCACTGTATACCAGTAGTAAAAATTGTGGGTGCACATAACCCCCATATATTCTTTGAATTCCCAGTCAGACAATGGCACTGTATACCAGTATTAAAAATTGTGGGTGCACATAACCCCCATATATTCTTTGAATTCCCAGTCAGACAATGGCACTGTATACCAGTATTAAAAATTGTGGGTGCACATAACCCCCATATATTCTTTGAATTCCCAGTCAGACAATGGCACTGTATACCAGTATTAAAAATTGTGGGTGCACATAACCCCCATATATTCTTTGAATTCCCAGTGAGACAAAGGAACTGTATAGCAGTATTAAAAATTGTGGGTGCACGTAACCCCCATATATTCTTTGAATTCCCAGTCAGACAATGGCACTGTATACCAGTATTAAAAATTGTGGGTGCACATAACCCCCATATATTCTTTGAATTCCCAGTGAGACAAAGGAACTGTATAGCAGTATTAAAAATTGTGGGTGCACGTAACCCCCATATATTCTTTGAATTCCCAGTCAGACAATGGCACTGTATACCAGTATTAAAAATTGTGGGTGCACATAACCCCCATATATTCTTTGAATTCCCAGTGAGACAATGGAACTGTATAGCAGTAGCAAAAATTGTGGGTGCACGTAACCCCCATATATTCTTTGAATTCCCAGTCAGACAATGGCACTGTATACCAGTATTAAAAATTGTGGGTGCACATAACCCCCATATATTCTTTGAATTCCCAGTGAGACAATGGCACTGTATAGCAGTATTAAAAATTGTGGGTGCACGTAACCCCCATATATTCTTTGAATTCCCAGTCAGACAATGGCACTGTATACCAGTATTAAAAATTGTGGGTGCACGTAACCCCCATATATTCTTTGAATTCCCAGTCAGACAATGGCACTATATACCAGTATTAAAAATTGTGGGTGCACATAACCCCCATATATTCTTTGAATTCCCAGTCAGACAATGGCACTGTATACCAGTAGTAAAAATTGTGGGTGCACATAACCCCCATATATTCTTTGAATTCCCAGTCAGACAATGGCACTGTATACCAGTATTAAAAATTGTGGGTGCACATAACCCCCATATATTCTTTGAATTCCCAGTGAGACAAAGGAACTGTATAGCAGTATTAAAAATTGTGGGTGCACGTAACCCCCATATATTCTTTGAATTCCCAGTCAGACAATGGCACTGTATAGCAGTATTAAAAATTGTGGGTGCACGTAACCCCCATATATTCTTTGAATTCCCAGTCAGACAATGGCACTATATACCAGTATTAAAAATTGTGGGTGCACATAACCCCCATATATTCTTTGAATTCCCAGTCAGACAATGGCACTGTATAGCAGTAGCAAAAATTGTGGGTGCACGTCACCCCAATATATTCTTTGAATTCCCAGTCAGACAATGGCACTATATACCAGTAGCAAAAATTGTGGGTGTATATAGCCCCAATTCTATTGCTAGGGGACTTGCAGGGTATTTCTGAGGTGAAGGTGGGGGGGCACACCGTTGGAACGGGGATTTGGGGTGTATATATGGGGTATACGGGAATACACTGTCAGTGTGTTCCATTCAGGATCCTGGGAAAGCTGGGTTGCGGCGATTGAGCCCGTCAGTGCCACGTTACACTGACAAGCTTCTCCCTGGAATTGAAGTTATATGTAAGCCCAATATATTCTTTAAATTCCCAGTGAGACAATGGCACTATATGGCAGTAGCAAAAATAGTGGGTGTATATAGCCCCAATCCTATTGCTAGGGGACTTGCAGGGTATTTCTGGGGTGAAGGTGGGGGGGCACACCGTTGGAACGGGTATCGGGGGTATATATCGGGTATACGGGAATACACTGACAGTGTATTCCATTCAGGATCCTGGGAAAGCTGGGTTGCGGCGATTGAGCCCGTCAGTGCCACGTTACACTGACAAGCTTCTCCCTGGAATTTAGCTCTTATAAGAGCTGTTGGTTGTCTTCTCCTTCCTATCCTAGCCTGTCCCTGCCTACCCAGAATCTAAGCCCTAGCTAGCTGGACGGAAACCTCCGTCCTCGGTGAATTGCAAGCTCAGAATGACGCGAAGCTGGGCGTCGCTGTTCTTTTAAATTAGAGGTCACATGTTTTCGGCAGCCAATGGGTTTTGCCTACTTTTTTCAACGTCACCGGTGTCGTAGTTCCTGTCCCACCTACCCTGCGCTGTTATTGGAGCAAAAAAGGCGCCAGGGAAGGTGGGAGGGGAATCGAGTAATGGCGCACTTTACCACGCGGTGTTCGATTCGATTCGAACATGCCGAACAGCCTAATATCCGATCGAACATGAGTTCGATAGAACACTGTTCGCTCATCTCTAGTCCTGAACATTAGAAATTGGATTGGTACTGAAAAGGTTAAAGAATAATTAAAGTACAGTTAAAAAAGAAAAAAAACAAAAAAAACAACGTGAATGTCTTGTTTTTTATTTTCATGTTTTTTTTTTTTTTTGTTTTTTTTTTACTGAATTCAATGTAAAACAGATGCTTGGTTCAGGCACCGGTCTACATCTGTTTTATTTGCTGTGTTTTGTTTTTGTTTTTTTTTTGTTTTTTTTTAAAGGGATTCTACCACTAAAACACATTTTTTTTTTCTAGTTAACACGTCGGAATAGCCTTTAAAAATGCTATTCATCTCCTACCTGTGGAAGTACTCTCCGCCACGCCGTTCGTTCAAAATACCGGTTTGTACCGGTATGCTAATTAGTTCTCTCGCAGCGATGGGGGCGTCCCCGTTGCAGCTCCAAAACCGACCGCAGCGCCGCCTCTCTGGTCTTCGGTGTCCTCCCCTTGCTTCTTCAGCGTCTGTCGGACGCCTGCGCAGTACGCTCTGTTCGGCGAAGATTGCCTAACGTACTGCGGATGCGCAAAATTGCGGTCCCTGCCATAGTGCTGGCACCGCAATTTCGCGCATACGCAGTACGTTCGGCAATCTTCGACGAACAGAGCGTACTGCGCAGGCGTCCGACAGACGCTGAAGAAGCAAGGGGAGGATACAGAAGACCAGAGAGGCGGCGCTGCGGTCGGTTTTCGAGCTGCAATGGGGACGCTCCCATCGCTGCTCCTGCGATGGGGACGCCCCCATCGCTGCGAGAGAACTAATTAGCATACCGGTACAAACCGGTATTTTGAACGAACGGCGCGGCAGAGAGCACTTCCACAGGTAGGAGACGAATAGCCTTTTTAAAGGCTATTCCGACGTGGTAACTAGAAAAAAATGTGTTTTAGTGGTAGAATCCCTTTAAAGGGTACTTGAGCAGTATAGAAAAAATGTTATGTGAACCTAGCCTCGCTTGACTAAGTTAGTGACACTTAATAAAACCAGCAAATAAATACAGTTGGATCTGATTATGTCACTCTAATCGATATTGCTAGGTGCTGAGCATCCAAAAGTCACTGTTCATTAACCCTTTCACTGCCAAGGGTCTCTGGAAATGTTGCACCTCCAGTAGCTAGAGCAAGTTTCATAGTTTTGAGACGGACAAATCAAACCTAAATTGCAACATTAGAAAAGCATCCAACCCGCCCATACCTGTATATTTTCTTAAAGTAGACACCTGCAGCATTGTCAGAATGCCATTTGGTACTGTATACGAACAGGCACCTTCATGCCATTTTGATTTAAAGTGAATGTTTTATGAAAAAATGCAAATAAATGTAAATTAGTTGCTAAAAGCGGAAACCAAGCAAAAAATTAAATGCACTAAACCTCCTAAAAATAAGAGTTCAACATGTGCAGAGTTAATTCATGTCACTATGGCCTACACTCGCATGCACGAATCTTCAGAAAATCACCACAACCAGAAGGAACAAAAATCTGCTTTGAAGCTGGAAATGTTACAAGAGTATCATCCTATAAAATGTAGGGATTACACACCATGAAAAGTAAGTGAACCCCTAAACCCTATATATTTTTTTTGAAAGTAGACAACCTGAAGTTTACAAATGTCTTAATGGGTCATCAATGGCCACATCCACCTTCATGTAACTTTGTGACAAACACAATAAATTTATTTTGAAAAAATGCACTAAAACACATATTTGCACCTAAAACTCATGTTCAATCTCCGATTCATATACACAATACATTTAAAATAATAGCTTAAGGTGTATACAATATGTATATATACCACAAACATCAACTACAACAAGAGCTTGTACTCCAAAAATCACTAATACAGAAGACAAGCAGGATTTTGCTGTTATTCACTAATATGTTAAAAATCTATACTGCACCTACCAAAATGTGACTGTGATACCAAAATCTAACTTTTTTCATATTACACAGCATACCGTATATAAAAACACAACTTAATGTTTCGTATATACAACCACCTTCATGCAACTTTGCAGCAGAGATTGCAAGCAAAAATTGCACAAATTCAAATTTGCCACTAAAGTGCGACTCAAGCAATCCCTTTCTTCAAACAAAATGTACTTTCCAAAAAACTGCAAGATGTGAGGAGTTCATACATACCACACGTATATATTTACAGGTGCGGATGTTAACCCCTTCCCGACATGCGCCGTAATAGTACGGCGCATGTCGGGTCTGTAACTATGGCGGCCGCCATAGCCGCCGGGTGTCTACTGCTTTAAGCAGTAGACAACTGGCTCTAATGCCTCCGGCGCCGCGGTCAAAGGCGCCGGAGGCGCCATTTTCCCGGCGGCACATGGGCGCCGCCATTTTGGCCGGGATCGCCGGCTCCTGGAGCATGTTCCAGGGCTGACGTCCCATTGCCATGACAGCCGGGAGCCTTGTACAGGCTCCCAGGCTTGTCTGCAAAGCCTCTCTTTTGCAGGCTGGTCTATGCAGCCTGCAAAAGAAAGGATGCTTTTTTGCAATGCATTAGCATTGTAATGCATTGCATTAGTGATCAGACCCCCTGGGGTTCAACACCCCTAGGGGGTCTAATAAATGCAAAAAATAAAAATAAAAAAAAAACTTAAAAAAAATATAAAAAAATATAAAAAGAATTAAAAGTTCAAATCACCCCCCTTTCCCTAGAACACATATAAAAGTAGTTAAAAACTGTGAAACATATACATGTTAGGTATCCTCGCGTCCGAAATCGCCCGCTCTACAAATCTATAAAAATATTTTTCCTGTTCGGTAAACGCCGTAGCGGGAAAAATAGTCGAAAGTGCCAAACCGCCGTTTTTTCACTGTTTTGATTCTGATAAAAATTTGAATAAAAAGTGATCAAAGCAATAACATTTCCCGAAAATGGCAGAACTAAAAAGTACACCCGGCCCCGCAAAATAAGACGCCCTATGCATCCCCGTACACTTACGTATAAAAAAGTTACGGCCGTCGGAATATGGCGACTTTTAGAAAAAAAATGTTTTAACACCGTTTTGGAATTTTTTTTAGGGGTCAAAATGTAAATAAAACCATATAAATTTGGTATCCCTGGAACCGTACCGAAACACAGAATATAGGGGACATGTCATTTTGGCTGCACAGTGAACGCCGTAAAACCAAAGCCCGTAAGAAAGTCGCAAAAATGCATTTTTTCTTCAAATCCACCCCATTCTGAATTTTTTTCCTGCTTCCCAGTACATTATATAGAATAATTAATGGTAGCATCATGAAGAAAAAATTGTCCCGCAAAAATTAAGACCTCATATGGCTCTGGGAGCGGAGAAATAAAAAAGTTATGGGGTTTAGAAGGAGGGGAGTCAAAAACGAAAAACGAAAATCAAAAAATGCCATCGGCGGGAAGGGGTTAAAGAAACACCAAAATCGCCATCCCATTTTGTGCTTGCAAATTAAATAGGACTTTACATAAAAATATTATTTTCCATCCCCCCTATAAAAATGTTAGCAATCCATATGCTTATCTCTAGTGATAATCGTTAATACTATTATTTTAGCGTGTAACTGATATCACTAGAGGCGTATTTACTGTAGAAAGCTCAGGTATGGACAGGAAAGTGTTTGTGTGAAATGTAAACTTTATTCACGACTTTTTGTATATGTTATGTAAGTGTTTGTTGCAACTTTTTTTTGGCGCTGCGACCTGTGCAATGGTAAACGTCTGGGTCACAGCGCCACTAAACTTTGTGGTTATGTTTAGAGGGTATTACATAAGCATACCCCACTAGGTCCATCCGGACCAAGCAGGTTTTATGCCAGGTAAATCTACATCTGACAATCTCCGATGCGTCCAGGTGGTGACCCAGATTAGATCGGTCTCTTCTGAGGATTGGGCGATATCTTCCTTGGATGCAACCAAGGCCTTTCACTTGGTCGAATGGCCTTTTCTTTTGCTATCCCTACGTAGATATGGGTTTGGTGATGGCTTCACTACTTGGGTTTCCCTTCTATATCAATTCCCCCAGAGCAGCGTTATCTATCAATGGTTCACTGTCTCCATACGTCTCATTAGGTAGAGGCACGTGGCAGGGCTGTCCACTCTCACCGCTGCTGTTTGCTTTAGCTGTAGAGCCCATGGCCATTCTCCTTAGACGGGACCTTATTTACTGGGGAATACTCATTGGCCCCCGAGAGGAGAGAGTTGCGCTTTATGCCGACGACCTCCTCCTCTTCTTGACTAATCCTTCTGTATCATTGCCCCGCGCCATGGCGCTAATAGATAAATTTGGCAATTACTCTGGTTTACGAACTAACTGGGCCAAATCTTCTTATATGCATATCGGTCGTGCCTCAGCAGCGGTGGGGGGAACAGTGTTATGTGGGCTACCATTAGTTTCTTCCTGCAAATACCTTGGGATAGTACTGTCTAGTGACCATAAGAGGTTCCTGTACCTGATTGTATTCCCACTCATTTCGCATTTTAGAGTTAAGTTCCATACCTGGGCTGCACTGCCCTGTCTGTAGCGGGTCAGATCAACTTGATTAAGATGATTGTCTTGCCCAAATGTTTATACGTATTGAGCCACTCAGCCATGCCCGTGCCTCTCCGATTCTTTAAACAGCTGGATTCTCTGATGACTTCCCTTTGTGTGGGGCCATTCCAGACCCAAATTGAGATTGTCTGGCCTCCAGAGACCGAAACAGCTTGGGGTTGCTTCCCTCCCCAACCTGTTCCTCTACTATTTAGCCGGTTTGTTTATTTGGTGTATTAGATGAGGAGGTATGGCAGCATCATGCCCGGATTTTTCTTGGGGAGTGTCAATTCTATGCCAGGAAGGCCATTGTCCTGCGGAGGATGGCCCCGCAATCTCCGTCAGTATCTCAATGGCGGAAATTGGTCAATTCGATTCTCCCATTCAACCAGAATCTATATAAAGATAGGGGCTGCCCCCAGAAATTCACCAAGATTTGGGGAGCGTGGTGTGATTCTCCTATTACCCAATACTCTGCCCCCTTGATGCGTTCAGCACTGGGCGCCTTTGCGTCTTGAGAGGGAGACCTATTGGATGGAGCTGTAGCCCCCTTGTGTTTGTTTACTGTGTGACTGCCGACACTGAGGTGCTTCGCCATTGTTTCATTTTTCATGTGCGAAGTGAGTTTGGCCTGGGTTGGGATGGTGCTGTGGCAGATCTTTTGTTTTTTTTCCTTTTATTGTACTTTATTTTGTGCCTTTCTGTATATGTACTCTCCTGATTGTATTGTTTAATTTGTTACATCCTCTTCAATAAAACGAGTTTAAAAAAAGAATACCCCACTAGTAAAGCTCAGGGGGAAATTACATTATAGCTGTATGTGACAGAGAGCGAAAGTATAGTATGCGCTCTGATTGACAGGAGAAGGGTTAATAGGGACAGAAGAGTCCCTGCCACCCCCTCCTGGTGTCACATACAGGTTAGCACAGATGATGATGATCATTCATTATCACTGTGTATGCTGCTGGGCTGCTCCTGACCTTTCCCCTTCTGCTACAATTTAACTAATGCTTCCGAGACAGGAGGAGGGGGCACTTTAAAGCCCTATATCTCTGGGCTGCATTAAGATATCTTGATGCTTTAAAATTCATTTTAAAGAGGATAATTTCATCTTTAAAATATCAAGCACTTGATGATAGAACTTAAAGTTTTGGAACGATTCACTGTTGAAATGCAGTCGGGAATTGAGATCTGCAGTTGGATCTCAATGCCAAATAGCGTTTTCAACAGTGATTTGCTCTAAAACTATAAATTCTATCATGAAGTCCTTGCTATCATTTTAAAGATGACATTCTCATCTTTAAAATGAATTTTAAAGCATCAAGATATGTTCAGGCAGTCCAGAGATATCGGCATTAGTAGGGAGGACGTATTATCTACGTCCTCCGCTACTGAAGTGCCACCCCGGGAGGACGTAGAGCTGACGTCCTCGGCAGGGAAAGGGTTAATGTATGGTTGGTTGGCAATTATGCATTGAACCCTAAAGGATGCATATAAATAACTGCAAAATATAAAGTATAGCTTGTTTATTTTATTCTGTTATCTTTGTGCAGTTTACACACAGTTGGATTTTTGGCTGTAATGTTAAAGGTTCATCCAAGTGGTATGTATTATTTTTGTTCTTGTATGTTTTTGATACCTGAAATATATTTGAAAATAGTGTAATGGGAGCAGTAAAATGTAGTGTTGCCATATGAATGAAAAATTTATTTTAATACAGTCTAAATTGCAAACCTGAACTGTATTGCTTTTTTAGGTGGATAGAAAGGATCAATTTGTAGAACATCATAGCCTATGAATATGTGAAGATGTAAGATAAGATCATAGGAGTATGGAGTCATGTCCACTATTAAAAGGAAGACTCCAGGCAAAGCTCATTCACTGTTATCCATGGTGAAGGGCTTGAGAGGTTGGAGCACGACACAGGGATGCTTCCTGAATTCCTGTCCTTCATCAACCTCTCAAGATCTGTGTCAGATATAACTCCGTGAATGAGATTTGCCTGATATGTTCCTTTCAATTAAACGGAAATTACTAGAAAGGAAACACACTATCATTCTGGATTTGGAACATGAAATGAGTAGCATACCAGTTATTGCAGATGTACTACTTGTCACACATGTACTTTAACATGTCACAGACTACATAGGAGTGTTTTGTTTTTTTTAGTTTTTGTTTTATGTAGATTGTGAGCCCTATATAGGGATTACAATGTAAATTTTTTTTATCCTATCAGTATGTCTTTGTAGAATGGGACGAAATCCACGCAAGATGGTTTTTGCCCTTGGCAGGATTCGAACCCAGGACTCCAGTACTGCATGGCTGCAGTGCTAACCACTGAGCCACCATGTTGCCCCTCAGGAGTGTATTTGTAAGGGGTTAATAGGAGTAATTCCGCCACCAAGACTAGATTCATATAAGGGCCTCTTCACACAGAGGATACGCTGGCTGATTTTGAACGTGTAAACGTTCCGAATCAGCAGCGTTTAAAACAGGTCCCATTGCTTTCTATGAGAGCCGGCATACGTGCGCTCCCCATAGAAATGAATGGGCTGCTTTTTCCCCATTCATTTCTATGGGGAGCGCGCGTATGCCGGCTCCCATAGAAAGCAATGGGACCTGTTTTAAACGCTGTTGATTCGGAACGTTTACACGTTCAAAATCAGCCAGCGTATCCTCCGTCTGAAAGGGCCCTAACAGTATTTTTCACCCATGAAACTTTGTATATTTGTCGTATTTACTGGCCTAACCACTATGATAGGAGAATACTGTTCCACCCTTCAATCACTATGGAACCATGATGCTGTCTGGCAGGGACTTCTAGCAGCATAAATATAAAGTCTGGAGTCTCTCTCTGGGAACAGTTTTCAGGTCAACACATCCAGCACAGACATGTGGGCCAGATTTCCCCGGTGAAACTATGTTGTGTGAAATTTAGTCTAATTCAATAGCCAGGAGAAAATGTATTGATTTAAGCATTGGACGCTCTTTCTATATTGGACAAAACTAAAGATGTCTTTCTGCTACCATCTATTGAATTAATAAACTGATATGAACTCTGCTTCACACTGATGAGAGGCAATAGCCTTGAAACAGCTGTCTGGATTCCTCTTCCTTTTAGAAGAGATATTCTGGAAAGGTTTTATACCCAGATTATGCCAGGCTTTGATCTGTAGGGAGCCACCAACCAAAAAGATGTTGCTAGAGTTAGTTCACCTTTTCTAATAAGGAGAATTTATTTGCATATTCCTTTCACAGTCCTATAATACATTACAAATTGTAGAGCTCAAGTACAGACAAAATGATACTACAGAAGAGAAAAATTGGACAAGGTTCTCTTACAAGGATTTCAAATAGGTGATTGCTAATAGAATGTCTACTTCATCAGGCTACGTTCATACTTGTCTTGAGCTTCAACAGTCCAGAATAATGGACAGGCTGACCATTATGTATGGCGACAGATGGACCCCTTTGACTATAATGGTGTCCGTCGCTTTAAAACTGAAAGCAGCAAAGTTGTTTGTGCAGGACTTTTTCGGCCACCAATTTCAGGTGGACATTACGACAGATTCCAATGGAGACTCTAATGCAAATGTGGAGGTAGCCTGACTATGTCCAGTAACTAGGCTGAACCCTTTTGTGTCTGCTCTGTTTTAGGCCTTAAAGGGGTTGTCCCATCACAAGGATCCTATCTATACTGCTAGTTTTTGTGGATTTAAGACACTTCCTAAATGCATTGCTTTATCAAAACTGCTTTGGCCCCTATCTTAATTTATTCACTTCATTGTTTACACTCCGTTTCTATGGCCCTTGGGATTATCTGCTCATTTGTCAAGTGATGTAGCTGCCTACTCTCAGGGGGAGAGGGAGGGGCTGGGAGCAGCTCTGAGCTGTTTGTGTCTTTTAAGTAGCGGAGCTTCCTAGATAGGGGAGGTGAGAGCTCCGGGATTTCTGAGCTCTTATCAGTCGGTTTAATTGAATTTGGCTGATAAGGGCTGAGATAGGGAGTCCGTTACCTCTGTATGTAATGCAAACTGACTCAAATCCAGCTCTGCTACATCAGCTTCACACTGTGGTAATTCATTTACAACCAATCTCGTGCAAGTGAAATCCCACCCACCTATGTGCCGAGAAAAGCAGGAAGTGAAGAGAGCACAGCAGCCTGCAGGTTATTGAACAAGTGTCATGGGAATACCCCCTTAAGGACAACCCATTTTTTGTTCATCACATATCAAGCTGTATATTTTATTTTATTTTGCAGGAAAAGTGGTAGTGTTTAAAGAGGACCTTTCACCACTTGGGGCACATGCAGTTTTATATACCGCTAGAAAGCCGACAGTGCGCTGAATTCAGCGCACTGTCGGCTTTCCTGTTCTGTGTCCCTGCTGAAGAGCTATCGGTGCCGGTACTGTAGCTCTTCACTGTCAGAAGGGCATTTCTGACAGTCAATCAGGAACGCCCTTCTTCACAGCAGCGCCTATTGTGATGTATTGTGAGAGCGATGAGGAACGCCCCCTCCCATCTTGATAGTGGGGCACTATTTTGGTGTAGATATATCTTGTTGGTTGGTTTATTAACACTTTCTGTGAAGGGCTAGAAAAAAAACCCACAATTTTTCCCCCAAAAATGCAAAATATGAAAAAACACCATTATTGTTAAACCTACTCTGGGGAAGGTAGCTCAGTAGCAGCTCAGCTCAGCTCAGTAGCAGCCAACGTGCGGACCCAAACAGTTAAAGACAAGGGTATGAAATATGCAACAAACTGGTTTATTTAGAAAAAAACAGGAAAATAACCATGACTTAAGGTCCAAAATGAGCAAAATTAAAATACAGTCTTAACTTCAGGCAAAAAATAAAATCCTGCTCATTAGAGCGACTAACTAAACAGAAATGATAACCTAACTATACATGTGGCTTACTACCAGCCACACAAACAAAACCAGCATAATTTTGTCTCACTGGACTCAGGGTTACAGGACAGACCCAGCCGCCGCCTCTCACTCCCTGGATCTGCACTAGAATGCAGGCTCTGCAGCCTTTACTGGCCTAGTAATGACTCACACCTGGAGCTTAGGCCTACTGAAGACCCGCACTGGAGCACACATAAGTTAAAATCCCTGCGGAGATATAGCGTGATTCCAGCACTCTGTCTGTCACCTTCCCCCACACTGCCTACACTGCTAGATTTATTGAGAGGGGCAGAAATCTGCTGCTCAATAGCCAAATAGAGTTCATGTATTATTACAGCAATATATGGCCACATATGGGGTACTGCTGTATTCAGGAGGAATTGTGTAATAAACTTTTAGGATGTGTTTTCTCTTTAACCCATTGTGAAAATGCAAAATGGAGGGCCAAAATGCTGTTTTAGTGAATAAAATGTAATTTGCCAATTTCTGGCCAAATTCTATGAAACATCTGTGCGGTCCAAATGCTTACTATATACTCATTGATAAATTCCTTGAGGGATATAGTTTCTAAAATGGGATCATGTGTTGGAGGTTCTCAAATATACTGGTAGCTCTACAAATGTGATAGGGCATCTGTACGCTATTTAATCAAAATTTGTTCTCCAAAAGGCAAATGGTGATCACTTACCCATACGACAGATTACAACCACAGATGGGAAATTTTTTTTTTTTTTTTTTTTTAGGTCATCTTTTTGATATTTAAGATCAGTATATGTTTTTTTTTGTTTTTTTTTTAGTGCAGAAATTGAAGATTTATCTTGGAAAGCAGAACTGCTGCCTACTGCAAAAGTAAGACCAACTTTACTGTAACATAAAAATATGAAATACACAAATCTTCATGAGGTTGTGTGTTTGTGCAGATCATGCTAGTTTCACAAAATTTTATAAAACTACATGTTGGAATCCACAATATGGAGATTTCAGGAGAAATGTCTTGATTCTACTGAATTGATCTTAGATCCTTAGAATTTAAACGTTTGCAGGTCACAATACAGACACTAAAATGTGGCCATGTACAAATACACACAAGTACAAATGATTAGCTGTCACTCTTAGGCCGGGGCCCCACAGGACGTAAACGCCGCGATTTGCCCGCAGCGGAGACTATGTGGGAAAAATCGCAGCGTTGTATAGTGCAGGAAAAGTGGATGGGATTCATGCGAATCCCATCCCCACTTTGCAGAAAAGATCGCAGCGCGGACACGCGATTTGCAAAGCCAATGCGGCTTTGCAAATCGCAGCATGTCAATTATATCTACGGAAACGCTGGCGGCTTTCCCGTAGATATAATGTTAAGAGAAAGTCCACAGAGGAAAACTCTGTGAACTTTCTCTTAAAAGCACTGCAGAAAGGACTGCAATGCGTTTTCTGGTGTGTGTTTTTTTTTTTTTCCCCCTTTTACTGCTGACCAATCCACAGAGTAAGTCAGGAAATAACACAGAACAACAGCACCGCGCGGCACCTAGTGTATTAACCTTAACAATATAACTTAATAAATGCTAAGGTATATATGTGATATAGTCACAGCACCTATAAAGTCACACCAAAGGATCAAAATACTGGCAGCAGCAGATCAAAACCGCACTTAGTGCGTACACAATTCTCTAAAAAAGGACCAACCCAAACCAAACAATATATATGTAAGGGGGACAAATAGATCCGCGCTTACCAACCATAGTCTTTGTCACAATTCTTTAATAAAGCCTTTCACACACAACACATTTTGAAACCTTTAGCTGGTTTCTTTCATTTCATCAGGTATACATAAGGACAGCATCACCGTAAGTCAACCGTAAGTCATCACTGTCCAATAACTGGTGTTCAACCTCCTAACCCCACACCTATCTGCTGATCTGAATACCTTCCCTGGATGGAAGCTCTGCATTGGGCTCCCATTAAAGGGGCTCTATCATTGGAAAACGTCATTTTTAACTAAGCACATATTTGCATTGCCTTTAGAAAGGCTATTCCACAGATACTTTTTGTATGTTAATCGCCTCAGTAGTTTTTGAATGAGCCTGTTTTTATTCATATGCTAATTAGCCTTTCGGTGCACTCCGGAAGTCTGTGAGCACCCTCTCTGCTATTCTCTATGTGTGTGTGTGAGACCAGAAAGGCTGGTGATGTCACACACACATAGCAGAGAGGGTACTCGCTGAGACTTCCGGAGTAAATAAAACAGAAAATAGATGCAAGCTCAAGCTTGAAAAAGTGCAACCCAGCACGAAACGGCTGTCGCTCAGCTTAGAGTGAGCCTCCTCCCGCAATGCTGTATTATTATGGACTACGATAAATAAAGTTTGAAGTTTTTTATGCATCTGGGTGAGTGCCAAGCAGTTTTTCTTTTTTTTTTCAATAAATATCTTCTGGAGTGCACGCTCGAGCCTAATTAGCATATGATTAAAACCTGTCACATTCAAAAACTACGGAGGCGATTAACATACAAAAGGTATGTGTGGAATAGCCTTTCTAAAGACTATGCAAGTACAGTGCCTTACAAAAGTATTCAGCCCCCTTGAACTTTTCAACCCTTTGCCACATTTCAGGCTTCTAACATAAAGATATAACATTTTAATTTTTGGGAGAAGAATCAACAAGTGAGACATAATTGTGAAGTGGAATTAAATTTATCGGATATTTTGAAATTTTTTTAACAAATAAACTGAAAAATTGAGCGTGCAAAATTATTTGGCCCCCTTGCGTTAATACTTTTGTAGCGCCACCTTTTGCTGCGGGTATGTCTCTATCAGTTTTGCACATCAAGAGACTGAAATTCTTGCCCATTCTTCCTTGCAATACAGCTGGAGCTCAGTGAGGTTGGATGGAGAACATTTGTGAACAACAGTTTTCAGTCTTTCCACAGATTCTCGATTGGATTCAGGTCTGGACTTTGACTTGGCCATTCTAACACCTGGATACGTTTATTTGTGAACCATTCCATTGTAGATTTTGCTTTATGTTTTGGATCATTGTCTTGTTGAAAGATAAATCTCTGTCCCAGTCTCAGGTCTTTTGCACACTCCAAAAGGTTGAAAAGTTCAAGGGGGTCGACTAGTTTTGCAATGCACTGTATGTGCTTAGTTAAAGAGGACCTTTCACCACTTTTGGGCACATGCAGTGTTATATACTGCCAGAAAGCCGACAGTGCGCTGAATTCAGCGCACTGTCGGCTTTCCCGATCTGTGCCCGGTGTAAAGAGCTTACGGTGCCGGTACCGTAGTGCTCTATGGTCAGAAGGGCGTTTCTGACCATTAGCCAGAGACGTCCTTCTGCCTCGCGGCGCCTATCGCGTTGTGCTGTGGAGCAGGGAGGAACTCCCCCCTCCCTCTCCTGATAATGCTAGTCTATGGACGAGTACTGCGAGCAGAGGGAGGGGGCGTTCCTCCCCGCTCACAGCACAGCGCGACAGGCGCCGCGAGGCAGAAGGACGTCTTTGGCTAATGATCAGAAACGCCCTTCTGACCATAGAGCACTACGGTACCGGCACTGTAAGCTCTTTACACCGGGCACAGATCGGGAAAGCCGACAGTGCGCTGAATTCAGCGCACTGTCGGCTTTCTGGCAGTATATAACACTGCATGTGCCCAAAAGTGGTGAAAGGTCCTCTTTAAAAATGACTTTTCCTAATGATAGAGCCCCTTTAATAATCTTTTCTGGGGATAAGTCATCAGTATGAAAAAATCCCCTTAAAGCTGAGGCCCCATGTTGTGGAAACTCAGCTTTTTTGTTGTTGCAGATTTTGTTGCGTTTTTTTTTTTTAGCCAAAGCCATGCGTGGATTGAGCAAAAGGTAGAAGTATAAGAGCTTCCTGTATATTTCCCATTCCTTTAATAGCCATTCTTGGCTTTGGCTCAAGAAAAAGCAACAAAATCTGCACCAAAAAAAGCTGCGTTTCTGCAACATATGGTCTAAGCCTAAAGGTAGTCTATCACCTCCACAAGCATATTCAACTGTCATCATCATGTTACAGAGTATGTTAGTAATAAACAACATACCTTTTATTATATATGTCACATTTGTAGATTTGGAGAGATGAGGCAGTTGATGCAGTGGGGGTGGGCTTTCAGCCCTGGGAGCATTGCTTTTGCAACATAGACCCCCTACCATCTCCTGCCTTCACCACCCCATGTGATGAGAGTTGATATCCCTGCTGCTGTGATATCACCCATCCTATATAAGCAGTACTCCCAGGGCTATTTGTCCCGGCCCAGTGAACCAACTCCCTCATTTGCATAAGACTTTAAGGCTAAGGCCCCACAGCAAAAAATCATCGCTGTTCTTCTCATTGCGCTTTAGACAGAAACTCCACAGAGGTTTCCAATGCGGACCTTGTTACATAGTTGATGAGGTTGGAGAAAGAAATCAGTCCATCAAGTCCAACCTATAACCCTACAATCCCCTACAGTGTTGATCCAGGGGAAGGCAAAAAAACCCCATGAGGCTCATGCCAATTGCCCCATTTCAGGGGAAAAAATCCCTTCCCGACTCCAATCTAGCAGTTAGTATAAAAACCCTGGATCAACGTGTCCTTAAAATCTAGAGTCCATAACCTGTTAAATTTTTCTCTTCAAGAAAGGCATCCAGGCCCTCTTTGAATTTGTTTAATGAATCCGCCATCACCACTTCCTGGGGCAGAGAGTTCCAGAGCCTCGCTGTTCTTACTGTGAAGAATCCCCTTCTATGTTTCTGGTGAAACCTTCTCTCCTCCAGACGTAGAGGATGTCCTCTTGTCACTGTCACCTTAGAAAGTTCTATGTATTGTCCCTTCATGTATTTGTACATTGTTATTAGATCTCCCCGTAGACGTCTTTTCTCTAAACTGAATAACCCCAAGTTTGTTAATCTATCGTTGTACTCCAATCCACCCATTCCCCTAATCATTTTGGTTGCCTGTCTTTGCACTTTTTCAAGTTCACTTATGTCTATCGGGGCCCAAAATTGCGCACAATATTCTAAGTGTGGCCGTACAATTTTACGTATGGGGAAACTGCTTTCGTTTCCGTAGGTATAATTGACATGCTGCGACTTCCAAAACTGCGCCGGTTTTGGAAATTGTGGGGTGCCGAGTTTACGTCCCTTAAAGCGGTATTCCCACGAACATAATTATTTTTAAATTTGTAGATAATTAAAAGTTAAACATTTTTGCAAATATAATAAAGTAATTAAACAAAACTGTTTTAGAACTTCATGACTAACATAAAAATTATTTATCTAAATGGTATTACCACACCTATAACCTACCTGAACTGATAAATTATCATATTTAACCTGCACAGTGAATGACAGTTTTAAAAAAAAAAAAAAAAAAAAAAAAAAGGAAGTTTTGTTGGTAAAATGGTGCTGAACAAAATATTAGTGCACCTCGCAAGTTAACTCAACATACCGTATATACTCGAGTATAAGCCGACCCGAATATAAGCCGAGGCCCCTAATTTTACCACCAATGACTGGGAAAACTTATTGACTCGTGTATAAGCCTGGGGGGGGGGGGATTCATGATTGCAGATAAAAAGTCTGGTCATGTGCATTACAGCTAAGTAACTCTATGTGCGTCATAGTAATAGCAGTTAACTCCATCATGTCCCTCACATTAACCCCCTGTGTGCCTCACATAACAGTTATGTCCTGATATGTGGGACACATGAAAGTAATAATTAGGTATTTTCATAATGAAGGTTCTTTATTAGTACTCCCATGTGTCTCACATATTAGTAACCTTTATATGGGGCACACAGGGGTTAATATGAGGGATCTGATGGGGTTAACTGCTATCAATATGATGCACATGTGGTTACTGAAACTAAATTAATAACCCCAAATGCCTGACATTAATAGGAATTGTAACTCCTGTATGTACCAGTGTCTTTTACTTTCACTTTGCTGTCGCTTCCTCTCCTCGATGCAGGGCAGCAGCAGGGGCCTCCCGTGCTTTCATCTCTCTCCACGGAGCACAGAGACCTGCAAGGACCTGCATAAATTAAACGAAGGGGGAGGTCCTTTGGTGCTACAGTCCTAGAGAAGGGGGAGTGTCCTATATCATTACTGTTGCACTAAAGGACCTTCCCCTTCCTTTAATTTAGGCAGGTTTCTGTGCTCCATGGACCCTGACTCGACTATAAGCTGAGGGGGGCTTTTTCACCATAAAAACTGTGCTGAAAAAGTCGACTTATACTCGAGTGTATACAATAAGTGTTTTTTCTTGCATATTTCACTGGGGGACATAACACCTTGGGTATAGACCTGGCAACTAGGATGCGGACACTAGAAAAACAAAAGCTTTTGGCTCCTCCTACATAGTCTATACCCTCTCACAGACAGTGCACTCAGGCAGTTTCGAACCTATTGTCGTTGGAGGCAGTCACAGCCTGAGTCAGGTCTTTCTGTCTTACATCGTTTTTATTTTTTCTCCCCTTTCAGGGGCAGGGGGTTGTCCTTGTACATGCCACACTAGTCATAAGCCCTGCGGGTGCAAGCGCTCTTTTATAGAGCACCTCACAGTCACCCAGTCCCCATCCTTTACTTGCTGCATCAGCGGCTGGAGATTCCGGTGACCCCACTACTACGTGCGAGGTATCACCTATGGGGTGACCCTGCGGTGCCTGAAGATACCGGATAGGTAAGTATGTGAAGGTGGACATAGTTAAGTATTTCTGCTTCCCCTTTCCCCTCCTTACTATGTGGGCATTTTGCTACTCTGGTCCAGGGACCCTCAAGCGTTCATGGTCGATGCTCTCGTGATTCCCTATTCGGGTATTCAGCTTCTGTATCTTTTCCCTCCCCCCTCTTCCTCTCCTCTTTCAGGTCCTCAAGAAACTCAAGGTCGAGGAGTTTCCTGCCATCCTGGTAGTTCCATGCTGGCCTCGGCAGGCCTGGTACGCAAACCTCATGTTTCTGTTGGCAGACGCCCCCTGGCCTCTTCCCTTGAGGGTGGATCTTCTGTCTCAAGGGCCGCTGTTCCACCCCACCTTACGTCAGCTTCGTTTAACGGCATGGCTGTTGTGGCCGAGGTTTTGAGGCATTGGGGGTTTTCTGAGCCTGCCATTCATACTATGCTCAAGGCCAGGAAGCCTCAGTTAGCAAAAACTTACCATCGCACTTGGAAGTCTTTTGTACGCTGGTGCGAAGCTGAAGATTGTCATCCTCTTTCATTTTCTTTGCCCAGGATCCTGGCTTTTCTTCAGTCTGGGTTGGATCAGGGTCTTGGCCTTTCTGCTGTGAAGGGTCAGATCTTTGCACTTTCTATTTCCAGAAAACCCTGGCCTTCCTTTCTCAGGTGTAGACCTTTTTCCAGGGTGTGGCTCACTGCGTCCCTCCTTAGGGCCAGTTCACACGGAGTAAAATGGCATGTATTTTGGAGTGTAATTTTACACGTGTAAAATAAGACTCCCATAGACTCCCATTGACTTCATGTAAAAAACCACTCCAAAATACACGTGTAAAATGTCATTGAAGTCAATGGGAGTCTTATTTTACACGTGTAATCTCTCTTTGTTTTCTTTCCTAGAAAGTGGCTTTTCTTGTTGCTATTACTTCTATTTGTAGGGTTTCCGAGCTGGCGGCTCTGTGACGCCAGTCTCCCTTTTTGGTTCTTCACAAGGACGATACAGTCCTATGAAAAAGTTTGGGCACCCCTATTAACCCCTTCCCGCCGATGGCATTTTTTGATTTTCGTTTTTCGTTTTTGACTCCCCTCCTTCTAAACCCCATAACTTTTTTATTTCTCCGCTCCCAGAGTCATATGAGGTCTTAATTTTTGCGGGACAATTTTTTCTTCATGATGCCACCATTAATTATTCTATATAATGTACTGGGAAGCAGGAAAAAAAATTCAGAATGGGGTGGATTTGAAGAAAAAATGCATTTCTGCGACTTTCTTACGGGCTTTGGTTTTACGGCGTTCACTGTGCAGCCAAAATGACATGTCCCCTGTATTCTGTGTTTCGGTACGGTTCCAGGGATACCAAATTTATATGGTTTTATTTACATTTTGACCCCTAAAAAAAATTCCAAAACGGTGTTAAAAAATTTTTTTTCTAAAAGTCGCCATATTCCGACGGCCGTAACTTTTTTATACATAGGTGTATGGGGATGCATAGGGCGTCTTTTTTTGCGGGGCCGGGTGTACTTTTTAGTTCTACCATTTTCGGGAAATGTTATTTCTTTGATCACTTTTTATTCAAATTTTTATCAGAATTAAAACAGTGAAAAAACGGCGGTTTGGCACTTTTGACTATTTTTCCTGCTACGGCGTTTACCGAACAGGAAAAATATTTTTATAGATTTGTAGAGCGGGCGATTTCGGACGCGGGGATACCTAACATGTATATGTTTCACAGTTTTTAACTACTTTTATATGTGTTCTAGGGAAAGGGGGGTGATTTGAACTTTTAATACTTTTTATATTTTTTTTTACTTTTTTTTTACTTTTTTTTTTTTTTTTTTTTTGCATTTATTAGACCCCCTAGGGGTGTTGAACCCCAGGGGGTCTGATCACTAATGCAATGCATTACAATGCTAATGCATTGCAATGCATTGCAAAAAATCATCATCTCTTTTGCAGGCTGTATACACCAGCCTGCAAAAGAGAGAATTTGCAGACTGGCTGGGAGCCCTTAACAAGGCTCCCGGTTGTCATGGCAACGGGGGGTCGGCCCTGGAGCATGCTCCAGGAGCCGGCGATCCTTCAAAAAATGACGGCGCCCATGCGCCGCCGGGAAGATGGCGCCTCCGGCGCCTTTGACAGCAGCGCCGGAGGGGTTAATGCCTCCGATCGGTCCGGGGACCGATCGGAGGCATTAGAGCCGGTTGTCTACTGCTTAAAGCAGTAGACACCCGGCGGCTATGACGGCCGCCCGGCTCCCGGGCGGTCGCCATAGTTACAGACCCGACACGCGCCGTACTATTACGGCGCATGTCGGGAAGGGGTTAATCTTAATCATTTTTAGTTCTAAATATTTTGGTATTTGCAACAGCCATTTCAGTTTGATATATCTAATAACTGATGGACACAGTAATATTTCAGGATTGAAATGAGGTTTATTGTACTAACAGAAAATGTGCAATATGCATTAAACCAAAATTTGACCGATGCAAAAGTATAGGCACCTCAACAGAAAAGTGACATTACTATTTAGTAGATCCTCCTTTTGCAAAGATAACAGCCTCTAGTCGCTTCCTGTAGCTTTTAATCAGTTCCTGGATCCTGGATAAAGGTATTTTGGACAAACAATTCAAGTTCAGTTAAGTTAGATGGTCGCCGAGCATGGACAGCCCGCTTCAAATCATCCCACAGATGTTCAATGATATTCAGGTCTGGGGACTGGGATGGCCATTCCAGAACATTGTAATTGTTCGTCTGCATGAATGCCTGAGTCGATTTGGAGCAGTGTTTTGGATCATTGTCTTGCTGAAATATCCATCCCTGGCATAACTTCAACTTCGTCACTGATTCTTGAACATTATTCTCAAGAATCTGCTGATACTGAGTGGAATCCATGCGACCCTCAACTTTAACAAGATTCCCGGTGCTGGCATTGGCCACACAGCCCCAAAGCATGATGGAAACTCCACCAAATTTTACAGTGGGTAGCAAGTGTTTTTCTTGGAATGCTGTTTCTTTTTGGACGCCATGCATAACGCCTTTTTTTTTATAACCAAACAACTCAATCTTTGTTTCCAAAATGAAGTTGGCTTCTCCAAATGTGCTTTTGCATACCTCAGGCAACTCTATTTGTGGCATACGTGCAGAAACGGCTTCTTTCTCATCACTCTCCCTGACAGCTTCTCCTTGTGCAAAGTGCGCTGTATTGCTGACTGATGCACAGTGACACCATCTGCAGCAAGATGATGCTGCAGCTCTTTGGAGGTGGTCTGTGGATTGTCCTGACTGTTCTCACCATTCTTCTTCTCTGCCTTTCTGATATTTTTCTTGGCCTGCCACTTCTGGGCTTAACAAGAACTGTCCCTGTGGTCTTCCATTTCCTTACTATGTTCCTCACAGTGGAAACTGACAGGTTAAATCTCTGAGACAACGTTTTGTATCCTTCCTCTGAACAACTATGTTGAACAATCTTTGTTTTCAGATCATTTGAGAGCAGGCTGTCCATGTTCGGCGACCATCTAACTTAACTGAACTTGAATTGTTTTGTAGAAAGAAATGGTCCAAAATCCCTTCATCCAGGATCCAGGAACTGATTAAAAGCTACAGGAAGCAACTAGAGGCTGTTATCTTTGCAAAAGGAGGATGTACTAAATATTAATGTCACTTTTCTGTTGAGGTGCCCATATTTTTGCACCGGTCAAATTTTGGTTTAATGCATATTGCGCATTTTCTGTTAGTACAATAAACCTCATTTCAATCCTGAAATATTACTGTGTCCATCAGTTATTAGATATATCAAACTGAAATGGCTGTTGCAAACACCAAAATATTTAGAACTAAAAATGATTAAGATTAATAGGGGTGCCCAAACTTTTTCATAGGACTGTATTATTCTTCGTCCTCCACCATATTTTCTTCCTAAGGTGGTGTCCTCTTTTCACATCAATGAGGACATTGTCTTGCCGTGTTTTTGTCCTGAGCCTAAGCATCCTCGTGAGAGTTTCCTTCACTGCCTGGATGTTGTCTGGGTCAATGCTTTTTTTTGTTCTTCTAGGAAGGGCTTGCCTGCTTCCAAAGTTTCCATCTCTAGATGGATTCGGTCTGTCATTAAGGAAGCATATTGACTTAAGGGTAAGGATCCGCCCCTCCGTGTGACGGCTCACTCTACCAGGGCTGTCAGTGCCTAATGGGCTGTTCGGCATCAGGCTTCTGCTTCCCAGGTCTGCAAGGCTGCCACCTGGGCTTCTGGTGCACACTTTCACAAAATTTTACCAGATCCATTCTGTGTCTTCTGCCGATGCCAATTCGGGTCACAAGGACCTGCAGGCAGCAGTGCGCTGGTTGTTCGCATAGCTGTCTGTTTTTCCCTCTTTCAGGGACTACTTTTGGATGTTCCAAGGTGCTGTGTCCTCAGTGAAATATGTGAGAAAAAATGATTTTTGTACTCTCCGTAAAATCCTTTTCTCTTTGTTTCCCTGGGGGACACAGGTCCCTCCTGTTGTTTTTCCGCACAGGTTTTTTTTGTTTGCTTCTTCACGAGTTTAGGATCTGTTGGTGGTTGTTGGTTCCATATTCGTTTTTCTTGTTTTTGGACTCTCTCCTACTGCTGTGGTACAAAACTGCCTGAGTACACAGTCTGTGAGAGGGTACAGACTGTGTAGGTGGAGCCAACAGCCGTCATAATAACAGCCTCCTAGTGACCAGGTCTATACCCAAGGTGCTTTGTCCGCCTGTGCAGTACAGATTGAATGCCATCTCTACTGTTCAGGTGGCGGTGGCAGAGGAGGAGCCGCCCCCACAGAAGGGAAGTCTGGATAAGAAGCCAGGTAAGTATGATGGGCTGAATGAGTTAGTTGGAAAGGGCTAGTGGTGGGTGGGACAGCTGGGGAGACACGGAAGGGGGAGTGAGGGTGGTAGTAGGAGTCAGCCTACAACTACCACGATGCATTACATGAGCTATGACAGCAGGAAGCTACACCAAGTAAACAAATGCAGATGATGCCAGGAGCTCTCAGAGAAACCCAGAAATAACTTTTAAAAAAACAAACCAAAAAAACCTGCTAAAGGTATTTGGGTGCACTTATTAACCCATTAATAGCACTAAAAGCCTTAAAAAAAAACAAAAAAAAAAACACATTTTTTGCCCAGGAAACCTCTTTAGTATTTCCTAACACAACGTCAAGCTTATTCATGTATTTGTGGTTGTCAGCATTTCTATTATCATTGCAATAAGCCCTTTTAGTACTTTAAACAGGGCAGCTTGTATTTCAGTAAACATTTTATTCATTGCATATTATGTGAGGTGAGAATAATAAAAGCAGGTCACATGACCAAAGTCTTGAATGTTCTGAAGATCCGTATGTGGTCTACTACAGTTGGTGCTGTTGAACTCTGTAACTAATGAAAGAAAAACAGGATTGGCAGCTATGCGGACACTAAAGTCAAGAAAAAAATCATGTATAAAATATATACCTATAATTAATAAAGTGCACTTACTATTGTTAATGAACAAACACCACCCCTCTTCTCAACCAGTATAAAACAACAATCCTAGAATCCATCATTGACCATAATATATACATACAGTATATGGGTGAATAAATAGCTACAATCAGTAAAAGACAAAAACAGTGTGTCTAAGTCAAAGGCGTCGCAAAAAATTGTTCAGGACCCATAGACTAATGACGAGGACAAACAAGTCCTCTGTGTCTTGAGGCGTGTTCACTTCACAGGACCTCAAGACTGGAAATACTGGATGTCTATTGAGGGGGTAACATGAGACCATAACTGTAATAGTGTCTGTTGGAAGGGTGAAGATGTGAACTTTAGCCTTATGTTTGCTTGTAGTTGACAACATTCAACAGATTCTTAGATCCTACTGCTGAATTACTGTATTTTTCAGACTATAAGATGCACTTTTTCCCCCCAAATCTGGAGGGAAATTGAGGGTGCGTTTCATAGTCCGAATGTGGAGCATCGCCATGTTCCTGCCACTGCTGGCTTCCTGCAGCGACAGGAGTGTGGCAATGCTGCAGGCCCCAACACATGTGCCGGCATCTAAAACCCTTCCCGGCATCTGCCGTTCTATTGCCGGGGAGGGATTGATGCCGGGTCTGTAAGAATAATGGCAGCTGCTCTGCTGCACAGTGGTCGCCATAGCAACCGAGTCCCTGCTATACACGGAGGCCCAAAGCTAATGCCCGCAATTAGAATGCATTAAAACTTAACCCCCCAAAGTGTAGAATACCCCCTATACCTTTAAAGTTGCAGGCCGAGTCCTGTGCGGCAAGGTCGCAGGAGCCGACCTGTTCTGGTGACAGTCGGGAGCCAACTGAAGGTTCCCAGGCCTGTCATAGCTATATTACTATTGCGGTTGGTCTATGACCAGCTGTAATAGTAATGTAAAGAATCTCCCATAGAGGGCAATACACTTGTATTGCTGTCTATGGGACGTGCAATCAAATGATTGCAGGTTCAAGCCACCTAGGGGTAAGGGGCAATAAAATAGTGAAAAAAAAAAAAAAAAAGCTTTAAAAAAATAAATAAATAAGACTTCTAAATCACCTCCTTTCCCTAGAATACATATAAAAGTAGAAAATTACTGTGAAACACATACATATTAGGAATCCCTGTGTCCGAAAATGCCCAGTCTACTGATATTTTTTCATACCGACGTGTTTTTTTTTTTTTTCTCAGTGTTGCCTCTGATTTAAATAAAAGGTGATCTAAGCAATAGACATTCCCCAAAATGGTATAACTAAAAAGTACATCTGGCCCCGCATAAAAAACGCTCTATGGATCTCCGAACAGCTGCAGGGTCACCTGTCAATGTGGCCTTGCAGCTGTTGCAAAACTACAACTCCCATATATATATATTTATAATATATATATTTTCCTCCTCTAAAACCTAGGTGCGTCTTATAGTCCAGTGCGTCTTATAGTCTGAAAAATACGTATTCCTACTCTAGATATAATTTTATTGTAAATGTAACATTATTTTGTTCATTCTATTAATATAGGCTGTAACCTTAAGGCTGGAAGATTTCGCTAATGCTTCTCATTTTGTGCTTTATATGCCAGAAACAAATAACAGCAAGGTAATTTGTGTGATAATGTACGATTTATGTTCGTTGTACTAAGCAGTTTTGCCTTCAAATGTGTTCAATGGAAAATATGTAGTTTATGGAAATCTAATGAATAGGAACTCTTTAGTCCTGCCTCCCTCATGTATTGTGCTAATTTTTAGGATGCTATCGGTCCTCTTCATTGTTATGCATGGATTTTTTTGAAACTGGACCCATTTTCCTTTTTTTTTTTTTTTTTTTTTATTATTATTTTTTTATTATTATTGTTGTACAAAACAAAAAAAACATGCAGCAAAGCAAATGCATTAATGGCAAATCACCAGCACTCACTCGTGATTCCTCCTAGGGCATCATTCTGTCATAGTCTTCATTTGATATCAATGATGTTGAATTTTTAAAACCCAACTAAGCTTCAGAACAGCTTCTGATTTTTAATTTTATTTTTTTGGGCAGCATTTTTATCAATACATTTTCCGAATATTTTATTTATACATTTTTGGCTCCTTTCTGTGAATTTCTTACTTTTTTTTTCCTCCCCTTGCTTCTTTATTTAAAGCTGTACCCTCTTTCTTACTACGTATAGTCTATGTGTAATGCGAGGAAAATAAAGGTGGGGGAAACATCAAACCATTGTATCTCTTGCTTTATAAATCATAGTATTTGCTAAATCCAGGACGCTATGTAATTTGTCATGCTGTATTGTTTTGTTTTTTATTTTTTTTTAATAACCAAATCCTGACTTGTAAAATGATAACATTTGGAGTAACTACTGCTTTTGCTTATGATTTTGTTTTTTTTAGTTTTCAGTGGAGTGTGAATTCCTGAATGAAGAGCAGAAAACCACACAGTTGCCTGTTACACATGCTTTTTCATTTGGTATGTACAGGTTATGATTATAGCATACATTTAGTGCTTGGAAGTAACATGGGGAAATATAGTATAGCCTTAAAGGGGGCTTTCTCACCAAAGTAAGTTATCCCATGTCCATAGAGTAGGGGATAACTTGCAGATCATTGGAGATCTGCCTGTTCAGACCTCATTCTGAATATTGTGGTGGTCAAATAGCGTGTATACTGCTCTGTTCATTTCAATGGGTGCGCCGGAGATAGCCAAAGTACTGTAGAGTTTAAAGGACTGCAATCTCCGAAAGTCATTCTGACACTTCATTCACATGGAGGATCCTGGTGGACTTTTAGGCCTGATCACTGGGGGTCTCAGTGGTCAGTCCCCCAGCAATCTTGTACTTGTCCCCTAATCTGTGGATAGGTGATAAGTGTCTGTAAATGACATAACCTATTTAAGGTTTAAATTTTGGGTGTATTTATCAAGTGTTTTTACAATTTGCCTAGGCCAGCCAAACCCTTTTGCATCCCTGAAGTTGATGAACATGTTGTGGTGTTTTGTTTTGTTTTTTGTTTTTTTTCCCTCCCAATTCTAATGACTACATAACATGTTTATTAGAGGACTGCATCAGTAATCCAAGGCTGAAACTCTGAATTCTGCCATGATTCAAAAGTGACCAAAAAATAGTAGTATGGTATTTATTCCACAAACATTATATGGATATTAAATGGCCAATGAACTTAATAATGATAATAATAAATTTTGTTTATATAGCGGCAACATATTCCGCAGCAATGTACAATTTGTAGGGTTCAAATACAGACAGATACATAACAAAGAACGTCATTTCACACAATGGGACTGAGGGCCCTGCTCGCAAGAGCTTACAATCTATGAACTTTAAAACAACTTTGTGTGAGGCCATGTTCACACTACTTTAATTAATGCAGTCAGTCACAGGATGACAGAATTGGACATTAAAGGGGTTTTCCCATCTTCCAGTTTGCCTGTTGTATCCTCTTCTCACTTCCTGCGTTTCTCCCCTCCCCTCTTGCTGAATGGGACACTGAGGCATGACAATAATTATGCAGATCAGATAATATGCACATGCTTATAGAGAAGGGCTTAGTATCATCTGTGTTTTTATATAGAGAGATAATAGACAGGGTTTTATCAGTAACCTGCAATTAGCGAACGGATTGTCCTGCCGCAGAGCTGTAGAGAACAACGAGAGTCGTCAGTGACTTCACTTGTCCTACAGGTCTGTGGTTATGGTAAGGAAGTATAAACAATGGGAGGAATAAGTTCACATAGCAGGCAAACAAAGCAGCATTTCTAAAGCAATATATTTAGGAAGAGTCTTCAAGTTGCATTATCTGCCAGTATAGGTTGTCCTTGAGATGGGACAACCTCTTTAACAGTAGCAGAGTAACGGACACTTGTGAAGTCCCCTTTTTGTTGACTCTAATGTAAACAGCATTACGGATACTAAAGAGGAAATTAACTGGGTTGTACCACTAATGACACTTAACCACATGACAAGGTAAAAGGTTTTAGAGCACTAAGGGTCTGATTGCTGTAGGCCTGAATGCTCCCTTAATGGTTTGTGTGAATAGTGCACGCGTGCGTGTGCCATTCCCTTTTTTTAGTGCTGTAGTGTAGATCACTGTCCATACTGTACCATATAAGTGAATGAAGTGCTGGTCACACATGCACACCAGCGCTCCAGTCTCATGAAACCTTCAGAGAAGCTTTCAGACTGCTCCTCATTGCTTGGGTTCCATTGCCTGGCAGCAGTGATCTGGCACTGCACATGTTGTTCTTGGTCAGTAACCAGCACATTGACACACAAAGAATAGACTACTGAAATCCACCTGTTTTGTTTCTACAATATGCATTCCTTAGAAAGGTTGGTATAAAACGGCTAAGATCTGGGACACATCAGAAAAAAGTCACACCTGGTGATGTTGTTACTCTTCAGCATCTGCTTTTGTTTTAAAAACAAAACAAAAAACCCCTCACCTATTCATACAGGTTCAAGTACAGTAAATAGATATATGTTATATGTTAATTTAAAATATTCCATTAGTTATTATAGGTTGCAATTATACACAACACAAACTATGTAATTTATGTAACATGAGCATGATTCATACACGCCCCTTGCTGGCAAGGCACAGATTTGTTATAATCCTATAGGTGATTGGCTCTTTGTTTACTCTTACGTCTATTAAATTTCATTATTTCAGGACTGTCATCAAGTCAAACAAAGATCAATTCATCTGGTTTGCTTCATGTCTTATACCTTGAAGGATTCAGTAAGGTACAGTAAGTAATAGATATCAGATATATTTTCAGAAATAATGTAATTGAATATTGAAATGGGGTTTGGCTTTCTTGCAGATTTACCAAGCCTTTAACATCTTAATTGAGAGAAACTGTACTCGACCCATAGGCAAGTGATATACAAAATCAAATCTCTGTGTATGCTACTCTACTTTCAATGAGAGTGAAATATTTAATTTGAAGAACAGAATTGTTAGTGGGCTATGGCAGTACCGTATTTTTCGGACTATAAGACGCACCTAGGTTTTAGAGGAGGAAAATGGGGGGAAAAAAATTTTGAAGCAAAAAATGGTAAAATATTTAATATATGGGAGTTGTAGTTTTGCAACAGCTGCAAGGCCACATTGACAGGTGACCCTGCAGCTGTACGGGGATGCATAGAGTGTTTTTTTTTGCGGGACCAGCTGTACTTTTTAGTTATACCATTTTGGGGAATATCTATTTCTTAGATCACCTTTTATTGAAAAAAAACCCGGTGGTTTATGATATATGATTTTCTACTTTTATATATATATTCTAGGGACAGGAGGTGATTTAGAACTTTTATTTATTTCATATTTTTATTATATATTTTTAAAGTTTTTTTTTTTTTTTTTTTTTTACTATTTTATTCCCCCCGGGGGCTTGAACCTGCGGTCGCTTGATTGCAAGTCCCATAGACGGCAATACAACTGTATTGCCGTCTATGGGACATTCTGTCTATTAGTATTACGGCTGGTCATAGAGACCAGCCGCAATACTAATACAGCAGTGACAGGCCTGGGAGCCTCATTAGGCTCCCGACTGTCACCCGAACAGGTCGGCTCCTGCGATATCGTCGCGCAGGAGCCGGCCTGCAACTTTACAGGTACGGGGCCGGTGGGGACCGGCCCCGGGAGAGAAGGGGCCACCGATACTGACCCGGCATCCGCTGTACTAGAGAGGCGGATGCCGGGGAGGGATAGACGCCGGGGCCTGAGACATCGCTGCCCTGCATGAAGCCAGCGGCGGGGGGACGGAGGAGCGGAATAGCAGCATCACTCCTCCCGCTGCTGGCTTCATGCAGGGCAGAGGAGCGCAGCGATGTCGCAGGCCCCGGCACCTGTAATGGCGTCTATCACTTGCCGGCTTCCGCCTCTCTATTACAGCGGATGCCAGGCGCCACATTCGTACTATAAGACGCACCCTTCTTTTCCCCCCAAATTTTGGGGAAAAAAAGTGCATCTTATAGTCCGAAAAATACGGTACTTCACTTTTTTATATGAAACAATAAGGACACTGCCAGGGGAAAAATATGAGATGTGTGATTTCTGTATTTTATTGGATTTTTTTTTTGTTGACACCTTGACCCTCTAATTTTTTTGGAACAAGACCATGCCAAGCCTTATATGCAAAAAAAAAAAATTATGCTATTAAGAATCTGGTTTATCCTACGGTATAAAGCAAGGATTACCCTAGCGGTGAGTCTCAGCCCTTTGGATCCGTATGGAGACCTGAAAGACGGAAACCATTCGGCTGACAATGCCCTGTAACACCTGCGGTCGGAACGGGGTCTGATCGCGGGTGTTAACCTCTGAGATGCCGGTGGTCAAACATGACCGCCGGTATCTTCGGGGTTTCGCTGCATAATGGTTCTGATTAGCACTCCCCGCGCCGGTTTCGGCGGTGCCGGTGTTGGTAGTGGGCAGCCCGGGGTCTGATCAGTGACCCTGGGTCTGCTCCATGCCGTCCCCTGCAAGTACCTGGTTGATCCTGCCAGGAATGGAAGCAGTCATCCCGTGCGTCTGCATAGGATGACTGCTTCCTGTACTCTGCAATACACGTGTAACACGTGTATTGCAGCTACATCTAGTGAAGCAGTGATCAGCAGATCACTGCTTCAATTCCCCATGGGAACAGAAAAAAAAAGTGATAAAGTAAAAATAAAAGTTTAAATAATTTTAAAATAAATTAGAAATAAATAAAGCCCCAAAAATCCCATTTTCCCATATAAAATGTTTCTTTATGTAAAATAATGAAAAATAGAAAAAAAACATTACATATTTGGTATCACTGCATCCGTAATAACCTGAACAATAAAATTAAAACACTATTTAACCCGAACGGCGAACATCATAAAAAAAAAAAAAAACACGTTCAAAACCGCACAAAATAATGATTATTCACCACCTTTGCCTTACAGATTGTTGAATAAAAAGTTATCAAATGGTCAGATGAAAACCAAAATGGTACCAATAAAAAGCAGAGGTCATCCCGCAAAAAATAAGCCCTCAACTAGCTCTGTCTACCAAAAAATAAAAATGTTATGCCTTTCAGAAGATGGCGATGCAAAAATAATTGATTTTTTTCCCCCTACATTGAATTTTATTCTGTACAAATAGCAACGCATTAAAAAATAATATAAGTGAGGTATCGCCGTAACCGTACCGACCCGCAGAATAAAGGTAACATGTTACTTATGCTGTACTCTGCACGGGAAAAAAAAATGCTAAAAGCAGTGCTAGAATTGATGTTTCCTTTTACATCCCACCCAGAAAGAGTTAATAAAATGTAGTCGATAAGTTACAGGTATCCCAAAGTGGTGGCATTAAAAAGCACATCTAATACCGCAAACACCAAGCTCTCATAAGGCCACATTGCCAGAAAATAAAAATAAAAATCTAGCTTGTACAATGTGAAGACAAAAACCCCAAAAGTCGCCAAATCATTAGGACATAAGTGGCTGCGACTAGAAGGAAATGTATAATCTGTGCGAGCGTTTTCAGGGGACCCCCCATATTTACAGTTTATGAGAGAGAAGACACCAGCACTGACCCCCCAGAATGCCCCTCTTCCCCCATTCGGGTCATAGGAGCTAGTGGGAAAATAGAATGGGATTTGGTGTGCCCAATTTACTCCGCACAGCTTATATATTCACTTCGGGGTTACTAATGCTACTACATCACTTGATAAATTCTTTGAGGGGTGCGGTTTTCAAAATGGGGTCACTTTCTAGAGGTTTCCACTGCTTTGACACCTCAAGGGCTTTGTAAATGCGACATGGTTCCTGAAACTGATCACAGCCAGATCTGCCCTCTAAGAGCTCCTTGGCGCGCCTTCCCTTCTGCGTCTCGCTGTGCGTCCATATATTAGTTTACACCCACAAGTGGGGTACTATGGTAGTTGGGAGAACTTGCATAACAAATTGTGGGATGCGTTTTCTCTTTTAACCCCTTGTGAATGTGCAAATTCTAGGGCTAAACGAAAATATTAGTAAAATAAAATCAAATTTGAAAATTTCACCTCCATTTTGTATCAATTCCTGTTAAGCACTTATAGGGTTGAAATACTAGGTATATGTTTTGGGTTATTTAAGGGATGCAGTTTTGAAAATGGGGTGATTTATGGGGGGCTTTAATACAAGGGTCTTTCAAAACCTCTTCATAACTGGATTAGTCCCTTTAAAAAATGGGTTTTAGAAATTTCTTGAAAGTTTTGAATATTGTTGTTTCACTTGTAAATCTTATAATGTCCGTAAAAAATAAAAGAGCGACTAAAATTTGATGCCGACATAAAGCAGAGATCTGGGACATGAGGTTTATGATATAATTTTGGCGGTCTGACTATCTGTGTGCAATGCACATCATTTCAAACTTTATAAAATGCATAATTTTCAAAATTTCCACCAAATTTCCTATTTTTTCATAATTAAACACAAAACATATCAACTCAAATGTACCACTAAGATGAAGTACAATATGTTACGAAAAAACAGTCTCAAAATCACTTTGGTAAGTTAAAGGGGTATTCCCAGCTACATCATTTTTTTAAAAAAAAATTGTAGATAATTAAAATTTAAACATTTTTGCAAATATGAGTAATTAAAAATCCTGCAGAGTTTTAAAGATTTTCTCTAACTTTCTTAGTGGTGACAGTCTGTTATCTTGATCGGTTGCCATGGACACGACCACTAATGCAGAAACTTTCTAAGGTCAGAAAATCAGTCATGATTTCTTTATTGTGGCCGGGATATCTTCTCATACATGTAGTGTCCCTGCCTGATAACCCGGCTACAATAAGAAAATCATAGCTGGGTTCCTGACAAGTCCCAGACCATAGAAAGTTCTTGCATTAGTGGTCATATCCAGGGCAACCAATCAAGATAAAAGACTGTCACCACTAAGAAAGTTAGAGAAAATCTTTAAAACTTTGCAGAATTTATAATTACTTATATTTGCAAAAATGTTTAACTTTTAATTATCTACAAATATAGATATGATTATGTACATGGGAATACCCCTTTAAAGCGTTCCAAAGTTGTTGCCACATAAAATGACACTTGTCAGTTTTGAAAAATCGAGATTGGTCAGGAACTCAAAAAGTGTCATCGGCGGGAAGGGGTTAAATCAGCAGAGAGAAAACACTAGTGTGAAACTAGCATAACAGCATGTTTATCATACAGTTTGTTTTCCTTTGAGGGTATATTGTGTATCTTTTGCAAAGGAAGACAGCCATGGGAACTAAGTTTGCACCCAGTTTTACATGGGTTTGTACATAGAAATGATATTGTTCTTTATTGTAGATAAATTGACTATCTTATTTTTATTTGGAAAGGTTAGTCAAAGGAAATTCCTTCCTACTATATCATAATAAAAACAATTGGGGCCCAAGGTTCACCTACGCCTCCTTAGTAGCAAAGTAATCATAAAACCAAGGTGGCCACTAAAACCTTCTTCATAAACGGTATGGGAACAGTCTCCTTGATTTTAGGAGCTGCCACAATAAATTTGATTTAAAGGGATTCTACCATTAAAAACCTTTTTTCTGGAAAGAGTATTACAAGTATAGGGAGGAAATCAAAATAGAATTTGGGGTAGCTGCAGCGTCATTAATGGCAAGAATCTTAACCTCTTCAAGACCAAGCCTAAAAGTACCTAGATGACCAGGCCTCATTTTTCAAATCAATGTATCACTTTATGCGGTTATAACTTTGAGACGCTTTAACTTATATAAGTGATTTTGAGATTGTTTTCTCATGACCCATTGTACTTCATGTTAATGGTAAATATTGATCAATATTTTTATATTTATTTAAAAAAAAATAGGAAATTTGGAAAAAAATTGCATTTTTCAAAATGTGAAATGCTCTGCTTTTCAAACAGATCGTCATATCACACAAATACATGAGCAAATATTATCTCCCATATCTCTGCTTTATATTGGTATCTTCTTTTAATTGTCTTTTAATGTATTTTGGACATTATAAAGCTTACAAGTGTAACAGCAATTTTTGAGATTTATAACACAATTTCCCTTACTAATTTTTTAGGGTCCCCTCCAGTTCTGACAGAGATTATAAAGGCCTATATATTAGAAACTCCCATAAATCACCCCATTTTCAAAACTGCACGTCTTAAATAATGCAAAACAGCATTTGTGAAGTTTGTTAACCCTTTAAGCATGTCACAGAAATTAAAACAATATGGAGGTGAAATTTAAACATGTAATTTTTTCAATCAAACATTCATTTAGCCCTAAAATAAACACATTCACAAAGGGTTAAAGTAGAAAATGCAGCTGACAGTTTGTTGTGCAATTTCTCCCGAGCACAGAAATACCCCACATGTGGGTGTAAACTGATTTTTGGGCACACATGTGCAGTGCATGGAAGGGAAGGAGCGATACTGAGGGCTTGAAAAGCAGATTTTGCTGGAATAGTTTTTGGTGCCATGGCCTCATTTGCAGAGCCCCTAAAGTACCAAAACAATAGAAACCCCCCAAAAGTGACCCCATTTTGGAAACTACATCCCTCACAGAATTCATCAAGAGGTATAGTGAGCATTTTGACCCAGCAGCCTTTTCACAGATTTTATTAGCATTGGGATGTGTAAATGAAAAATTAATAGAATGGCACTTTTTCACCAAATTTTTCCTTTTCACAAGGGGTTAAAGGAAGAGAACGCACTCCACATTTTGTTAAACAATTGCTCATGAACGTGGCAATACCCTATATGTGGTTAGAATGTACTCTATGGGTATATGGTGGGGCATGGAATGGAAAGAGTGCTATTTGGCTTTTGGAGGACAGATTTCACTGGATTAGATTTTGGGTGCCATGTCGCATGAACAGAGCCCCTAGAGTACCAATACCATGAGAACCTTCAAAAGTAACCCTGTTTTGGGAACTACACCCCTCACAGAACATATCGAGGGATGTAATGAGCAGTTTGACCGTGCAGCTTTTTCACAGATTTTATTAACATTGGGATGTGAAAATGAAAAATTTGTTGTTTTTTTTTTTCAATAAACCGTCAATTTAGTCCAATTTTTTTTATTTTTACAAGAGGATAAATGAGAGAAAGCCTCTCAAAGTTTGTTACACAATTTCTCCTGAACACAGCATTAACCCATATGTAGTCATAATCTGCTGTATGGGAACATGTCGAGGCTCAAAATGGGAAGAGTGCGTTTTGGATTTGGATGGCAGATTTTGCTGGAATAGTTTTCAGGTTCCATGTCGCATTTGCAGAGCCCCCTAAAGAACCAATACAATGGAAACCCCACAAAAGTTACTATATTTTAGAAACTACACCCCTTAAGGAATTTATCAAGGGGTATTATTTTGAGCCTCAGAGTGCTTCCCAAAAATGAATGTACAATGTGAAAATTTAAATTTTGAAAGAAATATGCCATTTCAGTGCCCAATACGTTGCACCTACTTGTGTCATCAGAGGTATGCACTCCTAAAACTATTTAGTGGGCCATCCCGGTTAGAAACAAGTTATATATGTGGGTGTAAACTGCTGCTTGTGCACACAGCTCAGCTTTTGGTGTACAGATTTGGAGGGGTTTCCTGATGCCATGTTGTTTTTGCAGAGCCCTGGAGGTGCCAGTAATTTGGAACTCCCCAAGAGTTGACCCCATTTTGTAGGGGAAATTTTAGAGTCTTTACAAATGTGACATGGCGTTCATAAACCAACAATTTAAATCATCTGTCCAAAAGCACATATCGCTCCTTCCCTTCTGCGCCCTGCTGTGTGCCCAAGCAGCAGTTTATGCCCTCACGTATGACACTGGTGTACCCAGGATAATATACTTAGCGCTGTATGTGGATAGAAACAGCTGTTTGGGCACAGCCGGCCACAGAAGGGAAGGAGCACTATTTTGTTTTTTTGGATCGCAGGTTCAGATGTTTGGTATCTAGTTGCCCATGTCATGTTTGCAGAGCCTCTAAGTACCAGTAAAGTGGAATCCGTTAGAGAATGACCCCATTTTAAAAACTGCACCCCTCAAAGAACTTATTAGGGTGTGTATTAGGCAATAGTATCCTAAACGTGACTGCACAGTGGATGGTGAATAGTAGATATATAAGCTGTGCGGAGTACATTGGCATCACCAAATTACCTACTATGTCCCCAGTAGCTCTTATGTTTGAGGGGAGGTCACTCTGGGGGGCAGTTCTGGCTTATTTTCCCTCGTAAGCTCTAAATCTGGTTTGTACCCCAATATACGCTTGCACAGATTATACATTCCCTTCCTGCCGCAGCCAGTTGTGTTATAATGATTTGGTGATTTTGGGGTGTTTTGTCTTCACACTGTAAAAGCTATAATTTGTTTTTATTTTTCTGGCGATGTGGCCGCATGAGAGCTTGATGTTTGCGGTATGAGATGTATTTTGTAATAACATTTTTGGGTATTTTTAACATATTGTCTAACTTTTATTAACTCTTTCTTGGTGGATTAGAAAAAAAATCCCTATCAATTCTGGTATTGTGTTTTACCTTTAATTTTTTTTTTCTGCGCAGCATTCAGCATAAGTAACGTGACTTTTATTCTGCGGGTCGGTACGATTACGATGATAACTCATTTATATTGTTTTTTTACGTGTTACTAGTTTTGAAGAACAAAAATCCGTTTGGGGACATAAATCGTGGTCGTGTCTTGACCAGCAAATAAACGGTTGTAGACTGGTTGACCTAGTCATTCACTTCATCCCAAGTCACATCAGACACCCCCGGGCCAAGAGTCGGTGGGTTAGTCAGACACAACCCTTAGTTGGCATGGCCCAGGAGCAGGCCCTGTACCCTCAGGTGTCCTGAACCTGCCTCTGTCCTTTTCTGTTCCCTTAGCTAGAGAAGTACTCTTTGCTGTGGGCTCAGATCCACTGCAGGGTTCTTCTGTCCGCTTGAGATGTCGGACATCTTCACTTGCGGACAGGGAAGGACGGGCACGGAGTGCAAAAGAACGCACCCGATGCCCATTGAAATAAATGACAGGTGTCACGGACACAGCTAGTGTCCGCTCCTAATGTCCGTGACAGATTTTGAGCGGACACTACATGTCGGACACCGACGGTAGTGTGAACGCCCCCTTAATGTGACATAATGCCTAATTCTGTGATAGTATCTGTAAAACCTAGGAAGTAATTAGGAAAACAGTGCCTCTGTACACCGCCTGTTAGGACAGCCCCCTTAACATCATGCATGACTTTTTCAATAAGCCTCATAACATGATGTTATTGCCAAACCAGTAGATCCATTCCAAAAGGAACAGAATTCCAGCTTAGGCTTATTGAAAAAGTCATGCATGATGTTAAGGGGGCTGTCCTAACAGGCAGCATGCAGAGGCACTGTTTTCATAATTACGCCCTGGGAAACAGATTTGCATATTCCCCATAATCCCCTAGTGGAGCCAAAATGACTTTGTAAGTCTCCTTACACCAGCAAAAATGTCCACTCCTCAAGGAGTGTTATTATCCCATGACCCTGTAAATACCTAGTCACAGTATCTTGAATGTGTTAAGATTCGTCTGATGTGTATGTGTATGCAGTAACAAATACTGGACGCTAGGTATCACTATCCCTACAATGGTGGAGGGATAAAAGACTTGTTAATGAAGAATCACATTCTCTGTGGAGTCTAAATCAGCAGAAGATTTAAATACAAAGTGTTAAATGTAGTTTGACATGCATCAAAGCTAAATACAAATCTGGGGTCAGGGTGCATTATTGTACCAGAAGGCACATAGTCCTGAACAGGAGAGCGGTTCACTGCTTTTCTATTGGCATAATGCTTCCCTTAGGATCTTGGACACTGAGTCAGAAGTGCAGCACTTCAGCTCCCCAACAGGGCTTCTCAGGAAATGGAGGTTGGGGAGATGAGGGAGGGGGGCGTTCCTCCCCACTCACACTGTACAGCGCGATAGGCACTGCTGTGGTGAAGGGCATTCCTGACAGACTGTCTTAAACGCCCTTCTGACTGTAAAGCGCTACGGTACTGGTACCGATATCGCTTTACCCGGGGCACAGATCAGGAAAGCCGATAGTGTGCTGAATTCAGCGCACTGTCAGCTTTCCAGCAGTATATGGAGCTGCCTGTGCCCAATCTGATGAAAGGTCCTCTTTAAGATCCCCCAGTCATATAAAATCTAAATTGCTGTGTGAATACCTTATTATATATACAGTTTCTCCTGGTTTATATGGACGAAGTCATTTTTATCCTGGAGTTGTTTTGCAATTCCCTAGCCAAGAATACATATCTGCTGAGAGAACCTTTTTTTTTTTTTTTTTTTTTTTTTTTGTTTAATCAAACTTTATTGAATTTTTACATTTACAAAATCAGACAAGCGATATAATTGGGAAACGAAAAGTTCACCAAAAAAGAACATAAAACGTACACATGTATAACAATAAAGAACAAACCTTTCTTAATATCAGAGCTAACAAAAACATAGGTTAAGTAATGAACTACTCAACCTAGCAACAACAAAGCAAAAAACAAACATAGCACAGTTGATTAAAAGGTGAATAAAGAAGGAATATGAGATAACAGAGAAAGGGAAAGTAATAGATAAATAAAAAGAAGGTAGTGAAAGCTGCTGAGAGAACCTTTTGACTATCATGATGCCTCCGGGGAAGGATATTGCCTTACCAAGCCGCTTGGCACACCTACGATCACACTTCTTATTTTTTCACTCTCATCCCGTGAGTGTACTGGGCTCATAGGATAATATGAAACGAACTTTATTATAAATTTTATATATTTATTAACCCAAGTAGGTCAGCACTAGCCACTAACATATACAGAAATACATATCAGTGGATGACAAGCAAATACAGAAAAAAGCACAATACAGTACATAAAAAACAGGAATAAGAGAGGAAAGAAACAATACCAAAATGAGTCTCTGAAGCCTGACTCCTAGGCCTCAGGATGCATGCTTTAGTCAGCAAGGAGCTTTAGTCTGCTCACATGGCTTGCAGGCTCAGAACACCCTCTGTCCCCTCAGGTGAGACCATTTAACTCTCCCAGTCTCCTCCCTGAGAGAGTCATAGGGGGGGAGGATTCCAACCCTCCATCCTTGAAACCAAATAAACACGAATCGTCATGTTTCCGTTCGTGGTGAGATCCTCATCGTGTAAACACCAAGGATGACACCCCAATTCCCTTAGGTTGATGAGTCCAGTGTCTGAACTTTTCCCCTGCCCTCAACACTACAGAGTTTTAACTGGAATTGTACGTCTTCGTCTTGCGCACCTGAGGAATTTATCAGTGTGATGGTCGCCTGTTCTCCTAGGGAAATATCAGAAAACCATATTCCCTTTAAAGTTAGGGTTAAAGACATGGTCTGGCTTTTGTGTGTTAAACAGGGTTACAATAAACATAATCCTGGGGGGCTCCTGCTGTGATAACAAGATTAGCACATGTATGCAAATGGAAGTAGGGGCAGGACAACAAAGGGCTTTGGTTACAGACCAGAAATACCACATTCCTACAATCAAAAGGGTTAATATGAACAAGGGGGTAATACACAAAAAAAATACATGCCTTGAAGTACATACCGTATATACTCGAGTATAAGCCGAATCTGTCAGCACAGTTTTTGTGCTGAAAAAGCCCCCCTCGGCTTATACTCGAGTCAGCAAAAAAAAAGAAATGTATTTATTTTTTTTTAGGAGGGGAGGGGCGTCTATGACCAGCCACAATATCAATGTATAGAAACTCCCATAAAATAGTGGAGAAAAAAAAAAGTTCGAAACCTCTCTTTTCCCTAGAATACATACAAAAGTAGAAAATTACTGTGAAACCCAAACACATTAGGTATCCCTGTGTCTGAAAGTGCCCAGTCAACTGAATATACCAAAACACCCCTTCCCTATCACCCAGCAACTACTGCACCCAAAATCTCTGACCATTTTAATTTTTGAAATTTTCCAGTAGCTGCTGCATTTCCCCCCTAGGCTTATTCTCGAGTCAATAAGTTTTCTTCGTTTTTGTGGTGAAATTAGGGGCCTCGGCTTATATTTGGGTCGGCTTATACTCGAGTATATACGGTAACTGGGCTCAGATCAACACACCTCCCCTTCCTCCAGATCATTGTTTTCAGTAGTTCCTCTAATGGTAAGATGGCTTTTAGGCTAAAATCACCATGCTGAAAAGATAGTAACTGAGTAAGATCACTTATCTCTTCTGAGATGCCTACTTCTTGCTTCATGAAATTCCATATACAAGCTGTATTCTCTGTTCATGCAATACTAGTATGTGTATTAGTTGAGAGAAAACAAAAAAAGTAATGACTAATTTTCTCATTAAACTGCACTTTCCTTTTTCTGATTAATAAGCATTAAAGGGGTTGTCCCATCTCAAGGATCCTATCTATACTGCCAGCTTATGTGGATTTAAAACTTTTCCTAAATATATTGCTTAAGCAAACTGCTTTGTTTGGCTGTTATCTTAATTTTTCACTTCATTGTTTACACTGCATTTCCATAACCATGGACCTAGGGATGGTTTATCTGTCTGTCCAGGACATGTGACAGAGGTTCCTGCTCTCAGGGAGGGGAGGGGGAGCTGAGTGCTCTGTGCTTGTATTTCTGATCTGTTTATCTCCGACTCTTCCAGTTATTAGTCAGCTAATTTAATTTTGCTGATAAGGACGGAGACAGGGGGTCCATTAAACACAGACCTAAAAGTGAATATATTGCAAGCTGACTCGTGGTCCTGTAGCATGTAATTTTGAGATTCTCATTGCCTAACAAATCCAGCTCTGCTACATCAGCTTCATATTGAGCATCTTCCATTGACAACACTGTGCTAATTTATTTACAACCATCTTTGTTCTTTGCAGAAATGAAATCAGATATTTACAGATTACACGTGCCATGGTCATATGAGGATGTTATTAGAGTTCCAAGGTAGTATATTTTGTATTAACTGTATTAAAGTATTTACTCATCAAATATACTGTATATTGTATGTACAATCCACTCTCTATTACCTTGCTTTGAAATAGTTAACTTATTTCTTATCTGTGAATTTATATTTATATTGTTTTTATGTGGTTAATATTCAGTCACAAACAAAGCAACTGAAACTGTTGAGCATACCTATCCTTTTTCTATACACATAATAAATAATCCTTCATTTTATACCAAAGACCATAAAGTATTGAACCACAACTTAAAGGGGTTGTCCCATCACAAGGATCCTATCTATACTGCTTGTTAATGTGGATGTAAGACTTTTCCTAAATACACTGCTTCAGCAAAACTGCTTTGTTTGTCCACTATCTTACTTTATTCTTTTTTTTTTTTTTTTTTTTTTTTTTTTTTTTTTTTAACACATCCCTTGACTTATCTGGTCATAAGTCAAGTGATGTATCTGCCTGCTTTGAGGGGGGAGGGAGGAGGGCTAAGTACACGGGAGCGAGCCTGGAGTGGGGGGGGGGGGGGTAGTTTACCCTTTGGGGGGAAGGGACTGCCAATACAGACTGTGCCGGCGTCTACACTCCCCGGCATCCGCCTCTCTATTACATCGGATGCCGGGGAGTGTAGACGCCGGCACAGATGCCTGCAACATCGCTATGTGCCTGCCCTGCATGAAGCCAGCAGCGGCAGGAGCGATGCTGCTATTCCAGAGGGGAAGGGGGGGGGGGCGGAGGAGCGGAATAGCAGGAGCTCCTGCCGCTGCTGGCTTCATGCAGGGCAGGCACATAGCGATGTTGCAGGCATCTGTGTCGGCGTCTACACTCCCCGGGATCCGCCTCTCTATTACAGCGGATGCCAGGTTTGTAGTCGCACTGTGAAGGCTACACTGGTCTCACTATCTATGAGCGTGCACGCAGACCTGGCATCCGCTGTAGAGAGGCGGATGCCGGGGAGTGTAGACGCCGGCACAGATGCCTTTGCATATGTAACCCCGCCCACCAATGACGCAACAAAGCCGGAAGAAAGAAGAATTTACAGCAACGAAGACTGGTGAGTATGCGACGTGGGAATACCCCTTTAACCTACCAAAGTTGAAGATTTGCCGTGTAGCAAATCTTCAACTTTGATAGGTTAAGTTGTGCTTCAATACTTTATGGTCTTTGGTATAAAATAAAGAATTGAGACTGTATCAAAATATTGTTTTGATGATGATTGCTTCCTGGATCCTGGGTTTCTTCATTTCAGCTGGATGAATACCAGGGATAGCATTAACAGAGCTTTTTTTTTTTTTTTTTTTTTTTTTAAATTTACTTATTTATTTTTGCCTGGAAAAACCCTTTAACCACTTTGGCCCTGGACCAGAAATTGTCCTGGTACTAGATACATTTTTGGGTTTTGTATGTGCGGTGGTTTTGATGGGTATAACATTTTTATCATTTGCTTTATTCAACTAACTTCTGTGTCTTATTATTTTTGCATGTTTTTTTAATTTATTTATTTTATATCTGGGAACATATAAACAAAAGAAAGAAAACATGTCTGTTTTTTACTTTTTCATTTTTTTTTTTATATTTAATAGCAGCAAAGTGTGACAAAAAATAAAAAAAAACTATAAAATAGATTTTCCCCTCCATTATTATAATTTTTATCGGCTAAGGGCTTGTTTACATCTGCGCCCGGTCTCCGTTTATACAGGTTTCCGTTTCCTGCCTGAAGCTGGGCAAGAAGCGGAAACCTGCAGGCATTTTTTAAAACCCATTCAAATGAATGGGTTTGAAAAGTGTCCGGCCGTGAGCGCTGGTGAGCAATTTGTGCTCTCTGCATTGAAACCGTTTTTTTTTTTTTTTTTTTTTAACTGGACACAAAGTCGGACATGCAGGACTTTGTGTCCAGTTTAAAAAAAACTGTTTTGCCGCAGAGAGCATCAAATGATCACTGGCGCTTATGGCCAGAGCCGGTCTGACGGGTTTCTTTTTGTGTGAATTTCTTTATGGCAAGTCATAATGTGGCTCAGTAGTGTTTGTGGCCCTCATATGCATATAAGCATTTCTGATAATGACTGGTCATGCTCCTGATGATACAGCAGATGGGGGACAATAGATTGGTGAGCTCCTGGTCCATCTTTGGCTGTGTCAGATTCACAGTCCAAAGGATTAGGATATCGTCAATGAAGCGATAGTAGGTCAGAGGCCTGGTGGTGACTGCATCTATCTACAGCAGACCGGCACCGCAATGGGGAGTAAAATGGCACCACAGTACGCTAATCTCTTCATGGCCAAGCTTGAGAGTGACTTCCTATCCACCTGCACCACCAGGGCTCTGGCCTACTATCGCTTCATTGACGATATCCTAATCCTTTGGACTGGGTCTGAACAGCTGCTTAAAACCTTCCATGAACAATTCAACCAGGTCCATCCCACCATCAACCTGACGCTCAATTACTCCTTCTCTGAAATAAACTTCCTGGACGCAGTCATCAAGATACAGGATAGCAAAATTGAGACATCACTGTATCGGAAACAAATTGACCGCCCAACCTACCTAAGATAGGATAGCTTTCATCCGAAACACATAACGAACTCCATTGTCTACAGCCAGGCCATCAGATACCATCGCATATGCTCAAACCCTGCAGATAGAGACAAACACCTTGGAGGCCTCAAAAACACATTCTTGAGGTAGGGTTACCATCCAAGAACAATTGATAACCAAATCACCAGGGCCACCACAATACCAAGATCAGATTTCTTAAAATACAATACCAAACAGGAAAACAATCGGGTGCCCCTGGTCGTCGCATATAACCCACACCTGGAGACGCTGAGAGGAATCACTCACAAATTACATAAACTACTGCAAAAAGACAACAGTCTAAAATCCATATTTCCAGACCCCCTCTCCTGTGCTACAGACAGCCACCAAACCTCAGGAATATGGTGATTAGTAGCTCACGGTCACCTACAACTAACACAGGAACATTTCCATGCGGACAGAAAAGATGCAAAACCTGCCCTCACATACTGACCACTGACAGGATAGAGATACCAAACTCTAACAGGGAATATAAAATCCCAGATACGTTCACCTGTAACACACCTAATGTAGTGTATTTAATAATGTGCACCAAATGTTCCACTGAAAATCTGTATGTTGGAGAAACCGGTCAGAAGCTCAGAATGAGAATGAACGCACATCGCCATACAATTAGAGAACAAAGAATGGACCTTCCTGTGTCAAAACGTTTCTGCAACAAAGATCATAATATAACCAATAACATGAAAATTTTGATTTTAAGAGGGAATTTTAAATCCAAGAAGAACAGACGGATTTATGAGTACAAGTGCATGACCCTATTTAACACTCGTTTCACATGGGTTCATGACATCCTACAGAAATCACTGACCTTAGACAGCCATAAAGACACTCTGAACTGATAAGAACTGGGGATTTGTTTACTTGTAAATACCAATAAGCCTCTCTCCCCCCCCCCCTCCCTCCTGAAGTTTTATCCCTATGTGTCCTGTTGTACATAAATATGTAGCCTTCAGAAATGTTTTTTATTTATATCTGAAGAAGAAGCCGGGAGCTTCAAAACGTTATAATCTATCATCATTATGAGTTAGCCATTAAAAAAAGGTATCATCTACTGAAGACTTTCAAGTGTTTTTTTTTTTTTGTTTGTTTTTTTGTTATATTTCCTATCCACTGGCTGACACGGTACAAAAGCAACATTTTCCTCAGACATGGAGCAGTAAATGATTGAGCTCTTGGACTACTTGTAGCGAAACATGCCACTGTCAGATGCATTTCTTATGTGAAACGAGTATCTAGACAGTTCCTAGATAAGGCCAGGCATCGTTATTTGTGCAGGAGGAACCCTGGGCCCATTGAATCAGCTTAGGGTCTGGCAATGGCTCTGAGGATTTCTTCCTGGTACCCAACACCATCCAGGTTACTGTTGGCTATCAGTTAGGTTTGAGGCCTAACATTCATCTTGTTATCTTCCAACTGAGACATATGTCATATGCTCAGGGTGAACCTGCTGTCATCTGTGACGTTAATGGTGCAAATGAATCTGCTAATTCTGGTGTTGGGTGAAGGCCAGTCAAACTGCAGAGTGTCGGGCTCTGAGCACGGGTCCCACTACAGGATGTGGGGCCCTCATGATTTTCCTGGTGTTTTTTTTTGTTTGTTTTTTTTTAATGTAGATTGTGAGCCCCACATAGAGCTCACAATGTACATTTTTCCCTATCAGTATGTCTTTTTGGAATATGGGATGGAAATCCATGCAAACACAGGGAGAACATACAAACTCCTTGCAGATGGTTTTTTGCCCTTGGCGGGATTTGAACACCAGGACTCCAGCGCTGCAAGGCCTCAGTGCTAACCACTGAGCCATCGTGTGGCCCCCTTTTTTTTTTTTCCTGGTGTTTAACAGTTTGGGAAAGAAAAAAAAAAAAAAGTACAACCCGCTAGAAAGTAAATTTCTGTACTCACCACTTGCAAAATCACTGTTTGGGCTTGACTTTGTTGTCTTTCCTGCTCATCTGTTGTCACTTTACTTTGTATGCCCATGAGCCAAAAGTTTAAATATAGAAGAGGTTATAAATCGAAAATAAGAGTTGCTGAATACATGTGAATGAAAGCAGAATGCAAATAAATAAACATAACTGCTACTTTTTTTTTTTTCCCTCCAGGAACTTGGTAAGGCATAAGTTTTAATATTCAATGCCTAAATTTGTCCATAGTCTTTAAATCTGATTTTCATTTATTTTTTTTTGTGTCTGTAAGTGATGAAATGCCTCTAGAGCTCTCTGCCAAATTACATGTTCCACAACCTGAAAATGACAGTCGGGTGGTGACGTTAACTCTGTACACTTCTAAAGATTGCCATTATGAGGTAAGAAGCTCAATATTTTGTACATTTCAGGTATCTTGTTGTTTACATCTTTATTCTTTCTAACGATGAACAGTCAACAGCCCCTCTGAAAAAAATGGGTTTAAGAACGGGAAGGCGGGGAAAAAAAATTAAAAAAAAATTAAAAAAAAACCCCCACAAACTTGAGCAAAAATGCAAATAAGCAGGGTTTGCAGCCTCCTCAGCAGAACCAGTCTGCTCCACAGCCTCTTCCAGAGACCCATGAGACTGTTACCAGGCCCTCACTGTTGTTGTTGTTGTTATTATTATTATTATTATTATTGTTTATTTATATAGCACCATTAATTCCATGGTGCTTTACATTTTGGGGTTACATACAATACACAGAATATACAGGTAGATATAATACTAACAGTGACCGACTGGCACAGTGGGGTAGAGGGTACTGCCTGCGAGGGCTTACAATCTATGAGGGAAGGGGGTAGAGACAGAAGGAGAAGGGGAGACAGTTCAGATGGTGGTGTGGTGATAGTGTTATTGGAGGTTGTAGGCCTTCCTGAATAGGTGAGTCTTCAGAGCCTTCTTGAATCCTGTGATTGTGGGGGATCAGTCTTATGTGTCTTGGTAAGGAGTTCCAGAGTATGGGGGATGCACGGGAGAAATCTTGGAGACGGTTGTGTGAGGAGCGGATTAGAGCAGAGCGGAGTAGGTCGTCATTGGAGGATCTGAGGTTACGTGTGGGCAGGTAGCAGGAGCTTAGTTCAGAGATATATGGAGGGGACAGGTTGTGGATGGCTTTGTATGTTAGCGATAGTAGCTTGAACTCAATTCGCTGAGCTATAGGTAGCCAGTGGAGGGACTGGCAGAGGGGAGCAGCCGATGAAGATCGGGGGGGTGAGGTGAATTAAGCGGGCAGCGCAGTTTAAGGTGGACTGGAGGGGGGCGAGGGTGTTTGCTGGGAGTCCATGGAGAAGGGTGTTGCAGTACTCTAAGCGGGAGATTGAGGGCATGGACAAGCATCTTGGTAGTTTCAGGGATGAGGAAGGACTGCTGCCTCCCCCTAGTGTCTCCTGTCTGCATGCCTGTTGCTCCTCTAGGGGAGCCTTCCCCTGCACTTCAATGTCACAGTCAAAACACCACCTGGGGGCCCCCTGCCACTTCTGCTGCTCTCAAGGCTTCCCACTGTCCGGATCCGGATTATGCCTGTACTCCTGGTGTGTTGCATGCCCAGTTATCTGACTCCTCTGATTCTTCTCTGCAAGCTACCCATTCGCAGCTGCACCGTTCTAAGTGTCCTAAATTGTCGGACATTTGGCAACTTCTCCACGCTTTGCCTACTAAACGGGATTTGGAGGCCTTGGTCCGCAGGGTTGAGGAGCAGCAGGAGCAGATTGTTACGGAATTTAAGACCGAGCTTGCTTCGTGTATTCGATTGGCGATTCCGGCGTAGGGACAAGCAATTGGTCTCTATAGAGACCGAGTTGATTTCATCCTCGCTTCCTTCCCTGCCATGGATTCCACCGCATTTTCTTCCTAAATCCTCCGGTCACTCCATTCTTTCCCTGCATTTCCTCAAGATCTGGGATCTGGTGTGCTTCAATGGGAGATTAGCTTGTGTTCCAGGCCCTTTGACTCCTTTCAATACGGTCCTGGACCGTCCGATCGACACAGAGATTACTATTGATCGCATTCATCGTGTACTGGGCGTATGCAAGACGCCCGCCTCTGGACCACGAGACGTTCTCTGTAGAGTTAATTTTTTCAAGGAAAAGGAGGACATTTTATGGGCTGCCTGGTGTCATGGTCCAGTTTCCTTCCAGGAGTTCCCGATTCGGCTTCTCCCTTGGCTATGTGGAGTCTCCTCAAGCCCGTCCTGCAGTTGATTCTAGATCCTGGAGCCACCTACAGATGGGGTCACCCCTTTCACCTTCAAGTCCACTGTAATGGAACAGTGTTCGCTCTTCACTCTCCTGACCAGGCCTCTGCTATGGCCCACTTCCTGGACCTACCCGATCTTAGTCTTCTGGACTGGCTGGACTACCCTCACCCATCTGCTGTGAGTGTTGACCGCTTCCCCTCCTCTTCTTTACCGTGGCGGCAGAATCAGGCTGCTAACCCTCTACGGGCCCCTACTTAGTCTCTCTGTAACCTTTGCCTTCCTTGGGACTTGTGCTCTTACTGGTTCCTTTAATGCCTTTAACTGTGTTCTTCCCATGGCTTTATCCTTGTCTGAGACTCTTTTCCATTGCTGGTCTTTATTAGTGCCTCTGAATGTTTTGATCATGTTTCATGTTTTGTATCTCTTGGTTTAAGTGTCCTGCCCTGCCGGTGGCGACTGTAGGTCTCGTCCTGTGGTGGCCTCCGGTGGTGTTCTTTGCCTTTTCTGCCTTCCCCACCCCCCGCCCCCCCTCCCCTCTGGGTGCGAGCACACTTCGGCTGGTTGCGTTTGATTCCTATGGTTTATTCAACGCCCTTTGGCTCTGCCTGCCGCAGTGTGCCCCTCCTGAAGTGTTTGGAGGGCTTTGCCCGTTTTGGTGGTCGCTTGGTGTGGTCTGGTTTTTCAAGCCTGATCCCTGGTTCTTTGTTTGCCTTCTGCCTTGTCGGCATTTCATGTTGTTGCTTGGGGGTGCGGGTAGCGTCTCATTGTGCTCTGCCTCTCCCCCCACCTAACTAGGTTTGCAGTTCTTTGGGGGCATCCTGCGGAGTGTCCCCGAGACCTGCGTAAGTGGGTACTTTCCCACTTTTTGTATTGTTATGTTTTTTTGTCCGATCCGGACTAGCTTGGATCGGTAGGGCTTTTCCCTTTTTGTCTTTCTCCTTGTTGTTTGTCTAGTTTCCTAGTGTTTGTCCTGCTTCTTTTCCTCTCCTGGCCCTCTCCCTGCTTTCTTTCACTCCCACCCCCTCCCGCTCCTCCTGCCGTCCATGGCCTCCGTAACCTTTGCTCTCATCCACACCTACAGTCATAATACACCGGGGTAGCGCCCCCTTTGTCTCAACACCTATTGGAAATGTGTCGCCTTTCTCTTTACTCGCTCAGTCGCCAGGTGTGGAGATGCTGAGAGGAATTACACGCAAACTACATCCACTACTACAAAAAGACAACAGTCTAAAATCCATATTTCCAGACCTCCCTCTCCTGTGCTATAGACAGCCACCAAACCTCAGGAATATGGTGATTAGCAGCTAACTGTCACCTCCAACTAACACAGGAACATTTCCATGTGGAAATAAGAGGTGCAGAACCTGCCCTCACATACTAACCACGGATAAAATAAAGATCCCGAACTCTTATCAAGACTACAAGATCCCAGGTAACTTCACCTGCAGCACACCGAATGTGGTGTATTTAATAATGTGTACCAAGTGTCCTGGGGGCCTGTATGTAGGGGAGACAGGACAGACACTAAGATGAGGATGAGCTCACACAGACATACGATTAGAGAGCACAGAATTGACCTCCCTGTGCCAAAACACTTCTGCAGTCAAATTCATAATATCACCAATGATATGAAGATCCTGGTTTTAAGAGGAAATTTCAAAAACAAAAAAGATCTGAGGATATGGGAATTTAAACTCATGATGACCTTTGACACACTCCAAATGGGGTTAAACCAGTCACAGGGTTTTATGACGTTTTACAACCACTAGACACCACTGACTGATCAAAGGAACCATAAACCCAGAGAACTTTCCTGTGAACTGATATGTTTTTTTGAACTGTTTATTTGCATGTTCTGCTTTCCATCTATTTTGCATCTAACACTCTATTCCTGTACAAATATGCCTGCCTTCAGATATTGTGTTATACCAGCCTGATGAAGGGATAGCATTAGTATCCAGAAAACTCTCAATATGTCATCATTTTTTAAGTTAGCCATTAATAAAGGTATCAACTACTGAAGACTTCTCTCAAAAAATTATTACAGTGAAATGTTACATATTACTCCATGTAGCGGGATCAGAACTGTCCTAATAGTCTTCATATGGCTGCTGAAAACTACCCAGCTGCTTACCAACTATACTCCAACAAAGGCATAGACTAGAAAGCACAGGTACTCTTTCTGTGTCAACATGGAGGAGCTCTCTTCACCTCCTCTTTGAGTGAAGAAGCAAAGGAACTAAACCATGGGAAACAGCCAGTAGATCACACCTTACACCAATGGACAGGGCATGCAGCCGTACAGTAGGAGACAAGTGATTTTGGTACTCTCTACTGGAGGGCACTGAGCACAATTAAATGGTATTAGATACAGTATTCCGTGACTTGAGTGTTTTGTCATAGTGTACAAAGGTTAAAGAATACTGAAGTTCACCAAAGCAGCCTGTAATAGTGTATTGTGTAATACTATAAATTGTAAACTTTTCTCTTTTTAAAAGACTGTTTAAAGATTTGTTTTCAAGCTTTTTTTATTTTATTTTTTTTTCAACAGCTTATTGATTTTGTAACTATTTGCAGATAATAATTCTTAATGTGTGTGTCAGTGGTTAGCACTGCAGCCTTGCAGTGCTGGAGTCCTGGGTTCAAATCCTGCCAAGGACAACATCTGCATGGGTTTCCTCTGGGAGCTCCAGTTTCCTCCCACACTCCACAGACTTAATGACTGATTGTGAGCCTTATATAGGACAGTGACTATCAATGTCTGTAAAGCGCTGCGGAATATGATGGCGCTTTACAAAGTAAGCATAATAAGTAAATAATAATGTTGTTTTTTGTTTTATAGGTAACCATTTATACGTCATTTGTACAAATGCTTGGACAGGTGAGTTTTAGTAGTTTGAATTTGTAGTGATTGCAGAATATTATACTATATGTACATTACTCAGCATTGAACACCAAGAAGGAAAAGTCTTGGAATTATGGAAATTATATGCAAATGGAAGATAAATGGAACAAAACATTCAAAACATTTTGATTTGCTTAGTAAGAGCTTAGCTGTAGTGATGGTGCTTGGTCACTATAGAGGGGACAGAGCTATGGATGCTGGAAACTGCCTCATACAGCTGATTAGTGTGGGTGCCAGCTGTTGCCCCCCCCACACACACACACACACACACACACACACTGATTAGGTGTTTATGGCATATCTTATGGTTGCAGTATGAATCACATGTGTTTGCTAAATCAAATTGCCAAGCATTCTTCCCATGGTTTTTTGATGTGTAAGGCCAGCTTTAAAGATGTTTTTTTTTTTTTTTTTTTTTTTTTTTATAATAAACATGTATTGCTTGACTGTTTGATTGCTAAGGGTACCCATGTACCCCTTGTGTGTGCAAAGGTACCACTATTTACTTCTGTTGGACTGACAAAGGTAGTGAGCATAGGGCTTTGTGAGTCTCATGTGAATGAAGTAGTTGTTAATAATGCATACTAGTGCTCTTCTCTTGCAGTAGATATGGGGACCCCTGTTCTTATAATCACTGGGACCTCCAGTGATCATATATTTGTCACGTACTCTGTAGGTAGCTGAGAAAAGAATATGCAAATAAGTTCTTGCAAAAAGGAAAGCTTGATATGCCTTTTGGAATGTAGCCCACTGTAGGTCAATGCTTCGCTTTCCTGAAACATAGTGACCTAATCTGGAGTTAAAGCCAAGACAGGAAATATTCTTCGCAAGAAGAGAAAATTTTCAGCACACACATGTATTGGTTGACTAAATCGTTTATTTTAGAGTCATTCATAAAATCACAAACATGTGACTGATCAATGCAAAAGGGTCATGACTTGAAGGGGTATTCCCATGACGCTTGTTCACTAACCTGCAGGCTGTTGTGCTCTCTTCACTTCCTGCTTTTCTCGGCACATAGGTGGGCGGGGTTTCACTTGCACGGGATTGGTTGTAAATGAATTACCACAGTGTGAAGCTGATGTAGCAGAGCTGGATTTGAGTCCGTTTGCATTACATTCAGAGGTAACAGACTCCCTATCTCAGCCCTTATCAGCCAAATTCAATTAAATCGACTGATAAGAGCTCAGAAATCCCAGAGCTCTCTGAGAAGCTCTGCTACAAAAGACACAAACAGCTCAGAGCTGCTCCCAACCCCTCCCTCCCCCTCTGAGAGCAGGCAGCTACATCACTTGACAAATAAGCAGATAATCCCAAGGGCCATAGAAACGGAGTATAAACAATGAAGTGAATAAATTAAGATAGCGGCCAAACAGCAGTTTTGATAAAGTAATGTATTTAGGAAAAGTCTTAAATCCACATAAACTAGCAGTATGGATAGGATCCTTGTGATGGGACAACCCCTTTAATAGATTATACGTACACCAAATAGTACAAAGGCATAATATACAGTAAAGGGAAAGATCCTACACTATACATTACACCTCAACAACACACCAACATTCTAATAAAGTTATATACATCAATCAACAGAACAACAGGTAAGACATGAGATTGGGGAAAGGGGTGGAAATCACAGACCCAAAACTTTATTGAAAGATGGTTACACCAGACAGGGAGCTGTATCAATCCTTCTTCATTACAGAATAGTCTCTAAGCAGGCTATGGACTAGCCTGCAACAGTCTTGTATGAACATCCTCTCGAGCTCATAACCAGGAGTTTCCTAAATGACTACAAAGCCTAATTTACACATTTCATAAGGTGCATTACTTCCTGGTAATCCCAGTGCTATGCATCTCATGGGAAGTCCATAGAGTGCTGAAGTATTCTTCAGGCTCCCATGGTAAGAGTCTCTAAGTTAATTTTCCCAGGCGTCCAACAGGAGCAAATACAGTTAAAGTGCAATACATAAAATAAAATGAGAATAAAAGATAGAAATGAAACAATACCAGAAAATCTCTAAAGCTGGTCTCCTAGGCTTTTAGGGCACATGCTTAGTCAGTAAGAGTTCCTCCATCTCCTCATATGGCTTTTACAATTAGGACACATTTGTCTCCCTTTCATTGGAGACCAGTCAAAGAGCATGTAGCTGCCCATATGGTGTCCAGGTAAAAAAAAAAAAAAAAGGTCCCTCTTCCACCAGGTGATGCCGAATAACTCTCTCAGGCAACTATGCACATTCATAATTCCTCACTAGATGACCATATTGTCAAGCAAAGGAAATGATGGGGTTTGTGGCAAGACATCCATTGTGTAGACATCAAGGATGACACCCCAATCCCATTTGGGTAATGAGTTCATTGTCTGGACCTTTTCTTTGCTCTCAACAGCACAAGGTTTGGACTGGAAACATGCGCCTTCGCCTGTTGCACCTGAGGAATTTATCGGGGTGACTGTAGCATGTTCTCCTAGGCCAGAGGTTCTCAAACTTATTTTGTCTACCGCTGACTTTGAGAATCATTTATTTTTTAGCGCCCTCTAAAATTTTTAACTTCATCACATTTTAATCACATTCGCAATCATTACTTTAATAATTACGTGAGTAAAGTATTGTTTAAAAAACTTGCTAACGTTTGTGTGCGAAAACGCTAATGAAAGTAAGAGAAATGACGCGCTTTTATATAGCATTAAAATACAGCATGCATCGACAGGAATAAGACCAACCTGCACAGACTTTTTTACCTCATGCGACGGAATTTGTATTAAGCAAGTTAGAACAAGTATTGATGATCCTGCCGCTTCATACAGGATTGCATATACGAGTTGTTTAACAAAAACTTGTTAAAACTTGACTGCTCATGGGCTACCTATGAAAGCCATGATAAATTTGCTATGTTATACAATCAAACAGGGCAGGAATAAGAATGAAATAATTGATGTAGTGTAGTAGGTAGGTTTTGATTTTATTTTAAAATATTAGAAAAACACAAATCAGCCATTGCCCCCTTAAGCCGCTTAAACACCCCCTAATTTTCTCTGGGCCCTTTACTGCCCCCCTTGTAGGCCTCCAGCGCCCACAAGGGGGCTTTATCGCCCACTTTGAGAGAGACTGTCCTAGGCAAATATTATCATAAAACCATATTTCTTTGTAGTGTAGCCGACTGTGATTTGTTTGCCTCAGGCTCTTCCAGCCATTGCTCTGCAGGAAACCCTTGCGGATAACCGGATTAGCACGTGTGGTAAACAAAGGCCTGTGTACTTGCATCTCTGGAGGAAAAAGGGTTTGATTTAACCAGAACTACCACATTCCTGTGAACAAGAAGGGTAAATATGAACATGTGATATTAAACAGAAGAACAATGCAGGGCTGGAAATATTTAACGAATGGTCTCTTCATCACACTCCCATGAGAAGAGTCTCTAAATTTAATTTTCCCGGGCATCCAACAGGACCTACTGAAACATGCACTCCCAGAAGAGGTACAAAGGTGTTTCCTCAGGAAATAGTTAGCCCAAACAGTCTCACTATTGCCATCAGGGAGCCCTGATCTAGACTAGATAGTTGGGCTTGAGTCCCTCCAGCTAGCATTTCCTCACAAACATGAGCAGAACCTGGTAGTATAAAAGAATGTCCCAGTTGTAATGGCAGGAGCTGTCCAGCTTGTCCCATATCAGACTCCTCCAGAGAGCCAGGAGAAAGTAGTTGGGCCTGCCTGCCATGCCATTATCAGTCTTTTTTAAAGTCTTTTACTTGCAACCACACAAGATGCCTCCATCAGAGTGGCCATACAGAAGATCCCTGCATCAAAGTTTTAGGAACCTCTTTACTTTTAAATGGTTTATTGTAAATAATAATCCACTGTATGCTGTCCATTTTGGAACTTCAGACGTGAAAGGTATTCTTGATCCTGTATAAGTGGGGCCGCACTTGTGCTGTCATTATGTCAGGATGTCATTGTGCAACTCAAGAGTCAGTGGCGTAACTAGGAATGGCGGGGCCACGTGGCGAACTTTTGACATGGGGGGCTCCCCCTGACCGACCCCGACTGAATGCCCCCCCCAAACATGCCTGCACGCACTATTATTACCACTTACACATACTGTTATTGCCCCATAGTGGCCCCTGCAAACACTTTTCAGACCCTAGAGTATAATAATCGGGGACCCAGGGAAGGATATGAACATAAAAAATCACTGATACTTCCCTATCCATGGCTCCGATGCGATCCCTGTTGATATCGGCCATCTTCAATGACGTATGGCACGTCACTTGACCCGGGCCTGCATCGCAACGTCAGGCACTTCACTCAAGTAGGCCCGAAGCCTGCCTGGGAGCACGGAGAGGTAGTAACAACATATACAAAAAGTCATGAATATAGTTTACATTTCACCCAATCCCTGTCCTGTCCATACCTGAGCATTCTACAGTAAAATACACCTCTAGCGATGTCCGTTACACACTAAAATAATAGTAATAATGATTGTCACTAGAGATGAACGTATACATTGCTAAAAAATTTTTATAGGTGGATGGAAAATAACATTATGTAAAGTCCTATTTAATTTGCATGCACAAAATGGAATAGCGCGTTTCTGCGATTTTGGCGATTCTTTACCACCTGCCCCTGTAAATATATACATGTGTGGAATGTATGAACTCCTCATATCTTGCAGTTTTTTGGACAGTACATTTTGTTTGCAGAAAGGAATTGCTTGAGCTGCACTTTAGTGGCAAATTAGAATTTTTGTGCAATTTTGCTTGCAATCTCTGTTTGCAACATTGCATGAAGGTGCTTGTAGATATGAACTATTAAATTGTCTTTTTATATAAGGTATATGCTGTGTAATATGAAAAAAAGTTAGATTTTGGTATGACAGTCAGTTTGCAAGGTGCAGTATAGATTTTTAACATATTAGTGAATAACAGCAAAATCCTGCCTATCCTCTGTGTTAGGGTTTTTGGGAGTCTGAACTCTTGTTGTAGTTGATGTTTGCGGTACATATAGTAGTGTATGTATATGTGTGTGTGTGTGTGTGTGTGTATGTATGTGTGTGTGTGTGTGTGTGTGTGTATATATATATATATATATATATATATATATATATATATATATATATATTTATGCCTACACCTTAAGCTATTATTTTAAATGTATTTTGTGTATGAGATTGAGCATGAGTTTTAGGTGCAAATATGTGTTCTAGCGCATTTTTTAAATGTGGATGTGGCTATTGATGAAGCATCAAGGCATTTTGAAATCTGCAGGTTGTCTACTTTCAAAAAATATATAGGGTTTAGGGGTTCACTTACTTTTCATGGTGTGTAATCCCTACATTGTATAGGATGATACTTTTTTTTTTTTTTTTTTTTTTAACATTTCCAGCTTCAAAGCAGATTTTTGTTCCTTCCAGTTCTGGTGATTTTCTGAAGACGTGCATGCGGGTGTAGGCCATAGTGATATGAATGAACTCTGCACATGTTGAACTCTTATTTTTTAGGAGGTTTGGTGCATTTAATTTTTTGTTTGGTTTCCGCTTTTAGCAACTAATATACATTTATGTGCATTGTTTCATAAAACATTCATTTTAAATCAAAATAGCATGAAGGTGCCTGTTCGGATACAGTACCAAATGGCATTCTGACAATGCTGCAGGTGTCTACTTTAAGAAAATATATAGGTATGGGGGGTTGGATGCTTTTTTTAATGTTGCAATTTTAGTTTTGATTTGTCCATCTCAAAACTCGAAATTTTGCACCTCCAGTAGCCAGAGCAATTTTCACAGAGACCCTTGACAGTGAAAGGGTTAATTTTATGGAATTAACTTTTCACCCAAAATAACATGTTCGCTATATTCTGTGGAGCGATGTGATTGCGATAATACAAATTTATTTAGATTTTATTTTTAAACTTTTAACAAAAATTCAAGACTTTGAAAATAAAAAGAAATTCTTAGTTGCCATATTCTTATACCTGAAACTTTTTTCTATTTCCGTATATGGATTTTTTTTTGTGGGGTGAGTTGTCCTTTTTATGTTAATTCTGTTTTGGAAATTGAGGTTTCCCTTTCTGATTTTATTATTTTGGGGGGGGGGGGGAGACAAAACTGCAAATAATTTTAATTTTATTTTTTCCACTAAGGTGTTCGCCATATGGGATAAATTTTTTTAGATGTTTGAATTTTGGAATTTTATATTTCTTTAAACCCCACGGGATGTTCCATTAGATGAGGAAAATTTGGCTTCTAATTTATTGGATTTTTGAATTTTTACTCTAGACCAACGTTGCAGGTTAATAGGCCCATTTGGATGTCTTTTTACAGCCTTCCAACCTATGTTATAGATGCATTTAGAGTGCCTGTTGTATTGTATTTTTGAAATTTTGGTTACCATAAGCCTTCAGTATACCCAGTACCTTAACCATTTGCAATTTTTGGTAATGAGCTGACTTATTGATCTATTTTGACTTAATGAAAAATAAAATACATTCCACTCTGAATGTATTTTGCTTTTAGCAGTTAGTGTGAGTTGGAAAAAATGTGGAAAGCATGAAAATAAAGATTTAGAATTGCTTAAAATAATTTTTTTTACAACTTTCATGTAAAATGTACTTTACATTTTCCTCCTTGTATATCATATTTAGTTTTTTATATTTTTGTTTGCAGATCATCAGATGTCATTGGCCATCACTTCATGTATACATTGTCTCTAATCTGCTTCTTGCTTTTGGGGCACAACTCTATGCTATATCCAGCAAAGGTAACATGACCTTAACTTTTAGGTTCAGTCTGAAGTGTTTTAATGACACAGGTAGTTTAACCGTCTTAGAAATAGGTCAGTTTTGTTTAATTGCACTGATTAGGTTTCAACACAGCTTTGCGTAAGCAGTGTGCAATGCTGACAAGTGGATACAAATAAACCCAGAAAAATGATAAACTTGCACTTCTATATCAAAATTGCAAAATGTAATATTGCTATCTAAGCCTCAGGCTAGCTGCGCATGACTGAGTCCGTGTGTTAGCCAGATAGCTTTAACTTCATGCTGACAGCAGGACTCCTAGCATCCTAGTTATCGTTAATGGTAGGAATCTCTGCCTCCTGGAAACATACTGTACCGTGCCAGACAGTATATCGCGGGAGGCAGGAGCTCCTTGCATCATAGATAAGTATACTGCTAAGAGTCCTGCTCCCAGCATGAAGTTCAAGCTAGTAACACAAAAACACACACACACACACACTGTTTTGTCATGCTTCAGATTGCCCTCAAAATAAATTAATAAAAAGAAAAAAATGCAATCAAATATCAGAATGTCATACATTCCTCAAAATGGTATTCATTAAATCTGTAGCTCGCCCCATGGAAAAGCCTTGTCCATTTTCATTAGATGGAAATTTAAATAAGTAATGTGTTTCAGACTACGGCAACGCAAAGCAATTTTTTTTTCAGTGGTTTCGGTATAATTATACAGGGAAGAGGTAAGTAGAAGAAAATGGCTTGCAACACTCCTGAAGTTTTAAAATTCCATCTTTAATTCAGTCCATTAAAAATTGAGTTCACACGATAGAACAAAGTGCCAAAAAAAGTAATGAGGTAAGTGCATTAAAAGAAAACGCTAACGCGTTTCGGGGTGGGCCTCCCCCTTAGTCATAGCGTACAGCAGGGGTCCTCAAACTGCGGCCCGAGGGCCACATGCGGCCCACCAAGCACTTCTGTCTGATCCGCCGACAACGCCGGCAGGCGTGCATTTATAATGAAGCTCCTGGGGAGCTCGGGCCAGGCCATGGAGCGCACTTCACTTTACCTATTGGAGGGCACCGCTCCCGATGTCTGTGCGACCTGCTCTGCCTCCGGCCCACTGTTTAAAAAGTTTGAGGACCCCTGGCGTACAGCATAAACGACAGCATACCAATATATAGATCCACAAGTGTGTCATACACCAGTGTTCAACATTTCACTAATTACCAGAAACTAGTTTCCTTTTGTCATTACTTCAAATAAAGTTGTTTGAAAAACAACCATTGTCCAATTCATTATTTAGGAAATATCTGCTAACTAAACCTCATCTCAGCTATTGTTGTTAACATGTGGTTAGTATTCAGTTTTAGTGAGGTAATAATAAGAAATATAATCTCTCTCACATACTGCAGCATCTGCATCGCTCCCTACTAATAAGAACAGGGAGCGATGCAAGAACCACAAACCTGAGAAATCAATAAAATTGCTTCTAGTCAGCGCAAGGGCTGCCCAAGGCTGATCTGGGCTAAACAACCTGTCAGCGTATTGAATAAACATTGCAGAAGGAAAAACAACCATTTGGAACTACTAGAAAAATGAATACCAAAAGATATACTAATAATACATTTACCATAAGACACCTATCAGGAACATATTAACATTTCCTGTTAAATTGGAAGGAAAGGATATACAGGTTTTAATATACTGTATAATCCTTGCATTACAATGTAAATAGATAAACAACCCAACACTACTAATCACATTATGGATCTATATATTGGCATGCTGTCGTTTATGCTATACGCTATGACTAAGGGAGATGTCCACCCCGAAACACGTTAGCGTTTTCTTTTAACGCAATTAACTTTTATTACTTTTTTTGTCACTTTGTTCTGTCGTGTGAACTCTATTTTTAATGGACTGAATTAAAGAGGAATTTTAGAACTTCAGGAGTGTTGCAAGCCGTTTTCTTCTACTTACCTCTTCCATGTTGGCTACCCTCCAAGGTCCGGAGGTTTGGTTTGGCACCTCGAAAATTAATTTGTCTATGTGGTAAGGTACAGTCTATCACTTTATTCATAATTATACAGACCCATGGGAGCAGTCAGGTCCCATGTACATAAATAATGTTTTCTGCATAGTATGCGGATCCAATCAATTCTATGGCTCCTTACACATCTGTAGTTTTTACAGATCAATCTCTGAGGTGCAGGTCCTATTTCTGACTTTGTGCCACAGACTTTCCCATATAAGACCATGGGATCCTAACAATTTTTTTGTGGATCCATGATTACGTTGACATATGGACATGTATTTTTGTGGAATACAGATCTATTTTCTCATGCAATAAAATTTTTTATTAAAATTAAATAAATAAAAAGAACAACTAAAAAAATGGCCATGTTTTCTTGTAGGCTTTGGCCTGTTTGACGTAGGTAACCTGGCATCAAACATTTGTTTTATTTGCTTCAAAAAACTCATGCGGGTGTGGTTTGTTTTGTTTGTTTGTTTTGTTTTTTTTATATTAATCATTAGTCACATAAAGGGCAGACCACATGCATTTTTTAAAATTCAGAAATAAAATTGCTCTTGTATAATCGCACCCTTAATAAATCATTAATAGGCTTGTCTGCCCCAAGTGCATTCCTAAATTCCCAATTAGAGAATTATGAGTATATAAACAAGTACTGCAGTGTGTGTGTGTGTGTGTGTGTGTGTGTGTGTGTGTTGTTTTTTTGTTTTTTAAATCATTATATACTTAGTTCAGCTCTGTGTAATTCAGCCCATATTGTTATTTCGCGTAACTCTCACCCTGACTAGATAAAGTGTACAGGAATTAAAGCAAAAGTCCCTGACTTCCTGCATGATGGACGGTTTCCCACAGGGGGAAATAGAAAAAAATTAACTTTATCCCCCAAAACACATTTCAACATCATTGCAGCCCTGCCTTAAAAGGACCAGCTAACATCGTTTCAGTGATTGCTCCATTAACACAGGTGTGGGTGTTGATGAGGACAGGGCTGGAGATCAATCTGTCATGATTAAGTAAGAATGACACCACTGGACTCTTTAAAAGGAGGCTGGTGCTTGGCATCATTGTTTCTCTTCTGTTGACCATGGTTATCTCTAAAGAAACACATGCAGTCATCATTGCACTGCACAAAAATGGCCTAATAGGGAAGAGTATCGCAGCTAGAAAGATTGCACCTCAGTCAACAATCTATCGCATCATCAAGAATTTCAAGGAGAGAGGTTCCATTGTTGGCAAAAAGGCTCCAGGGCGCCCAAGAAAGACCAGCAAGTGCCAGGACCGTCTCTTAAAAGTGTTTCCGCTGCGGGATCGGGCTACCAGTAGTGCAGAGCTTGCTGAGGAATGGCAGCAGGCAGGTGTGAGTGCATCTGCATGCACTGTGAGGCGGAGACTCTTGGAGCAAGGCCTGGTCTCAAGGAGGGCAGCGAAGAAGCCACTTCTCTCCAGAAAAAACATCAGGGACAGACTGATATTCTGAAAAGGGTACAGGGACTGCTGAGGACTGGGGTAAAGTCATTTTCTCTGATGGATCCCCTTTTCGATTGTTTGGGACATCTGGAAAACAGCTTATTCGGAGAAGACGAGGTGAGCACCACCACCAGTCTTGTCTTATGCCAACTGTAAAGCATTCTGAAACCATTCATGTGTGGGGTTGCTTCTCAGCCAAGGGAATCGGCTCTCTCACAGTCTTGCGTAAAAACACAGCCATGAATAAAGAATGGTACCAGAATGTCCTCCCAGATCAACTTCTCCCAACCGTCCAAGAGCAGTTTTGGCCATCAACAATGCCTTTTCCAGCATGATGGAGCACCTTGCCATAAAGCAAAGGTGATCACTAAATGGCTCAGAGAACAAAACAGAGAGATTTTGGGTCCGTGGCCTGGAAACTCCCCAGATCTTAATCCCATTGAGAACTTGTGGTCAATCATCAAGAGACGGGTGGACAAACAAAAACCTACAAATTCTGACAAAATGCAAGCATTGATTGTGCAAGAATGGACTGCTATCAGTCAGGATTTGGTCCAGAAGTTGATTGAGAGCATGCCAGGGAGAATTGCAGAGGTCCTGAAGAAGAAGGGTCAACACTGCAAATATTGACTTGCTGCATTAACTCATTCTGTCACTATAAGCTTTTGTTACTCAGAATATGATCACAATTCTATTTCTGTATGTGATAAAAAAAAAACATCTGACAAACACACATAAAAACCAGAGGGCAGCAGATCATGTGAAAATATTTGTGTCATTCTCAAAACTTTTGGCCATGACTGTATGTGTGGGATGTGGTAAGACCTTCCAAAATTCACTTTTCTGGCCCTTAACGTGAGCCCTTCCAAATTAAGTTAGAGGCCCTTAAGCTGAGGTACCAGCAGAGATTGAGGCCCTTTAGGTGACTTCAGCCTCTTACCAGCAGAGTTTTAGGCCCTTTAACTTAGATCAGCCTTGCACCAGCAGAGTTTTTTTCCCTTTGGGTGAGTTGAGCCTTGAACCAGCAGAGTGTTAGCCCCTTTAAAATTGTTAGCCCCTAAAATGGTGGTTCCAGAACCATCACTCCTTGTGTGGGATTGATGCAGTGAATTGGACTGAGGACCCAGACATTGACCTTGATTTTGATTAGGAAATTGATAACATTTTGGCATCAAGTCCTGGGTGTAACTTTTATTCAGAGGACTGCAAAGGTGGAGAATTGGCTGCAACCACTACTACCTGTAATGGTCCTTTAATATTGGACTCTACATTACCTCTACAGGGTTCTGATCAGGTGTTAATAGTCCAAACAACATGCTTCAGTACTTTAGATGTAGATCAGAAATCACTTTCCCTTCCGACACCAGATTTAACCAAGCTTCACCATCATCATCCTGCTGAGATGGAGCCACTAAAGGAAACCTTGCCTTCAAAGGCATGTTCTGGAGCTGCGACTGAGCCAAATCTAAACACAGAGTCCTTTGGAACTGAACAAAATTCACCAGAAGTGTTTTTGGCTCTTATGGTGAGTTGAGCCTTGCACCAGCACGTGTCCTGTAACATCAGGCAGGCCCTAAGTTCTGCGCTTTGCACAAAGTTCCACTTGACCACCGACGTGTGGACAAGTGCATGCGGCCAGGGACGCTACATCTCAATCACGGCACACTGGCTGAATGTAGTTGAGGCTGGGACCGGATCTCAAACTTTGGCGACCTGCCATGTCTCCCCGCCCAATATTCCTGGCAGGAGTGCTGAAACACTGCAACACTGGCGTGGGGAGACATCCGCAGGATGTGCTGAAGCTCATCAGCTTGGGGGACAGACAGCACACTGCCTCCGAGGTGAGGGATGCCATCCTGGATGTTATGGCAATATGGTTTTCCCCGCTGCACCTGGGCCCAGGCATGTTTGTGTATGTGATAATGGCCGGAACCTGGTACCAGATCTGGAGCTTGCGAGACTCAAATACAGTCCACATATGGCCCACGTTTTCAACTTGTTGGTTCAAAGGTTCTTTGAAACCTACACCATTGTGCCTGATATACTGGTGAACGTGTGGCCATTTTCGTAAGTGAAAAGTAGCCTCTGCTAGGCTGAAAATATTCTGAGCACACTCCTGTCATCTTCGCACCGTTGGCTGACGGAGGAAGACGAGGGGGATGAAGTGGCATTTCATGTCACTGTCCCACACAAGGCTTGAGGGGAAGTTCAGTGTATTCCATTACGAGAGTAACCCTTACAGTTGGGGGCAGCGAAGTCATGCCAAGTAACACTCTGGCACACATGGCTGACTTCATATTGGTTTGCTTTTCAAGAGACAAAGGCATAGTTCACATCATGGAGAGCAAACAATACTGGATTGAACCAAAAATTGGATTGAGCTTCTATAGCGTGACTGAATTGCTGTGTATCACACTTAGCTTTTGGGGGGTAGACCCTTAAAAATTTGATTGAGCTGATATAGCCTGATTGAATTGCTGTGTCTCCCACTTAGCTTCGGGGGGTACAGCATTAAAAACAGGTTTGACCATACATGGCCTGACTGAATGAACGGCTGTCTCCCACTTGGCTTAGGGGGGTACACCATGTGGAAAGCTGGATGTTGCGTATATAGACTGAATTGCTGTATATCCCACTTAGCTTTGTGGGCGTACAGCATTAAAATCGGTTTGACCATACATGGCCTGACTGAATCAACGGCTGTCTTCCACTTAGCTTTGGGGGGTACAGCATGTGGAAAGCAAGATGTTGCGTGTTTAGACTGAATTGCTGTGTATCCCACTTGGCTTCGGGGGGTACAGCATCAAAAACTGGTTTCCAGCATGTGGAAAGTTGGATGTCGCGTATATAGACTGACTTAATTGCTGTGTATCTCACTTAGCTTCGGGGGGGGGGGGGGGGGGGTCTTGACCATACATGGCTTGACCATACATGACTGACTGAATGAACGGCTGTCTCCCACTTAGCATTGGGGGGTTCAGTGGAGCAAAGCTGGATGTTGCGTATATGGACTGATTGAATTGCTGTGTATCCCACTTAGCTTTGGGGGGTAGACCCTTCAAAATTGGATTGAGCTGATATAGCTTGATTGAATGGATGTGTCTCCCACTTAGCTTTGGGGGTAGACCTCTAAAAATTGGATTCAGCATACATAGCCTGACTGAATTTCTGTGTCTCCCACCTAGGTTTTGGGGGTACACACCCTGGATATCTAGATTGAGCGTACATAGCCTGACTGAATTTCGGTGTTTCCCACCTAGGTTTTGGGGGTGCACACCCTGGATATCTGTATTGAGCGTACATAGCTGGACCTAATTGCGCTGTATCCCTGTTAGGTGTTTGGGGGGACACTGCCTTGAAAGCTGGTTTGAGCGTGTATATAGCTGGATTGAATTTTTCCGTATCCCTGTTTTGGGGTTACACACTGCCTGAAAAGCTGGGTTGAATGTATATAGCAGCCACTAATTCCTCTGTATTCCTGTTTTGGGACACACACCGTCTGTGGAAAGCTTGATTCCTCTCCCTGCAGTATATAGCTCTGAAAAGAGCTGTTGTTTTTCTTCCGTTTTTCCCTGCCTACTAGAAGCTATCTAGCCCTCAGCAGATCTCTCTCCCTATCTCTCACTGCAAATGACATGAAGATGGCGCTGGCTATTCTTATAAATGGGAGGTCACATGTTTTTGGCAGCCAATGGGTTTTTTCACTTTTTTTCACTGCCTTCGTTTTCGTAGTTCCTGTCCCACCTGCCCTGCATAGTTATTTCTTGCAAAAAACGCGCTAAGGAAGGTGGGAGGGGATACAAATTTATGCTGCGTATGCCGCGTGGTATTCGATTGGAAACAAATACCTCGAACGGCCTGATATTGGATCGAACACCTATTCGATCAAACGGTGTCTGCTCATCTCTAGCAGGGACATGAGAGCAGTACACATGAAAAAAAGCTTGGAAAGGGACAGAAAATCAGGTGATGGATAGAAAGAGGGGTTCTGCTGGATTGCCTCTTAAAAACATTGCTAGCATACTGACAACCATTCATGTGCATGGAGCCTTCACTGAGCATGGGTGTCTTGCTGGATTGCTGGTTGAGCCACCACTATTCAGACAGAAAAAATGGGCTTAGCTACTGTATGTAATACATAGCTGTGCTAGGTCAGTCCTGAAAAGTAAAGGTGTTGCAGCTTCTCTGGACCTAGTGGAGTTCTTAGTTTTTGTTTGGTTTTTTGTTTGTTTTTTCTTTAAGGGTAATGTGAATTAATCATATAATATATATATATATATATATATATATATATATATATATATATATATATATAATATATATATATATATATATATAATATATATATATATATATTTTATATAATTTTTATTTTATTTTTCTTCCCCTCAATATTACTATGGTTTTTTTTTTCAACTGTAATTTTTATTAAATTTTCAAGCAAAGTATACAACCATAAACAGTAGACATACAAAATACAACAAAATAAAGGAAAAACCCTAACTGAAAACGGCTTTCCACAACTGCATAAGACAAAAAAGAACACAGTACAACAGACAAACAGAGGAGACTAACAAAACAAACAGGACAGAGGGGAGTAGGACAAAAGAGAAAGGGTGAGCAAGCAAGCGGGGGGGGGGGGGGGATATGAACAGGCGTGAGAGGACAAGGGAAGGTCAAATAATTTTACTATGTTTAAAATAGCAATTGCTTGTCAGCTGGCAGTAAATGACTCTCTATTAGAATCAGCTGTAAGTCTTCGTAATTGCTTTCCAGGTAGCAGTTTACAGTTTGATGCATCATTGGACATGGCAGCTAAACCGTACAAGGTTGACCCTGTTGTCAATATCTGTCGATTCCTTCTGAGGTAATTTTTTTTTATTCATTGTATTTGTGTCTTGTGTGCTATTTGGATATGTACATAATTCATGCACATCTGTGGAAAAATTGCTCTACTGGAGACATCGCTAATGTTTTCCTCTCAAAAATTAGTTGGAAAACACAAATATAGTGTACCACCAAATCTAACATGCAGTTATGACAATTTATTCTTGGACATTTACCAAAGAATTAGTCAGTTGTGCTAAAAAGTTTATATACCCCGGCAGATTTTTGGTTTTTTTTGGCCTTTTTTCAGAGACGATGAATGATAACACAAAAACTTTTTCTCCACTCACGGTTAGTGGTTGGTTGAAGCCATTTATTGTAAGTCTTCCATGTTTTCTCTTTTTAAATCATAATGACAACCAAAAACATCAAAATGTCCTTGTTCAAAAGTTTTTAGTTTTTTTTTATGTAGATTGTGAGCCCCACATAGAGCTCACAATGTACATTTTTCCCTATCAATATGTTTTTGGAATATGGGATGGAAATCCATGCAAACACGGGGAGAACATACAAACTCCTTGCAGATGGTTTTTTGCCCTTGGCGGGATTTGAACACCAGAGCTCCAGCGCTGCAAGGCTTCAGTGCTAACCACTGAGCCACCGTGTGGCCTCATCCTTGTTCAAAAGTTCACATATCCTGGTGCTTTTGGCCTGATAACATACCCAGAAGTTGACACAGTTGTCCACGGATCTACGGGAAAAGGTAGTTGAACTGTATAAAAGCGGAAAGGGATAAAAAAGATATCCAAGGAATTGATAATGCCTGACAGCAGTGTTCGACCTGTGATTAACAAATGGAAACTCACGGGCTCTGTAAAAAACCAAACTACGGTCAGGTAGAGCAACCAAAATTTCAGCTGCAACTGGCCAGAAAATTGTTTGGGATGTAAAAAAAAATTTTTTAAAAAAACCCACACATAACATCAGCTGAAATACAGGACGCTCTGAAAACTATCAATGTGGCTGTTTCAAGATGCACAAAAAGGAGGCACTCGAAGAAAAATGTGCTGCATGGTTAAGTTGCCAGAAGAAAGTCATTACTGCACAAATGCCACAAAGAATCTCGTCTTCAATATGCCAAACAGCAGAGAGACAAGACTCAAAACTTCTGAAACAAAGTAATTTGGAGTGATGAGACAAAAATCAAACTTTTTGGCCACAACCATAAACGTTACATTTGGAGAGGTCAACAAGGCCTATGATGAAAGGAACACCATTCCTACTGTAAAGCACGGAGGTGGATCGCTGATGATGTGGGGATGGGTGAGCTTCAAAGGCACAGGAAACTTCGTCAAAGTTGAAGGAAACATGATTGCAGCACGTTATCAGCAAATACTGGAGGCAAATTTGTACTCCTCAGCCAGAAAGCTGTGCATAGGACATACTTTGACGTTCCAACATGACAACGATCCAAAACACAAGGCCAAGTCGACCTGTCATTGGCTACAGCAAAAAAAAGGGAAGGTTCTGGAGTGGCCATCTCCGTCTCCTGACCTCCATATCATTGAGCCACTCTGTGGAGATCTGAAGTGTACAGTACATGTAAGACAGCCCAGAAATGTACAGGAATTGGAGACTTTTTGCCAAGAAGAATGACAGGGCCCCCCAGAGCATTAATTGCTCGGGGGACACATGGTATCATGGAACCATAAAAACAACTTATTATAGTTTAATTTTAATTAAGGTTAAAAGTTTCTCTCATTGATTATTTCCCCTTTTAATTTCTGTCAGGTAATTTTTCCCGCCTGTTTTTCACTTACCTCAGGGAGTCAGGGTCAAGTTCAGGTCATCCCTCTCAGCTGACGGGGTCTTCTAGAACGTTCGAAGTGGGCGTGGCCTTGAATCAGCTGTTCTGGGATTCCGTCAGCTGATTGGAGAGATCAGGTGTTTTGGCGCGAAATTTGAATATAAAAAGCCGGCAATCAGCTGTTCGGGCATTCGCGACGTGATCTTCAAGCGAGAACATAAGGAGCCTCAACCACAACTACCACAAAAGACTTCAAACTGTTATTGATGTTAGAGGGGCTAATACACGGTATTAAGAACTGGGATATGTGAACTTTTGAACAAGGTCATTTTGATGATTTTCTTTGTCATTATGATTTAAAAAGAGAAGACACAGAAGTTTGACAATAAATGGCTTCAACCAACCACTAACCATGAGTGGAGAAAATGTTTTTGTGTTTATAATTCATGTTCTCTAAAAAAAAAAAAAAAAAAAAAAAGACCAAAAAATCTGCTGGGGTATGTAAACTTTTTAGCACAACTGTATATGGTATGACTGAAAAAAAGACTTTTTTCTGTCAATTTCAACCAAGTTGTAAAGGACGTGACTTAAAATAAGTATTGTATACATTTCTATGCACCATTTTTTGAAGTGGTCAGCTGTTGCTGCTATAACCATTTCCTGCGGTGGGCTATTCCACAGATTTGCAGTCCCTGCAATGAAGACTTGTCTCCTCTAGAGATTATACATATTTTTCTCCCGATGGATGGGTTGCTCCCTTGTCTTTTTGAGGATATTTTACGTAGAACATATTTTCCTCATATTTCTTACATGGGCCATTTATATAGGTATTTTTTATATCTCCCCTTAAAAGCCTCTTCTCAAGGTTAATCAAATTTAACTTTAAACTTAATTTCTCTTCGTAACTGAGGTCCACCATGCCCCCTTATCAGCTTTGTGGACCTCTATTTTCCAACTGTGACATCCTTTCTATGAACTGTTGCCCAGAACTGGACTATGTATTCCAGATGGGCCTGCAGCAATGACTTTTATTAAGTGTTAATTATATTCCTCTTCAGCAAGTCTCTTTAATACATGACAATATCCTGCTGGCCTTAGATGCAGCTGATTGACATTGCATGTTGTAATTTAACCTACAAGGACATCCAGTGACTCACCCTGCTTAACTCCCCCTAGGACATATCTTGCATGTGTGGAGAATCGCTCAGGTAGATGCTTGAGATTGATTCAGATGATCTTAAGCGCTTCCTGCCACAGGCATTTTTCATTTTCTGATTTTTGTTTTTATGCTCCATTTTCTAAACCATAACTTATTTTCTGTTCAGTCATATAAATATTTAATTTTTGTCCAAAAAATTGTACTTGAAGCTGGAAAAAAATATTTTCTATGAGCTTTCGACAGTGTTCAGTGTGGAGCCACTCCCACTACTAATGACATTACCTGTATTCTATGGGTCGGTACAATTCCAGATTTATATAATGTTGGTGTTTTGTTTTTTTATTTGTTTAAAATTTTAGCCTCTTACAAAAATCTAAAAGTTGGCAAAAAAAAAATCTGGGATTCTCTGTGTAGGGAGTGCATTAGAGATGAGCGAACAGCGTTCGATCGAATAGGTATTCAATCGAATATCAGGCTATTCGAGATATTCGATTCCAATCGAATACCACGCGGCAAATGCAGTAAAAATTTAAAACGGAGTGGGGGCTCTGAAGAGAGCAACATTACGACCACTGCCATGCGCTGTTATTTGGAATAATATTATTTGGAATTTTGTATCCGTCTTCTCCCAAGAAACTAATGGAAATATCGACATTAATGGTGATGGAGATGAGGGGAAGGAGGACTCCAAGCTGACTATAAGCGAAGGTCTGGTAAGAGAGCACTTAGCCAAGTTACAGGAAACCAAGTCCCCAGGACCAGATGATTTACACCCTAGAGTCCTGAAAGAGATAGCAGAGGAAATAACAGAACCCCTTGCTATAATCTTCGGTAAGTCATGGGAAACAGGAGTGGTCCCTTTAGATTGGAAAAGGGCAAATGTTGTCCCCATCTACAAAAAGGGGAAAAGGGACGATCCAGGAAATTACAGGCCGGTAAGTCTGACCTCGATAGCAGGAAAAATCTTTGAGCAAATTGTCAAGGAACATTTACTTCAGTACCTGGATGGGAAGGCATTAATTAACCAGAGCCAGCACGGCTTTAGGACCAATAAATCTTGTCAGACTAACCTGATTTCCTTCTACAACAAAATCACTGAATGGTTGGACCAAGGGAATGCCGTGGACATAGTATATCTTGACTTCAGTAAGGCATTTGATAAAGTATCACATAACCTTCTTATTGAAAAAATGATTAAGTATGGCTTTGACAAAAAATCAGTTAGGTGGATTCACAACTGGCTTAATGATCGGGCACAACGAGTAATACTAAATGGCTACACATCCAACTGGAAGAAAGTCAAAAGCGGGGTGCCGCAGGGCTCTGTTCTGGGCCCAGTACTTTTTAATATCTTTATAAATGATCTGGACGATGGAATTATTGGGGAACTCATAAAATTTGCAGATGATACGAAGATAGGAGGAATAGCCAACACTAGAGAGGAGAGAGAGTGTATTCAAAAGGACTTAGACACACTGGAACAATGGGCTGAGGCGAACAAAATGGTATTTAACAGGGACAAATGCAAAGTTCTACATCTGGGTAACAGAAATGTAAAAAACATATATAGTATGGGAGGAATAGAATTAAGTGATAGCATAGGGGAAAAGGACTTGGGCATAATAGTAGATCACAAATTCAACATGAGCCAACAGTGCGGTGCTGCTGCAAAAAAAGGCTAATAAAATTCTGGGATGTATTAAGACAAGCATTGAATCTAGATCAAGAGAGGTCATTATTCTGCTGTACTCTTCCCTGGTCAGACCACACCTGGAATACTGTGTACAGTTCTGGGCGCCTCAATTCAAGAAAGACATCGATATATTGGAGCAAGTCCAGAGAAGAGCAACCAAAATGGTGGAAGGTCTGCAAACCATGTCCTATGAGGAGCGGCTAAAAGAACTGGGACTGTTTAGTTTGCAGAAGAGAAGGCTGAGGGGAGATTTAATAGCAGTCTACAAATATCTGAAAGGTAGTCACAGTGCAGAGGGATCTACCCTATTCTCATTAGCACAAGGAAGTACAAGAAGCAATGGGATGAAACTAAAGGGAAAGAGATACAGATTAGACATTAGGAAAAACTTTCTGACAGTGAGGGTAGTGAGAGAGTGGAATAGGCTGCCACGGGAGGTGGTGGGCGCTCCATCAATGGAAATCTTCAAGCGGAATCTGGATAAACATATAGCTGGAATGATTTAGGAAAACCTGCACTCGCAGGGGGTTGGACCCGATGGCCCTTGAGGTCCCTTCCAACTGTACCATAAGAATAAGGAATGCAAGCACTGGGCTCAGTGGGAGAGATCAAATGCAAGACAATCGTCGTCCGGCGTTGCCCCAACTGCCTCTCTCACTGTTGCCAGTGCTGGCACTGCAGTCCAGACCACCAGGCAGGACACCTCCACATCTGCCTCCACCACTTTGGGGACTTCTCCCTCATCCTCCCCTTTTCCTGCCTCAGCTCCTTCTCCTGCACCATCGTGCGCCTCTTCCCAGCAACCCACTATCTCCCAGACGTTTGAGCGCAGGCAAAAGTACAGAGCTACCCACCCACATGCACAAGCCTTAAACGCACACATCTCCAAACTCGTGGCCCAGGAGATGTTGCCGTTCTGGCTTGTGGAAACTCAGGCCTTCCGTGACATGATGGCAAGTGCGGCACCTCGCTATGCCTTACCTAGCCGTCACTACTTCTCCCAGTGTGCTGTCCCCACCTTGCACCAGCATGTGTCATGCAACATCAGGCGGGCCCTAAGTTCCGTGCTTTGCACAAAGATCCACTTGACCACCGACGTGTGGACAAGTGCATGCAGACAGGGACGCTACATTTCACTGACTGCACACTGGGTGAATGTAGTTGAGGCTGGGACTGGATCACAGTCTACCTCTTCTGTCCGCTCAACATTCCTGGCAGGGGCTCTGAACCACCACCCTCTTCCTCCACCGCCGTCACATCAACCCCAGCTACCTGCTGGAAACGCTGCAGCACTGGCGTGGGGAGACGTCAGCAGGCCATGCTGAAGCTCATCAGCTTGGTGAACAGACAGCACACTGCCTCCGAGGTGAGGGATGCCCTCCTCGATGAGACGTCAATATGGTTTTCACCGCTGCACCTGGGCCCAGGCATGGTCGTGTGTGATAACGGCCGGAACCTGGTAGCGGCTCTGGAGCTTGCCAACCTCCAACACGTTCCATGCCTGGCCCACGTTTTCAATTTAGTGATGCAACGGTTTTTAAAAACGTACCCCAATTTACACGAGCTACTGGTGAAAGTGCGGCGCTTGTGCGCCCACTTTCACAAGTCTACAGTAGCTGCTGCTAGCCTCAAAACACTCCAGCAACGCCTACATCTGCCTAAACACCAGCTGTTGTGCGACGTCCCCACACGCTGGAACTCGACGTACCACATGTTGACCAGAGTGTGTGAGCAGCAGAGACCCTTAATGGAGTACCATCTCCAAAACCCAAGGGTTCCTCAAAGTCAGCTCCCGCAGTTTCTGCACCTTGAGTGGCCATGGATGGCAGACTTATGCAAGATCTTACGTGTCTTTGAGGAGTCCACCAAGAGGGTCAGCTGTGACGACGCACTAGTGAGTGTAACAATCCCGCTCCTGTGTGTGATGCGAAAATCCCTCATCGCCATTGGGGATAACGCATTGTACGCTGAGGAGTCGGGCATAGGAGCAGAACCATCCCAGCAGGATAGTCAGTGCACACTCCTGTCCGCTTCACAGTGTATAGTGACGGAGGAGGATGACGAAGTGGCAGATGATCTCATTGTCACACAGGAGGCTAGCGGGGAAGTTCAGTGCGTCCCATTGCTGCAGCATGGGTGGGGCGAAAGGGAGGAAGAGGAAATGGAGAGTGACCATTCCGGTGGGGGCAGCGAAGTCATGCCAAGTAACACTCTGGCACACATGGCTGAATTCATGTTGGGGTACTTTTCAAGTGACAAACGCATTGTCAAAATCCTGGAGCGCAACCACTACTGGATTTTTGCAATCCTCGACCCCCGGTATAAAAATAACATCTCGACTTTTATTCCGGTAGAGGGGAGGGCCAATCACATTAATGATTGCCACAAGCAACTGGTGAAGAATATGATGGAAATGTTTCCATCAACTCTCGTTGGCGGCAGAGAGGAGAGTTCCTCCAAAAGGCTAACAACTGCCATCCGGTCCACACCCACCAGGGGCACACTCTCCAAGGTCTGGCACACGTTAATGGCACCCCCTTGCCAAACTACCGCCACTGATGGGCCTAGTGTCACCAGGAGGGACAAGTATAGGCGCATGTTGCGGGAGTACCTGGCCGACCACAGCCCTGTCCTCTCTGATCCCTCTGCGCCCTACACTTATTGGGTCTCCAAGTTGAATTTGTGGCTGGAACTTGCGCTTTACGCCTTGGAGGTCCTTTCCTGCCCTGCCGCCAGATTGCCATCAGAAAGGGTCTTCACAGCTGGCTGTCAGCTGACTTTCATCAAAATGAACAGCCACTGCATTGACCCATCATTTTCATGTCCACCAGTGTCAAGCACCCCAACATGAAGTTCCATGTGTGTGCTCAACCTCTCCAGTTCCTCCTCCTCCACCATCAGCGTTGCACAATTCTGCTCCTACTAGATTCAATCCACCCTAAGTCCCCCGAACTCTGCTGGTTAGAGGCTTAATCCACCCTAATTCCCAAAAACTTTGCTGGTTAGAGGCTCCACTCACACAACTATGCTTGTTACAGGCTCAATCCACCCAAAGGGCCAACAACTATGCTGATTAAAGGCTAAACTCACCATAAGGGCCTAACATTCTGCTGGTTACAGGCTCTACTCACCCAAAGGGCCTAACATTCTGCTGGTTAAAGGGTATACTCACCCAAAGGGCCTAACATTCTGCTGGATAAGGGCGCAACTCGCCATAAGGGCCTAACATTCTCGCCATAAGGGCCTAACATTGCTGGTGCAAGGCTCAACTCAATTAAAGGTGCTTCTTTCCAAACCGAGGGTGATTCCTTTCGGTAAGATCTGATGGTTGTTTCCAGCAATGATTATCCTGGTTGATCGTGTTCAGTAATGAGGCCAGCTCAGCATGAGGATATGGTACATTAGGTTGTCCATACCCACTAATGTGCATGAAGTCATCACAGTAAATGTTTTTATTTTTCTCCAATTCAATCTCTGAATGAACTGCTCTGTAAGATGGCCTAGGGACTGCTGCAATGGCAATCACTGGGTTTTCCAGATCTGGTTCCAAAGAATTTTGTGTCTTGAAGAGACAATCTTAGGCTGACTGCTGGTTGCTTGTGCTGCAGCATTTGGAGTTGGGTCTGTCAACCTTGTGATGAACTCCTCACACACACACATCCACAGTGACAGTTAAGGGCGGGGGCTGTTGGTTTTCCATTACCTATTCCATCTGTGGTTGTCATGGGCAACGTGATTTAAAGGGGTGCCTGGTAATGTTTCTTTAGCTTAAAATTTGGGTTTCTATCCATACAATTGGGGAGGAAAGAATGTTTCCAGGTATTTTTCCACTTTCATAGAGGTTCTTTTGAGTGTGGAAAGTATGTAGTTAATAGGCTGTGATAGTGGGGTAATACTGTGACTTGGGCGTGTTAGATGCCCCCAGGCATGCTTCCCCTGCTGTACTAGTTTCATTCCAGAGGTGTTGTCATCATTTGCTGAGGTTTCATAGTGGACTTGGTTGCTGTCTTTAGTCGAATGGTAGTTTCTCCTGAAACGAACATTTTTTCCCCATAGACTATAATGGGATTTGATATTCGTTCGAATAGTCAAATATTGAGGGTCTATTTGAAATGAATATTTCACTGTTCGCTCATCTCTAGAGTGCATAAAGCATTTTTTTGTGGAGCCCAGATGTACTTTTTATTTTATACCAATTTTAGGAATGTATATTTCTTTGATTGGATTTGTTCAACTTATTATGAGGCAAAACGGTGGGTAGTCGTCTTTGAATTTTACCTAATGTGTATGTTTTTTTTCATTTATTAAACTATGCTGATCAGCCGCCATATTTAAATATCTAAATACTAAACATCCACTGTACTAGAACAGTAGTAGCATTAAAAAAAAAATAGAGAAAGAGAAATGTTTGAAATATACGAAAGCTGTTTGTGTTTTGTGCAACTACACCTAATGTTTTACTTTTTATTTAGTTACGACTGGTTCAGAGATACCTGGGATAATTTATTGCTTCCACATCTGGATTCTTCTGAGTTACATTCTATGAACCTACTGTTTCCACTGGGATCTTTAGTTCTTTTCATGTTTGGCACTGGCATAGCATATTGGAGTGGAATTTTGTTCAAGTCATCAATTGGAATACTGACATCAATATGGAACTATTTGAAAAGGTTTGTTGAATACTTACCATTTATGTTAGGCATGTAGTTTTTTTTTTTCCTTGTTTTTTTTTTTCTCCATTAAAGGGAGTCTGTGGGCCATAAATTGGTTCTAAATCTAATAATACCTTGAAGAGGTGATTCTACAGTTTACAAATAGGTTCATATTTGGAGCCCCATTTGCATGTAAATCCCCATTTTATTTGTATTCAAATGAGTGGAAAGATGCTTTGCTCAGGCATTTAGAGCTGAAACTGAATCTTGAGCAAGCTAAGGCACATCCCCTCAATGAAATATGAATATATATGAATTTATATCAATTATCATTTAAATCAAAGAGGCATAGTTGAAAACCTATAAAACACAGTTGTGATTAAAGGGGTTGTCCCATAACATGGATCCTATCTATACTGCTTGTTAATGTGGATTTAAGACTTTTCCTAAATACACTGCTTCAGCAAAACTGCTTTGTTTGTCCACTAGCTTTATTTATTCACTTCATTGTTGACACTGCGTTTCTATGGCCCTTGGGATTATCTGCTCATTTCCCAAGTGATGTAGCTGCCTACTCTCAGGAGGGTGGGAGGGAGAGGGGTGGGCCTGTGTCTGTAGCTGTTCCTGTGTCTGCACCACACATGTGACCTAGCTTCCTGCTCTCAGATATAGATGGGGGCAAATGAGTGCTGTTTTCTTATATAAAGCGTTTCTGACACTTAGCCAGGGACGCCCTTCTGCCCAGCAGCACCTATCGCGCTGTGCTCTAAGACTGGGAAGGGGGCATTCCTCTATGCTCACACTGTACAGCACGATAGGCGCTGCTGGGCAGAAGGGCGTCCCTGGCTAAGTGTCAGGAACGCCCTTCTGACTGTAAAGCCCTACGGTACCGGGACCGATAGCGCTTTACCCGGGGCACAGATCGGGAAAGCAGATAGTCCACTGAATTCAGCGCACTGTCAGCTTTCCAGCAGTATATAAAACTGCATGTGCCCGATCTGATGAAAGGTCCTCTTTAAACCGACTGATAAGAGCTCAGAAATCCCGGAGCTCTCACCTCCCCTATCTGTGTCATTTAAGTAGCGGAGCTTCTCAAACAGCTCAGAACTGCTCCCAGCCCCTCCCTCTCCACCTGAGAGCAGGCAGCTACATCACTTGGCAAATAAGCAGATAATCCCAAGGGCTATAGAAACGCAGTGTAAACAATGAAGTGAATAAATTAAGATAGCGGCCAAACAAAGCAGTTTTGATAAAGCAATGCATTTAGGGAAAGTCTTAAATCCACATAAACTAGCAGTATAGATAGGATCCTTGTGATGGAACAACCCCTTTAAACAATGAAATGATTACAGACTTTTCGATTTAGTCTATACCCTATATTTCAATGGAGGTTTAAGGATTTGAGAACGTCAAGGGTTAAACAAATGGGGTGGAGTAAGTTAGTCTGGTGTTCCTTTAAAGCAATCAATGTTAGTATGTTATTCATGCCATGAGAAAGGTACAGATTAGTACCGAAGCGCGTAGCTCTGTCGTGACTTAACTTAACTCATAGTTACTATGTAACTTTTTTAACGTATTACAAATAAAAGTTACATTTTATTCATCATCTTCGGATTCTGGATTGGATTTTTTTCCTGGTCTTGAGCAGAATTTTACTGAATATCGATCATTATCAAATACAGATGCCATTTGCTAACTATTCTGCAGGTTTAGTAGCCCTTGTATACAGCCTATCAGACTCGTGAGCAATGTGATAGATCCATTATGTAGCGGACACAACTAGGGAACTTCTTACTTGATTTTTCAGGGAAATAAAATGATAGACTCTTCGATTCTTATTATAAAAATCTAGTTAATGGACCCCATTTGCTAATGTTAAGATAAGCAGTTGCTCATAGCAGTTATATTATTATCTGTAAGTTCTGTTCTTATACAGATGATTCTTAGTCATGTGTAAACATACTTGCTAAGTAATAATTTGGACTAATATCATGGTGATGTTTTTTCTTTATCAGAAGAAGCACTTATTCACCTCAAGAAAGCAACATTTCAACAATCAGACTGCTTGCTGAAGCCATGCTTTTTTCATTTGTTGCATTGAGGACGTGTGGTGCATTCGCCATATTACTTTTGTTTCTTCATTATTTACTTAAGGTAAGATTTTAATTGTTGAACTCTTCATGTAAACAAAATCTGATTCCAATTGGAGACTCTCTAAAACTTCTTTAAAAGACTACTAGGTTTAAAACTACTGTACTTGTTAAAAAAATAAATAAAAATATCAGCCAAACCTTTTCATAACAGGTGATGGTTTGGGCCTTGATGCACGATGCAGATTTTCACCTTGCTGAATACTGCAGCCTTTATAGTGATACATTTTTTTTCTACTTAACATTTGCACAAGGTTTTTCTTATTTAAAAATTCTAGACTTTTTTTGGAGGGGAGGTGAAAAAGGTCAGACTGAAAAGAATACAGATGTTACTAATTTATTATCTTGTATTTTAAAATGGTTTGCTAAATCAATAAAATGTACTGTCAGGGTCTGGGGTTGCTAGGTGTTCAGATTCTTTAGTTCAACACAAAGGTAGAGTTTATTTTCATTCAAAAAGGTAGTGCAGCAACAAAAGGAAACAATACAAAAAATAAATACCTGCCCGGCTAGGCTCTAACTAAAAATAGAATAGGTTACCTCACCTAGAATAACAGAAATCCAAAAGCCTGTAGAATCATTCAGGACACAGCACCAAAAATATGACCTGTTTGTTTGGCACTCCAGCCAAGCTCTGCCCCCAGTCTGCTGCTGGAGGCTGACTTCTTAAGCCTCCTTGACAAGGAGACTCTCTGCAGCTGAGTCACTGCTGAAACATCCCCAAAGTGTGGACTGGAGGGTGGGTGGAATGACAGGTCCCACTACCAACCTACCTGCCTTTCCTAAAAATCCAGCCCAGTAACTGGAACTCTGAAAAAACCCTCAGCAGACAATAGTCATCTGCTGAGAAATGATCTTTCTGGAGTTTTCTCATCTCACCCACCTTAGTAGTCTGGGTGTGATGTACACCTCCATTACCTGACCAGCCATCGGCTTACAGTACAAAAACAAATTTTGCACATAGTGATACCAAATATTTCTACATTTCATAGCGCAGGATATCATTAGGTTGAGTTCACACATAGTTTTTGGTCAGGATTTTAAGGCCTCAAAATCCTGACCGAGAAGACGGCTCTCTTTGAAATCATTGGGAGCAGGTTAGTTCTTTTTTCCGGGAGCTTATTATTCCGGTTCTCGGAAAAAAGAAGCAACATGCTCATTTTTCAGACGAATTTACCTTGCGAATCCACCTGAAGACTCTCCCTCCTCCCGACAAGGCCATTCATTGGGCTTAATCCAGAGCGGAGTGTGCGACTGGATGCCAATGCACTGCACCTGCGTCAAGTTGCAGCTACCCATTTTTTGGTCTGGAAACTGGACAATTTTAAATTGGTCAATAACTTTGAATCATTATACATAAATCAATAGCGCAGACTGATTTTGAAGTCAGTATTCTAAGTTATATCCATTCTGATCCCCCAAGGCACCTCAGTGAAGTGTCAGAGTACTTCAGAGATGGACAGATGGAGCACAGTTAACACGAACTTCTGCAGTTAGTTAATCACAGAAGACAACAAAAGATGCTGAAAAGTCATTGTAAAAACTATTTTCAACAGTCAGTCAGATTTTGTAAAGCTCAGCAACTCTATTATAGTACACATGCTGTAGGGTTTTCATGAGTTATCTAGTAATTGTTTACACTTTAATTTCTTTTGTATGATTATAAATAAATTGTATTGTAGTTTTCTAAATTAACAATTTTGTGTATTTATAGGTTGTTAAACTGCAGTCTAATCTGTGGAGAGTATCAAATTCAAAAAGCATGGTAAGTATCATTTAACCCTTGCAAGCATTATCCCACTGATCACTATTTTCGCACACAATGTGCATCAACATTTAACCAATTTCCACACTGCCATTCATCCTTTGCCTAAGGTTCTTGTCTTGGATCATCCTGCTGCAACATCCTTCCTATCTTGTCCATTTAAAGGGAGTCTATCATTAGAAAACTCCTTTTTAATTAATGGCACATTGGAATAGCCTTTAAAAAGGCTGTTCTACTCCTACCTTCCATTATTTTCTTCTCCCCTCCATTTCTGATAAAAATCAGTTTCTACTATTAATGCAAATTATGATCACAGAGCACTGGGGGCGTTCCCCCTGTGCTCCGAGCAGCCCCTGCGGCATAACCTTCCACCGCTAATTGTGTTTATTCCCCTCCTCCAGAGAAGACGAAAACTGAGCATACCGATGCCTGCACTAGGCAGAAGATCCGGAGAAGAGTAAGAGGGGAGTGAACACAATTAGCTAAGGGATGGTGAAAGGTTATGACACCAGGGGTGCTTGGAGCACGAGCGAATACCCCAGTGCTCTGTGATTGTGATTTGCATAACATAAGAATCAGATTTTATTAGAAACAACGGGGAGAAGAAAAGAATGGAAGGTAGGAGTAATAGCCTTTTTTAAGGCTATTCCAACATGCCATTAGTTAAAACGGTGTTTTTCTAATGATGGACTCCCTTTCAGGCTTATGCTAATTTCACACTAGTGCTGTGCTGTATCATTCGAGTTCTTGAACAGCAGTTACATCCAGATATCAATGGACCTCATTGACTATAAAGGGGCCGGCTTGGTGTATGTGGGGTGTCTTCCATTTGAAAACTGAAAGGAATGGAGACTCCCCTGACAACCCCTCTACCCAACTACTTGCTGCTCCTCATCCCTGACCTGTTTCTCCACCATCACTGACAAAAATCTCTCCTCCCTAATCTCTAAATTCCACCTCACCTCCTTCGCGCTTGACCCGATCCAGTCACTTCTCATCCCCAAACTCACTGAAGTCATTACTCTGGCCCTAACCCATCTCTTCAACCTATCCCTGGCCAATGGATCCTTCCCCTCTGCCTTCAAACACGCCACAGTCACACCCATACTTAAGAAATCGTCCCTCAACCCTTCCCATCTCACTGCTCCCGTATGCCTCAAAACTGCTTGAGCAGAACGTCCACTCAGAACTCTCCTCCTTTCTCTCGTCCAACCTGCTCTTTGACAGACTACAGTCAGGCTTCAGACCCCATCACTCCACTGACACTGCCCTAACAAAAGTCACTAATGACCTGCTAACTGCTAAAGCCAAGCGCCATTACTCTGTCCTCCTCCTCCTTGACCTCTCCTCTGCCTTTGACACAGTCGACCACTGCCTCCTGTTAGAAATTCTCTTATCCGTTGGTATCTCAGACCTGGCCCATTCCTGGATCTTCTCATACCTCACCGACCACACATTCAGCATCTCCCACTCGCACACCAGCTCCTCACCACGCCCTCTCTCTGTAGGTGTCTCTTAAGACTCTGTCCTAGGACCCCTCCTGTTCTCCATCTACACCCTTGGCCTGGGCCAACTCATAGAATCTCATGGTTTCCAGTACCATTGCTATGCTGATGACACCCAAATATACATCTCTGGACCAGACATTACCTCTCTGCTGGCCAGAGTTCCAGATTGTTTAACAGCTATAGCCTCCTTCCTCTCCTCCTGCTTTCTCAAATTCAATATGGAGAAAACGGAGTTCATCATCTTTGCCCCAACCCATATGGCCCCTCCACACAACCCATCTATCAAAGTCAACAGAACCACACTTACCCCTGTCCCACAGGCCCGATGCCTTGGAGTAGCACTGGACCCTGATCTATCCTTCAAGTCACGCGTTCAAACCCTCAACACTTCCTGCCGCCTCCAACTCAAGAACATCCACCGAATCCGCTCTTTCCTCACCCCTGAAATGACTAAGCTGCTCGTCCAAGCCTTCATAATCTCCTGTCTAGATTACTGCAACATCCTTCTCCATGGACTCCCAGCTAACACCCTCGCCCCCCTCCAGTCCACCTTAAACTGCGCTGCTCGCTTAATCCCCCCCCCCCTCTCTTCATCAGCTGCTCCCCTCTGCCAGTCCCTCCACTGGTTACCCATAGCCCAGCGAATTGAGTTCAAGCTACTAACATTAACATACAAAGCTGTCCACAACCTGTCCCCTCCATATATCTCCAACCTAATTTCCCACTACCTGCCCACACGTAACCTCAGATCCTCCAAAGACGACCTACTCCGCTCTGCTCTCATCCGTTCCTCACACAACAGTCTCCAAAATTTCTCCCGTGCATCCCCCATACTCTGGAACTCCTTACCAAGACGCATAAGACTAACCCCCACAATAATAATTATAATAATAATAATAATACATTTTATTTATATAGCGCCAACATATTCCGCAGCACTGTACAATTAGTAGAGTTCAAATACAGACAGAAAGATACATTACAAAAAGTAATTTCACACAATGGGACTGAGGGCCCTGCTTGCAAGAGCTTACAATTTAATGGGCAGTTCACATGGAGTAAACTGGCGCGCAATCTGGCACGTATACTCGTGTCAGAGTTTGCGCGCTCAAAAAAGATCCCATTGATTTCAATAGGGATTACGATCGTATAACGCGTTATTTTACGCCCGTAATTTTGCGGCGCAAAATAACGCACATAATCCCCATTGAATCTCCATTGAAATCAATGGGATCTTTTTTGAGCGCGCAAACTCTGACACGTGTATATGTGCCAGATTGTGCGCCAGTTTACTCCGTGTGAATTCAGCCTATGAGGTAGAGGGGGTGACACAAGAGGTAGCAGGGGCGGCATTGCTTATAAGTGGTCAGACAATTTTGTAATAGAGGTTACTGACATTACGCAAACTTAAAACTTTATGAGCCGTCACCAGTCGTGTCCTTTAACATGTGGAAGGTACTTGGACATATAGTTAGTCTGAAATGGCATCATACCATGTGGGGTAATATGGGAGCTGGAACAGAGGAAGGTTAAATTTGGGGGATTCTAATGATGGTACAGGGTTTACATTAGGAAGGTTTTACATTAGGAATTGGGATAGGCCTGTCTGAAAAGATGTGTCTTTAATTTGCGCTTGAAGCTGTAGAAATTGGGCGTTAATCTGATTGTCCGGGATAGAGCATTCCAGAGAAGTGGTGCAGCTTGGGAGAAGTCATGTATGCAAGCATGGGAAGTTCTGATAATAGAGGATATAAGTGTTAGGTCATTGAGTGAACAGAGAACGCGGGTTGGGCGGTAGACAGAGACGAGGGAGAAACTGTAGGGAGGTGCGGCATTATGGAGAGCCTTGTGGATGAGAGTGATAACTTATTTTATTCTATAATGAATAGGCAGCCAATGTAGCAACTGGCACAGACCGGAGGCATCGCTTTAGCGTCTAGACTGATAGATGAGCCTGGCCGTGCATTCAGAATAGATTGTAGAGGGGAGAGTTTAGTGAGGGGAAGACCGATTAGTAAGGAGTTACAGTAGTCAAGGTGAGAATGAATCAGAGAAGACAATAAGTGTCTTTAATGTATCTCTGGTAAGGAAAGGGCGTATTCTGAAGATGTTTTTGAGGTGGAGGTGACATGAGCGTTCAAGTGATTCTATGTGGGGAGTGAAGGAAAGCTCTGCGTCAAACATGACCCTGAGGCAGCTGGCATGGTGCCTAGGAGTTATAGTAAGACCTGAGACTGCAATGGATATATCAGGGACAGATCTATTAGATGGTGGAAACAGTAGTAGTTCAGTCTTAGAGAGATTTAGTTTCAGAAGAGCGAAGACATGATATTTGAGACAGCAGAAAGACAGTCGCTGGTGTTCTGTGTTAGTGCAGGGGTGATGTCACGGGAAGATGTGTATAATTGGGTGTCATCAGCATAAAGATGGTACCGGAAGACAAATCTGGTGATGGGTTATCCAATGGTGGCTGTGTAGAGAGAGAAGAGCAGGGGGCCTAGGACCGAGCCCTGAGGAACCCCAACAGCAAGGGAAAGAGGGGAGGAAACAGAGCCCGCAAATGATACACTGGAAGTGCAGTCTGAGAGATCCAGGAGAGGAGAACCAGGAGAGCACAGTGTCGTTGAGGCCAACTGAGCGGAGTATAGTGAGGAGGAGTTGATGGCCAACAGTGTCAAAAGCTGCAGAGAGGTCCAGAGGAATAAGAAGAGAGAAGTCACCATTAGATTTAGCCATTAGGAGATCATTGGAGACTTTTGTGAGGGCTGTTTCAGTAGAGTGCAGAGAGCGGAAACCAGATTGTAAGGGGTCAAGCAGAGAGATAGCGGATTAAACGAGAATAGACCAGGCGTTCCAAGATTTTACAGATGAAGGGGAGGTTAGAGACCGGTCGATAGTTAGCAGCACAAGACGGGTCCAGGGAGGGTTTTTTCAATAGCTGGGTTATAACAGCATGCTTGAAGGAGGATAGGAAGATTCCAGAAGAGAGAGAGAGGTTAAATATTTTAGTAAGGTAAGTAGTGACAGCAGGCGACAGAGATTGGAGAAGGTGTGAGGGGAAGGGGTCACTACTGTAGGTTGTAGGGCGAGATGAAGAAAGTAGCTGAGAGACTTCCTCTTCTGTAGCAGGTTCAAAGGATGAGAATGGACTGTCTGAAGTGCGGTTGTTGAGGGGATCATTACTATGGTAGGTGTGGGAATCAATGCCACCGGGGGATTGGGCAGTTATTTCCTGACGGATCTTACCAATTTTATCATTGAAATAAGTGGCCAGGTCATCAGCACTAAGGTCTGTGAATGGCGTCTGCACCTTGGGTGTGAGTAAGGAGTGAAAAGTTTTAAAATCTGCAGGTGAACGTGATTTTCTCCACAGACGTTCGGCACACCTAGAGCACCGCTAAAGAAAACTTGTCTGTGGCGTGTGCCAGGGTTTCTGCCTCCTATGTGGGACTTTACGAGTGGAGGGGGGAGCCACCTCATCCAATGCATTTTTAAGGGTTTGATTATAGTGACTGGTGGCCAGATTGGGACAGGAGATTGAAGAGATGGGGGACAGAGAGGACTGTAGAGTATCTGAGAGGTGCTGGGTGTCAATAGCATGCAAATTCCTATATGTGTGATGGGTAGGTGTATCTTGTGAAGGGGAGAGGGCACTGATGGTGAGACACAGAAGATTATGATCAGAGAGTGGCAGAGAAGAGTTAGTAAAATTAGAAACTGTAAACTGGAAGACAAGATCTATCGTGTTGCCATCTACATGTGTGGCGGAAGAAGAACATTGTGAAAAACCAAAAGAGCTGGTTATTGAGAGAAACTGTGAGGCAGCTGGGGAGTCAGGGGTGTCAATAGGTATGTTAGTCACCCATGATGAGAGTAGGAATTTCACTGGATAAAAAGTGGGGAAGCCAAGAAGCAAAGTGGTCCAATAATTGGTAGGGTGAGCCAGGTGGACGGTAGATCACGGCTACACGTAAGGAGAGTGGACGGAAAAGTCCGATAGCAAGGACTTCAAATGAGGGGAATGTGAGTGAGGGTACCGGTGGAATGGCCTTAAAAATGCACTGTGGCGACAGAGGTAAGCCTACCCCACCACCCTGCCTATTATCAGGCCTAGAGGTATGTGAGAATTGTAGGCCACCATGAGACAGAGCAGCAAGGGAGGCCGTATCTGACTGCTGGATCCAAGTTTCAGTAAGGGCAAGCAGGCTGAGGGATTTACTAAGGAAGAAGTCATTAATGTATTCTAGTTTGTTACACACTGAGCGAGCGTTTCAGAGAGAGTAGGTAAAAGAGACAGGAGAGAGATGAGGAGAAGGAACAGGCTTCAAGAAGGCCCTGAAGACTCACCTATTCAGGAAGGCCTACAACCTCCAATAACAGTAGCACCATACCACCATCTGAACTGTCTCCCCCTCTCCTTCTGTCTCTACCCCCCTTCCCTCATAGATTGTAAGCCCTCGCGGGCAGGGCCCTCTACCCCACTGTGCCAGTCGGCCACTGTTAGTTTTATATCTGCCTGTATAATTTGTGTACTGTATGTAACCCCCAAATGTAAAGCACCATGGAATTAATGGTGCTATATAAATAAACAATAATAATAATTAGTACAGTGAATACATACGTTAAATGACTTGAAGAGAATTTACATAACTAAGCACACAACAATGGGAAACGGCCAGATCCTAGACCAGATCAGAATAATAAAGGTAACAGAAGAATAGCCTTTCTTAAAGAGGTTGGCCACTTTCAGACCAATATTGACAAACAAATGTACAATAAAAAGTTGTACAATTTTCCAATACACTTTCTGTAACAATTCCTCACGGTTTTCTAGATCTCGGCTTTCTGTCATTCATTCTGTTACGTCTAGAGGATAAAACTCTGACCATGGTCATGTGATTTACAGTCCATGGTCATGTGATGAGCACACAGGTGCCGCTCGTTATAGTCACAGCACAATAATCAGACATCTGCCTGGTAATCAGGTGCAGCCTGTGAGTTGATGCTGCTTGTTTTCCTCTCCTCCTTGCTTCGGCATTCCTCAGAGTTCAACACTTGCTTCCTTTTTAAACTTGCACAATAACATCCACTCTTATTGGAACATCCCATTCCTGTTTTTGATTATTTATTTTCTTGCGTTATCTGGAATGCTCTACCCCAGGCAATTAGATTTGTATCAATGCCCTAACACACATCTTTTTAGGCAGGCTTCTCACACTACCTGATCATACTTCTCTACGTTTCCTCCCAGTAAGTAACAGTTTCTCAACCTGAGCTATACTTTCTACTTTATTCCTTAGAAGTTAACCCCCACCATTCAAAAACTACCCTTCACTTAGCTTAGTATTTGTACATTCACAGATACCAGCTGGTGACTGACTCCTACAGCTTCATTTATATTCTGTTATTTATTAAGATAGCTGGACCATTGCCATAAAATAACACTTTTTACCTGTTGTCACCTGTCGCCCTCATTCCTGTTGTTTGATATGTTATTCATTTTGTTACACTGATATTGACTGCTCATGTACACCTTCATTTGTAAATAGATTTTATTTATTTATTTATTTTATTTTTTTTTTACAGACTCCAAGCCATACACCTGCCAGCAAACCCACAATTACTCCCACAGAAGAGATTTCCAACACAGAAAAGAATTCAGATGAACCCATCCTTGGTTCACAGAAAGAAGCTCCAGCTTATTCTTGTGATTTAAGCACAACGTCTGAAAGCATAAAGATGCATATTTCAGTCATGAACTTACTGTTATGGCTAACTCTATTGACCTTACCTTGTCTTATTTACTGGATAAAAAATTTCAGGTATGTTTTTGATTGACAGAATCATGTGTTCTATTGTATTCTGGTTACTTGTTAGATATCAAAAGGCAGCCACGAAAGAAGCACTCCAGCATATTTTTTTTGTATACATATGGTGCAACTACAGTCAGTAGTCGTCACAGCTTTGGTTTGGCTATTGCAGCATGGTCATGAATATCACACTAAGATACGCCTCCCTAGTCACGTGACGTCTGACGTCAGTCAGGTGCTTCAGATTACAATAGTATAAGCTTCCCCTGATCACCCACCGCTTTTATCACTGTTATAAGAGCGCGGGGTAATCGGAAGAAAGTTTAAGTAAAACACTAAAGGGACATGAAGGGAGCTGCGTGGGACAGGAGTATAAAAGCGGGACTTTCCCACTAAATGCGGGATGGTTAGGAGCTATGAAAATGTGTCTAATTTGTCAAAATGTGCCTAAAATTGTTATAAATAGATGAGGGCTATATAAATTGGCAAATCAGATTGTAGGAAAACCAAATATATGCAACTAGTACAGTATTTTAGTTTCCTTTTTATAAAGTTTTTTTTCTTCCTACTAAAACAACAAATTCCTGCAATAACATGTATATCAATTATTTAAAAAAAAACACATTACTGCTACTGTGGAATAAACGAGTATATTTGACCATAAAAGTAAGATATTGAATATGCAATTTCAAATTTTAAACCCTATTTCATGCCTTGTTGTATTAGTCTATGATGAGATTTTGGTAGTTATAGCATCATGGCCTCCTTTAAAGAGGACCTTTCGTGACTTCCGCCAAATTGAATTCTTTGCGTCCTCAATAGATGTTGCTCCACTGATGCTGCTGCAGTTGGAAATTTTTTCCTCCCACTGTTCCCAAGCAGTCCGTGCAGTTACTTTCACCAGGGTTATACACTCTGCTTTCCAGTGGGCAGACATTATCTTTGTGCTTCAATCCAGAACTGCCAGTCTGACAACAGACAGCATAACAGTGTTAAAATTAAAAGAAATGAATACTCAGGACTGGTGATGGACCACAGAGGAAAAATTCCAGAATCAGCGGAGCCACACCTACTGAAGTATGCAGAGAGTTGATGCTGGTGAAGGTAATGAAAGGGGTGCCTGCGTTTTCATGAAAATTGAAATAAGGGAATGGTCCTGCTGGGCAAACTGTTCTATGGCTCCATAAGCCTTCAGACATGGTGTCTTCATCAGTGCTGTGAGGAAAATCAGTTCCTCCCCTCCTACTTAGTTATGTCATATTATGGGCCAGTTATACTGAGTCCTTTCTCATAAAACTAAATATCAATCTGCTCAAATCCTTGTACTGCGTTTTCCATGTGATCGATCCCCTTAAAGGTGATCACAGAGCACTTCCACTGTGCTTGCATCATGGCCTAAATAAGTATGATGTCAATAAGAATATTACTCCACTGGACACCAAACCAAAAAATGTATTCCTTCCTGAATACCAGGAATACAGCTCCCATTCCCTATTGTATCTGTAACTGCCAATTTATCTGATTTTAGGACACCCAGAAATCCAATTTTTAACACTGAAATTCACATGTTTACAACAACTATAGAGCCCAAGATAGGGTAGGGGACTTCTGAAGTGATATCCCACCTTACAGCCTGACTCATATCCTCATAGCCTTTATTTGATCATAGTTTATGCCGACTACCGAGGTAATTTAATATAGGTAAACGGGTGATTTTCGACATAACCAAGAAAGATCAAAAGAATTTCATACTCTACCTGACCGTACTATGGGATTAATAGTGAAAATGCTGCTGACAGGTTTCCTTTAACTCCATAGATTCCATGATTTATAGTGATCACAGCATATATTAATTGGTTGGAGAGAGAGCGAGAAGAGATTTCTTCTTTCACCCTTTTAGCCCCCCTGCAATGAGATTGCAGGGTGATAAGGTGCGGCCATGGTAGCCAAGAGACTTAACAAATCCATACATTAAACAAGACCCAATATTGTAGGCATCTAGTAAAATATACAATATGCAGCAGAACAGAAGTATTACAGTATTTGGACAGGCAATGAAGCTATCCTATATTTAAGTCCCTATTTCATCATCAACTGATTGAAAACACAGTTGGCATATTAAAGTGCAGCTGTTTCCAATCCCCACTGATATCATCTCTGAAAATAATAAAGGTAGAACTGAGAATCTGGTCTTTCTTATAACAGAAAAGATGCACTTTTCTACTTCTTATAGTGGCTGATATAAAGGTTTGAAGTGACGTCCCCTCCCCACCACCCCAACTCTTAGCATCCCTGTGTTATAAGAGCCTGTACACCGGTACTTAAGTGAAAAGCAATGAGAGAAACAAGGCAAAGAATACGGGAAAAAAAAGTGGATTTCAGTGCAGGATTTCACAGAAAAAAGCCAAAATCTTTTAATAAAAGTATATAAAATGTATTAATGACACAAATACTGCCAGAAAATCAAAAGTTTGAAAGTTTAGGTATGCCTAAAAGGGGTTGCTCTGTTGTATCAAATATTATTTTCCAATACACTTTGTGTATCAATTGCTCATGTTTTTTCTAGATCTCTGCTTGCAGTCATTCTTTGTTTACCTCCTGTCCATGGTCATGTGATGAATACACAGGTGCACAAGCCTGGCACCTATGTGTGTATTGCATGACTATGGACTCATTTTTATCCATCTGAAGTAAAGCTGGTTGTACAGTGCGTTTTGTTTTTTTTTGTGTGTTTTAAAAATATATATATTTATTTAAATAATTAAATTGTATGTCTGTAGATATTTCTATAGGATTATTTGATAATTTTTTCATTTCTAATTGTCTAGAATTAATATTCAACTGGATCCTGATCCTTTAAGAGTTTTGGCCATTCTACTCATTTTCATAGTAGAAATTCTGATGAATTCTACTGTATTATCAGTGAAGTCCAGGTAAATATATGAATGTCTAATACAGAGGTTATTTATAATACTAAGATTTTGTTTTTATAATTTTATGTAAAGACAGCATATGAAGCTAAGGATAAGTAATCACAATACTGTATGAAGACCTGTATGTATATAAAATGTGAGACACATCTTGTTGGGCTGGCATGAGTCCTCTCTTGATCAATATGTATCTCAAATTTTATTATAGTAAGCCAGCAATTCATAACAGGGTGTCAGTAACGGCGCCATGACTCTATTTGCATCCTGAGGGCATGAATGGAATTGAATTTGATAGTGAAGCAAGAAGCCATTAGTTGCAGAGGGGTCTGTAGGAACAAGGATTATTAATTATTACTGTTTGTTGTGTATGGTTTGTTGGTCCACTGTGGAGCCTTATAATACTGTGTTTCTGAGCCACTGTGGGGTATTTACACTGCATGTGGGCAATTGGAGATATTGTACGATGTGTGGGGTAGTCCACTTACTGTGTGTTTGGTGAACTTTATAATTTTACAACTGAAACAAATTTATTTAAGGACCTTTCATGTCTTCTGATATGACTTATGTACTGCTGTGAAGCTGAAGTGCACTGAAATAAGCAGCTATTTTTTTGTCTCTTGACAAAAATTGTTTGATAGGGGTTAGGGGCGTTGCATAACATGGATGGGCTCTGTTTCTCTGCAGAAAAAAGCTGCCCATCTACATTCCCTTTGCTCTCTCTTACTCAGACCAGAGGAGACCTGTAATACGTCTGCCTGTCTAACAGTAGAGCTAGTACACTTGGCTTCACACTAGCTGGGAGACTAGCACTATCAAACTCCCTCCAGAGTTCTCCTACATCCATCTTATTGGGGCTGATGAAGGAAATATTGTACTAGCAATCATCCCACTCATCCCACAATAAAAATGCATGGGCAGTAACACCTTTCATATACTATTACAGCTAATAGATAGTGGGAAGAATATGCAAATCTGTCTCCCAAGATGTAAACAGGGAGACAGTGCCTCTGTCATGCTGCCCTCTATGGGAAGCACCCTGAACATCATGCCCGACTTTCCCAGAAGTCTTTACTGCATAATGCGTAAGGCAGGTTGGTTATAACCCGTTGTTGATAATTACGGGGCTGCAACCCACTGCCAGGTTGCAGGAAGAGGAGTTAGAGAAGCAGGAATTTAGACTGTAGACCAGTCTGTAGCTTTGGAGGAATTAAATTAAGGGAAGCACAAAAATGTCCAAGGTCAGTGGGGAACGTAGTGTTGCAGATTTGCCATTGTGCAAGTCAAAGGTTGAAAGCCACAAAGAGACTGCATTGAAATGTGCAGGTGAGCTGCAACAAATCTTACCCAATTTCAGATGTGTTTTGCTGTGATGATTTTACAAAAGAAACCACTATGTGAATTTTCTTACAGACAGTTGTTTTCAGTGTGTGGGGTTGTGTGTAGCCTAAGCCTATCACTCTAAGGGTCCATTCACACTGAGAAAAATGGCGCTGAATTTGGTGCTGAATTTCAGCGCTGAACAATAAAGGCCTCCCATTGACTTCAATGGGTTCCTTTTTCTGCTAGCAGAAAAAGCTAGTTAGCTAGTTCTAGCAGACAAATGAACCCATTGAAGTCAATGGGAGGCTTTTTTTCAAATTCAGCACCATTTTCCTCCGTGTGAATGGACCCTTAGACTCGCTGTATGAACATACAGAAAAGCACATTTTATGTAATTTATCAGGGCTTCATAATTTCACTATAGATGTGTGCTCAAATAGCACTTACTGGGTGTTTATTGAATGGATATTTTTACTTGAACATGTCAATACAATTGATGGCCAGAAAAGGTGTACAAAAATTTTTATGATGAAAATCTTTGTTCTTGCTGTAATTTGTGGTTTCTCATTATCTGTTCTGCTCTGCTCTTTTTCAGCAAACTCTTGAAGATTACAGCTCGGCTTCAGCTCCTTTTTTCAGTTTTAGTAGTGGCCTTTGGACCTCTTCATTTATACAGAGTACCCTATTTTATAACTTTTTCTCTTTTTCTATATTCATTGTCATGCTTTATATAATTGTTCAATTGTTGTTGGAGTCTACACATAGGTTTCTGAAACCTGATAAATAAATATTCTACTAATTTCTAGAATTTGAAATATGATGGCCATTTTTCTAGGATTAGATATTAGCAGATTAATAAATTCTTATAAAAATGTTAAAAGTAAAACTTTTAGCTATTGATGAAAATTTAAGTACCTTTAAGTAAACTACACCTATTGTTTATAGTAATAGGTTGTTTTTTTAAGTTTTTTGAATTGCACAGTCCATATTATAGTTTTAACCTAATTTAAATGCAACAAGGTGTATTTCATTGGTTTACGGTGTTCTGAAAAAAAGTATCAAAAATGTGTAAATGCAACACCATTTGTGCCTTGAAGGGGACCTGTCGGCTCCGACCATGTATGTATTCTCTTTATCTGTCTAACACGCTCACAATTGTTGGAAGATTGAAATTGTGTAGTGGGAACACTCAAAAAACTGTGATATTGGATAGAGCGCCACTGGTGAATTAGTAACTAATTACCTAAGAAGAGTGAAAAATGAGCTAAAAAAGCTTTATTGGTTCCAAATTGACAGAAAAATGGCTATGTGTTTTGATGTCGGTCTGGCGTCTTCCTCAGGCCAATTAAAGGTTTTTCTTACTATCCCACCATCTTATATCAATCGTTAAACTGTTCCCAGGACAGAAATTCTTATTCTTCAAGAGCAGTGAGCATTATTGGATGTGTTGGCGCCCAGAAGGGTGTTCTTTTTAATGAACGTTTTCACTTGTCTCTTTTCGTTAAACTTGGTAAAAGAGAGTAAAGAGAGTTTCAGTGGAAAAGTGGGAGACGAGAACAAGGGAATACCATTGGCAGGTGGGATAGCTTCTCCCATGTATTGAACAGTTCAATATAATAATGAAAACATTCATTAAAAGAACACCCTTTTAGGCGCCAACACATATCAATCCACTGGTGCTCACTGCTCTTGAAGAATAAGAATTCCTGTCCTGGGAACAGTTTAACAATGGATAGAAAAAGGTGGGGTAGTAAGAAAAACCTTTAATTGGCCTCAGGAAGACACCAGACCGGCGTCGAAACGCGTAGCCATTTTTCCGTCAATTTGGAACCAATAAAGCTTTGTTTTTTTAGCTCATTTTTAGTTAATAATTCACCAGTGGCACTCTATCCAATATCCCGTTTTTTTCAGTGTTCCCTTTGCATGTTACACCCCCTACCAGGTGGGTGCCTGGTTAAGAACTGCAACTGTTTTTATCAAGTCCTCTTTGAGTCTCTCCACACGGGTGCCAGGTTATCTTTTGTTGTTTATCTGAAATTGTGTAGTAACATACCCAGTTCATAACTATCCAAACATCCAGCAATTTAGTTTATTAATAAACTTCAAGGAGGGATAACAAAAGAACGGTACTACACACAACTATTGAGGAATATGCTCTAGAATTATTCCAGGCAGAATACAATTATTATTATTAACTAATTGTGATATTTAACTGTTCACGTGTTTGCCTTACAAAGGAAGTGGAACTATGCATTTATAAAGTACATACACATTCAGATAAATTAAATTTACATGGTACAAATTGTGTATATACAGCAAAATTAATTCCTGACTAGAGGATAATGCGGTCTCATGAAAAAAATATTGCCTTCCCCCTCCTCTTCCTCCTTTCATAGCTTTTCCTTATTGTTATATATTAACATTAACAGTCTTTTGCTGCAACAAGTTTAGCCACAGTACCTGGGTGGCAGACCAATTTTTTTTTATTTGTTTGATATGACTTAGTTCCAGGACTAAAATGCTGGTCTTTTGCATGAGTTTTCTCTCTAGATTTTAGGATTGTCAGAGACTCCAACGCAGATGTGAATCTGGCCTTGGGCACCATTCACAAGACTCTCCAATCTGTAGGCATAATGCTCTAGAGTAGGAGCAGAGTAATGTATAGATTTGTGGATAAAGATGCATTATAAGGCTGGTTTTCCTCTACCGAGTTTTGAACATGAAACTCAGTCCATGTGTGGGCTAGTGCTACATAAGGCAATTAGTTCATAATCTGATGTTAGTAAGATAAGGTAGGGTAATAAAGCTAAGGTCAAGGGGGTGGAGTCATCTGGAGTTGATCTGATAGAGAGATTGCCAATGATCTGAATTTTATCATCAGTTTGAATTCCCAGATTTTTCTCTCTCATTCTTGATGAGACGTTTTAGTGTCAGGACTTTTAAGTCAGACAAGCTGTGGTCTGGCCCAGAGAAGTGATTTCCTGTGGGGTCTCCATTTGAAACTTTTGTATGCCTACGTAAATCCATCCTGGCCTGCAGTTTTTGTTTTATTTCTCAAATGTAAATTTCTTCATTATGGCATATTTTACAATTCCATCTGACATTTTTTTAAAAAGAGAAAAGATAAGTAGCAAATATTGGAAGAAAAATACAGAGAAAATTTATGCCACGCCATGTGCATTTACGTCTCCTGCTTCTACCTGCTAGAGATTCCTGGTGGCAGCTGCAGAGAAGACTGATGCCAAAAGGAATAGCCTGCGATGTGTCCCAGAAATGTCACAAGACCTTCTTCGCTTATTAATCTAATTAATTGTGATATTTCTGACCACAACTGCCTAGCTGTTTCTGTGTTTACCAGTTGATCGCATTGTAGGAGATATAGAAAGGGATCTGGTGACAGTTTGGACAGGAGAGGAAATGGTAGGCATCCTTGTCTACTACAAAGAAAACTGTCTAGTGTAAGTATTCTTACCATTAACTGTAATGGCCATGTAGGAGTCTGTGTATGGTAGTGTGATATGCTTCTAGAAGATCTGCAGACAAGTTAGTGTGGCATGCAGATATGTCCATGAAACTGTATTAAATGCCTTCTCTGACTCAAAACTGATTAACAGAGACAGAAATATTGTATTGTACTGTTAATTCTTTTACAAACTATACTGATCTCACTTCTCATTTTTTGTCAATTTATTTCTGTTCCATGAAAAATTTTAATAAACACTCAAATTGGTCAATATTGTCAAAATCCGTAGGACAACAATAATAATAGGAAATATGTGAAATATTTCATTCATCACCACCTATTTGGAAATGGAGTATAGTCTTCTCCGGGTCCTCAAAGAGAAGAGTCCAGCCATTGTGCTGAAGTTGTAATTTCACTGGATATTGCAATTGGAAACAAGGGTCGTTAACCAGACACATGAACATGGCGAGTCCCATACAACATCCCTCTTCCTTATCCAGCTTTCCTAATCTCCTTTGTCATTTCTATGCTGAGAGGTGACATTATCCTGTAGGCCATAACATGAGGGTACCATAGAACAACCTGCCATGACATATTAAGTCTTTATTCCACCAACACAGTGGAGTTGGGTCTTGGGTCAGATCTTCACCATGTCTAATGTCCTTACCCTAGTTGTACTTGAGATTTGGTGCTATCTGTCAGTCTTCTGGATCAAAGCTAAGCAATCCAGCCTTCTATTCTTTAGCATTTTCAGGGTGGCGCGTCAAGCATGACTCTCCAGAATGCAGAGACCTTGGCATTAGAGACACTGGCTGCAGGTCACATTTGTCATGTGAGTTAGCCCTTGGCCTCTTAAAGGGGTTGTCCCATCACAAGGATCCTATCTATACTGCTTGATAATGTGGATGTAAGACTATTCCTAAATACATTGCTTCTGCAAAACTGCTTTGTTTGTCCACTCTCTTACTTTATTCTTTTTTTTTTTTTTGACACATCCCTTGACTTATCTGGTCATAAGTCAAGTGATGTACCTGCTGCTCTGAGGGAGGAGGGGCTAAGTGCACGGGAGAGAGCCTGGAGGGGGGGGGGTAGTTTACACTTTGGGGGGAAGGCACAGGTGCCTGCAACATTGCTATGCTCCTGCCCTGCATGAAGCCAGCAGCGGCAGGAGTGATGCTGTTATTCCAGAGCATCGCTCCTGCCGCTGCTGGCTTCATGCAGGGCAGGAGCATAGCGATGTTGCAGGCACCTGTGCCGGCGTCTAACCCTCCCCGGCATCCGCCTCTCTATTACAGCGGATGCCGGGTCTGTATTCGCATTGTGATGGCTAGACTGGTCTCACCATCTATGAGCGTGCACGCAGGGTCAGCGGCATCTCGCCGCTGGCTTTGCATATGTAACCCCGCCCACCAATGACGCAACAAAGCAGGAAGACAGAAGATTTTAGAGCAACGAAGACTGGTGAGTGTGCGACGTGGGAATACCCCTTTAAGTTTGTTGGGTCACCCTGGGTGTATGCGTCATTTCCATCATCATAATGTGTTAATTACAATAAACAGGAAATGTTACATTTAACATCAGTTTCAGTACAATCGGAGGACATAAATTATCACCCAGTTCCACTGAGAGTGAAGATTTCTCTGCCACATTCTAGCACACTTAAATGTCCAAGATTAGTCCCCAGTACTGTTACATATCTGATACTTCCACTTTCTTCAGCCCCCTCTCCACAATCCAATCAAGATACACATGGGCAATGAGCAAATAGGTTTAACGCCTCCACTCCTGGTAGTTTGTCATGTGTTTGTTTTTTCCTGGAATTATGTCCTCAGAAGTCTCAAGTTCAGGTCAGAACAAGGTCATCTAAGCACCAGTATCTGTTTGTCCTTTGTCTTATCAGTCCCATGAAGGCCATCTTAAGTTACTTCCAAACAAGAGATTGAAAACATAGTTGGGGAGAGTTGGGGACTGTTTGCAGTATGTCTTAGACCAAATAGCACTGACACTGCCTTGGTAGGCTGATGAATACTTTTTCAAGTATTTTAGCAGTCTTTAAATGCAAGGGTTAATTACTTAAAGGGGTTCTATCATAGGGAAAAGTCATTTTTAGCTAAGCACATACTTGCATAGCCTTTAGAAAGGCTATTTCACACCTTTTGTATGTAAATCGCCTCAGTAGTTTTTGAATGAGGCCGTTATTATTCATATGCTAATTAGCCTTCTCCGTGCGCTCCGCAACTGTCTGTGTACATCCTCTGTTACTCTCTATGTGTATGAGAGCAAAGAGGCTGATGATGACTCGTCTCACACACAGAGAATAGCAGAGGGTGCTCACAGAAACTTCTGGAGTGCGCGGAGGAGGCTAATTAGCATATGAATAAAAACTGCCTTACATACTGCCATGCAATTCTGTTGGATATTTGTACACATTACTCACTACACATGCACTTTTGACTCTGCTACCACACTTCCTTACAACTCTCCTATTGCACTAGGATACATAGGAATGAAGTGGCCTCACAATAGCTGCCATCAACCACCAGTATTCCCAAACCACTCACAACAATAGCAAACAGAAGGATAACAAGCCTAAGGGGGTGTTCACATTACCGTTGGTAGTGTCCCTTGCTAGCGTCTGTTACAAAATGTTAAGAGACTAACAGAACTACAACCTAACAAGGGGTGAATTGTCCACGATAGATAGATAGATAGATAGATAGATAGATAGATAGATAGATAGATAGATATGCTAAAAGCAAAATCCCAAAGGACGTTGCCAACACCCCCACCCCCGACAATCCAGATAGTAGGGCTCCCATACAAATAATGATGATAATAGGAGACCCAAGAGACTGGAAGGAGTCTATATTCGTAATCCTAGTATAGGTGCTTATCATACAATCAGTCTAGACTACTGAGTGTGCAAAGGAATGCACCCAAAGGTTAATTATAGACTCTAACACAGATGAATTCTCAATAAGTGTTGAATGTACTGATGAAATGATATAACAGAGCACAAGGTGTAGCCTATACGCTAACGGTGGTCTCCAGTGGGGTCAAATATTGATTCTCATGGCTAGAGTGTTGGGCATAGATGTGAGTGATTTGGAATGTCTTAGAACTCTGGAGAGCTTATTCCTTGAGAGCCAGGGCTTGGTTGAGTCATATCAATTTACTGAACTCAGACCTAGGATTTGAACAAAACCACCACTATGTAATACTTGGTGTATTGATATATTTGAGAAGCTGGTGTTGAGGAAACTAGAGGCCCTGTCCAAAGAGTTTGTTTATAAAAGGAATAATCCCAATGTCTGCACTCCGGTCTCTGGAATCTGACGAGTCAGCGGTGATAAAACCCAGACAAAGGGGGGAATGTGGCCATGATGGACCGTGACACTATGGACCGTCTCCATCTGTGAGAATATAATCTCAGATGTGGTGAACTATGAAGTTCTTTCATCAGACCCCACTGTGACATACTGCACACAACTGAAGCATATCTTGGACCTGGCCAAATCCAGAGGCTTCATCTCTAACAAGGAGTGCGAATACATGTGCTCTTCCTGTCCCTGGGTCCCTACATTCTATTGTTTACCCAAGGTATATTTTGAGTATTCACTCCTGAAGGGCTGCCCCATTGTCTTGGGCATTGATGGGTTAACACAGGGGTCAGTGTTTATATTAATCAGATCTTACGCCCGTTCACTCTGGCCCTCCCCTCAAATGTCTGGAACACCATGGATGACACTTTCCAGTCTTTTGGGTCCCTCTTATCATTATTTATATAGGAACCCTTCTCTTTGGGTTGTGAGTAGAGATGAGCGAGTACTGTTCGGATCAGCCGATCCGAACAGCGCGCTCACATAGAAATGAATGGGCGTAGCCGACACGCGGGGGGTTAAGCACGCCGGCTACGTCCAAGCAGAAGTACCAGGTGCATCCATTCATTTCTATGGAGCGTGCTGTTCGGATCGGCTGATCCGAACAGTACTTGCTCATCTCTAGTTGTGAGTGAGGCGTTGATGTTGTCCTTTGGGATTTTGCTTTTAGTATATCAATAAAAGTTATATGTCAAATCTACTAGACTAAGGGCGGGTTCACACCTGCGCCCGATCTCCGTTTTCAGATTTCCGTCTTCTGCCGACAGAAGACGATATCCAGCCGTGAGCGCTTGTGAGCGTTTTGTGCTCTCTGTGGCGAAACCGGTTTTTTTTAACCGAACACACAGTCCTGCATGTCCGACTTTGTGTGGTTAAAAAAAAAAAAACGGCTTTGCTGCGGAGAGCACGAAATGCTCACAAGCGCTAACGGCCGGACACTTTCAAAACCCATTCAAATGAATGGGTTTGAAAAATGATTGCAGGTTTCCCTCTCCTGTCCAGTTTCAGGCAGGAAACGGAAACCTTCAAAACGGAGAGCGGGGCGCAGATGTGAACCCTCCCTAACAGAACTGTGATAAATTCATTAAAATTCCATTGATTTCAATGGGGTTTTATCTGTTGTTGTTATCTATCTGGTGCTAATGTGTCTTTTGTTTTGGTTTTGTTTTGTTTTTTTTAACCCCTTCCCGCCGATGGCATTTTTAGATTTTCGTTTTTAGTTTGTGACTCCCCTCCTTCTAAACCCCATAACTTTTTTATTTCTACGCTCCCAGAGCCGTATGAGGTCTTAATTTTTGCGGGACAAATTTTTCTTCATGATGCCACCATGGGAAGCAGGAAAAAAATTCAGAATGGGGTGGATTTGAAGAAAAAATGCATTTCTGTGACTTCCTTACGGGCTTTGGTTTTACGGCGTTCACTGTGCAGCCAAAATGACATGTCCCCTATATTCTGTGTTTTGGTACGGTTCCAGGGATACCAAATTTATATGGTTTTATTTACATTTTGACCCCTTAAAAAAAATCCAAAACTGTTAAATTTTGTTTTTCTAAAAGTCGCCATATTCCAACGGCCATAACTTTTTTTTTTATACGTAAGTGTACGGGGATGCATAGGGCGTCTTTTTTTGCGGGGCCGGGTGTACTTTTTAGTTCTACCATTTTCGGGAAATGTTCTTGCTTTGATCACTTTTTATTCAAATTTTTATCAGAATGAAAAAACGGCGGTTTGGCACTTTTGCTTATTTTTCCCGCTACGGCGTTTACCGAACAGGAAAAATATTTTTATAGATTTCTAGAGCGGGCGATTTCGGACGCGGGGATACCTAACATGTATGTTTCACAGTTTTTAACTACTTTTATAGGGGGGTGATTTGAACTTTTAATACTTTTTATTTTATTTTTTTACTTTTTTTTTTTTTTTTGCGCATTTATTAGACCCCCTAGGGGTGTTGAACCCCAGGGGGTCTGATCACTAATGCTAATGCATTGCAAAAAAATCATCCTTTCTTTTGCCGGCTGCATAGACCAGCCTGCAAAAGAGAGAATTTGCAGACAAGCCTGGGAGCCTTGTAAAGGCTCCCAGCTGTCATGGCAACGTGATGTCGGCCCTGGAGCAGGCTCCAGGAGCCGGCGATCCCAGGCAAAATGGCGGCGCCCATGCGCCGCCGGGAAAATGGCGCCTTTGACCGCGGCGCCGGAGGGGTTAATGCCTCCGATTGGTCCGGGGACCGATTGGAGGCATTAGAGCCGGTTGTCTACTGCTTAAAGCAGTAGACACCCGGCGGCTATGGCGGCCGCCCGGCTCCCTGGCGGTCGCCATAGTTACAGACCCGACATGCGCCGTACTATCACGGCGCATGTCGGGAAGGGGTTAATGGACACAATCAGATTGGACATTCACCGGTAGTGTGAGTGCCCTCTAAGTGATATTTACCCTTTGGAATTTTAGATTTTATATACACACAAAAAGATACAGTGCATAGAAAAAAATGGATCAAAGACATATACATGCAAACAATATAACAAGGAGTGACAAAGAACAGACCTGATTTATGTATGCTATGCATGACAAGAGATGCCAAACCCCTTTTTTTTAATATATATATATATATATATATATATATATATATATATATATATATATATATATATATTATTAGCAGTCCAGGCATACTAAACAGATTGAATTATACTTCATTCCCCAGATTCATTACTTGGGCCTCTTATTAATATCAAACATCCTTAATTTTGAGGTTCCTATTTTGTTTGCATTCCCCAGCCATCTTTTGATGCATGGATGGTCATAAAACATAAATATGGCAGACATGCCTTTGATGTCATCATTTTGTCTTAGTTTGGTATTAGTTTTGGCTTGGCTGGCTTCCACACACACAAATGGAGTTGGGCCATCTGGTTCACTAGCCACACACACCAAAGGCTTGCTAATGAATGGCTGTCTGTACGGAGTTCACATCCTGTGACTTATCCGACCATCTGTATCCTGTCGTTTGGTTAGTAATTACCTTGCAAATTCCAGAACTATGACCAGAACTCTTCCTAGACCTGGCTGTCCAGCCAAACTGAGCAATTGTGAGAGAAGCTTGGACAGATAAAGTTAGCCTGAAAAGACATCATATCATGTGGGGTAATGTGGGAGCAGGGACAGAGGAAGGTTAAATTTTGGGGATTCTAATTCTAGTATGGAGGGTTTACTTTAGAAATTGTGATAGGCCTGTCTGAAAAGATGCGTCTTTAGTTTGCATTTGAAACTGTAGAAATTGGGAGTTAATCTGATTGTCCGGGGTAGAGCATTCCAGAGAAGTGGTGCAGCTCGGGAGAAGTCTTGTATACGAGCGTGGGAGGTTCTGATAATAGAGGATGTAAGTGTTAGGTCATTGAGTGAGCGGAGAGCACGGGTTGGGTGGTAGACAGAGATGAGAGAGGAAATGTAGGGAGGTGCGGCATTATGGAGAGCCTTGTGGATGAGAGTGATAACTTTATATTTTATTCTATAATGAATAGGCAGCCAGTGTAGCGACTGGCACAGACCAGAGGCATCGCTGTAGCGTCTAGACTGATAGATGAGCCTGGCCGCTGCATTCAGAATAGATTGTAGAGGGGAGAGTTTAGTGAGGGGAAGACTGATTAGTAAGGAGTTACAGCAGTCAAGGCGAGAATGAATCAGAGAGACAATACATTTCTTTAGTGTATCTCTGGTGAGGAAAGGGCGTATTCTGGAGATGTTTTTGAGGTGGAGATGACATGAACGTGCGAGTGTTCCCTGCACACAGTATTATGTCCATTAGTGGCCCCTGCACACAGTATTATGTCCATTAGTGGCCCCTGCACACAGTATTATGCCCCATAGTGGTCCCTGCACACAGCATTATGTCCCTTAGTGGCCCCTGCACGCAGTATTATGTGCATTAGTGGCCCCTGCACACAGTATTATGCCCCATAGTGGTCCCTGCACTCAGTATTATGTCCATTAGTGGCCCCTGCACGCAGTATTATGTGCATTAGTGGCCCCTGCACACAGTATTATGCCCCATAGTGGTCCCTGCACACAATATTATGTCCATTAGTGGCCCCTGCACACAGCATTATGTCCCTTAGTAGCCCCTGCAAACAGCATTATCCCCAGTAGTGGCCCCTGCACACAGTATTATCCCCCATAGTGGCCCCTCCACACAGTATTGTACCCCATAGTGGCCCCTGCATACAGTATTATGTCCCATAGTGTTCCCTGCACACATTATTATCCCCCATAGTGTCCCCTGCACACAGTATTATCCCCAAGTGTCCCCTGCACACAGTATTATGTCCCTTAGTGGCCCCTGCACACAGTATTATCCCCAGTAGTGGCCCCTGCACACAGTATTATCCCCCATAGTGTCCCCTGCACACAGTATTATCCCCAAGTGTCCCCTGCACACAGTATTATGTCCCTTAGTGGCCCCTGCACACAGTATTATCCCCCATAGTGGCCCCTGCACACAGTATTGTACCCATAGTGTCCCCTGCACACAGTATTATCCCCCATAGTGTCCCCTGCACACAGTATTATCCCCAAGTGTCCCCTGCACACAGTATTATCCCCCATAGTGTCCCCTGCACACAGTATTATCCCCAAGTGTCCCCTGCACACAGTATTATGTCCCTTAGTGGCCCCTGCACACAGTATTATCCCCCATAGTGGCCCCTGCACACAGTATTGTACCCATAGTGTCCCCTGCACACAGTATTATCCCCCATAGTGGCCCCTGCACACAGTATTATGTCCCATAGTGGCCCCTGCACACAGTATTATGTCCCTTACTGGCCCCTGCACACAGTATTATCCCCCATAGTGGACCCTGCACACAGTATTATCCCCCATAGTGGACCCTGCACACAGTATTATCCCCCATAGTGGACCCTGCACACAGTATTATGTCCCACTGTGGACACCCATAAACAATTATTATACTCTGGGGTCTTTTCAGACCCCCGAGTATAATAATCGGAGACCCGGGGGAATAAAAACATTTTTTTTAAAAAAAACAGTTGCCTACATGTCCCCCGGCTTCTATGCTGTCGGCCACCAGTCTCGTCCTTCTTTAATGACGTCGGACGTCACATGACCCGGGAAGCAGGCCGGGTTCATGTGACGTCAGAGACGTCAGACAAGTATGAAGGAGGCCTGGCAGGATCATGGAGAGGTAAGTAACAGTACTTTTTACGTTCCCTTACCTCTCCCGGTCCGCCGAACATTATACTCGGGAGTCTGCAAAGACCCCGAGTATAATGATAGTATTTGTGGGGCCCGCGGTGTCACTTGCCGATCCCAGCCCAGCCAGGATCGGCAAGTAAAATAAACACTGCAGCGGTAGCCGCCTCCGCTGCCTCTACGGTAGTTACGGCCCTGGGTTTGTGTCATTTCCCTCCTGGTTTTGTTTTTTTTTTTGTGCAGAGAGAAAATTAGAACTTGCAGGACTTTGTCTCCGTAGTAAAAAATGAGGATTCCAGACTGACAGCAAGCAATCCGTGTTTTGTTTTTGTTTGTTTTTTTAACATTGATATCTATGGAAAACGGATTGCAAACTAATTACGTACTGATTAGGGCGGGTTCACAACTGCGCCCGGTCTCTGCTTTGCGGAATTCTGTCTTTTGCTTGAGAAATTGGACAGGTGATGGAAACCCAGCAGTCAGTTTTCAAACCCATTCAAGCGAATGGGTCTGAAAACTGACTGCTGGGTTTCCGTCTCCTGTCCAGTTTCTCGGGCAAAAGACAGAATTCCGCAAAGCAGAGACCGAGCGTTGGTGTGAACCCGCCCTTACATACTGATAGCAATCAGTTTGTGTCCGTTTTGCGCATGCTCAGAATGAAGAAGCGGAAAGAAAGAAAAAAAAGATTGGTTAAAAACTGATTACAAACTGACATTTTTAAACTGGACCGTTTGAAATCAGATTGTCAAATGCTGATTTCAACCTTTATAGAACGTTGCTGCCATCTAGTGACCTTTCTCTGAAGCAATTATTATATCATTTACTGTGATCGCTTGTTCCGATGGAACTCTTTCCACAGACCACCTGGTGGCACTCTCACATTGTTGAATTTCATACTGTAGCTGTGCCTCACATAAGGGCTCTGTAGCCAGCATAGCTGATGTACCACTGATTTGTACATTCTGGTGGTTGTAGATACATTCTTGAGGCCTTGTTTAGACATTAAAGAAAAACACAAAAGAAACCCACCTCCATTCAGACTAGTTCTATGTCTACGTATAAATCATCTGACAAAATAAAAGTGGCCCCCCTAATATGTACCTGCTTCCCTGTTTATGATTATACTACCATACCATCACCACTGACTAGTGGGGGGTTCCCCCTCTTCCTTTCAGTTTTACTGACCCTGTCAGTAAATAATCGTTCCACAGTGGACCAGAAGATGCTTGAGAAAGGGCTGTTAGGCCGAAACGCATTGTGTATTGCTTGATAAAGAAGTATTGCAGTGATATCTGGGTCAGCGCTGTCCTTTGGCTGAATCATATGAAGAGGCTGGTCCATATGTTTGTATCTCCCTGAGAATTTGTCCTCTGCTATGGTCAAGGTGTGGTCTGCGGCAGGCCTTTTCCGGATTGCTGATATGGTAGATCCAATGACAATGGAGCTCAGGTACTTTGATTATCTTACTGCTAATTTAAATCAACCGACCACTGAGTGGCTCCAGTACTGTCAGGTGGCTCATTTTGTCCGCTCCCTCCATGGATCCCTTAGGCCGGGGCCCCATTGAACGTAAACGCCGCAATTTGCCTGCAGCAGAGAGGCTGTGGGAAAAATTGCGGCGTTTTACAGTGCAAGCAAAGGGGATGGGATTCATGCGAATCCCATGCCCACTTTGCAGATGAAATCACAGCACGGACACGGTGAGATTTGCAAAGCCGTTGCGGCTTTGCAAATCGCAGCATGTCAATTATATCTATGGAAACGCTGGCAGATTTCCCGTAGATATAATGTTAAGAGAAAGTCCACAGAAGAAAACTCCATGAACTTTCTCTTAAAAGCGCTGCGGAAAGAACCGCAGTGCGTTCACACCGCAGTTCTTTCCGCAGCGCTTTAGTGCTGCGATTACGGCCCGTGGGACCTTAGCCTTAGGGTTTCCCCTCCCACCACCTTTGAGAAAATTTGCCACAGTGGAACGTCTACTAGGGGTCTTATTATCCTTATTTACCAGCACCTTTCCTCCCACACTGTGGGTTCCCCCCCCCCCTCTCACCGTTACATGTCCAGATGGGAGGAGGCAATGGGTAGCACACTACTGAGCCTCATTTTGACATGTTTTAAGGACATTACATCGAGTTGGATCAGCCTGTAGTGTGTTTTCCCACTTTAATTTTGGGGGTGACTCCAAATCCAGGCCTCCACTGGTTAATACATTTGATTTCCATTAATGATTTTTCTGTGATTTTATTGTCATCACATTCAACTTTGTACAGACCAAAGTATTCAATGAGAATATTTCATTCATTCAGATCTAGGATATGTTATTTGAGTGTTTATTTTTTTTGAGCAGTGTATGTTACTGTTACTTTTATAAATGTGGGTAGTATGTATAATAACCGGGTATTATACATAATAACCGGGTATTATACATAATAACCAGTAAAAGTGGTTAATGTAATAAATATTTAATATTTTAAAGAATTACGCAAATTAACGTGTTATTATGAATAATATCCAGCACCCTCTGGTTAGTTTGATAAAAATCACACTTAAGCAGGTTTGAACCTGCCTTTGTGCAATTTTCATATTGGTTTTTATTACGTTTTACGGCTTTTACAAATAAAACATCAGTTTTTGAACATTAACTATTTTCCTGGGGACACCGTATACTTTGTTACTGTACTGTTGACGGAGCTGTGTCAGAGCTCTTTATTTGTGGTACAAGTTGTACTTTTTATTGGTACCAGTGTTTGCTATGTATAACATTTTGCTCACTTTTTATTGTTATTTTTTGGGGAAGGCAAAGTAACCAAGATTCACTAATTTGCGCTTTGCGGTATTTTTTTTTTTTTTTTACGGCATTCACTGTACAGGATGAATATCTATAGATAGTGGGTACTTATATGTACATGGGGATACCGAATATGTTTGGTTGTTTATTTTTGTTAACTTTACATATTTTTTAAATATAAAGGTGTTTTTTTTTTATTTCTTGTTTATTTATTAGTGTGTAGTGTGTGTGTGCAGTAGGATACCACTTTTGGATGCATGTACTTGGATCTCACTCCATCTATGGGTGCTTCTGATCCATTCCGATGACAGTCATCCGTATCATTGGAATGGATTGGAAGCCCTCATTGACGTGAATGCTTCACAGAATGTACTCAGATGACACTTGGATGTCACTCAGATTGTCATCCGACAGCATTCTGTCGTGTGCAAGGGGTCTTACATCAGTGTTGAATCAGTTTTCCTTCAGACACCAATGACTCACTGTCAGTTATTTTTTTTTCTTAATTGCCTTGAATGGGAGATTCAGCAGGAAAGTCCCAGATTACTTGTACTGTCCCGCTGTCCCGATCAGTGGGAGGTATACAATGGTAAAGAAGGGAGATGTCTACTATTGATAGAGAGGGACATTAAACTGGGGGCAGAGGAGTGGGACATTAAACTGTGGGGGAGATGAAGGGAACAATAATCTGGGGCAGTTAGAGGGGGACATTAAATCATTAAAATTAAGTCATTATAATGTGGGAGCATATCATGTTAGGGTGACTGTAGGCCATTATACTGTGTGGAGGCACAAAGAGAAGTGGATGAGAATGGGCAGAGTCAAAGTAGAAGTAAACTTGCCATGGTATGCCGTACATTCCTTCAATCTCTGTGCTTTCAAAGTTGGGAGGTAGGTGTTAAATGGATGAAACAAGTTTCTGTTGCGAATTTCAGTGAAAAACATAGGGAGATAGTGTATGCGGTTTCACATATTGATCTGATTGATACCCATTCTGCACTGGAAGAAGAGGTGTTGCAAGTTAAACATAAGATCTATGACTTTTCTCCTCCAAGCATCTCAGTGTTAGTCTCTGATGTGGAGCTGGGGCTTTATTTTCGGAAGTTACTAATGGCATTCTTACCACTGTGGACACACTGAATCATATAGTAGATCGTAAACACTGGGTGCCGAGACCTAAGCATCTAGGTCCAACTGTTCCTTGTGATACCTTGAAAAGGAATCACTTTTTTTTTTTTTTTTTACTGTTAAAGAAGCCTTTCTACAGTGTCGGCATACTAACCCAGCTAACCTAGAGGAATTTGTGGATGTCTCAGTATTTCTGGTTTGATCTCCAACTACCCTGGCTAGACACTGCGTTTGCTGCAGCTTCCAAGATCCTTCAGGAGAATCCCATCTCCTACAAATGGGGATTCCCTGCTCCAGTAGGATAGCTCAACGTACATGTGCAGTAATCACAAATGGGACTTAACATCAGCCCAACATGCTTCTTCTTTACCGAAGGTACCATCCTCACCAACTAAGATTGCACCTGACTGCTTTACCACCTAGACTCTCATACTAACATGCAGTTCTGTTGGAGCGCAAAGCTCTGTTCATTGATTATAATCTCTCTATAGACATTTGTCACCCCATACTATATTATGCAGTAGGAGACTGTAAAAAAAAAAAATTATGTGACCCATAGGGTATTTCAGAGGACTCCTAACTTATTATAATAACCTGGAAATTTAAAGGGGTTGTCCCACGTCACATACTCGCTAGTCTTCGCTGCAGTAAATTCTTCTGTCTTCCGGCTTTGTTGCGTCATTGGTGGGCGGGGTTACATATGCAAAGCCAGCGGCGAGAAGTCGTCGCTTCTATGCCGCTGGCCCTGCGTGTGTGCTGCCGATGCACTAGGCATCAGACGTACAGCCTTCACAATGTAATACAGACCTCTCTATTACAGCGGATGCCGGGTCTGTATTGGTGGCCCCTTCCCTCCCCCCAAAGTGTAAACTACCCCCCTCCAGCCTCGCTCCCATGCACTTAGCCCCTCCTCCCTCCCCCCTCAGAGCAGCAGATACATCACTTGACTTATGACCAGATAAGTCAAGGGATGTGTCAAAAAAAAAAAATGACTAAAGTAAGATAGTGGACAAACAAAGCAGTTTTGCTGAAGCAGTGTATTTAGGAAAAGTCATTCACATTAACAAGCAGTATAGATAGGATCCTTGTGATGGGACAACCCCTTTAAGAAAAGTCTTCATAAAAAGTAGGTACAGAAAAAAACTTACAGAATAATATAGTCAAAATTGATATTGAGGATGTCCATGGTTATCTTTTCTTCATAGTGGTATAGAGCAGAGGTCACCAATAACCAGTACCGGGCCGTGGATCACTTGATATTGAACCAACTGGGCATTGGGGACCTCTGTAGGCTACTAGGTGTTGTATGATACTTCTATGCTGCATGTAATCTGCAGCATAGGAGCATCAGTCGACACCTGGAAAGTGCTCAGAGGTCCCGTTTTTGAGAGTGATCTGCTGGTGTAGCCAACACCAGCAGATCACTTTCCACTTCCCTGATTACTGATACAACCCCCTTGATCTCTTGTGACACATAGGTTGTGTGCACCTTCTGTCATGGTGCTGCTTGAACCAGTGAGCAGAATAGAAGAGGTACATGTCCTGTGTACAAGAATAGATCCCGCGAGCTGTTTCAGTAATCAAGTAAGTATAATGTAATAATAAATATGAGGGAGGAGGGGGGACTAGTATCTGTGGGTGTCATGAGCTAGGGGGGCACTATAACTGTAATGGAGCCCTAGTAGTGCCCCTCACAAGTAATTGTCCCTGCACACACAGGTAATATTACCTCTGGAGGGGCCTTATTACAGTAATAGAATCCCCTGAGTGTTGGCTACATTAAAATTATGCTGATAGAGCCCCAAATATGCGTGAATAGCCTTTAACAAGGCTATTCAGGCACCGCTAAAGTTATATTAAACTACCCCCCCCCCCCCCCCCGTTTTAAAATAAAACCCTAAAAAAGAATCCTATCTATCGTGGGTGGGCATTCAGGGTCTGGCGTATTCTCCAGCCACGCCTCCTCTTCCAGCGATGTCCTCTGGTCCCATCTTCCTCCAGCGCTCGCGGACTGCCATTGATAAAAAATGGCGCGGGTGCATGCACAGTAGTAGTAGTAGTAGTAGTAGTAGTAGTAGTAGCAGCAACAGCATGCTACTGCGCATGCATCGGCGCCATTTTTTATCAATGGCAGTTCACGAGCGCTGGAGGAAGATGGGACCAGAGGACATCGCTGGAAGAGGAGGCGTGGCTGAAGATGACGTCGGACCCTGAATGCCCGCCCACCGTGCATGATAGAGAAGATTAACATATTCTTTTTTAGGGTTTTATTTTAAAATGGGGGGTAGTTTAATATAACTTTAGCAGTGCCGGAATAGCCTTTTTAAAGGCTATTCACACATATGTTGAGCTCTGTCAGCATAATTTTGCTGATCGAGTCCCTTTAAGGAAGCTGTCCATATATATCACTAATAAATTGTGCATGATATGGAGAATAATCTCCCTTAATACAGTGTAGGTAAATGTATAAATGTCATAATTAAATATTCCTTTGTATTGTGTTTTATTTTATGCTGTTCAATCGCCCCAACCCTGCCCCACCACCAAAAACCCTGCACCAAACCTCATCCCCTGCCCAGCCACAGGAAAATTGGCCTACATCAAACTGGTCCTAGGCACAAAAGGTTGGGGACCGCTGGTATAGTGTTTAGAAGTCTGGAACTTAACTCAACCATCTGTCTTGATCTGTGTTATAACCCCCCTGCTACAACCCACAGCATCTCCTGAGTGTCATCTCCCAATAATAAGGGTATCAGCAAGCCCATCGTGAGTGTCACTCATTTATACCAATAGGGAAGGTGTATCTTAGGAGATTACAAACTCTTTGTCACTCTATATGGATACATTAATATAACTTATACCCCTAAAATGACCATGTTCAAATGACCAATTACATGAATGTTGTAACCCAATGGTATTTAAAGGGGTTGTCCCATCACAAGGATCTTATCTATACCGCTAGCTTATGTGGATTTAAGACTTTTCCTAAATGCGTTGCTTTATCAAAACTGCTTTGTTTGGCCGCTATCTTCATTTATTCACTTCATTGTTTACACTCCGTTTCTATGGTCCTTGGGATTATCTGCTCATTTGTCAAGTAATGTAGCTGCCTGCTCTCAGAGGGGGAAGGAGGGGCTGGGAGCAGCTCTGAGCTGTTTGTGTCTTTTAAGTAGCGGAGCTTCTCAGAGAGCTCCGGGATTTCTGAGCTCTTGTCAGTCAGATTAATTGAATTTGGCTGATAAGGGCTGAGATAGGGAGTCGGTTACCTCTGTATGTAATGCAAACTGACTCAAATCCAGCTCTGCTACATCAGCTTCACACTGTGGTAATTCATTTACAACCAATCCCGTGCAAGTGAAACCCCGCCCACCTATGTGCTGTGAAAAGCAGGAAGTGAATAGAGCACAACAGCCTGCAGGTTAGTGAACAAGTGTCATGGGAATACCCCTTTTACAGAGGTTAAGTTTACTGGTTATTTAAGGCATGTTATATGGCCGTAATTTTAGTTTTTTTTTTTGGGGGGGGGGTTTATGACATTTCGGAACTGACTGTATAAAATGCTTGTAACTTGATAAAGCAGTAGGTAGGGTCATAGCTATAGAGAGTACAGAGGTAGCCATCCCTACTGAGCCCTGGAGCCTGAGGGGCCCAAAGGCCTCTTTATACCAGTATTATAAACAGTACATGGTAAAAGGGGGCCCCATTATAAATTACATTGAGGCTTAGATGGCTTAGAGGAATATATACATTTGGCAAAAGGTTAGGGGTCTGAACTCCCCTTTCAAAAGATGTTTTATGTGGAGAGAAGTCTTGAAATCAATTTGTGATGTGGCATGTCTCCAAGAGTCACATCTCCTGGAAGAGGACTGCTTAAGAAATCAGCATAAGCAATTCCCATACATCTTTCATTACACCAGAGACAAAACGTGAAGGCGTATGCATAATGGTGAAATGTTCTCTATCCCTACTAGTATATAAATAAGGTTGAGGTAGCAGTTTACCATTGTATCTCTGTATACAGCAATAGCTCACAGCTTTGATTTGTAACAGAAAAAGAAAAAAATCCTCCAATCTGTAAGGTTAGGACTACATCCTCCCATACTAAAGATGATATTGTGATTGAACTAAAATCAATGTTATTGGAGAGATTGCTATATGATGTGTGGCGTTACCATCACGTGAAAAAAATTCACATATTATTAAGCCCAGATTAACCTCCTATTCTTGAATTGACTATTTTGTTAATTCTGCTTGCTGGCATGTAGTGAGATTAATACAGGTAATATAGCATGGGCGGCTGACCAGGTGACAAACTATTGAAGAAAAACGTGGGGCTTTAATACGAGAAACAAGTTCATGGCACTGCCAACAGATTTCTTTAAAATTCTATCTGAGGAATAGGCTTAAAACTGGCTGCTCATAGCAGGAGGCAGAGGGAACGGAATGTCGCCAAGCTATTGAATAAAATAAGAGATCTGGAAACTGGGGCATTTAAGAACTCCAGAACTTGTTGCATACTTAGCCCTATACTTCCTCATGTTACGGTATCACTATGGGTGATAGCACTACTAGTACACAGGGTCAAAAGCAGTGTGCCAAATTGAAAATAAATTATCTGGAAAATTCATCTGGGAATAAAATCAGAAACAATGTAGACATGGCTTTTGTGACTTATTATTCCAAACTTTATAACATGAAGATTGATCCTTCAGTACATCAACCTAAGCAGAAGAAAATCTGAGATTTTCTGAATAACCTGTCCCTTGGAACAACATCTTCAGATACTAAATGCTTTGTTCCTGTGAGATCCAAAGGGTCATCCATTCCAATGCTTTACATAAAGCTTCGGGGCCTGATGGTCTCCCAAATGATTATTTTATAGGTTTTTAGTTTCTTTTATTTCATTATCTTCTAAAAGTGTTTATTCAGTGGCAGTGTGAGGGTGTGTTCTATAAGATGATTCTGAAACCATATCTATGCTTCCTAACCCTGGGAAACCCCCTACCAAACCAGAAAGTTTTCACCCCATTTAAAATATATTCAAAATTATTAGCACAGTGTCTCTATAAGGTAGTTCACTCACCAGGTTGGCTTTATTGCAAGCTGTCAATCAAAGGATGGGTGAAGGATATTGACTGACTTGCTGCAGATTTTAGAGTTATCCAGGACCCCCAGTGTGTTCATGTCTAGATGCAGAAAAAGCATATGATAGGGTACACTGGGATACTTGGATGTGGTTCTTACTACTGTAGGTTTATTAAAGAGGCCATTATGGCTCTATATGTATCCAATGTGAGGATTCTGTCATCTGGATTTATATACTCAACCTTAGATATCACGAATAGTACTCGCCAGGGGAGTCTACTCTCATCTGTGATATTTGTACTAGTTATAGAGCCCCCTGATCAACCTTGTCAGAACATATGTAGGTATCTAGGGCATTCATATTGGTTTAATATCACATTGTATTGGACTATATGCTGATGATATCATTGTGTGTTCTAAACCCAAGGTTTCTCTTGTTTCAATTATGAAGCGCATACAGTTGCTCTCCAGGATTTCATACTACAAACCTAAATATTTGTATGGTTGGCTTCACATTTGCGTTGGTGTGTCTGCACCTAATCAGTCTCTGTGAACCATTGAAAGATCTTAAAAACTTATTAAAATGAGTGATATACAAAAGAAAATATTGATCTCAATGGGATTTAGAACCATCCGCAGGTTTGCATGTGGAGCATTTCCGTCGTGTATCTGCTGTTTTGCGCAGAGACATAATGGAAGCTAACTTCTGTCGTGTTTATTTACTTTTGTAACCAAAGATAAAGTCCTTCATGCACAACTTTATCTTCCGTTAAATAAGTAAACAAACATGGCAGATGATAGCTTTTGTCATGTTATTTTCATTAGTGTGAATAAGAACTGACATAGAATCGGTCTGACAGTTTAATGTCCATTGCTGTAAGCCTATGTCAGAAAACAACAAGGGACATTAACAACAGTAGTGTGAATGCGCCCTGAGAAGGATTCTTTATTAATATTCGTAACAGAAGGAACTTTAGGTATAAAACCCTATTTGGCCAAATTATTAGGTACAGGCTTTTTGAAGATAAGGTCTGTAGTTCTATCAGCTTTTTAGCAAATGTAATTGCTACTAGAAAGGCTGCCTTACATGTTAACCATTTTAAGTTTATGTCCTGGATTGGTTCGAAAGGATGGGATATCTGAGCATTGACAACAACAGGTAAGTCCCAAACAGGTACAGGAGGGTTCACTTCTGGCCTCAGATTTCTAATTGCTTTGTCTTGCCGCTATAGGGTGACCAAAGAATTTGCCATTAGTCATGGCATTAATAAATGTCAGAGAGTATTAAACTTAACGACTTTTTGAGAACCATCTTGCAGAAATTAAAGAACACTTGGTATTTCTACAAAATGAAATTGTGGATCACTGAGCCAGGAAGAGAACTTAGATAATTTTTTATAAAAATGGATTATTTTCTAATTTGTAGGTTTCTTACGGGTTGCCAGAGTATTAGAGTATTAGTTACGGATATAAATAAATCTGTGTCTTTCAATCTTGACCCTTCACAAACCAAGTCGAAAGATGGAGATTGTTCTGATCTGGATGAAACTGGTTGATTAACAGATATTGATGCTGGGGAAGAGACCAATGTTTCTTGTTCGAAATTTACAATAATAGAGGAAACCAGGCCCTCCGGGGCCAGAATGGTGCTAATATTATTACTGATGGTCCTTCTACCAGTAATTTCTGTAGAAGTCTCTGGACTGGAGGAAAGACTTAAAGAAATGTTTGTGTATACAACTCAAGGAGAATGTGTCCACTACATAATGGTAACCCCTAGACGTTGCTAATCTGGCTATTTACGCCACAGTGAGTCAGCATCTCCATGCTGAAGTTATAGTCCTGGAGTCAAGCTTTGATATGAGAAGCTTTTAGGACTTTCATCAACAAAATTTTACTTTTTAAGGTGACCATAGTAAAGTGAAACAGCACTTCCATTCACATCATACATACAAGAACTTGCTCCCTCTCCCTTCACCTTCTTCCCCTAGGTCTGCTCTCTCTGCAGAGACCTAGGGGAAGGTCTGCTTTTGTGATCTTTAGCTTTTTTCCATTGTTCTACTTCTAGCGAAAAAAAAATATTCTACTTATTTAACAAATAAGGCTACTTATTTCAAGACTTGAGTCTCCTTAAAAAGGTAAAAATTAGTTGAGATATGCAAAGCCATTAAAAAGATATTGCTGTGTAAAACAATGAATACAAAAGTGCTAAATTTGGCTTGAGCATTGGGGCATCAATGATGCTTGGTCCTGAAAGGGTTAAAGAGCAGAACACTGAAGGTTTTGCATTGCCCCTGATTGCCATGTGATCCATCTGTGGTATTCCCCATCTGTCTGTTAGATGAAAATATTTGGGATTTAGTTCCTACTTTGATGGTCTGAGTTTAGCTCAGAAAAACTGCTCTGGTATTCAGAGATCCTTTTACATGCAGACATTTTAAGTCCGGCAAGGCAGATTCTGCCAACTGAACAATCTTTTTGCATTCTGTCATTAGTAACTTGCTTCAGGTTCTACCCTCCTTGTTCAAACAATAGGCCACTACCTGGTTGTATGTTTGAATTAGTACAGACTTGTCCTGGATCAATAGTTTGAAATGGAGAAGTGTCAACCTGACAGTTTTCATCTCTCGAAAATTTGTAGAATGGCGTCTGTCCAATTTGTCCCAAAGGTCTCGTGCCCATAAGGTTTGGAAATGAGCATCCCAAACCTCTCTGAGACACATCTGTACTTATGATGACCTTTTGCAACCAGAGAATCAGTGGGATCAGTGGCAGCTTTCTGGCCTACTTGGAGCAGCTATAAAAAAGCTAAGTATTAAGCGAGTGTGGGAGCTTGCGAGGGTGGTTTGTTCCTAAGTGTGGTTTGGTCTAAGTGTGACTTAATATTAAGTGACTTTAGATTCAGGGACTTTACAGGGAAAACCCTTTTATTTTTTTATTTGAATTTGTGTGTTTTGCTGTAATATTCCCCATCAGGTAAGATGAACTCCATACTTACCAATGCTGTCCAGTGTGCATCTTGCAACATGTATGCTCTGCTTGAGCAACCGCTTGAGGGGGCATACTGTTGTGAAAGATGCAATCACATTGCACATTTGGAAGCCCAGATCATGGATCTAAATGGGCGAATTGAAACACTGCGATCCATTGGTAACTTGGAAAGGAGTTTGATGCTCACAGAGCAACATCTCATTGGGGCAAGTGCAGATGGGGATGGTAGCATAGAGGTGCAGGAACTTGAGGCAGCTAGCTGGGTGACAGTTAGAAACCAGCGGGGTAGAGGGAAGAGTGCCAGGGAGGTTAGTCCTGAACTGGCACACCCCAAGTTTGCTAAATTGGCAGATGAGGGGGATGTTAGTACAGGGGTAACATTGCTGCAGCACGGTACTTCCTCTGAAAGACAGGGGAATGTCTGCTCCAGTAAGAAGGGGGATAGGAGCGCAGAGAAGACTAGACAGGTGCTTGTAGTGGGAGATTCAATTATTAGGGGAACAGATAGGGCAATCTGTCACAAAGACCGGGATCATCGCACGGTGTGTTGCCTTCCTGGCGCTCGAGTTCGACATATCGCGGATTGGGTTGACAGATTACTGGGTGGGGCTGTTGTGGATCCAGCGGTCATGGTGCACGTTGGCACAAATGACAAGGTTAGCGGTAGGTGGAAGGTCCTTAAAAATTATTTCAGGGATTTAGGGAGCAAGTTGAAGGCAAGGACCTCCAGGGTAGTATTCTCAGAAATACTGCCTGTTCCACAAGCCACATAGGAAAGGCAGCGGGAGATTAGGGAGGTAAACAAGTGGCTCAAGAGTTGGTGTAGGAAGGAGGGGTTTGGGTACCTGGAGAACTGGGCCGACTTTGCTGTGGGCTACAGGTTCTATGCTAGGGACGGGCTGCATCTCAATGGGGAGGGTGCAGCTGTGCTGGGGGAGAAGATGGCTAGACGGTTGGAGGAGTGTTTAAACTAGGTACTGGGGGGGAGGGTAATAGATGTAGAGGGGAAGATAGTGTAGAAATGGAAAGAGGGCTAGATACTGTAACTGGGGGTGGAGCAGGAGGTCGGGTTAGAGCAGTCAGTAGGCAGTGGAAGAGTAGGGAAGATAAATCTATGAAATGTATGTATACGAATGCCCGAAGTCTTACTAACAAGATGGAGGAACTAGAAGTGATGATGTTGGAAGACAATTATGGCATGGTGGGGGTAAGTGAGACATGGCTGGACTCTAGCTATGACTGGGCTATAAATATACAAGGGTACAGTAGGTTTAGAAAGGAGCGTACAAATAAGAAAGGGGGAGGGGTTTGCTTATACGTAAAAACCGGCCTTAAGCCAGTCCTGCGTGAGGACATCTGGGAGGAAAATGATTATGTGGAGTCCTTATGGGTGGAGATTACGGGAGGAACAAATAATAATAAAATACTGATAGGGGTTTGTTATAAATCTCCAAATATAACGGAAGAAGCTGAAAGTATACTAGTAAAACAAATAGATGAGGCCGCAAAGCATAATAAAGTCATTATTATGGGGGATTTCAACTACCCTGATATCAACTGGGAGGCAGAAACCTGCAGATCCAACAAAGGGAACAGGTTCTTGTCAGTAATAAAAGACAATTACCTATCGCAACTAGTGCAGGACCCAACAAGAGGCGAGGCACTTTTAGACCTAATTTTAACAAATGAACCTGACACATTATCAAAAGTGGAGGTTGGGGGACATCTGGGTAATAGTGACCATAACATAATAAGTTTTCTTGTACACATTAAGAAGACGTTCATTAGAGGGGGTACAAAAATACTAAACTTCAGGAAGGCAAATTTTAACCAGCTGAGAGAGGAGCTTAGCAGCATAAACTGGGACAATGTCCTCAACGTGACGGGAACACAAACTAAATGGGACATCTTCAAAAATATACTAAATAAGAGCACTAGAAAACACATACCCTATGGGAATAAGCGGGCCAGAAATAATAGAAAACCAATATGGCTAACTAAAACAGTACAGAATGCAATGAGGGATAAAAAGGAAGCATTTAAAGTACTAAAACAAGAAAGTAGCGACACAGCATTAAAAAACTATAAGGAGAAAAATAAATTGTGCAAAAAACAAATAAAGGAGGCAAAGATTGAGGCTGAGAGAAAAATTGCCAAGGAAAGTAAAAGTAATCCAAAATTATTCTTCAATTACATAAATAATAAGAGAATAAAAACTGACAATGTGGGCACTCTCAAAAATAATCTGGGTGTAATGGTGGAGGAGGATGAGGAAAAAGCACAAGTATTAAATGCCTTCTTCTCTACAGTGTTTACACAAGAAAATCCATTGGCCAACAACATGATTAGGGGTAATGTAAACTCTCAATTAAATGTCACCAACTTAACCCAGGAGGAAGTGCAGCACCGCCTGCAAAACACTAAAATAGAGAAATCACCCGGTCCAGATGGTATACACCCCCGAGTTCTGAGGGAATTAAGCATGGTCATAGATAGACCCTTGTATCTAATATTTAAGGATTCAGTAATGACTGGGTCTGTTCCACAGGATTGGCGAATAGCAAATGTGGTGCCAATTTTCAAAAAGGGGTGTAAAAGGGAACCTGGAGACTATAGGCCAGTAAGTTTAACTTCTGTGGTGGGAAAGATATTTGAGGGCTTTCTAAGAGATGCTATCCTGGAGTATCTCAATGTAAATAATCTTATAACACCAAATCAGCATGGGTTTATGAGGAATCGGTCCTGTCAGACTAATCTGATCAGCTTCTATGAGGAGGTCAGTTCAAGACTGGACATGGGTAATGCAGTAGACGTGGTGTACCTGGACTTTTCAAAGGCTTTTGATACTGTTCCACATAAACGGTTGGTATGCAAAATGAGAATGTTGGGACTGGGGGAAAACATATGCATTTGGGTTAGCAACTGGCTCACTGATAGGAAACAGAGGGTACTTGTTAATGGTAAATATTCAGACTGGGCCACAGTCACCAGTGGGGTGCCACAAGGGTCAGTATTAGGTCCTCTCTTGTTTAATATCTTTATTAATGACCTGGTAGAGGGTTTACAAAGCAGGGTGTCTATATTTGCAGATGATACTAAACTTTGTAGGGTAATCAATAATGAGGAGGATAGTGGAATATTACAGGGGATCTAAGGAAACTGGAAGCATGGGCGGAGACTTGGCAAAAGAAGTTTAATATTGACAAATGTAAAGTAATGCACTTTGGGCGACGTAATAAAATGTATGACTATGTACTAAATAGTAAATTACTGGGTAAGACTGTCAATGAAAAAGACTTAGGGATTTTGGTGGACAGCAAGCTTACCTTTAATGACCAGTGTCAGGTAGCTGCTGCCAAGGCAAATAAAGTTATGGGATGCATCAAAAGAGGTCTAGATTCTCATGACAAGGACATAGTTATGCCTCTATACAAATCACTGGTACGGCCACACTTAGAATATTGTGCGCAATTTTGGGCCCCGATATACAAGAAAGACATAAGTGAACTTGAAAAAGTGCAAAGACGGGCAACCAAAATGATTAGGGGAATGGGTGGACTGGAGTACAACGATAGATTAACAAACTTGGGGTTATTCAGTTTAGAGAAAAGACGTCTACGGGGAGATCTAATAACAATGTACAAATACATGAAGGGACAATACAAAGAACTTTCTAAGGATATTTTTACTCCTAGGCCAGTGACAAGAGGACATCCTCTATGTCTGGAGGAGAGAAGGTTTCACCAGAAACATAGAAGGGGATTCTTCACAGTAAGAACAACGAGGCTCTGGAACTCTCTGCCCCAGGAAGTAGTGATGGCGGATTCACTGAACAAGTTCAAAGTGGGCCTGGATGCCTTTCTAGAAGAGAAAAATATAATGGGTTATGGTCTCTAGATTTTATTTATTTTAAATTTGATTTTTATTGAGAAAAAAGGATTTTACAATATATAACACAAACAGAACAAGAAACACCAGAGCGCCGTATAATCACATTTCAGCCTATAAGATCAATACGCCATTCAAGTCTCAGGGCATAAGAACAAAATACCAGCAACTACGGTGTAACTAGAAAAACAAATAAGTACAGAAACAGTAGACGAGAGGAAAAAAGGGAACCACAAGAAGAGAACATACAAAGAGAAGAGAGAACAGGGGAAACACAAAAAAACAAGAGAAACAAAACAAAACACGCTCAAGAACAGTATACCTGGATATAACGCTGATTATACAAAGGAAATACAGCAGAAACGAAAATAAAGCCACCCGTAATCAGGGAGTAAATAAGAGATCTCAACGGGGCCTACCTAAGTCTGTAAGGGAGGAGGTGCATTCCTAGTGTCCATATAAGAGGACCAAAGGGACCACCTAAGACGGAAGCTAGCATATGTATGATTTTTGTTGGCCAACATACGTTCCATAGTAAATGCTAAGTCGACATGATGGATTAACTCAGCTATGGTTAGGCAAAGAGCAGACTTCCACTGACGAGCGATCATAGCCCGAGCTGCCAGCACTATCTGCCCCAGTACAACCTGTGACCCCAAGGGGAAAAGATCAGTGTCCAAAAAACAAAGAGCCAGACCAGGGGAGGGCTGTATAATGAGGCCCGCTATATTAGACATAAATTGAAATACTGCCATCCAAAACGCTAGGATTGGAGGGCACTCCCACCATAAATGTATGAAAGAGCCTATGTGACCGCATCCCCGCCAGCAAAGACTCGAGCAAGAGGGATCTATGTGCGCTAATTGGCTTGGAGTCCTATACCAGCGTAACGCTATTTTCAGAGCCATTTCCCAGTGGGCTGCACCCTTAGAAACACGTTTGACAAACCCATGTGCAGCATACCAATCCGACAAAGAAATGGATCTGGCAAGGTCTGATTCCCAACGAAGCAGATGGAGAGGTTTGACCTGCTCAGCAGGGACAGAGAGGAAAGTATAAAATGTGGACAACCCACCCTTAGCAGGCGAGGATCGGCTCCACATTCTCAAAGCTAGTCTGGGAAAGGTGAGCCGCGAGGGGTCATAAGTATGAAAAAAGTGACGTAATTGCAAATATTTAAAAAAGTCAGTTTTGGGAAGGTGAAACTCATCCTGTAGCATAGAAAACGGTTTCAACCCCTCGTCGGAAAATAGATGAGCGATCTTATAGAGGCCTCTAGAGCTCCACCCTCGAAGGCTCAGCTGAGGAAGGAAAGCGGTCACATATAGTAAGGGCAATTTTGACAAAGGAACCAAATCTTCCCTGGAGGTGTGTGACAAGTAATAACGCCAGGCAGTCACGGATGCTCTAAGACTCAATAAAGGGGGTTGTACCTTGATGGGGGTCAGGTCTTTAGGACGCAGAATACTCATAAGTGGGGCATCTAACAGGCATTCCTCGACCTCAGCCCAACGCCACTTAGAAGTTTTGTCCCAACCAACTTTGAGTTGTTCAAGGATGGATGCCATGTAGTATTTCCTAATATCTGGGACACCCGCACCCCCATGAGACCAAGGCCTAGTCATCACTTTAAATCGAACCCTGGACCTCTTACCCTCCCAGATAAATTTAGAAAGAATAGACTGTAATTTGGGAAAATACGAGTCCGGGAGGGGAATGGCAACTGTACGAAACGTATACAGAATGAGGGGAAGCGCCATCATTTTAACAATGGCTATTCTACTAGCCCAGGACAACATTGGTTGAGAAAAGGAAGAAAGGAGGGAGGAGATCTTAGCCAGAAGGGGGACATAATTGGCAGCAAACAAATCAGAGCTAGGCGCTGTCAGGGAGATGCCAAGGTACGTAATACGGGAATCAGCCCATTGATAGGGAAATTTGACACCAAGATCATGTTTCAGTGAGGGTGTAACAACAATAGGTAAGATCTGGGACTTAGAAGAATTAACTTTATAGTAAGAAACCCTACCAAATCTTGCAAGGGCAGCAGTAGCAGCACGCAAAGAAGAGTCAGGGGAGGTCAGGGCCAGAATAACATCATCAGCATATAGACCAATTTTGTGGTGCCGGCGGCCCACAGTAATACCCTCAATGTCCTCAGCCACCCGAATGGACTCCGCCAGGGGTTCCATCACTAGCGCAAAAATAATGGGAGATAAAGGGCAGCCCTGACGGGTTCCATTCGAGATCCGAAAAGGTTCAGACAAAAAGCCCGAAGACAGCACACGAGCCGACGGCCGGGAGTAAAGAGCCAAAATAGCAGACTTAAAAACAGGGCCCATACCAAACTTATCTAAGAGACTATCAAGATAACTCCAGTGGACCCTATCGAAAGCCTTTTCGGCATCCAGAGCTAAAAGCAAAGAAGGTGCACCATCTTTTTCAGCTTTCTGGATGAGGTCTATGAACCTCCGTGTGCCATCCGGGGCCTGCCTACCAAACACAAATCCCACCTGGTCAGGTTTAATCAGCTGGGGGATAAGACGGAGTAATCTCTTGGCAAGAATTTTAGCATACAGCTTGACATCAATATTAAGAAGTGAAATGGGTCTAAAATTAGCCGGAACAGTAGGAGATTTGCCAGGTTTCGGCAGGGTCACAATAGTAGCGGACAACATCTCCTCTGGGAAACATTGCTCCTCCGCCGCGTTTCTAAACACTGCCAAGAGATGGGGGGATAAAATATCCACAAATTTCTTGTAATAGACCCCTGAAAAACCGTCAGGACCAGGAGACTTAAGTGGTTTCAGCGAGGCTATAGCTGCCGTAACCTCAAGCAAGGAGATAGGAGAGGCCAAGGAGGCAGATTGCTCCGGGGAAAGGCGAGGCAGGGCCACAGAGTCTAAAAACTCATCTATGTCCTCCTTGGATGACTGATACGTCTGGGGATCATCTCTAAGATTGTATAGAGACCTATAATACAAGCGAAACTGATCCGCAATGAGGCGGGGGTCGATAACTTTAGTACCAGAGTCATCCACAAGGTAGGCAATACGAGATTTAGGGCGCGACTGTTTAATCTTTTTAGCCAAAAAAGCACTAGCCCTACTATTATGCACATAGGCCTGACACTGAAAACGCCTAAAAGCTAAGTCCTGTTGGCAAGCCAGAAGGCCCTGCAGTCGGAGTTGACACTGCCTAATCTCCGCAAAGACCATGGGGGTGGGATTAAGCTTATTAATTGCGGATAGGGAGTGAAGTGCAGCATCTATGTCTTTAGACCTTTCTTTTTTAGCTCTCGCGCAGGCCTGAATAAGTATCCCTCGCATATACGCCTTATGGGCATTCCAAAGCACATGAGGATCTGACATGGAAGGGGAATTGAGGGAAAAATATTCTTTCAGGGCTACACAGAGGTGCTCACTATAGGAAGGGTGATCTAAAATATATTCATTTAAACGCCATTGGGTAGGCATAGCAGTGGAGAACTTCTCACGCAGAGAGAGGGACACCGGAGCATGATCAGTCCAGGTGATCAGCCCAATGTCCGTAGAGTCCGCTTGCATCAGCCCAATTTTATCGGTAAGAAAAAAATCAATACGGGAATAGGAGGAGGACGAAGAGGAGAAATAGCTATAATCTCGTTCCCCGCCATGTTGACAACGCCAGACATCATAAAGGCCCTGATCAATCAAAGAGGAGGATAATATAGGGGAGCGCCTCTTAGGGTTGGAAGAGTCTAGGGAATTATCTACTAGACAATTAAAATCCCCACCAATGATTAACATACCAGTAGCAAAAGTGCGGATCTTGGAAAGCACAGACTTCCAATATTGAGCCTGGGAACGATTCGGGAGATAAACAGTAACCAAAGTATATTTAACATTATTAATAAGGCAATTAATCCCCAAAAATCGGCCTTTAGGATCAGTCAGAGTGGATTCAAGGGAAAAAGCTACCGAGTCTCGCACAGCAATAAGAACACCTTTACACTTAGCATCACAAGAAGCCTAATATATATGAGGAAAAGAGGGATTAGAAAACTTAGGGCTCTTGCCAGCCTGAAAGTGAGTCTCCTGGAGAAAAAGCACATCGCAGCGGAGGCGACGGGCCTCCCTCCAGACAGAACTCCGTTTACAGGGGCTATTTAGACCCCTAACATTAAGTGAGGATATGCGGAGTACCATAATAACAACCTAGAGAGAAATGGCAGAAGACTCAGGTGGCTATACAAATAAACAAGGGTGCATAAAGTATACATGAACAGGTATAAAAACCAAACGACATTCCAGGTATAAAACAAGAGCAGAGAATGCAAACAAAATAGCATAGTTCAAAAAACACCGAATAACCAAAAGTAATCAACTGGGGGGGGAGAAAAACAAGTCAGTAACACTCATTGAGGGTGAGTATTAGAAGGCACACAGGTCACCTAAATCAAACATGAAAGTCAAATCAACGTTAGACAAAGCGAATCAATCCGCCTAAGCGGGCAAAGAAGTCACTTATGGCCGCCCACCACAGTCCATTCCTTAGAGAGATGGGAGGGCCGCACTGAGGATTCTGGACCAGATGAGAGAGATTCAGCAGGGGCAAGTTTCCATTTACGGAGGAGGGCCAGCCCCGCCTCCACGTCAGGAACGGAATGAAAAACCCCATTACGGGGTATCAGCAATTTGGTAGGAAAGCCCCAGCGGTACCGTATACCCCGTTCCCTGAGGATCCTGGTGATGGGAGCCAGATCACGTCTGGCCTGCATAGTGGCCGCGGATAAGTCAGGGAACAGAGATATTGATGCAAACGGGGCTGGTAAAGTACCACATTTTCTGGCTTCCGCGAGGATTGAGTCCTTAATCTGATAGAAATGGACCCGTGTCAAAACATCCCTTGGGACATCTACTGGAGCAGAGTTCGCTTTTGGAATACGATGGGTCCGATCCAGGGTGAGCTCCAGTTCAGTAAGATGTGGTAGAATCTTCTTAAAGAGACACTGAACATAGGCCACCAAGTCCTCCGATGCCACATCCTCAGGGACCCCACGGATCTTGATGTTATTGCGTCTAGACCGATCCTCAGCGTCAGCAGCCTTAATTTTGAGCCATCTGACCTCCGTTTCAAGGGTATTATGAGCATCAACCAGTTCATTATGGGCAGATGAAAATTCCTCCATTTTATTTTCAAGATGGTCAGTCCGCTCTCCCAAAGCGTCAATGTCCTGTCGCAGTTTGCCCACTGCAGAGGAAACAGATTTATTAATCCCCGCCTGTAGGAGAACGAGCATCCCCTTCAAAGTATCACACGTTACAGGGTCTGAGGATGCTGGAAAATCAGAGATGTCTGGGTGAGCAAAATCAGAGAGAGTACCAGAGGCCGGTAGGACATCAACGACCCGTTTACACAACGGCTCCTTACCCTTTGGAGAACCCTGAGGGGACGCAACAAAACTTCTCTTACCACCATCGACCAGCGGGGGAGGACGCTCAGTTGAGAGGGAGTCTCCTGCAGGTAGAGAGCTTACCAATTCAGACCGCGGAGGCGACTTCGCTGGGGAGCGGGAACCTGACGGTGAGGAAGGCAAAGAGTGCGACATGTTGCTTGAAAAAAAGTCAGAAAGCTTCCTGGGAGTTTTGGAGGAGGATGGTTTCTTTCGAGGCATAGTAGCAACAGCAGGAAAGGTCAGGGACGCAACTTAGGCTGAGAGCAGATCAATGCGACAGGTACAAAATTTGCGGAGCAGCGCAGCAGGTCAGACAGCAGCAAATTCCGGCAGGACCATGGGGGTCATATGGCAGGAAGTCCAACAATCAGCTGAGAGCCGCCAGAGGTGACACTGTTGACGATTTAATCAAGCATGGTGTAAGAAGTGGCCTGCAGCGAAGACACACAGGTAATTACAGTCCCATGGGAGCCCAGTGTGAGGAGCCCCCCCTGATGTTGGAGTAGGGGCTCGGCACTCACAAAGGGCTCAACCAAAAAAAAAGGCAGGGTGCAAGCCAGGTAATATGCAAAGTCCAGCCCGGGAGAAAGGTGAGGAGCCCCCCCTGATGGTGGTGTAGGGGCTCAGCACTCACCTAAACTCCCCAGTTATTATCAGCAAAGTCACTGCCAGGAAAGATTGTCAAGGGAACAGAGGAATATAGTAAATGGCGGCCTCCAGGGAAAGACACAGGCTCTAGGTGGGGCAGATGATCACTCACTGGCAATGCAGAGATGGAAGTCAGCAGCTCCAGGCAGCAGGAAAATGTGCAGCAAGCACCAGGGACCGCAGGGACACAGGCAGCAGAGCTTCTCCAGCAGGACACCGGCAGGCAACACAGCAGGCAGGTTGGGCAGGAGGAGAAGCAGCGTCGCGTGTCTCCTCACAAGATGGCCGCCGCCGTATGCGTAGTAGCAGGCCGCAGGCCGCACCTCCACAGCCACCCGACAGGAGACCGGAGCAGCGCACCGGAGGTAGCGCACGGAGATCTCAGGTTCGTCACTCACCCCACCAGGGAGGAGAGCGACCGCTCCGGGTACCAGCTGCAGCCGACCACAGGGAAGAGGAAGGCCCTTCAGGCAAGATGGCGGAGCGTCCCGATGTGCAGGTAGGCCTCAGAGAACGAGGAGTCCGTCCGGCCGGTAGACAGCAGATATAGGGCCCCAAAACAGTCCACCGAGGTCTAGGGTAAAGCCCCAGGAGCTTGGGAAAGGATTCGGGCAGGGAAAACCACTGATGCCGAGGAGATTGAACGTGAGAAGCCAGGAGCTCTGGTAGACACGTCTCCTCTCCTTGCCGGCTAGCCACGCCCCCCATGGTCTCTAGATTTTAAGGACACGTTGATCCAGGGTTTTATACTGACTGCCAGATTTGGAGTCGGGAAGGAATTTTTTCCCCTGAAATAGGGCAATTGGCATGAGCCTCATGGTTTTTTTGTTTTTTTTTGCCTTCCCCTGGATCAACACTGTAGGGGATTGTAGGGTTATAGGTTGGACTTGATGGACTCATGTCTTTATCCAACCTCATCTACTATGTAACTATGAGTAACTCCTTCTTTCCCTTTATCAGGTTGTATGGATTAAGCCACCATTTCAAGTCTTCTCTTGTAGCTTGGTTTAAATATGTCTTTGTACACATCCTCTTCAAATCTCAATTCCAATGGCGAAAAATATTGTTTTGGAGACTGACTTTGTGCCATAGGCCAAGGTACTGCATCTATCGAGGCTACTAATAACTCCTAAGTCTTCAAAGTTTTTTGAAGTTTATGACAGTAAGTGGGCTTTTTTTAGGTGGTTTTTTAGTAAGTGGGATTTTTTTAGGTGATCTTGCATAAGAGACACCAATGGAGCAGCCATCAGCCAATCATCTAGATATGGAAAAACTTGAATTACCTTGAATGGGACATGAGTAGATGCATCTTTCTTGAGCTTTGGCCCATGCTCTCCTGCAACAAATGGAAACCTAGCAGACATGGGCAAAACATGAACAAGGACGGCACTTGGGTGACCTCTGATGTCCCAGGCACCTCACCATGTCACGTGCCCATCTCCAACTCCTTTTTCCTGCTGGGAGAGTCCAGGGCTTGGGCGGAAGGTGAGGCTGACTCTGGCACAACCACCCTGCCATATGCTGCAGCCCTGACAGTGTTGCCTCTGGAACTCCTGGCATGACCACACAGAGAGCAGCATGCTTCATTCCACTCTCTTTACTACTTGACCCTCCCACCCCCTGCACACATCCAACTAGATACCTCCCCCCCCCTTTCCATGAAGCCTGTCCCAATACATTCATGACATGGTCTTTCCATCCCTCTCGGCAGATGATGCCACTCAGAGACGCCATTTTCCCAAACAAAGAGCCCCAGCCCTAATGACAGCCTGCTGCTACAAAACTCTTCTCCTAGACCTTATTCCCTAACTCCTAAAAACAATCAGTTTGTTTTTTCTTGACAATCCCTTTCCCTCCTCTTTTCTTCACGCCCATATCACAGTCATAGCAAAGGAGTGTAAAGATTCCTTACTATGCCCAAACTATCAACCTATCTCCCTGCTAAACTTTTTTGCTAATATTATGATGAATCATTTGGGACACCATATGGGTGCCTAGTTCACCCTGATCAGGTGGATTGTATTCCTTGAAGAGAGGCTCCTGACAACACTACAGGCACTCTCTGCCATCCATTACGCTCGTAACTCTCATACACCTTTGATGTTGCTCTCTCTGGGCACAGAGAAGGCCTTCCACAGGGTTGATTAGAACCTCCTCCTAGATACTCTCCAACAAATCTGTCTATTTCCTGTCAAGCTCTCCTGCACACGTGCTCTGTATAATTCCCTGCAGGCCCAAATTCATGTAAATGCACCCTCTCCTCTCCCTTGACTATCCGCAAGAACACTCTAACGTTTCTACAGCGAAAATACAATCAACCTTTCTAAGAGTAATGCACTTAACATTTCCTTCCCTGGTATTCTACACACTCCAATCATCCTTCCCCCTTCTCTTGGCCGGACAAATCACTTAAAGGTATTCTACCATTAAAGCAACTTTTTTTTCTAATTATCACGTCGGAATAGCCTTAAGAAAGGCTATTAGTCTCCTACCTTTAGATGTGGTCTCCATCGCGCCGTTCCTTAGAAATACCGGTACTTACCGGTATGCTAATGAGGTCTCGGCAGCAATGGGGGGCATCCTTCTTCTTCATCTGCCTCCTCCCCTTGTCTGTCGTCTTCTTTCTTCGTCATATCTGATGCCTGTGCAGTCGGCAGCCATATTTCCAAGGCTGCAAATGCGCGCATGCGCAGTACGCTCCTCACGTTTTCGCCGAAGTGTACTGCGCATGCTCAGTAAGGTCCGTACAGCCCTGCGACGTGCGAGTGAACTCATCCAGGTGTCGGAGGGCTGTACAGACCTTACTGAGCATGCGCAGTACACTCTGTTTGGTGAAGATGTGAGGAGCGTACTGCGCATGCACGCAATTGCAGCCTTGGAAATATGGCCGCCGGCCGGTATGCGCAGTCGGCTCTAACAGGGTCTCGCTGTCAGAGCCGACTGTGCAGGCGTCAGACATGACGAAGAAAGAAGACGACAGACAAGGGGAGGAGGCAGATGAAGAAGGACACCCCCATTGCTGCCAAGACCTCATTAGCATACCGGTATTTCTAAGGAACGGCGCGACGGAGACCACATCTAAAGTTAGGAGACGAATAGCCTTTCTTAAGGCTATTCTGACGTGGGAATTAGAAAAAAAAAAAGTTGCTCTAATGGTAGAATCCCTTTAAGTACCTGGGGGTGCTCCTCCCCAGCTCCCTGTCTGACACCTACACCCTGAACTTCCCTCACTCCTGCGCACTCTACAATCTGACTTGACGAGAAGGGACACCAAAGGACATTCATGGTTGGGATGCATAAATCTCCTATAAATAAATATCCTCCCAGACTATCCTCATTATTCTCCCAAAGGAATTCTTCACCTCCATCTGGAAAGCTTTTATTAAATAAGTTTGGGCTTCTAAATAACAGAATAGCCAGATGTACTATCTACAAACCCAAACAGCTAGGTGGCCTAGCAATTCCAGATTGCACCCAATATTATCTGGCAGCTGATACAGCTCATATCCTTGACTGACATCAATCAGTTTGGTTACTTTGGAATACTTTTTATTACTCTCCCACCTTCCATTTCTCATGTTACTCTTCCTCTCCCTGAGTCTCCCTCTGCCCTCTATAGCTATTTTTTTTCCGCACTCTCAAAAGGAGTGTTTTGAATTGGTAGTGACGGACTGATAATGATCGCTATCCTCAGACATTTTCTTGAAACAGGATGGATATGGACGTGCAGATATGTATCTTTGAAGTCCAAGGTTGCTAGAAATTGGACTCTTTGTAAGGCTGCTGTAACTGTCCTTATTGTCTTGTCCTTATCTTGGAAGTGATTTTTTTCCCCCCCCTTTTCTTCACATAGTGATATAGGGATCTGAGATCTATGATCAATTTCTAAGAACCACAAAAATTATTGAATAAATACCATAACATTGTTCCTTTTCTGGGGCTTCTACTATGGCATTTTAAGCCAAAATTTTGTGTATCAGAGGAAAAGCATGTGGAATTTCTATTACATAACCTTCTTTTATGAGATCCAGAACCCACTTGTATGTGGTGATGCTGCACCATGCAGAAAAGTTTTTTTTTGGAAACAACCTCCATAGCTTCCAAAAGCTGATCCAATTTCTCTTCAAAAAGTCTTTTACGTTCAAAACTCAAACAAAAATAAAGCGCCGAGCGGCACATAGTGTAGCACCCAAGGATAAGTGCAGAGGTGAAAAGTGGGTAAAGAATGCCTCTCACCTTTACGCGTTGCAAACCAGTCAACCACTGTGAATAGGCAGTAGGACCAATTGAACAGGATCCCTCTTTGGATGGGTTGCAGCAGCAGAAACCTTATCACCACAAGGTGTTGAAGGATGGGCTGAAAGGACCAACGACTCGTACCCAGAGTTGTACATAAAGGTATCGCGCTCCACCAAGGATTATTTCCAAAAGGTCAAATTGATTGCTATGCTATTTGACCTTTTGGAAATAAGCCTTGGTGGAGCGCGATACCTTTATATACAACTCTGGGTACGAGTTGTTGGTCCTTTCAGCCCTTCACGTTCAAAGGGTATGGAACACATATTTTGATGAAGCTTCTGTCTAAGGTTTTAGCCATATGGCTCTTCTTGCTACATTGATAACTGCTAAACACTAGTAGAATTGTAGATAAATTATGGAAATTGACTATTCTTATGGAAAGGCTATAGTTCTTAATAGGTCTTGTGTAAATATAAAACTGTGTTCGTGATCAATTTCCACTGTGCAAGTTAAATGTAATTACCTGACACCAGTTATATTAATGCCTCCTTTACTAGAGCTACAAGATCTCAAAAAATATTTAGTATGTGACCTCGTTCACATACGAAGTAGTGTTTGGAAATGAATAACTTTAATACAACCTATCATAGCAATAAACAAATCAACTAAGAATGTGTCAAAGTAATACTAAAAAGCTTCTACTGGGACTAATATTGTAACTCTCTCATATTCTAATAACACTCTCAGATGGTGAGTGGGTGAATGATCAAATATAGAAATTATAATATTAATGCCCCTTAACAGAGTTAAAGAGCGTCTCAATAGAGGATATACATCTCTGGTACAGCTAGCTAGAGTAGTCTCAAATATAACTAACTATTCCTCTGGGTATCGATAGTCCCAGCTTTAATACCAGTTAAGAGACTTGCATACAGGTCTCTTAGCTAATACATACATACTAATACATACAGTGCTCAGCTAATAAGCATAAGTCTCAAAAAAGGGAATAAGGTTAGAAATATCCTACTGTGCAGAGACCCATGTCCATATATTTTTTTATGGAGCATAAACACGCGGTGCAAGAAAAGGAGTCATGGACATGGTTAGTTTAAAGACAAAAGTTATTCAGTAACATCAATGCGTTTCCTCCTGCTCAAGGGTTAGTAAGGGGATGGTTATAGCGATGCGTTTTGACAGAGGTTTGGCAGTGCTGCACCGAACAGTTCTTCTGTATAATTAATAAGTTCATTATTTCAGAAGCAAGTTAACACATCGAAACAAGAATGCCAATACAACAGCATTTAAGTGGTTAAAAGTGATTCTGGTGGTATAAACTCACTTTAATTAGAGCAATTATTTTGTAGAATGTGGAATTACCAGTCAAAAAACCCAAAATGTATCAATTTATAAAATCATTGTCTACTTTCAAACCAATATTAAGAGATCAATGTTATTGTTTGTATAATGAAACTTTATACCATCTTCCGATAGACTTTCTGTATCAATTCCTCATGGTTTTCTAGATCTCAGTTTACCATCATTAATTCCGCTTACTCCTAATGGATAAAAATTAGTCCATGGTCATGTGATGTACACAGCTCCTTACCAGGCAGATGTCCGATTACTGTGCTATGACTATAATGACCTGAGCGTCCAAGATGGGACCATGGACAGAATAGCCACTGCGAGTAGAATTCTGACAGCAAGCAGATCTAGGAAACAGTGAGGAATTGATACAGAAAGTATATTGGAATACTCTAGAGCTCTACATTATACAAATTAACATTTGTTCCTTAATATTGGCCTGACACTAGACAACCCCTTTAAGTCTACAATTTAGGTGCAGCCACTATGCTATAATTCTCCCCACTCTGTATAGTAATATTGTAGTTATATGCAAGCAGAAACAATACAGAAACAAAAAGGTATCCATTGTATTTGTTTTATTTAAATGTAGCTAGTAGGTAGCAAGTTTACATACCAGCCAAACAAAATACAGCACATGATCACAAGTAAAGCTTGGGGCTGATGGATTTTTATTATAACCCAGATGAACCGAGAGGTAAGAGACCATAAGTAGACAAAAAACGGAAAACTGCAGTACAATTCAAAATGGCTATAAAATCCAGTTCTAGAATAAATTGTATGTATGACAAATGGGTACAAGTGCAAAGATTTATAGAAAATTACAAGGAACAGAAATAAAAAAAAAATCCTAATCCTATACATAATACTGTACTTTGAGGGAAATGCCTATGAGTAACTTATTTCAATATATATTTTTTTCAAGAATGTGTTGAGAGGAGTTTTGGTGGCATTTTTATAATATATTTTGTTAAGTGATTTTTCTTAGAAGACCAGCTCTAAAGTCTCACCTTAGCAATGCGCAGAGCACTGGTAAGGAGAGTCTGTACTCACAGTTTGGCTTACAGTTGCATAAGTTTTAGTCTGCCTGCTATGTATAAAGTTTAATAGATTGACTAAGGCTGGGTTAACACAGGGTTTTGTGGACTGGAGTTTGACGCGGAAGCCGCCTCAGAATCCGGCTAAAAAATTTTTTAAAAAACCGTCTCCCATTGACTTCAATGGGAGCCGTACACTTCCTTTTTCCGCAAGGTTTCTTCTCGCTCACAGAAAAAAAAAAAAAGAAGCGAGCTTCCCTTTCTTGCGACGGATTCCGCGGCTGAATCAGCCGTGGGCGTCTGCGACACGACACTTTCTCCTGACTAGGCCCATTCATTTGGGCCTAATCTGGAGCGGAGTGCCTTAACTGTCAGAATGCCATGACAGTCGTGGCTAGCCACAGAATGCGATTTTTGGACCGGATTCTGGGGCGGATTCCCACATCAAAATCTGGTCCAAAAAACCTTGTATGAATTCAGCCTGACATCTATTCCAATCTTTATTACACTTCTCAGGCATCATTACATTTTACCAGCTAGTAATAGGCAGGGAAAATAGGTTAGAAAAGATATACTAAACAAAGCAAGGAGATGCTTTAGCTTAATAGATTTCAAAAATATCCCCAATTTTTCCAATTTTTTTTTCACATTAAATACATGAGGGGAAGGCAACAAATGCAAGCCAAAGTGACAACTGCAGCAGCACAACAAAGACACCAATACTAGAAGTAATGATGAACTTACATCTGCAACAGGTCTTTGCTGCAAGACCAGAAAATGGTCTTTCGTTCCAGACAACTTCCAGGGAAAAATAAATAAATTCTGTGCAGACACTACATTAAGTAGTAACATTAATAATGATAGGCTTCACAAAATGCCATATACTGTATAAACGCATGCAAAATCTCAATGAGAGATTTTACAAAGCTCCAACATGTGCACATGTACAGGCTATCTTCCATTGTCCAGAGGCCTAAAATATATGGCAAAACCTATAATGTTCTGCAAGAGGATTTTGTTGCCGGTTCCACCATTCTCATAGCAAAATCCTAAAAACTGTGAAGCAGAAAAGAGCATGTTGTGGATTTTACAATTCGCAGCATGGTCTGAAATGTTTTCTGCAGCATGTGGACTGTATTTTAAACCTCTGACATGGCTTATGGTGTGCTTACTACATACGGATTTACACAGATTCCAGCTGTATTGCTCCGTAAGTAGTTAGTGGAATGATACAATTGTGGCTACCTGCAGACTGTCGAAAAAGGACCAAGTTACACGGTTTCCAGACATGAAACAGTCCATGAGACTGCAGCATTTCCCAGACCCATCACAGTTCATCCCAAGGCTCCATGTATCATAGCGATCCTCAATACAGTCAGTTCCAGTACAGCAGCGGCTCGATGGTCCTGTATTCTAATGACATTTAGTATTATGGGACAGACAGTAGATCCACAGATGTTCTGGAACCTAGTGTCAAAAGTCACTATGATGCAAGGAGTTCGGTTTCCGACAAGTTGAAGTTGGACCAGGGAAACATGGCTGTCACAGACTCATATGGCTTTATTCAAGCCAAGGAATGCAATTTGCCATTAAAGGGAATGAGCCAAGTGGTTTTACCACCCTGAACCGGTGTGTGTGCAGCATCACATAGTGGCTTAGTGAGGAGCACCATAGGAAAGGTCATTAACTAACTAACCTCCCTCTTGTGTTGAAAAGTCACACTATGTTAAGTTAGTGAGGGGCATCTTCGGAAAAGGCCATACTTTAAGCTGCACACACTGGGACCAGTTTCAGCTAGAAAAAAATACACCTGGCAGGTTCTCTTTAAGAGAAGCAGCAGATTTGCACAGTTTGAGCTAAGTCTAACAATAAGACCAAAAGCCCCAAAAATGGGAGTTTTGCAATAACTAGAGATGAACTTTGAAAACGTCATGTAAACGGAAAGCATACTGAATGGTACTTATGGCAAAGCTATTGTATACAAGTTTCTCACTATAAAGATTCAGAGGACCATGATGCTGACACTACACTTTCTATGGTTTATCCAAGAACTCCTTATTCCATATATCTTTCACCTCATTCATAATACTGAAATGGATGCTATTTGAAGCCAATTATAAAATAAAACAAAAAAAAAATGTATATACAGTATTTAGCACCATTATATTGAGTATACCTAATGGATAAAATAGTAAATAGTGTGTGTTACAATGAACAACTACATTTGTGCCCGCATTTAAGATCTTTTACAAAAATAAAAATTGGCAGCGGTGTTCAGGATGTATGAGTATTGAAGCAATTTCTTTCTGGCAGGTTATACTGCATATCATTTAACCAGAAATGCTTCAGTCATAAGGAAACCCTCTGTGTGAGGTAGTTTTTTTTTGTAACCTAGCCATTTCTTATTTTCATTTGTGTTGCACATTGTAAAACTAAAAGCACAGTTGCAGTTTTTCCCAGGTCAGACACAACCACCACTGGCTCTTTGCCTGCGTCTTAGCAATACTGACAAAGTGACCGCTTGTAGTTTGTGGCTTCTAAACAAATGACAGTGTCAAGCACGTGGCAAATCTTTGTGAGGCTGGGACGACAGTACGCCCTTATCTAAACTCAGATGACTGGTCTGGCAGCATGCCCTATGAATAATGGTGCTTTATGTGGCAGAATTTTACAAACTTTGGTATGCGATACCCTAGAAAAACAGACAACACACTTACATCCATTACTTTAAAAATCTAATTCAGACACATACTAACATGGCAACACCTTCAAATTTTGTTCATGGTGTAAACCATTTTAGGCTAAGGCCATAAGTTGCAGAAATACAGAGAAAAATAGAATAAAAAAACAAAAATACCACCACAGCTTACGGTTCCAGCAAATACAATCTTACACCCACACTGCAGGAAAAGCAGCAATTTCACAAGCACATATACTTTGAAAGAGAAAAAAATTGCCAATTTTACCTGCAAAAATGCTACATTTTCCCTTAGTCTCATATGGGAGAGAGAGAAAAGCTGGGAAAAACAAGCTTTTTTTGGAATTGAGTTTTCAGATTTTTTTTTTTTTTTTTATAACTACGTTTCGCTATGTGTGGCCTTAGCCTAGAAATGTAAGTGCATGAGAGTCCTTGTAGAACACAGCATTTTACTTTATGGAAAAAAATTGTTGCAAAGAAATTAATGGAAGCACCTACGTTAATTTCATTTATAGCAAATACGCAGCATCCAGTTGATATGTTTTATTTGATTAGCAGTCATTTTGGTAAAAGTAATATACCTTCAAGAACAAAACCAATAACCTTTCAATAACCAAAGCTTTATGTGATGTCCTGCTGAGAAAAAGACATAGGCACAAGAAACACAGGATGTGTATTACAAGACCAGAACAAGCTACAGATTCAGGTCACAGGTGCTTAGTACTCCCATAGGGTAGAGGAATCAATAGACTCTCCATTGGCTTTCAGAACACCAGCATGGTCTCCCTTCAGGTAAAGGCCATTCACCTTGATTGCTACCTTATTCTGGTCAAAGAATTCAAAGAAGAAATCTACCCGGGATGGGCTACTGCTGGTTACAGAAGTATCATTGCCAACGGTCCAGTATTTCCCTGTGGAATCTAAGGACAAAAGATAACACAATTAAGTTATAAAAAGAAAAACACAAAGACCCCACACAACCATCCAAAATACCATAAGACAGACAAGTCTGCATCAAATGGTTTTCAAAAAATTGGATGGCAATAGACTTAAGGCAGGTTTAGTTGTGTCTGTCTGAAATGTTACCAGTGGAGCAGTTTAGTTGCTAGAAAAGAAGAATGTTGGCTCAGTGGCTAGCACTGTTGCCCTGAATTCCTAGATTTGAATCCAGCCACGGACAATATCTACGAGGAAAACACATCAATACTGATATGGATTGTAGATTGTGAGTCTTGCTTGAAAACGGTGTTGACTACCCCTACAGTGCCATCATATGCTGCAACACTTTACAAGAAAGAATTTTAAAGCAAACCCTGTCCTGCCAAGCCACATCCAAAATGAGCAACGAAAACTGAAATACCTCATAGGTTATTTTGAGAGTATCCATGCAAAATGGTTTTAGTACATGACGGGAAAAAAAAAAAACAAAAAAAAAAAACAAACAAACATGCACCTCTATTACATGCAACTCTAAAAAGAGAGATGTTTGAGGGCATTTTAAATCAGTCAAGTCAGACAGACCTGTATACTTTTACTAACAAGAGAGCATTACACTTCTGGATTTCTGCAAGGGGAATTAATTTACAAGAGAAGTTGAAATAAATGAATAAATAAAATAAAAAAAAACTATTATGTCCTGCAAACTGATTATAGGTCTGTATACAGCTTCTGGGTCCACACACTGTAATGGCGACACTGCAGTCCCCGTCCCATTCACATGGATAGGAACAGAGCTACTTCCAGCCATATACCTCATATATGGTTTGGTAGGTCATCAGTATCTATTACCTTCCTGGACAAACCATCTAACAATGACATAGGATACATACACATTACATTTCGACTATACCAACCTTTGAGGTTGTAGGCACCATCATTAAATTCCAGTTGAAAAACATCATAAATTGATCGGTTGCAATCCAGGGTTCCAGTCATTTTACGGCACCCTATAAAGCCATGTTCTCCCCTTAGAACAATTAGGGGACGGTTAATAAGTTTCATCAGGAACTGTTCCGATTCTGCTTAATTAAAAACAAACGGGAAAAAAAAAAAAAAAAAGTATTAGTTTAGTATTACTAGATTTATGCAGCACATGTAGGTCTACAGAACTTCTAAATTTCAAAGAAAACCAAGGAGTTTTTTTTGACAAGGGAGTATCAGCGGGAAAATGGGCATTAACTTAATACAGTACCTTGTAGGGTGGCCTAGTTTCCGAATATGCCTCTTATTGAGGGCCATTGCTCCAGTGTAGAGAAATTCAGGCTTTTATAATTATGTAAATGAAGGGTTTTCAGGGCCTTTAGTCTGCAGCTCTGGCTTCTCTCAGCTCTGCAAATTACAGGCCTCACAGTTTGACAGACACCTCTCTCCCCCTCACATCCCCCTCGCAGTACTTTTGGAGCTGCAGTGTAAACGCCCCAAAACCCAATTTCACTTAATTTGCATAATTATAAAGGCCAAATTGTTCTACAATAGAGCAGCGCTCCACAATAGCTTCATGTCCATTTTGCTGCTGAAAAACTAGCAAGAAACTGCAATTATGAGATGTTGGAACTATAAGGAGGTTAAGCCAGAACGTGCACTAAAACAATGCAGCCATACAGCGCTTCTCCTGCTAGAAGAATCAGGACCAGAGAATCTTACGGTAGACGGCCATCACAAGATATAAATGCAAAAAACCGCTCAGAGCTTTGTGGACAAAATCTATGCCCAAATATATATACAAGCCTGCAGTTACTAGAAGATAGTTTTACTTCTGCCCTGACCAGTGCTTTTCAGGGATTTTGTTTAATCATTGCTTTAAAATCCTACAAACACATGGAAACAATACACAACTTGTCAGTTTGTATATTTATGACAATTCACACCATAATCTGTGTCAGTTGATGCGGATTTCTATACTTGTGTATTTTGTAGGGAACTTTCTGAATGTAAATCCTGATCGTGTGCACACTCTTATTGGAAATGTAAGTTTTTTTAAGCTGAAAGTTATCAAACTATTAACTGTCCACTGTAAAGAGAATCGACATTTATACAAGTGTACAAGTTAAGGCCGTATTCACATGACCATGTCGCACTGCAGCTATTCAGGAATTTGCGGCTTCACAACTTTGAAGCAAGTTCTGTTCACACAGCCGTGGTCAGTCCAGGACGTACCGCTCACATACTGACCGCATTTCTCAGTTTCAATACAGTTGTGTGAATGCGTACTGTAAAAGGTTGAGTGTTAGTGTCTTACTGATCAGTCTGTACGTAATTCTTGCTGTCCATCTATGGATAACTTATTTTATACCTGTTATATGTGTCGGTACATATCCTTTATCCAGCTATAATCATTCTGTGTTATCATTTATAGTTATCTTGGATAGTCTTATATGCATAGTCTTTTTCCTACTCCTTTGTTCTATATACATTTCGCAAGTAATAATGGAAAATAAGAGATAATAAGCACATTGCCCATACAAGAAACAGAAGTAAAGCAGGGTGAGCCAGACAGTCAGTATCAGGAAAACAGATTGATATAGTAGAAGATGCGTGGCACTATTTACAAGCATTTTAGCGTTTTTTTAATTTACACATTTCAGACTTGCTTTTTTTCCCTGCCATTGTTAATCACTTTTTCAGCTGGAAGAAAATGCTCACCAGGAGACTCTGCAGATGCAGCCAGCTGGCCATTCTTCTTGGCAATCACAAACTTGCCATTTGCTGCCTTCAGGGTAATCCGACGATCAGACCATTCAATGTTAAAATAACAATTGTCATTCCTATGGACAAGAACAGATTTGAATTACTATGCATATACAACATTCGGGGAACATTTCCAAGATAAATGTTATACATTGTTCTTGTTAATCAGTATATATATATATATATATATATATATATATATAGTTAAAGTTCCACTTGATATCATCTTGGATAGATCATCACTCTCGGATTGGTGGGGTTCTGATCCAAGGACTCTGCACTAATCAGCTGTTCTTGGGACCATCCAGCACCAAAACAGAGAGCAGAAGGCTCAGTTCACTGAATAGTGGTCAGGCCAAAGTACTGCTCTTATTCAAGTGACTAGGCGCAGAGCTACTGTACTCTGGCAATACTATATGCTATACCATCACAACCATCTTATGATATGGCACAATGGGTGTACCACTGTCTGGACTACTACTAATCTTATCAACTGGGGTGCATGCATAAACAGTTAAGGCTTATTCACATGTTAGTTTTAAACAGACATGTGATATTAATGTCTGCATAGGTACCCACTGATTTTAGTGGGCGCATTTTGGTATGTTTAGTGGACCACAGCTGTCATTTAAAGTCTACAGGTCCTTAAAAAAAGATAAAAATAAATTAGCAACAATAACTAATATATATATATATATATATATATATATATATATATATATATATTGTCTCACAGACAGTGCAACTGTAGGCAGCACAAATGTAAGGAAAGAAAGGGCTAATTTACACAATTGTATCAGCAAAAAAAAAAGTTAGAATTGTGAAACTTCTGAGTAAGATGGTTACTAAGTCCTAGTCACTTTGAAGACTGGATCAAGCTGAATTTCAAAAGGCCCTGCATGAAATACATTTAGTTCTAGTACACAATACACATTTAGTTCTAGTAAACCTAACAATACATCTGAGGATATCTGCAAAGCTTTCCTGATAGAAACACTCACAAAGTTGAAGCAGTTGCTTGGATGCCACAATTACTTGACAGGGTCCAGTATTTTCCAGTATGAGTCCGGAAAGCACACTTTTTTGTGTCCTTATTGATTTCCAGTTGGAATGTTTCTTGATCACTTTCCTCATCTTGGTTTGCAGACAGATCAATCCCTAAAAAGAAAGTTAAACAAGGCAAGTTATAAATTAAGTTGTAAGACATTTGACCCAAGTAGACATTACACTATACTAGAATTTTACGTTTCAGTTTTATTTTACGGCTTGGTATGGACGCAGCGATACCAAAGATTTAGCTTTTTTTGCATAATTTCATAGAGAATATAGGCTCTGTTAATTTTATTGATTTACTTTTTATTTTGTTGTCCAACTAGAAAATATCAAGCAGTGATCTTGTAATCACTGACTCGGTAGTAACACTGCATTACACAGGCAGCTATCAGCTTATAGAGAAGCCTTGGCAGTTGTGCCATACTATTACATCACATTGCCAGGGGTTTAACAGTTACTGCCATATTAATATTTAAAAATTTAAGATTTGACTTTACCCCATCCTCTGCACATGAAATGTCTGGAAGCATGCAAGATCAAAATAATCAATATAACACTTAACTTCTCTGAGGGGTGCAGTTTAACCCCTTCCCGCCGATGGCATTTTTTGATTTTCGTTTTTGACTCCCCTCCTTCTAAACCCCATAACTTTTTTATTTCTCCGCTCCCAGAGTCATATGAGGTCTTAATTTTTGCGGGACAATTTTTTCTTCATGATGCCACCATTAATTATTCTATATAATGTACTGGGAAGCAGGAAAAAAATTCAGAATGGGGTGGATTTGAAGAAAAAGTGCATTTCTGCGACTTTCTTACGGGCTTTGGTTTTACGGCGTTCACTGTGCAGCCAAACTGACATGTCCCCTATATTCTGTGTTTCGGTACGGTTCCAGGGATACCAAATTTATATGGTTTTATTTACATTTTGACCCCTAAAAAAAATTCCAAAACTGTGTTAAAAAATTTTTTTTCTAAAAGTCGCCATATTCCGACGGCCGTAACTTTTTTATACGTGCGTGTACGGGGATGTATAGGGCGTCTTTTTTTGCGGGGCCGGGTGTACTTTTTAGTTCTACCATTTTCGGGAAATGTTATTGCTTTGATCACTTTTTATTCAAATTTTTATCAGAATTAAAACAGTGAAAAAACGGCGGTTTGGCACTTTTGACTATTTTTCCTGCTACGGCGTTTACCGAACAGGAAAAATATTTTTATAGATTTGTAGAGCGGGCGATTTCGGACGCGGGGATACCTAACATGTATATGTTTCACAGTTTTTAACTACTTTTATATGTGTTCTAGGGAAAGGGGGGTGATTTGAACTTTTAATACTTTTTATATTTTTTTTTACTTTTTTTTTATTTTTTTTTTTGCATTTATTAGACCCCATAGGGGTGTTGAACCCCAGGGGGTCTGATCACTAATGCAATGCATTACAATGCTAATGCATTGCAAAAAATCATCATCTCTTTTGCAGGCTGTATACACCAGCCTGCAAAAGAGAGAATTTGCAGACCGGCTGGGAGCCTTTAACAAGGCTCCCGGCTGTCATGGCAACGGGGGGGGGGGGGTCGGCCCGGCATGCTCCAGGAGCCGGCGATCCCTGCCAAAATGGCGGTGCCCATGCGTCGCCGGGAAAATGGCGCCTCCGGCGCCTTTGACAGCAGCGCCGGAGGGGTTAATGCCTCCGATCGGTCCAGGGACCGATCGGACGCATCAGAGCCGGTTGTCTACTGCTTAAAGCAGTAGACACCCGGCGGCTATGACGGCCGCCCGGCTCCCGGGCGGTCGCCATAGTTACAGACCCGACACGCGCCGTACTATTACGGCGCATGTCGGGAAGGGGTTAAAAAATAAAAGGTCATTTTGTGGGTTTAAAAAAAATAAAATAAATAAATTGATATCTTTATCACCTCAGTGCCTCTGCAATTGCTGTGACTTCTACATTTTGCATTTTGGTAATTGTCAAAAATAATCTATTGACAGTTCTATTTTGAAAGCTTCCTTATTATGTCATCTTTCCACATCTGCCTAACACATTTTCAAAGTAGTGTATGTGCAAAAACAGGACATCCCTACTTCCTCTTCCTATCTGGAGTGAGGATTTTCAGCAACAAAAGAACACAAACTAGAAGTGTACATGTTGCCAGAGGACTGCACAGGAAGTCTACAGCCAACAGGAAGGACACCCACAAACCCTGTTATTCAGCATTGTTTTGAAATCCAACAAAAAACAGATCATTGGGTTTCCCTTATAAGGAATGGCTTTCAAAATTTATTCTGGGCTATTTAGAAATATAATCATTATAGTATAGCATTACTGACGTTTGGAACCTCTTCTATGGGACGAATAGAATTGTATGCAGAAAAACCTTGTTCAAATAAAAGTGGAAACCCAGTATTGAGATGAAATCTGGGTGTCAGAATGTTTTTCTGAGTCCTGCTATGATCTCGGCTTCCCAAATCCGTGGCAGATTCCTCCATTTGAACGTACCCCAGCTCCTGCACTGACTCCAACTCCTTCTTAAATTGGTAACAGCCATGGTCAGTGATAATCTAAGTAACGCCGCCAAAAATTGGCAGACAGAAGTTCTGCAAGGAACACTTAGGGTATGTTCACACATCAGTATGCCATCCGTCCGTTTGAATTCAGTTTGACACTTCAAAACGGACTGATGCACATACTGACACCTTTTTATGCTGATAGCAAATGCTGTCCTTCCCCTAGAGGACAGATAAGGGGATTAAAAGTAGCAATTGTAACCAGAGTAGAGATAAGGAGGACATAAGGACATTTATTATATCTCCTTATCTCTACTCTGTTTACATATGTGAACTTAGTCCAATTCATTAAAAAGTCATTGTCTGAATTCCTTTGAAAGTAAAGATATAAAACTATGCATCTATTTATACACTATCAATAATTGTATAATAGAATTTAATTAAATCATGTTATTTTGAAGCCGAGACAGTCGCTCTTTTCAACACACAATTCACCAAAAATTGGTCCAGACTCTGAAGCCCTGGATACAATAGAAGTTATAGATGGAAAAAGCTAAACTGCATTGAAGAGCTTCATGTAAAAACAGGGGAGAATAGTTTACTGCCTCATAGGTTTATTATAAAACACAATTTAAACCAGCTAGGAGCTTTTTTTGGAACTCTTAGGGCTCGTTCACATCTGCGCCCGGTGTCCGTTCTGCAGATTTCCATTTCCTGCACAAAACAGGGCAGGAGACGGAAACCTGCCGGCATCTTTCAAACCCATTCATTTGTCATGCTCACGGCTGACTCGGCATGACAGGTTTCCGTCTTCTGCATGCAGAAGATGGAAACCTGATAGAGTCCAGACGCGGGTGTGAACTCAGCGTCAGTTGCATATAATTCATTTCGAGATATCTAGGGGCACAACACAGGGAGAGAGTAGTAGCTCCTAATCGCACTACTATTGTCTAGAATTCCCCCACTGTCTGCTACCTACTAAGTGCATAGTCACACAAACTTCCTGTGAACTCTGGAGTAAGAATATATGAATAATATGTGTGTGTGTATGTATATGTTAATTCAATGCCTAGCACACAGTCAGAAAATTCCTGTCGTGTGAGTAAGCACTAACCAGATCATAAAACCCTATGTATTTAAGCACTTATATTACATTACATTACATGCATTTCATTAGACAGGTGCTTAAACTTCACACCATCACAGACTGAATCCAGAGGAGAGGATCATCATAAGAAAACACACAAATGAAATCTGAACTCCCTGAAAGTGTATCCTAGTTAAATCACTCCTTTGGCATTGCCACACATGTCCAGACACCAGTTTATCCTGTGGTCTCAATAACACTTGCATGTTATCGAATTGTTCTTTGAAATTATAAAGTAGTTTTACTGATGCAACTAGCAGATCCTGCATCAAATATTTCTGTCTCTTAGCATGTATACAAACCTCTTTACTATTCTCAGTTAAAGAGGACCTTTCACCTCCTGGGGCACATGCAGTGTAATACACCACTAGAAAGCCAACAGCTAGAAAACTGATCAGCTTTCACAGTCTGTGCCCCCAGTGAAGAGCTATCGGTGTCAGTACCGTAGCACTTCACTGTCAGAAGGGCATTTCTGTCAGTCAGTCAGGAACGCCCTTCCTCACAGTAGCATCTATAGCACTGTACTGTGAGGGGTCATTGTTTACCTCCCAGCAATGACACTGAGCAGTGAGGAACGCCCCCCCAGTACTCGTCTATGGACGAGTACTATCAGTAAAGTGCTATAGACGCTGCTGTGAGGAAGGGCGTTTGAGATGAGCGAGTAGTATTCGATCGAGTAGGTATTCGATCTAATAACTGAGTTTGTGGAGGTGGTGAAAGGTCCTCTGTAAGATATCACGCACCTCCTTAGGAGCTATATAAAAAGTCCAAATGATATGAACATCATTCTCATTCTGTGTTCTCTAGGGTTAGTCCCTCCTTTAGGACACAGTCCTTCACTATTTTGGGTGCCTCTTCTGGAATAAGAAATATATTTCCAATATCACCTGTCACTTGTCTAGAGTCCTCATATGTTGAGAAATACCAGCAGGCTTTTAAGCATTAGCCTTTTGGTATCCTCTTCCGTAACAGTCTGGGATGCCAACTCTCTCAATTCAGCAGACCATACGTTGCAGTCGATTCTTTGACCACAAAAGTCTGCAGATGCTGCCTCCCCTCCCCCCAGAGTTCATTCTTATTCAGACATTTCATGAACTCCATAAATTCCTTCTTAGGCCTAGCCCATAGAATTAAGATATCATTTTTGAATATTAAAGGGGCTCTATCAGCAAAATCCTGCAGATAGAGCCCCACATATGCGTGCATAGCCTTTAAAAAGGCTATTCAGGCACCGTAAATGTTAAAACTACCCCCCCGTTTTAAAATAACTTAAAAAAGAATGTTCTCCACTTACGGAACGTGCACGCTGGGCGGGCATTCAGGGTGCGCAGTCTTCTTCCTCTGACGTCTTCGGGTCCCGTCCTCCTCCGGCGCTTGCTCGCGGACACTGATAAAAAAAAAACAAACCGGGCGCATGCGCAGTAGCCGTAGTAGAAGCCGCGTGCTACTGCGCATGCGCCCGGGCTATTTTTTTTTTTTTTTTATCAGTGTCCGCGAGCAAGCGCCGGAGGAGGACGGGACCCGAAGACGTCAGAGGAAGAAGAGGCGGGGAAGAAGATGAAGACACACCCTGAATGCCCGCCCAGGGTGCACGTTCCATAAGTAGAGCACATTCTTATTTAAGTTATTATTTTAAAACGGGGGGGTAGTTTAATTTAACATTTACAGTGCCTGAATAGCCTTTTTAAAGGCTATGCATGCATATGTGGGGCTCTATCTGCAGGATTTTGCTGATAGAGCCCCTTTAAAGGAAGTCGGTCACCAGTGAAGCACAATAAACCAGCAACTCATAGCTGTGGCTCACCTGAATGTAACATCTTTTTCCCTGTGAAAATTTGTGCCTCTTACCACAAATTTTCACAACATACAAATGAGCAGTCTGGAACACGGCTTCAAACTACTGTACGCCACACTTCTCTAATACATCCCCCTTGTTTGAGTAACAGGGCTAGAGAGCTATGCTGAACACTCAAACTGGCCCCTATGGCCTCACGTTCATGGTGGTGTAGTCAAGCAGTGTGGGAAACAGCACTTTGGAGCAACAGAGTCATCCTCAGTGCCCCAGATTGTCCTTTTAAATATTTTGAAACAAAATTAAAAATTTTGGCCAGAGGGGCATGAATTTTCATTTTCCTAGGATAGGTCACCAGTTATTTAGGCCCCGTTCACATGGGGCACAGGATGGCCTATTTTGGTCCCGATTTTGACCTGGCAAGCCAAGGCAGAATAGAACCAAAATGTGCCTGCCGTGACTTCCGGGGGGTACTTACAGTTGAACTGTAAAGCCAACACCACCAGCTCCAGTCTAGATTCCCCCATTGACTCTGTGAATGGCATCCATTGTATCCCTCACATGAAAACGTCATGTTACCACATAGGGCCACAAAATCCTGTTCAAGTTAATGGCTGTCATACGCTGAGGCGCAACTTTTGGACATTATTCTGTCGCAGGGATCTTTGGCATAAATTTAGAGAATGTGTGTGTGGGGGGGGGGTGCTCTTTATGAACAGCCAAAGGCCCATTGCACCCTTAATCTACCAGTGTTAATTAATAAATGCCGCTGCCACAGGCATTCATTTTAGCCTGTTTTAACATACTGTGTCAGCACGGTGGCAAACCCACAGCAACAAATACTTTCATCCAGCAATACTCCTACAAAACTCTTTACTCATCTCAACTGAGCCAGCCATGAGGATGCCTGGGTCTACTGCAGTTGTGACAGGTATGAGTCTTGCAGATAAAGCCTCCATATTACCTCTATTAAGGCTCGATCTATTGGAGACTGACTGTGCCGTAGGCGCTTGTTGAATCCCCAACACAATGAGTTAGTGGCCCTGCCCCTGGATGCTGAATAAAGATTGGTTTATGATCAGTAAACGCCAGTGAGACATCTTTACTGCAGATTAAGCTCATCTTATGGCACTAAGTACTGACAACATTGGCATGGGTTATATGGCCATCTTGCCACCATCCTGTCATAATTGATAGGAAGCCTTGTTAGCAGGTGGATAGGTTTCGCAAGGGTATGAGCTATGCTGCAAAACAATCGTGGTTTGTAGACTTGGGAAAAGGAGACTTGGAAAAAGGTAAAACCAGCCTGGGGAAAAGGGAGAGAAAAGAAAAAAAAAAAAAAAAAAAAACACACACCACACAAACAAACAGTGTAGGTAATGAGTCTCTATAGACCAATACAGCTGTAGTAGTCACAGAAAATATTGCATCATTAGTGTCAACACAAACTATTCATTACCGAAACCTATAAACATGTGATCATGAAACTCCGTGCAGTATACTATGAGGTTAAAGTCACAGCTGCGTCAGGACCAAAGCAATGGACAGGTGGACCACGAAAATAGATACAACACTGCAAAGAGGTTTTATGCAAAAAAAAAAAAAAAAAAAAGTCCTGCAAGTCAATGCAGAATTGCGTCCCAGTTTGTTATATGATCCCAAGTCATATAAACAGTAACGGGCTACATTTTTGGAATGACAGAAAGGGATGGAAAAACAAAACACCAAAATTCTCAGGGTGACAGTATAAGGAAAATGTTTATTTTTGTACCGTGTTAGCCAGTGGGTAGGAGATATAAAAAAAACAAAGCTTGAAAGTCTTTAGTAGTTGATACCTTTTTTAATGGCCAACTCATAATGATGACAGATTATAACGTTTCGAAGCTCTCGGCTTCTTCTTCAGATATATCTAAAAACAATTTCTGAAGGCTGCATATTTATGTACAACAGGACACTAGGAATAGAATTTTAGGAGGGGGGGGGAAGAGGCTTATTGGTATATACACGTAAACAATTCCACAGTTCCCAGGTTCTTATCAGTTCACAGAGTGGATTTATGGCTGTCTCAGTTCAGTGATTTCTGTAGGATGCCATGAATCCATGTGAGCGGTTCATCCCATTCTCCAGAGTGTTAAATAAGGTAATCAGCTTGTACTCATAAATCCGTCTGTTCTTCCTGGATTTAAGATTCCCTCTTTAGTGCAAAATTTTCATGTCATTGGTGATATTATGATCTTCATTGCAGAAATGTTTTGACACAGGAAGGTCCGTTCTCTGTTCTCTAATTGTATGGCGATGTGAGTTTATCCTCATTCTGAGCTTCTGACCGGTTTCCTACATTAGGTGTGTTACAGATGAACATACCTGGGATTTTATATTCCCTGTTAGAGTTTGGTATCTCTATCTTGTCAGTGGTCAGTATGTGAGGGCAGGTTTTGCACCTTTTCTGTCCGCATGGAAAGGTTCCTGTGTTAGTTGGAGGTGACAGTGAGCTGCTAATCATCATATTCCTGAGGTTTGGTGGCTGTCTATAGCACAGGAGAGGGAGGTCTGGAAATATGGATTTTAGACGGTTGTCTTTTTGCAGTAGTGGATGTAATTTGCGTGTGATTCCTCTAAGCATCTCCAGGTGTGGGTTATATGTGACGACCAGGGGCAACTGCGGATATCTCTAATCCACAATAAAAGAAAGAAACTCCACAGACTGAGACTTGCTGCAGGATTCTACAAGAATACACACAAAGCAAAATATATACCTAACAACAACCGGGACCACTCACACACGGATTTGGAAACACCGAACTGTGTTATCAATTTCTCTACTTATGAACCTACCAAAGCTGAATTTGGGGTACTCTCCAGGGGACTCTCATTTTGTCCTTCTAAAACCATGGATAGAATAGAACTGTGCAGTGACATGGAAGATTTTTTCAGGAGACTGCGCCTGAGGCAATATTTTCATGACCAGATGACACAGAAGAGACCCAACCTACCCCTTCAGAGGGTCCAATGTTAGCAAAAAAGGAGACCTCTGATTGGACACCTCCAACGGGACGAAATTGTGATCTGGATAATTACATAGGCTGTTTCAGACACCTGGTCAAATCAACTATACTGTATACAAACAAAAGACTGCCGTCTAACATCAGTGCCCAGGAAAGAAGGGACATAGAAAGGGACTGAGAAATAACAGACATCATCATTAAACCAGCGGACAAAGTTGGTGCAATAGTGATGATGAACACATCAGACTATATACAATGATGGCCAGAAGTATTGGCACCCCTGCAATTCTCTCAGATAATACTCATTCTTCCAGAAAATGATTGCAAGCACAAACTCTTTGGTATTAATATCTTCATTTATTTTGCTTGCAATTAAAAAACACAAAAGAGAATGAAAGAAGTCAAATCATTGATCATTTTACACAAAACTCCAAAAATGGGCTGGACAAAAGTATTGGCACCCTCAGCCTAATATTTGGTAGCACAACCTTTAGACAAAATAACTGCGCACAACAGCTTCCGGTAACCATCAATGAGTTTCTTACAATGCTCTGCTGGAATTTTAGACCATTCTTCTTTGGCAAACTGCTCCAGCTCCCTGAGATTAGGAGGGTGCCTTCTCCAATTTGCCATTTTGAGATCTCTCCACACGTGTTCTATGGGATTCAGGTCTGGACTCATTGCTGGCCACTTTAGAAGTCTCCAGTGCTTTCTCTCAAACCATTTTCTAGTGCTCTAGGGAGGTTAGCCACAGTGCCATGGGCTTTAAACTTCTTGATGACACTGCGCATGGTAGACACAGGAACATTCAGGTCTTTGGAGATGGACTTTGTAGCCTTGAGATTGTGCATGCTTCTTCACAATTTTGCTTCTCAAGTCCTCAGACAGTTCTTTGGTCTTTCTTTTCTCCATGCTCAATGTGGTACACACAAAGACACAGGACAGAGGTTGAGTCAACTTTAACCCATTTCAACTGGCTGCAAGTGTGATTTAGTTACTGCCACCACCTGTTAGGTGCCTCAAGTAACAGGTGCTGTTAATTACACAAATTAGAGAAGCATCACATGATTTTTCAAACAGTGCCAATACTTTTGTCCACCCCCTTTTTATGTTTGGTGTGGAATTATATCCAATTTGCCATTTTGACAATTATTTTTGTAGTTTTCCATTGAAGACAAATTAAATGAAGATAATACCAAAGAATTTGTGCTTGCAATCATTTTCTGGAAGAAAATGAGTATTATCTCACAGAATTGCAGGGGTGCCAATACTTTTGGCCAACACTGTACAGGAAGCACACAGACAACTGACTGACGCACACTATTACTCCAAATTGGATACAGATCCCACAGAGGAGTATTCCTAAAAACTGAAAAAGGTTATCCCCTGCTTATCTAATGGAGCAGAAAGCCTAAGCAGCCTCATACCAGCAAGTCCAAGAATGGGGACCTTTTATATGCTTTCAAAACTGCACAAATCCGGGAACCCAGTGAGACCAATCATTTCATGTGTGGGCACCCTAACTGAACAGATTTCTGGATGGGTGGAGGGTACCCTCACACCTTTAGTGAAGGATACAGCCAGCTACCTTCAGGACACCACAGACCTATTAAATAAACTATCCACTATAGGTCCCCTTCCAGATAGAAACCAACCTGGCCACCATGGATGTAGAATCCTTGTACTCCAACATCCCACACCAAGACGGTGTAAACACCTGCCAGTTTTTCATGGAAAAGCAAGGTATGAATGCTGAATCGGTGGTAGAACTGACAAAATTCATCCTCACCCACAATTACTTTTCTTTTGGTGACTGCATCTATCTACAGCAGACCAGTACCGCAATGGGGAGTAAAATGGTGCCACAGTATGCTAATCTCTTCATGGCCAAGCTTGAGAGTGACTTCCTATCCACCTGCACCACCAGGCCTCTGGCCTACTATCGCATCATTGACGATATCCTAATCATTTGGACTGGGTCTGAACTACAGCTGAAAACCTTCCATGAACAATTCAACCAGTTCCATCCCACCATCAACCTGACGCTCAATTACTCCTTCTCTGAAAAACTTCTTGGACACAGTCATCAAGATACAGGACAACAAAACTGAGACATCACTGTATCGGAAACCAATTGACGGCCCTACCTACCTACGATGGGATAGCTTTTATCTAAAACACAAAACTCCATTGTCTACAGCCAGGCCATCAGATACCATCGCATATGTTCAAACCCTGCAGATAGAGACAAACACCTTAGGGGCCTCAAAAACACATTCTTGAGGCAGGGTTACCATCCAAGAACAATTGATAACCAAATCACCAGGGCCAACAGAATACCAAGTTCGGATTTATTAATCCCTTCCCGCTGATGGCATTTTTTGATTTTCATTTTTGACTCCCCTCTTCTAAACCCCTTAACTTTTTTATTTCTCCGCTCCCAGAGCCATATGAGGTCTTAATCTTTGCAGGACAAATTTTTCTTCATGATGCCACCATTAATTATTCTGTATAATGTACTGGGAAGCTGGAAAAAATTCAGAATAGGGTGGATTTGAAGAAAAAAAATGCATTTCTGCGACTTTCTTACGGGCTTCGGTTTTACGGCGTTCACTGTGCAGCCAAAATGACGTCCCCTGTATTCTATGTTTCGGTACGATTCCGGGGATACCAAATTTATGTTTTATTTACATTTTAACCACTTAAAAAAAAAATAAAAAAATCCAAAAAACCATGTTAAAAAATTTTTTATTTTCTAAAAGACGCCATATTCTGACAGCTGTAACTTTTTTTTTTTTTATACATCCATGTATCCATGAACGGGGATGAATAGGGTGTCTTTTTGCGGGGCAGAGTGTACTTTTTGGTTCTACAATTTTCAGGAAATGCTATCGCTTTGATAACTTTTTATTCTAATTTTTAATCAGAATCAAAACCGTGAAAAAATGGCGGTTTGGCACTTTTGACTATTTTTCCCTCTACGGCGTTTACCGTACAGGAAAAATATTTTTATAGATTTGTAGAGCGGGCGATTTCGGGTACTGGTATACCTAACATGTATGTTTTTCACAGTATTTATCTACTTTTATATGTGTTCTAGGGAAATGGGGGTGATTTGAATTTAATACTTTTTTTTTTTTTTAAATGTGTTTTTTTAATTTTTTTGCATTTATTAGACCCCCTAGGGGTCTTGAACCCCAGGGGGTCTGATCACTAATGCAATGCATTACAATGCTAATGCATTGCAAAAAAAAAAAAAAAAAATCATTTCTTTTGCAGGCTGCATAGACCAGCCTGCAAAAGAAAAGGACTGCAGACCGACCGGGAGCCTTTACAAGGCTCCCGGCTGTCATGGAAACGTGACGTCGGCCCTGGAGCTTGCTTTGACCAAGGCGGCGGAGGGATTAATGCCTCCGATCGGTCCGAGGACAGATCGGAGGCATTAATGCTGGCAGTTTACTGTGTAACACAGTAGACACCCGGCGGCTATGGCGGCCACCCGACTCCCGGGCGGTCGCCATAGTTAAACACCTGACATGCGCCATACTAGCATGGCGGATGTCGGGAAAGAGTTGAAATACAATACCAAAGAGGAAAACAATCAGGTGTCCCTGGTCGTCACATATAACCCACACCTGGAGACGCTGAGAGGAATCACACGCAAACTACATCCACTACTGCAAAAGGACATCAGTCTAAAATCCATATTTCTGGACCCCCCTTTCCTGTGCTACAGACAGCCACCAAACCTCAGGAATATGGTAAAACATGCCCTCACATACTGACCACTGACAAGATAGAGATACCAAACTCTAACAGGGAATATAAAATCCCAGGTATGTTCACCTGTAACACACCTAATGTAGTGTATTTAATAATGTGCACCAAATGTTCCACTGAAAATCTGTATGTTGGAGAGACCGGTCAGAAGCTCAGAATGAGAATGAACGCACCTCGCCATACAATTAGAGAATAGAGAATGGACCTTCCTGTGTCAAAACATTTCTGCAATGCAGATCATAATATCACCAATGACATGATTTTGGTCCAAAGAGGGAATTTTAAATCCAGGAAGAACAGACGGATTTATGAGTACAAGATGATTACCTTATTTAACACTCTGGAGAATGGGATGAACCTCTCACATGGGTTCATGGCATCCTACAGAAATCACTGAACTGAGACAGCCATAAATCCACTCTGTGAACTGATTAGATCCTGGGAACTGGGAATGGTTTGCGTGTATATACCAATAAGCCTCTTCCCCCCTCCCTCCTAAAATTCTATTCCTAGTGTCCTGTTGTACATAATATGCAGCCTTAAGAAATTGTTTTTAGATATATCTGAAGAAGAAGGCGAGAGCTTTGAATTGTTATAATCTGTCATCATTAAGAGTTAGCCATTAAAAAAAATTTAAAAAATTTTTTTTAAAAAAATCATCAACTACTGAAGACTTTCAACTTTTGTTTTTTTATATTTCCAGGGTGACAGTGCCAGATAAGGTACATAAGGGAAAGTGTCAGCAGGAAATTAGCCATTTAAATACTTTAAGTTAAATATATTTAAGCCTAAAATAGTTTGCTACTTCCAGTCTCCTAGAGAAGGATTCCCCATCCCAAACCTGTTCTTGGCAGTAAAGGTCCCAAGTGACCAGACTGAGCCATCCCGTTAGTATGGCAGCCAGGGCCTCAATAGTTCTACAAGAATGCAATACAGTTGTATTGCAGTCTATGGTACAAGCGATCTTAAAGGGGCTCTATCAACAAAATCATGCTGATAGAGCCCCACATATGCGTGAATAGCCTTTAAAAAGGCTATTCAGGCACCGTAAATGTTATATTAAACAACCCCCCAGTTTTAAAATAATACCCTAAAAAAGAATGTGATTTACTTACGCATCGTGCACGCTTGGCGGGCAGTCAGGGTGTGTCTTCTTCATCCACGCCTCTTCTTCCTCAGATGTCCTCCGGTCTCGTCCTCCTCCGGCGATCGCGATCTGACACTGATAAAAAAAAAAAAAAAAAAAAAAAAATGGCCTGGGCGCCTGCGCAGTAGCCGTAGTTGAAGCCGCATGCTACTGCGCATGCGCCCAGGCCATTTTTTATATCAGTGTCAGTTCACGAGCGCCGGAGGAGGACGGGACCGGAGGAAGAAGAGGCGTGGATGAAGAAGACGGCGCACCCTGAATGCCCGCCCACCGTGCATGATGCGTAAGTAGATCATATTCTTTTTTAGGGTATTATTTTAAAACTGGGGGGGGGGGGGGGTAGTTTAATATAACATTTACGGTGCCTGAATAGCCTTTTTAAAGGCTATTCACGCATATGTGGGGCTCTATCAGCATGATTTTGCTGATAGAGCCCCTTTAATGAAGTATAAAGTAAAGTTTTTAAAGTGGCAAAATTCCAAGAAATAAGTTGTTTATAGATGGTTGAGACCCCCACCGATCCTGCAAATGGGGGTTCTTTTATCCGTACTGTAAATATAGCTGCAGAATACACTGTTGCACACTCGCTGCCATTCATTTAAATGGCAGCGATGAAAATAACTGAAGTACAGCATTTCTCCAGTGTTTCCATTGTTCACTGCAGCTTTAGTTACATTGGGGATAAAACAACCCGTTCCCAGGATTATTGGTGGTCTGTCACCAATAATTAAAACCATAACTGGGGAAAAAATAATTAATTATTGCCAAATCTCCATTCTTTATGCAGTTTTGTGGTAAAGAAAACAACAAACATTCTCCATAATGGTATGAATTAAAATAGCTGCAAAAACAAAAAAGGCTGTCGGAACTGACACAACAACCCAGTACCCAGACCCTGTGACAATCACTATGGTCTTTTGGTGTGCAAAAGGTTTTGACAGTCCTCCTTTGGCAGTTTTGCACTTTAACCCCTACCCGCCGATGGCACTTTTTGACTTCCTGACCAAGCTCGAGTTTTCAAAACTGACGTGTCACTTTATGTGGTAATAACTTTGGAACGCTTTAAACTTACCAAAGTGATTTTGAGATTGTTTTCTCATAACACATTATACTTCGTGTTAGTAGTAAATATTGGTTTATATATTTTGTGTTTAATTATGAAAAAAATAGTAAATGTGGTGGAAATTTTGAAAAATATGCATTTTATAAAATGTGAAAATGATGAGCATTGCATACAGATAGTCAGACCGCCAAAATTATATCATAAATCTCATGTCCCAGATCTCTGCTTTATGTCGGCATCAAACTTTAGTCACCCTTTTATTTTTACGGACATAAGATTTACAAGTGAAACAACAATATTCAAAATTTTCAAGAAATTTCCAAACCCCATTTTTTAAGGGACTAATCCAGTTATGAAGGGGTTTTGAAAGACCCTTGTATTAAAACATCCCATAAATCACCCCATTTTCAAAACTGCACCCCTTAAATAAGCCAAAGCAACATATACCTAGTATTTTAACCCTATAAGTGCTTAACAGGAATTAATACAAAATGGATTTTTATTTTACTAATATTTTCATATAGCCCTAGAATTTGCACATTCACAAGGGGTTAAAGTAGAAAACGCATCCCACAATTTGTTATGCAAGTTCTCCGGACTAACGTAGCACCCCACTTGTGGGTGTAAACTAATGTATGGATGCACCACTGCAATACACGTGTATTGCAGTGTACAGGAAGCTATCAGCCCCATGCAGACGCACGAGCTGACAGCCTTCATTTTGGCAGGATCAACCAGGTACGTGGAGGGGACGGCATGGGGCAGACCCGGGGTAACTGATCAGACCCCGGGCTGCCCATTAGCAACACCGGCACACCCCCCCCCCCCCCCCCCCCCCCCGAACTGCCGCAGGGGGTGCCGATTGGGCACAAAACATACCGAAACCCCTGAAATGCCTGACCGCCGTCATCTCAGGGGTTAACGTCCGCGATCGGACCCGGTTCCGACCGCGGGTGTTACAGAGCAGTGTCAGCCATATGTTACGTATGTTACGGCTGACACCCGCAGTTTCTGTGTGCGCACCATGCAGCTGCTCTAGTACTACGGCGGTTTACGGGAAGTCCTTCCCGGCAGCGCCGTGCTATTACGGCGTATGTCGGGAAGGGGTTGAGGCTGAGGCCTCATATTGCGAAATGCAGCTTTTTTTTGTTGCAATTTTTGTCGCTTTTTTTTTTTAGCCAAAGCCAAGAATGGCTACAAAAGGAATGGGAAATATATAGGAGTCCCTTATACTTCTATATTTTGCTCAATCAACTCATGGCTTTGGCTCCCAAATGTAAAGCACCATGGAATTAATGGTGCTATATAAATAAATAATAAATAATAATAAAGATACTGCAGCAAAATCTGCAACAGGAAAAGTTACATTTCTGCAATGCGGGGCCTGAGCCTAAATGAATTACCGTATTTTTCGGACTATAAGACGCACTTTTTTCCCCAAAATTTGAGGGGAAAAGAAGGGTGCGTCTTATAGTCCGAATGTGGCGCCTGGCATCCGCTGTACTAGAAAGACGGATGCTGGCAAGGGATAGATGCAGGTGCCGGGGCCTGAGACATCGCTGCGCTCCTCTGCCTGCATGAAGCCAGCAGCGGGAGGAGTGATGCTATTCCGCTCCTCCGTCCCCCCGCCGCTGGCTTCATGCAGGACAGTGGAGCGCAGCGATGTCTCAGGCCCCGGCACATGTGCCAGCGTCTATCTCTCCCCGGCATCCGCCTCTCTAGTACAGTGGATGCCGGGTCAGTATCGGTGGCCCCTTCTCCCCCGGGGCCGGTCCCCACCGGCCCTGTACCTGTGAAGTTGCAGGCCGGCTCCTGCGCGGCGATATCGCAGGAGCCGACCTGTTCGGGTGACAGCCGGGAGCCTAATGAGGCTCCCAGGCCTGTCACTGCTGTATTAGTATTGCGGCTGGTCTCTATGACCAGCCGTAATACTAATAGACAGAATGTCCCGTAGACGGCAATACAGTTGTATTGCCGTCTATGGGACTTGCAATCAAGTGACCGCAGGTTCAAGCCCCCGGGGGGGAATAAAATAGTATAAAAAAAAAAAAAAACTTTAAAAATATAAATAAAAGTTTTAAATCACCTCCTGTCCCTAGAAAAAAAAAAAAAAAAAAAATAATATATATATATATATATATATATATATATATATATATATATATATATATATATATATATATATATACACACATATATATATATATCATAAACCACTGGGTTTTTTTTCAATACAAGGTGATCTAAGCAATAGATATTCCCCAAAATGGTATAACTAAAAAGTACAGCTGGCACTCTATGCATCCCCATACAGCTGCAGGGTCACCTGTCAATGTGGCCTTTCAGCTGTTGCAAAACTACAACTCCCATATATTAAATATTTTACCATTTTTTGCTTCAAAAATTTTTTTCCCTATTTTCCTCCTCTAAAATCTAGGTGCGTCTTATAGTCCGAAAAATAACTTTCTGGCAAAAAGACTACTTATTCATCTAGTCATAGGGGTTGTCTTATGGAATTAAAAAAAAAAAAAAAAAAAAAAAAACCTGAGGTTCCAACTAAACCAAAATGAGTCACTTCCTGATGATGGATCATGGACCACAGACATAATAGTCTGTCTGGAGCAGACCCTATGGACTTCTATCGGAGAATTTCATGCTCTGACCTGTGCAAAGCAGGGACTGGAAAAGCTGTGAAGTCACTTATTGTGACTCAAGTCCTCAGCTGCATGAAAGCCCTGACCATAAGTGTGCTGCCAAGTGAAGCGGCTACTGTAAAGATATTGCCTACAGAAAGTACATTATATATGATTTAGTGGCTAATGTAATTACTGCAAAATCTTTACAATTACAGACAGCGCAAAACATGAAAAATTACTCAAATATCTTAAAACTAAACTAAAAACAATAGGTTAATTTCTAGTGACATCCCCTCAAGAGCTACAGACTGAGCCATCAGACAGCTTCTCTGTTGGATTTCTCTCTGAATATACAGAGCAGCATACACTGTATGAAAAAAGTAGAATAAGGCTGGGTTCACACCAGCGTTGGCTCTCCAATTGGGAATTCCGTTCCCCTCTCCACATTCTTCACCCTTTTCAGGCAGAAACCGGATGGACAAACTAAAGAAAAAAAAAAATATTTTTTTGGTTGGTGCACCCCCAATAGTTCAAGGAGCAAACAAAATATATTAAAGTGCACTAAAACTCAACTTTTATTAATGTATTTTAAAAGTTCAGAACGGCATAATAAACTACCGTCCATATAAAGGGGATATTGAAACTACAGTAGAGTAGGGTAATATTCTAATGGCTGTATTAGATACTGTGTCAACTTACAGATGCAGCTCAGTCTTTTAGTCAATTCCCTTCAATACAATTCCCACCCTCCATGCATGAGACAGCAGGACTAGTACCAGAACCTAGGGGGCACTAAAATCTCCTCTATTGTCAATAAGAGATTAAGAACAATAAGCCCACCCTAATTCCAATGTTTGCTAGTACTTATGTTTGCTAGTATTTATCTAGCTAGGGAAGACCACAAGCATACATCTGGTAATTAGCAAGTTACACACAGCCAAAGTATCTATAGGGTTAAATTTCCCCCAATGCTTTAACCTACTCCACACACAAACACACGACTCAAATGGTATACATATAACTAGTAATGCAGCCTAACGGTCCGTTTCCCCGACCAAAGTCAGTTCATCAGAGGCTTTTTTATGCACATTGATAGTGCTAATGATATTTGTATAGCATTGAATTATAGCGTGTAGCCGCTTGTCGGCTGTGATGTATAGCCGCTATACATCACAGCCGACAAGCGGCTACACGCTATAATTCAATGCTATACAAATATCATTAGCACTATCAATGTGCATAAAAAAGCCTCTGATGAACTGACTTTGGTCGGGGAAACGGACCGTTAGGCTGCATTACTAGTTATATGTATACCATTTGAGTCGTGTGTTTGTGTGTGGAGTAGGTTAAAGCATTGGGGGAAATTTAACCCTATAGATACTTTGGCTGTGTGTAACTTGCTAATTACCAGATGTATGCTTGTGGTCTTCCCTAGCTAGATAAATTCTAGCAAACATAAGTACTAGCAAACATTGGAATTAGGGTGGGCTTATTGTTCTTAATCTCTTATTGACAATAGAGGAGATTTTAGTGCCCCCTAGGTTCTGGTACTAGTCCTGCTGTCTCATGCATGGAGGGTGGGAATTGTATTGAAGGGAATTGACTAAAAGACTGAGCTGCATCTGTAGGTTGACACAGTATCTAATACAGCCATTAGAATATTACCCTACTCTACTGTTGTTTCAATATCCCCTTTATATGGACGGTAGTTTATTATGCCGTTCTGAACTTTTAAAATACATTAATAAAAGTTGAGTTTTAGTGCACTTTAAGAAACCGGATGGACCCTATTAGTCTATGGGTTTCTTGAAGTAACCGTTTTTTTATTTAATGCAGATTAGATTTCCGGTTGGGGTGGGGGTCCCCAAGCAGACCCCCTGAATGGAAAACCAAACGCAGATGTGAACCTAGCCATTATATGGTTTGAGTAAACATTCCTTGGGATAAATTTTTGTCCCTAGCCTTTAGTGGCGCTTTAAAACTGTGTCGCTCGCTTAATCCACCTCTCCCCCCACCAATCCCCTCTCTGGCTTCCTGTCGCCTATTTAGGGCCCATGAACATGAAGTAAATGCGCGCTCATTTTTGCATAACACACGTGTAAAGAATACACGTGTAAAAATCAGACTCCCATTGACTTCAATGACATTTTTTACACGTGTGAAAAACGCACAAAAAACATGTCCAAGATTTCTCTCGTGCATCCCCATACTCTGGAACTCACTACCCTAACACATAACACTGTCTCCCACTATCATAGCTTCAAGAACACCCTGAAGACTCGCCTATTTAGGAAGGCCTACAGCCTCTACTAACACTACTGCCACCACATCATCTGAACAGTCTCTACTCTCACCTACTGTCCCCAACCTTCTTGCCTCAGTTTGCAAGCCATTATGGGCAGGGCCCTCTATCCCACTGCGTCAGCTGGTCACTGTTTGTATTATATTTGTTCTGTGTATTTTGCGTACCATATGTAAACCCTCAAATGTAAAGCACCATGGAATTAATAGTGCTCTATTGACAATAATTCCAGCCACAAAGAGGAACATAGGGGTACAGTCTCAAAAAAAAAAAAAAGTCAGATTGTTTGGAAAAACAAAACAAACATCACTCTTAGGGTATATTCACATAGTTTTTGTTGCAGGCGGATTTTGACGCGGAATCCGTCTCAAAATACACATGCAAAAATGGTAAGCGACATGATCTATCTTGTCGGATTCCGCAGCTGATTCAGCCACGGTGTAAGACGCGACAAACTATTAAAAAAAAAAAAAAAAAAAAAACACACACTCAACTGTCCTCAGTGCTGAGGTGTCATCCGAGTGTGGTCCGGTCCGTCTGCTCCAGTGTCTTTTAGAAGTAAAACTCCTCACTGGATGTGACGTCCCAGATCCCTTCTGCTGAAGACACGATTGGCCTCAGCAAATCACATGACAACGGTAGGCCAATCACTGGTAAGTTAGTACAGTAAAGATGGCAGCAATAAGGATTGTATGCGGTGGGCTTTACACATGCAGCACGTTCGACAAAAGATTTCAGCTAAGGTTAAAATTTGGGCAACATGGAAAACCAGCAGAAAACCCACACAACACAGTACTCTATTTTAGATGTTTCTTCTTGGCATGGGTGACTTCGCTGAGGGATGGTCAATATGGATAGCCTGCTGTGAACTCGTAATATGTGGCAGTAACCTGAGGGTGTAAAATTAAGGGTAGTTTTTTGGTTTTTTTTAAAGACAGTTTGGGATTTTGTAGGAGTTCCCCATGTAGGACAGTTTTTTCAGGGGTTGTAAATCATATAGGTTGGAAATCAATGGCTTAATCTATACTTCAAGACTGTAAATCGTATCCAGAATGATAAGGCAGAGCAGGCTAGAACATCCCATAAGAGTAAACATAATATGGAAAGGATAGTTCCACCTAATATAATGGATACAGTTTATAAGCACTACATTAAGTGCAATGTAGAAGAGAATGAAATAATATAGTAAGATACTTTTCACTATAAAGCTAAACAGAAAGGAAGACAGCCATGGCATAACTCATTCAGGAAACTCTCCAGGGAATACTGGACATTCTCCTTGAGCTGATGACCACAAGCAGATGGTGGTGACTCAGCAGGATGTTGGGATCAATGACTTCCTCCACAAAATGCATGGTCTCTTCACATGGGCGTGGAAGGGAGGTGAAGCCTCATGGTCTTTAAAAGCAAAGAATATCAAAGTGCCCCCCAGGGATGGGATTATGCTGCCTCCTACCACGAGGACAGGGGCCTCATTGGGACATGGGGTGTTTCCACTGGTGCACTTAACACAGACTGAGAATTTCCAATCTAAGACTACATCAGCACACATGAATTATTGCTGTACATTGCAGGGGGGGTTGGGGAAGGGGGGTGCCAACAAGACACTTATGTACAGAGTAAGGGCATTGAACCAAACCTTTGCCCTGGGTGAAGGAAAGCCTAGCTACAGCTCTGTTACATTGTAGGAAGAGCAGGAGGCATCTATTGTGTCCTGCCTGCTGCTCCCCCTTCTCCTTTCAGTGCATTTCGGAGGAAATCAGAATCCTCAACACAATTCAGACTCAGCTGCAAATGAGACAGCCCCTCATCATATGTGACAGGATCAGCAGTGGAGAGGGAGGGAGGCAGGGGACCTCTGGATTTGGTCAACCCTTTCATAGGCTTACTATGGGTGGGGAGCAACCTTATGCAACAGCAAACAAAGACTTCATTCTCCACATAGGAGATCACTGGTGGTAGGAGACAGACTTCCCATGGCAAGTGACCAGCCTTGAGGACATCTGCCCTGTGCCACTAGATGCAGGCTCTAAATATATACAACAGATAAGACTAGACTAATAGGAGGACGCTACGAGTTACCAGGCTCAGCTATAATACATTGTGTGCCTGTGTAATCTATACAGACAGCAGCGCCTCAGTACACTGGTACCCAGTGCAATATATACAGACAGCAGAGCCTCAGAGCACTGGTACCCTGTGTAATATATACAGACAGCAGCGCCTCAGTACACTGGTACCCTGTGTAATATATTTAGACAGTGGGCAGCCTTTTAGTATACTCAGATTAGGCTAGACGACTGGGAGGATGCTGCAAGTTACCAGGCTCAGCTATAACACATTGTATGCTTGTACAATACATCCAGACAGTGGGCAGCCGAGCTTCACTACCATATATACAGACAGTGGGCAGCAGGACCTCAGTACACTGGTACCCAGTATACCAGCACACTGTATAGTGTACAGCCCTGGTACCCAGCACACTGTATAGTAGGCAGCAGGACCTCAGTACGCTGGTACCCAGTATACCAGCACATTGTACAGTGGGCAGCCCTGGTACCCAGCACACTGTATAGTGGGCAGCAGGACCTCGGTACACCCAGTATACCAGCACATTGTACAGTGGGCAGCCCTGGTACCCAGCACACTGTATAGTGGGCAGCAGGACCTCGGTACACCCAGTATACCAGCACATTGTACAGTTGGCAGCTGGTTCTCGCTCACCTTGCCGGGTGGATACGTTACGGCCATTGCCAGCTGTGAGAACGACTTGTGGGCAACTTCTCTCCAATACGAACAGCTCGTCCCGGCCAACCTTGCTGTTCTTTCCAGTTTTCAGGGTGCCGCTCGGCCCAGAGGGGGTTAAGTAGCGGCCATCACTAGCCCTAAAGGCAACTTTCCCGGCCGAAATGTCCAGAGTGAATTTGGTGTCCGGCCCGGGCTCACTGCTCAGACTTCCGTCCATGGCCAATAGGCGGTGGTCGGGGGTCTGGATGCTGTAGCGGTTCTCCTGGAAGAGGAGGGTGATGAGGGAGTCCAGACCCCAGGGCACGTCCCGCTCCACAGACAGTTCCTCCCCGCTGGTCCCCAGGCGTGCGTATCTTTTGCGGGTGACACTGTAGATGGTGACTTGGGGGTGCATGGCCAAGTGAACGGCCCACTTCTCGGCGGGGGATACAGACGGAGAGAAGCAACTGATTCTATCCTCCGAGCCGCCCAGGTAGCGGCCGTGAGCTTCAGACTGCAGCACCCAGCGGCCATCTCCCTGTGCGCTGACTAGAAAGCGGCACTCGGCGTCGGGAACCTCGGTCTCGCCGGACACGCGTCCATCCTTGTCAGCCGAGAGGTACCGGCCTAAATGGCTCCTCAGCAGCACTGCCTCCTCGCCCACGGGCTCCAGCAGCCACACTTGCTTCTTCTTCAGGCTGGACGCTGACGCGTTGATTTTGAAGCCGAATGTCTCGGCCGTGAGATACTTATTGTTGCAGTTGATGAGGCCGAGCTGCAGGGGTCCGGAGCCGCTCATGATGGACGTCACGTGAACCGTTATACAGCGCGGAGGAGAAAGCCTGTCTGCTGAGCTCCACTCGGCGTCTGCGGCATTTGAACACTCGATTACCTCACTGGCAGAGGCGGATACCTCCAAATCTTGGGGGGAAAAGCAAGGGATGGGGTTGGGTGGAGAACTCGGGATAGTGCGGGAGGGAGGAGACTGCAGCACAATGGAAATCGGGTGGCCTAGTGCACTGCAGCTGCATCCTGTGAGAGGGCTGAGATTCCGGCCAAATCCCACCAAATCCGCACAGCCACCAATTGCACACAACACTATTCCTAAACTGGTATCAGATTCAGCGCTCGGCCAGATGTCGCCCTTGTCACAGATCGTCTGCTCACAGAGGACACAGGCAGTATTCTATCACAAACTACAATAAAAACTGCAACATATTTGGTTGGAAGGACATAGATTGATTTATGTATTTATTATGTTGCCAGTCTTTATTCTGGAGGTCGTAACTTAATGTTCATCTTAGCTGTATGAGACGTCACTTTTGTGGCACATAATATCTACTTTGCAGACATCATGCATACCTCCCAACTTTTGAAGAGCCGAAAGAGGGACAAAATATGCGTTGTGCGTGCACTCTGTGGCAAACTTAGCTCCGCCCGCTTTTATGTTGACTCCGCCCGTTCTCATTCATTTTTCATGTGCCGCCACACAGTATAATCTTCCTACAGTCACCTGTAAATTATATCCCCCCTCCATCTCTCCCAGTTTGATATAACCCATTTATCTGCCCCCAGTTTCATGTCCCCCCTCCATCTCTGCCCCCAGTTTCATGTCCCCCCCTCCATCTCTGCCCCCAGTTTCATGTCCTCCCATCTCTGCCCCCAGTTTCATGTCCTCCCCATCTCTGCCCCCAGATTCATGTCTCCCGTCTTCATCTGCCCCAATGTCATGCCGTTCTCCCCCCCTTCATCTGCCCCAGTGTCATGCCGTTCTCCCCCCCCTTCATCTGCCCAAGTGTCATGCCGTTCTCCCCCCCCATTCATCTGCCCCAGTGTCATGCCGTTCTCCCCCCCTTCATCTGCCCCAGTGTCATGCCGTTCTCCCCCCCTCATATGCCCCAAGTTTCATAGGCCCCCTATATTACGTTCCCCTCAATGTTTAACACAAACAAATACTTATTCTCACCTTCCAATGCTCCCCCGACGCTCTCTCCGCTCTCTTACTGCACTCACATAGTTGTAGGCCCGATGTGACGTCATCACGTCGTGCCTACACACGCCGGAGCGCAGTGGTAAGGCAGGAGCTGAGCTGTGACAGCTCCTGCTTTACTCGCTTATATGTTCAACTCATCGGCATTCTCCGGACACCAATGAGTTGAAATTGGGACATACCTTTTGCGGAAATCGGTATGATTGGGAAGTATGAACATGTTTTGGTACGTACCGTATATTTAGTACTAAAAGAGGAGATGTTGGTTCAATTAATTTTGGCACCAATATCTCTCCACTGTCAGAAGGCTGAGCCTTACAGCCTAGCACCATTGCTGGGTAGTAAGGAATGCCCCCTCCCCCCTTCCACCATGACTGTACTGTAACATAGCCTTGTACTGTCAGAGGAGGTGTTTTTTACCATCCAGTGAGCATTCTGAGCTGTAAGGCCCACCTTTTTGACAGTGGGGAGACATCAGTGCCAAAACTAACAGCACCGATATCTCAAGCAACAGGGCACCTAGCAAGAAAGCCATCAGTGTGCTAAATTAGCTTTCTTTTGGTATATAAAACCACACTTTCATGAGAACATGACAGGTCCTCTTTAACCCCTTGAGGACATGGACAAAAGCCATACTGGCCCATATTTTTATATCTGACATGATTGTATCTCACTGTGTGGCAATAACTTTGAGATGCTTTAACTTACACAAGTTAATTATTCGATATTTTTTGCATGTAGTTATGAAAAGTTAAAAAAAAAATTGCTGGAAATCTGGAAAGATTCTTAAGATTTAAAATGTGAAATACTCTGCTTTTCAGAAAGATAGTATGTATTATTGTATTTAGGTGGTAGGACTATCTACTAGAGATGAGCAAACACTAAAATGTTCGAGGTTCGAAATCCAATTCGAACAGCCGCTCACTGTTCGAGTGTTCGAACGGGTTTCGAACCCCATTATAGTCTATGGGGAACATATACTCGTTAAGGGGGAAACCCAAATCCGTCTCAGGAGGGTCACCAAGTCCACTATGACACCACAGGAAATGATGCCAACACCTCTAGAATGACAGAAGCATGTCTGGGGGCATCTAACACACCAAAGACCCTCTATTATCCCAACATCACAGCCTAACAACTACACACTTTACACATTCCAAAAAACCTCTATCAAAGTGGGAAAATACCTGGAAACATGTGTATTTGGCCCTTGGAGTGAGGAGAGCTTGTCACCAGCAGTGAATTTGGCCCTTGGAGTGAGTTGAGGTTGGCACCAACATTGCTATTGAAAATCAGGGTGGATTGAGCCTCTAACCAGCAGAGTTTGGGAAAATTCATGGTTGGAAGGAGCCTCTAACCAGCCCAGTTTTGTGAAATTCATGGTGGAGGGAGCCTCTAACCAGCCAAGTTTGGGGAAATTCATGGTGGAGGGAGCCTCTAACCAGCACAGTTTGGGGAAATTCATGGTGGAGGGAGCCTCTAACCAGCAGAGTTGTGGGAAATTCATGGTGGAGGGAGCCTCTAACCAGCCAAGTTTGGGGAAATTCATGGTGGAGGGAGCCTCTAACCAGCCAAGTTTGGGGAAATTCATGGTGGAGGGAGCCTCTAACCAGCACAGTTTGGGGAAATTCATGGTGGAGGGAGCCTCTAACCAGCACAGTTTGGGGAAATTCATGGTGGAGGGAGCCTCTAACCAGCACAGTTTGGGGAAATTCATGGTGGAAGGAGCCTCTAACCAGCCTAGTTTGGGGAAATTCATGGTGGAGGGAGCCTCTAACCAGCACAGTTTGGGGAAATTCATGGTGGAGGGAGCCTCTAACCAGCCAAGTTTGGGGAAATTCATGGTGGAGGGAGCCTCTAACCAGCACAGTTTGGGGAAATTCATGGTGGAGGGAGCCTCGAACCAGCACAGTTTGGGGAAATTCATGGTGGAGGGAGCCTCTAACCAACACAGTTTGGGGAAATTCATGGTGGAGGGAGCCTCTAACCAACACAGTTTGGGGAAATTCATGGTGGAATGAGCCTCTAACCAGCCACGTTTCGGGAAATTCATGGTGGAGGGAGCCTCTAACCAGCACAGTTTCGGGAAATTCATGGTGGAGGGAGCCTCTAACCAGCACAGTTTGGGGAAATTCATGGTGGAGGGAGCCTCTAACCAACACAGTTTGGGGAAATTCATGGTGGAGGGAGCCTCTAACCAACACAGTTTGGGGAAATTCATGGTGGAAGGAGCCTCTAACCAGCCAAGTTTGGGGAAATTCATGGTGGAGGGAGCCTCTAACCAACACAGTTTGGGGAAATTCATGGTGGAAGGAGCCTCTAACCAGCCAAGTTTGGGGACATTCATGGTGGAGGGAGACTCTAACCAGCCAAGTTTGGGGAAATTCATGGTGGAGGGAGCCTCTAACCAGCCAAGTTTGGGGAAATTCATGGTGGAGGGAGCCTCTAACCAGCCAAGTTTGGGGAAATTCATGGTGGAGGGAGCCTCTAACCAGCACAGTTTGGGGAAATTCATGGTGGAAGGAGCCTCTAACCAGCCCAGTTTGGGGAAATTCATGGTGGAGGGAGCCTCTAACCAACACAGTTTGGGGAAATTCATGGTGGAAGGAGCCTCTAACCAGCCAAGTTTGGGGAAATTCATGGTGGAGGGAGACTCTAACCAGCCAAGTTTGGGGAAATTCATGGTGGAGGGAGCCTCTAACCAGCCAAGTTTGGGGAAATTCATGGTGGAGGGAGCCTCAAACCAGCCAAGTTTGGGGAAATTCATGGTGGAGGGAGCCTCGAACCAGCACAGTTTGGGGAAATTCATGGTGGAAGGAGCCTCTAACCAGCCCAGTTTGGGGAAATTCATGGTGGAGGGAGCCTCTAACCAGCCCAGTTTGGGGAAATTCATGGTGGAGGGAGCCTCTAACCAGCAGAGTTGTGGGAAATCAGGGTGGAGGGAGCCTCTAACCAGCAGAGTTGTGGGAAATCAGGGTGGAGAGAGCCTCTAACCAGCAGAGTTGTGGGAAATCAGGGTGGAGAGAGCCTCTAACCAGCAGAGTTGTGGGAAATCAGGGTGGAGGGAGCCTCTAACCAGCAGAGTTGTGGGAAATCAGGGTGGAGGGAGCCTCTAACCAGCAGAGTTGTGGGAAATCAGGGTGGAGGGAGCCTCTAACCAGCAGAGTTGTGGGAAATCAGGGTGGAGGGAGCCTCTAACCAGCAGAGTTGTGGGAAATCAGGGTGGAGGGAGCCTCTAACCAGCAGAGTTGTGGGAAATCAGGGTGGAGGGAGCCTCTAACCAGCAGAGTTGTGAGAAATTAGGGTGGAGGGAGCCTCTAACCAGCAGAGTTGTGGGAAATCAGGGTGGAGGGAGCCTAGTAGTAGCAGAATTGTGCAACGCTTATGGTGGATGAGTATGAGGATGCGGATGAATTGGAGAGGTTGAGCACAGACATGGAGTTTCATGTTGGGGTGCTTTACACAGGTAGGCACGAAAATGAAGGCTCTATCCAGTGGTGGTTCATTTTTATCAAAGTAAGCCGGTCGGCACTCTCAGCTGACAGACGGGTGCGCTTATCAGTGATGATGCCACCGGCTGCACTGAACACCCTCTCAGATAGGACGCTGGCGGCAGGACAGGACAGCACCTCCAAGGCATATAGGGCAAGTTCAAGCCACAGGTCAAACTTCGACACCCAATACGTGTAGGGCGCAGAGGGATCGGAGAGCACAGGGCTGTGGTCGGAAAGGTATTCCCGCAACATGCGCCTATACTTCTCACGCCTGGTGACACTAGGACCCTCAGTGGCGGCACTTTGGCGACGGGGTGCCATCAAGGTGTCCCAGACCTTAGACAGTGTGCCCCTTGTTTGTGTGGACCGGTGAGAACTTGGTTGCCTACTGGAGGAACTGCCCTCCCTGCCGCCAACGTCACATGCTGGAAACATCTCCATCATATTCTGCACCAATTGCTTGTGGCAAGCATTGATGCGATTGGCCCTCCCCTCTACCGGAATAAAAGAGGAGATGTTGTTTTTATACCAGGGGTCAAGGATAGCAAAGATCCAGTACTGGTTGTCCTCCATGATTTTGACAATACGCTTGTCAGTTGTAAAGCACCCCAACATGAACTCAGCCATGTCTGCCACAGTGTTAGTTGGCATGACTCCTCTGGCCCCACCGGAAAGTTCAATCTCCATTTCCTCCTCATCCTCCCCTTCTACCCATCCGCGCTGCAACAATGGGACGATTCGAAGTTGCTCGGAAGCCTCCTGTATCACCATCACATCATCGGACAGCTCTTCTTCCTCCTCCTCCTCCTCCTCCTCTTCCTCCATTAAATGCGATGAATCGGACAGATGTGTGGACCTACTCTCCAGCTGTGACGGATCGGATGCTATCCCTAACTCCTCTGTGTGATCTGAGTTATCCCTGATGTCAATCAGGGATTCTCTCAGAACACACAAGAGCGGGATTGTAAGGCTCACCATCGCATCTTCAGAGCTCACCCTCCTTGTGGACACCTCAAACACCCGTAGGATGTCACAAAGGTCTCTCATCCATGGCCACTCATGGATGAGAAACTGAGGCAGCTGACTTTGTGGCACCCTAGGGTTTTGTAGCTGGTATTCCATCAAAGGTCTCTGCTGCTCAACCACTCTACTCAACATCTGAAACGTTGAGTTCCAGCGTGTGGGGACGTCGCACAAAAGTGTTGTGGCACATGCAGGCGTTGCTGGAGAGATTTTAAGCTAGCAGCGGCTACTGTCGACTTGCAAAAGTGGGCGCACATGCGCCGCACTTTCACCAGTAGCTCCGGAACATTTGGGTAGCTCTTTAGGAAACGTTGCACCACTAGGTTGAAGACGTGGGCCAGGCATGGAACATGTTGGAGTCCGGCAAGCTCCAGAGCTGCTACCAGGTTCCGGCCGTTATCACAAATGACCATGCCTGGGCCCAGGTGCAGCGGCTCAAACTATATTGCCGTCTCATCGAGGAGGGCATCCCTCACCTCGGAGGCAGTGTGCTGTCTGTCCCCCAAGCTGATCAGCTTCAGCACGGCCTGCTGACGTCTACCAACGCCAGTGCTGCAACGTTTCCAACTCGTAGCTGGGGTCAAACAGCGGAGGAGGAGGTGGTGGCGGAGGAGGAGGCGGTGGAGGAGGAGGAGGGTGTTCTTCTCGTGTCCCTACCAGGAATGTTAGGCGGGGAGACGAGGTACATCGGGCCAGTTTGGGAAGCAGTCCCAGCCTCAACTACATTCACCCAGTGTGCCGTCAGTGAAATGTAGCGTCCCTGTCCGCATGCACTTGTCCAGTCGTTGTGGTCAAGTGGACCTTTGTGCAAAGCGCGGAACTAAGGGCCCGCCTGATGTTGAGTGACACGTGCTGGTGCAAGGCGGGGACGGCACACCGGGAGAAGTAGTGACGGCTAGGGACGGCATAGCGAGGTGCCGCAGTTGCCATCAGGTCCAGGAAGGCGGGAGTTTCAACAAGCCCGAACGCCAACATCTCCTGGGCCAGCAGTTTAGCGATGTTGGCGTTCAAGGCTTGCGTGTGTGGGTGGTTAGCGGTGTATTTCTGCCGCCGCTCCAATGTCTGAGAGATGGTGGGTTGTTGTAAAGAAGCGCCTGATGGTGCCTTTGATGGTGCAGGAGAAGGAGATAAGACAGGAACAGGGGAGGATGAGGAAGAAGTCAACAAAGTGGTGGAGGCAGATGAAGTGGTGTCTTGGCTCGTCCTCTGGAGTGCATCGCCAGCACTGTGAGCAGAGGCAGTGGCGTGAACGGCGGGCAGCCTTTGTCCTGCCGTTGCTGCCTGCCACTGATTCCAGTGCTTGGATTCCAAATGACGGCGCATTGAAGTGGTGGACAGGTTGCTCTTCTCAGAGCCCCTACTCAATTTTGAGAGGCAAATTGTGCAGACAACACTATATCTGTCCTCGGCGCATTCCTTGAAAAAACTCCACACCTTCGAGAAACGTGCCCTCGAGGTGGGAGTTTTTCGGGGCTGGGTACGAACTGGAACATCTTGGGAGAATCCGGGTGTGGCCTAGCTTTGCCTAAGCTGCTGACCTCTGCCTCTAGCTACCCTTTTTGGTGCTGCACCTGCCTCAACATCCACACTACTTTCCCCGCTTGACATCCCCCCTGTCCAGGTCGGGTCAGTGTCCTCATCATCCACCACCTCCTCTTCCAACTCCTGTCTCATATCCTCCTCCCACACAATGCGCATGTCAACTGGCTGCCCTGACGGCAACTGCGTCTCATCGTCGTCGATGAGGGTGGGTTGCTGGTCATCCGCCACCAAATCGAACGGAGATGGAGGAGACTCCAGTGTTTGAGCATCTGGACACAGATGCTCATCTGTTAGGTCCGTGGAATCGCAAAATGGAGGGGCAGGTTGAGGGACAATGAAAGGAGCGGAGAACAGCTCTGGGGAGCAGGGACAGTTGGGGTTATTGTTCTGGGAAGATTGGGAATTTTGGGAGGAAGGAGAACAAGACTGTTGGGTAAGAGGAGGAGAGGAGGTAGAGGCTGACTGGCTGGTGGACAATGTGCTGTAAGCGTTATCCGACAGCCATTGCAAGACCTGTTCCTGGTTCTCGGGCATACTAAGGTTTGTACCCTGCAGTTTAGTTAATGTGGCAAGCAACCCTGGCACTGTGGAGCGGCGCAATGCTTGCTGCCCCACAGGAGTAGGCACGGGACGCCCTGTGGCTTCACCGCTAACTTGCTCCCCAGAACCATTCCCCCGACCTCGCCCACGGCCTCGTCCACATCCCTTTCCTGGAGCCTTGCGCATTTTGAATTCCCAGGCAGAAAATGACACTATACCAGTAGCAACAATTGTGGGTGTATGTAACCCCAATATATTTTGGGAATTCCCAGTCAGAAACTGGCACTATATGGCAGTAGCAAGAATTGAGGGTATTTGTAACCCCAATATATTCTTTGAATTCCCAGTCAGAAACTGGCACTATATGGCAGTAGCAAGACTTGAGGGTATTTGTAACCCCAATATATTCTTTGAATTCCCAGTCAGAAACTGGCACTATATGGCAGTAGCAAGACTTGAGGGTATTTGTAACCCCAATATATTCTTTGAATTCCCAGGCAGAAAATGACACTATATGGCAGTAGCAAGACTTGAGGGTATTTGTAACCCCAATATATTCTTTGAATTCCCAGTCAGAAACTGGCACTATATGGCAGTAGCAAGACTTGAGGGTATTTGTAACCCCAATATATTCTTTGAATTCCCAGTCAGAAACTGGCACTATATGGCAGTAACAAGAATTGAGGTTATTTGTAACCCCAATATATTCTTTGAATTCCCAGTCAGAAACTGCCACTATAGTGGGGGCCACACGGTGGCTCAGTGGTTAGCACTGCAGCCTTGCAGCGCTGGAGTCCTGGTGTTCAAATCCCACCAAGGGCAAAAAACCATCTGCAAGGAGTTTGTATGTTCTCCCCGTGTTTGCATGGATTTCCATCCCATATTCCAAAGACATACTGATAGGGAAAAATGTATATTGTGAGCTCTATGTGGGGCTCACAATCTACATAAAAAAAAAAAAAGAAACTGGCACTATATGGCAGTAGCAAAAATTGTGGGTGCGCGTAACCCCAATATAGTCTTTGAATTCCCAGTCAGAAAATGGCACTATATACCAGTAGCAACAATTGTGGGTGTATATAGCCCCAATTCTATTGCTAGGGGACTTGCAGGGTATCTCTGGGGTGAAGGTGGGGGGGGGCACACCGTTGGAACGTGGATCGGGGTGTGTATATATAGGGTATACAGGAATACACTGTCAGTGTATTCCATTCAGGATCCGCGGAAAGCTGGGTTGCGGCGATTGAGCCAGTCGGTGCCACGTTACACTGACAAGCTTCTCCCTGGAATTTAGCTCTTACAAGAGCTGTTGGTTGTCTTCTCCTTCCTATCCTAGCCTGTCCCTGCCTACCAGAATCTAAGCCCTAGCTAGCTGGACGGAAACTTCCGTCCCTGGTGAATTGCAAGCTCAGAATGATGCGAACCTGGGCAGCGCTGTTCTTTTAAATCAGAGGTCACATGTTTTCGGCAGCCAATGGGTTTTTCCTACTTTTTTCAACGTCACCGGTGTTGTAGTTCCTGTCCCACCTACCCTGCGCTGTTATTGGAGCAAAAAAGGCGCCAGGGAATGTGGGAGGGGAATCGAGTAATGGCGCACTTTACCACGCGGTGTTCGATTCGATTCGAACATGGCGAACAGCGTGATATCCGATCGAACATGTGTTCGATAGAACACTGTTCGCTCATCTCTACTATTTACCACATCTCTGCTTTTTATTCACATAAGCGTATAATCATCCTTGAATTTATTTTGGACTAGTAGAATACCCGCGGCTTCGCTCGCGCAAAATATGTTGAATTGTTGGTTATGCTAGCTAAAGTAAAATTTTCAGTGTCACACTGTAATTGACATTTTCAGAGCGCTACAGTAGATATAAGTAATATAATACAGACGTAGGCACACATATGCTGAGAAGAGAAGATATACTAGGAGTCCATAGCAGCTAAGGAACAGAAGAGAAAGAAGGAAGACTTCATAATTAGAGATGAGCGAACAGTAAAATGTTCGATATTCGATTTTCATTTCGAATAGCCGCTCAATATTTGACTATTCGAATGAATATCGAACCCCATTATAGTCTATGGGAGAAAATGCTTCACTACAGGGGATCCCACCATTCGACTCAGGAGAGTCACCAAGTCCACTATCACACCCCAGGAAATGATGCCAACACCCTGGAATGCAACTGGGACAGCAGGTGAAGCATGTCTGGGGGCATCAAGTACCCACCCACACTCTCCTATGCCCCGCCCCCTCTCCCCAGCTAGTATAGAGAAGGCGGGGCTTAGGAGAGTGTGGGCGTGGAGACATCTCCCCGCCCAGTGGAATATAAATAAAGAAAAACAGGTGACTGCTCACCTGGTTCAGTTGTGTGAGACACAACAACCGATAGACGTCTCAACCAAAACACCAAAAAGGCACAGGAGGGCAGCTGCTAATCATCGTCTCAAGGACGTCTGGACAAGTAGGGAAAATGGACCAGCCACACGGGGGACAAGCATAGAAAACCAGCGCTCACCCAAGGAATTGAATATAGAACACAACACAGGCTGATTAAAGTTGTGTTCTATATTCAATTCCTTGGGTGAGCGCTGGTTTTCTATGCCTGTCCCCCGTGTGGCTGGTCCATTTTCCCCGCTGTTAATCCTAGCAGGCTTTGGGGATACATGGTAATGTGCCAGACGTCACATGGTCTGGGATATTACCATTTAGGCTCAAAGCCTGTGCTGGTAGTAATAGCCTGTTACTGCTAGCACAGGCTTTGGGCCTGTATGGCAACAGGCTGTTACTGCTACGACAGGCTTTGGGTCTGTATGGTACTGCTAGCACAGTCTTTGGGCCTATATGGTAATATCCCAGACCACGTGAAGTCTGACACATTACCATATAGGCCCAAAGCCTGCTAGGATTAACATTGGATCCCGGAGAGGTAAGTAACACTGTTTATTATGTTCCCTCATCTCCCCTGGGGCTACGGTTATTATACTCGGGGCTCTGAAAAGGCATAATAAAGCTTGAAGGGTCCACTGTGGCCCCTGTAACCTTTATTATGCCCCACAGCGTCCCCCCTGCAACTTCTATTATCCCCCACAGTCTATTGTGCCACTGTGGGGCATAATATAGGCTACAGGGGCCACTGTGGGATATATACATATATATATATATATATATATATATATATATATATATATATATATATATATATACGCTCACAGACCACTTTATTAGGTACACCTGTCCAACTGCTCGTTAACACTTAATTTCTAATCAGCCAATCACATGGCGGCAACTCAGTGCATTTAGGCATGTAGACATGGTCAAGACAATCTCCTGCAGTTCAAACCGAGCATCAGTATGGGGAAGAAAGGTGATTTGAGTGCCTTTGAACGTGGCATGGTTGTTGGTGCCAGAAGGGCTGGTCTGAGTATTTCAGAAACTGCTGATCTACTGGGATTTTCACGCACAACCATCTCTAGGGTTTACAGAGAATGGTCCGAAAAAGAAAAAACATCCAGTGAGCGGCAGTTCTGTGGGCGGAAATGCGTTGTTGATGCCAGAGGTCAGAGGAGAATGGCCAGACTGGTTCGAGCTGATAGAAAGGCAACAGTGACTCAAATAGCCACCCGTTACAACCAAGGTAGCCAGAAGAGCATCTCTGAACGCACAGTACGTCGAACTTTGAGGCAGATGGGCTACAGCAGCAGAAGACCACACCGGGTGCCACTCCTTTCAGCTAAGAACAGGAAACTGAGGCTACAATTTGCACAAGCTCATCGAAATTGGACAATTGAAGATTGGAAAAACGTTGCCTGGTCTGATGAGTCTCGATTTCTGCTGCGACATTCGGATGGTAGGGTCAGAATTTGGCGTCAACAACATGAAAGCATGGATCCATCCTGCCCTGTATCAACGGTTCAGGCTGGTGGTGGTGGTGTCATGGTGTGGGGAATATTTTCTTGGCACTCTTTGGGCCCCTTGGTACCAATTGAGCATCGTTGCAATGCCAAAGCCTACCTGAGTATTGTTGCTGACCATGTCCATCCCTTTATGACCACAATGTACCCAACATCTGATGGCTACTTTCAGCAGGATAATGCGCCATGTCATAAAGCTGGAATCATCTCAGACTGGTTTCTTGAACATGACAATGAGTTCACTGTACTCCAATGGCCTCCACAGTCACCAGATCTCAATCCAATAGAGCATCTTTGGGATGTGGTGGAACGGGAGATTCGCATCATGGATGTGCAGCCGACAAATCTGCGGCAACTGTGTGATGCCATCATGTCAATATGGACCAAAATCTCTGAGGAATGCTTCCAGCACCTTGTTGAATCTATGCCACGAAGAATTGAGGCAGTTCTGAAGGCAAAAGGGGGTCCAACCCGTTACTAGCATGGTGTACCTAATAAAGTGGCCAGTGAGTGTGTATGTATATATATATATATATATATATATATATATATATATATATATACTGTATATATGGGATAGGTGCTTGGAGAAGTATGGAGTCAAAGATGTCTGTGTTTCAAACTTTACAAAGTCAAGTCACAGCTGGAAGAAGTGGTCATGGTGGTCCAAAGGGAAGAGACGGGAAATGTGGGAAGACGTCTCCAGTGAGTATTACTGCACAAAATATTACTGCATTGTTTTTTTTGTATGTATTGTAATGTTACCGCCAGCATCCCCATCCCCCCTGCTGGTAGGTCAAGGACACTTAATTGACTCCTGCAGCCCACCCCAGGCCAGACAATGTTTATGGTACATGTGAAATACCTGATGCTGAAGGTAGTTCCCCTGAGGCATTTCCTGTTGGCAATGGGTACTCTCTTTCCCAGAGATGTGATAGTGTTCAGAAGGGCTCTGATAGCATGCATCCCAATTTTCAAAGGACACAAAGAGGAACAAAATGTGGAAGTTTTAGCTCCACCCACTTCTAAATAGACCCCGCCCATTCCCATCCATTTCTTTTTGTGCTCACAATACAGTATAATGCTCCTACAGTCACCCTAATATTATATGCTCCCACATTATAATTTTCTCCTCAAATTGACCCCACAGTATAAAGTCTCTCACCTGTTGCACCCATGTTTAATGCCCTAATTTAATGCCAAAATTCAGCAGCTCTATAGTTTAACGTCCCCCTCCATCTGCCCCAGTTTAAACAGGGGGGAACTAGGGAGGGACATTAAACTGTGGGGTCATCACATCACGCCTACAGCTCCCAGAGCCGGAGCACATTGGTGAGGCAGGAGCTGTCTGGTATACAGGTGGTATACAGTTCCTTCTCTCTCCACTCCAATAAATATGCATTCTGCCTCTCCCACTATATCTCTGGGGCTGAGCTGATGAAGCCCCAAAAAGTCCTGTCTACCTGGTCCTGGCAGGGAGGCTCTTAAAATCTCAACTTCTTCTCGAAATGGTGCTCTTACTCCCTTTAGGGGGCTGACAGTACTTCTTTTTCCCTGACTCAGGATTGTACACTGTCTACCAATAAGTATTTGGGAACCCAGTAAAGTCTGGCGGATGTGGAGTCTGGGGGTGTTTCTCCTGGTATGGACTGGGACCCTTGGTCCCAGTGCATGGTAAGCTCAACGCCAATACCTATTGCACTCTTTTAGATAACAGTTTGCTTCCTACATTATGGCGGTTCTATGGGTCGGATCAATGTTACTTCCTGGATGACAACGCCAGCTGGCATGTAGCGAGGTCTACCATGGCTTGGTACAGTGACAATCAGGTTAACAGACTAGATTGGCCTGCCCAGAGCCCAGACTTGAACTCTATCGAGCACCTCTGGGACGAGTTGGATCTCTGAACTAAGGAGTGCAGCAACCGACCAAAATTGATGAAAGAGCTTACCTGTCTTCTCCAAGTCAAATGGAATAAAATACCGTTAGCCATCATACAAGGACTTGTCAAAGACAAAAGGAAGATACCGAGCGGCCCGTAGTGTAGAACTGTATTGGAGCAGTTGGATAAAGTAAAAGTAAGGCTCAGCTTTATGAGTTGTTACACAACTCTTATATCAGCAGTGGGATCGCTTGACAGAGGATCCCTCTCTGAAATGGATGTAGCTGCAGGGTACCTCACACCTCAAGGGTGTATGCAGAATACAAAGAAGGACCAAATAACAGACCTGAAGAAGGGTGAGGTATACGCCCAAAACGTGTTGTGTGTGAGTTGTCCAATAAAGTCGTGTTTTTTTCATCTATTGACGAGTGCGGGTCCTTCTTGTTCAGATTTGTCACCATAAATCTGCTATTTGGTCCTTTTTTGTATACAAGGACTTGTAGAAAGCATGCCCAGCAGAGTTAAGGCTGTACAGTCATGGCCAAAAGTTTTGAGAATGATAGAAATATTAATTTTTACAAAGTCTACTGCTTCAGTTTTTCTAATGGCAATTTGCATATACTCCAGAATGTTATAAAGAGTGACCAGCTTAACAGCAATTACTTGCAAAGTCAATATTTGCCTAGAAAATGAACTTTATCCCCCAAAACACATTTCAACATCATTGCAGCCCTGCCTTAAAAGGACCAGCTAACATCGTTTCAGTGATTGCTCCAATAACACAGGTATGGGTGTTGATGAGGACAGGGCTGGAGATCAATTGGTCATGATTAAGTAAGAATGACACCACTGGACACTTTAAAAGAAGGCTGGTGCTTGGCATCATTGTTTCTTTTCTGTTAACCATGGTTATCTCTAAAGAAACACGTGCAGTCATCATTGCACTGCACAAAAATGGCCTAACAGGTATGGGGGAGGTAGGCTCAGCGGTAGCAGCAGCGGACCCAGACAGTCAGAGACAGACACCAAATTCAAGTTCAACAGGGTTTACCTGTGCATTTATTTTGCAACAAAAAAAGTTTAACGGTGTTGGCAAACAAAATAAACAGGCCTTTACTTCAGGCAAAACGGGAAACACAAATACCTGCCCGGCTGGGCGACTAACTACACAACAGCACTCTGTCTATACGTGTGGCTTGCTTCAACCACACGGACAAAAAAGAAAATCAACAAAATAGACACTGTGGAGCACCCACTGGTCTCACCAGATTTCGGTTAGGATGGACAGGACCTGGCTCCACCACTCTCCCCCAGGAACTGAACAGGACATAAGTCTTGAGAGGCTTTATAGGCCTGTAATTAGACCTAACTGTTCCCACCTGTGAACGCAAGCTCCTTCCTGCAGTAGGATGAGAAGAGGTTAAACTGCTATATGAAGCCCTCACTCACCACACATATGAGAGGACTCTGGGGGAGATATAGCGTCCTTCCAGGACTTTTCCTGTCACTTTCTTACACAGGGAAGAGGATCACAGCTAGAAAGATTGCACCTCAGTCAACAATCTATCGCATCATCAAGAACTTCAAGGAGAGAGGTTCCATTGTTGGCAAAAAGACTCCAGGGCACCCAAGAAAGACCAGCAAGCGCCAAGACCGTCTCTTAAAAGTGTTTCAGCTGCGGGATCAGGCTACCAGCAGTGCAGAGCTTGCTCAAGAATGGCAGCAGGCAGGTGTGAGTGCATCTGCACGCACTGTGAGGCGGAGACTCTTAGAGCAAGGCCTGGTCTCGAGGAGGGCAGCAAAGAAGCCACTTCTCTCCAGAAAAAACATCAGGGACAGACTGATATTCTGCAAAAGGTACAGGGAGTGGACTGCTGAGGACTGGGTAAAGTCATTTTCTCTGATGAATCCCCTTTTCGATTGCTTGGGACATGTGGAAAACAGTTTATTCGGAGAAGACGAGGTGAGTGCTACCACCAGTCTTGTCTCATGCCAACTGTAAAGCATCCTGAAACCATTCATGTGTGGGATTGCTTCTCAGCCAAGGAAATCGGCTCTCTCACAGTCTTGTCTAAAAACACAGCCATGAATAAAGAATGGTACCAGAATGTCCTCCAAGATCAACTTCTCCCAACCGTCCAAGAGCAGTTTGGCGATCAACAATGCCTTTTCCAGCATGATGGAGCACCTTAACTAAATGGCTCAGGGAACAAAACATAGAGATTTTGGGTCCATGGCCTGGAAACTCCCCAGATCTTAATCCATTGAGAACTTGTGGTCAATCATCAAAAGACGGGTGGACAAACAAAAACCTACAAAATGCAAGCATTGATTGTGCAAGAATGGACTGCTATCAGTCAGGATTTGGTCCAGAAGTTGATTGAGAGCATGCCAGGGAGAATTTCAGAGGTCCTGAAGAAGAAGGGTCAATACTGCAAATATTGACTTGCTGCATTAACTCATTCTGTCAATATAAGCTTTTGTTACTCATAATATGATTGCAATTATATTTCTGTATGTGATAAAGACATCTGACACACATAAAAACCAGAAGGCAGCAGATCATGTGAAAATATAATATTTGTGTCATTCTCAAAACTTTTGGCCATGACTGTAATTGCCGCTCATGCCGCTTGGACCACAGGTGTCCAAATACTTATTGGTAGACAGTGTAGTTCTCAAGATACTAGACAGGTGGTCTGCTCTGCTTCTGGCACCTAGCTAGACTGAACAAATGGTCCATTCTCCACCCCTAAGCCCTAGCCAGTGAGCCAGTGATTGGCTAGGGCAAACCAGGTCCCAAAAATGAAAGTGACAGCTCCACAGTGGAATACTCCTTAAGGGCCCCTTCACTCGGCGTAAGTGCTCGGCTCATTTCGAGCCGTACACGCGAGCGCTTCTAAACACTTCCCATTCACTTCAATGGGAGCGCGCGTAAAGCCGGCTTTACGAGCGCTCCCATTGAAGTGAATCGGAAGTGTTTAGAAGTGCTCGCGTGTACGGCTCGGAATGAGCCGAGCACTTACGCCGTGTGAAGGGGCCCTAACAGTGGCATACATATAATACAAACAACATAAAACAATATAAGGGCAGGTTCACATTTGCGCCCCAGTTTCCGCTTTCAGGTTCCCGTCTTCTGCCCGAGAAACTGGACAGGAGACGGAAACTGGCAGACACTTTTCAACCCATGAGCGCCTGTGAGCGTTTTGTGGTCTCCGTGGCGAAACCGTTTTTTTTTCAACTGGACACAAAGTCGGACATGCAGGACTTTGTGTCTGGTTAAAAAAAAAATGGTTTTGCCGCGGAGACCACAAAACAGTCACAGGCAGACACTGTCTACCAGGTTTCCGTCTTCTACCAACAGGAGACGGAAACCCAGAAGACAGTGTCCGCCTGTGAGCGTTTTGTGGTTTCCGCGGCTAAACCACTTTTTTTTTTTTTTTAACCAGACACAAAGTCCTACATGTCCGATTAAAAAAACTGCTTTGCTGCAGAGAGCACAAAACGCTCACCGGCGCTCACGGCTGGACACTATTCAAACTCATTCAAATTAATTGCTTTGAAAAATGCCTGCAGATTTCCATCTCCTGTCCAGTTTTGGGCAGGAATCGCAAACCTGTATAAACGGAGACCCGGGCGCAGATGTGAATGAGCCCTGACATGGTGCGATTTCCAAAAATTGCAACAGTTACCTACACACTCATACATATGCATTCATATACACTCGCACCCAGACTACTAAGGTGGGTGAGATGAGAAAACTCCAGAAAGAATGTTTCTACTAGGTCTCAGGTCTGCCAAGTTGTGGTAAATGGCCATTCTGTCCAGGCGTTGTTGGACTCTGGTAGGCTGGTCACTCTGGTGCATGCCAGCTTGATAGCTGGGGACTTTATCCCGGACAAATGTATGAGTGTTTGTTGCATCCATGGGGATGTCAAGGACTAGCCCATGTCCAAGGTCACAATAGAGACTATAGTAGGATCTGTTTATTATGAAGTGGGTGTTGTAAAAAAAACTTTATGCCTAATGTGATTTTGGGATGTGATTTCCCTTTGTTCTGGGATTTGTGGGGAAAAGGTACAACCACACAGCCAAAGGTGGAAACCCTGCCTACACCCAAAGTGCATGAGGAGGGCGACACCTTTCCGTTACAGGTCCTAGCTGGAGAGGAGGATGATGCCTCTTCCCCAGCTCCTGAGCCTAATATACCTGAATTAGAGGCCTCACTGGATAATTTTGATACTGCACAATTGAGAGATCCTACTCTTGCTGATGCTCGTGATATTGTGACAGTTGTTAACAATGTGCCTCAGGAACCTGATGCTGACCACCAATTCCCACATTTTGCTATGAATAATGACCTCTTGTATTGGGTTGCAAAAAGTAATGGGGAAATTGTGGAGCAGCTTCTCGTACCAAAGCCATACCGCCGTGTGGTACTTGATATGGCCCATAATCATGTGCTTGGGGGACAACTAGGGGTGGAGAAAACACAGGAGAGGATTCTCCAAAGATTTTATTGGCCAGGCATGTACAGGGAAGTGAAGGACTACTATGCGTCCTGTCCTATGTGTCAGTTACATGCCCCAGCCCCACATTTCCGTAGTCCCTTGGTTCCCCTGCCCATCATTGAAGTGCCTTTTGAAAGGATTGGTGTGGACTTGGTCGGTCCAATAGTCAAGTCAGCAATATATTCTGGTTGTCTTAGATTACTCTACTCGCTATCCTGAGACGGTTCCCTTGCATAATACAACATCAAAGAGTATTGCCCGTGAGTTATTCTATATCAGGGGTCGGCAACCCGTGGCACGCGTGGCATATTTTGCTGGCACGGCGGCCAGCACTGTACCTTTGTGTATTAAATGATGACAGACCATCCATTTAGTTCTCTGCTAAAGCTGAGGTAAAGGACACTCCCCCTTCTCTGGCTGCCCTCTTTGCCCACCAATGAGTGGGGTGAGGAAAGACCAGGAGGCGGAGCTCTCACTGTACAGCACAAGGATGCTGCCTGGACCCTGCTGTTACAAGTGAGGAGCTTCTGCCGTCTGCATCCCTGCAAAGGAAAGGAGGAGAGCTCCGTTGAGCAAAGTGAAAGTGAGACCACACCAAGTACGCACTGGGGTTATTATGCCTATTAATGTCAGGCATTTGGGGTAATTAATTTAGTTTTAGTAACTCCATGTGCCTCATTAATAGGAATTAACCCCATCATGTCCCTCATATTAACCCCTGTGTGCTTCACATAAGGGTTACTAACATGTGAGACACATTGGGGTACTAATAAAGGACCTATGTAATGAAGATGTTTAATTATTACATCCATATGTGTCACATATCAGTAACCCTTATGTGAGGCACACAGGGGTTAATGTGAGGGACATGATGGGTTTAACTGCTATTACTATGAGGCACATGGAGTTACTAACCTGTAATGCGAATGACCAGACTTTTTATCCACAACTGTGGATAAAAGTACAGACCTATACATTTCAATGGACCCGTATATACAGCCATTCATTTAGTGGCTGTGTGTATATCTGGGCCAAATTGAAGAGCTGCAAACACTGTTCCCAATAGCGTGCGCGCGTGGGCGGCCGCTCACCTATTGCAGCCGCCCCGCTCAGCCAGAATTAATGCCCGCACACTCAACTCAGATCTGGTCCCGTTCAGCTAAATCCTCCACCTGTGTTACGTTCCGGGAGACCCAGTACAAGCTACTTATGCACTGGTACCATACCCCAGCCTTGCTCCACTCCCTTAATCCTAACATCTCTTCCCAGTGTTGGCGTTGCTGGGCAGGAGTGGGTACCCTGTATCATATTTTTTGGCATTGTCCAGGGATCCGTCCTTTCTGGCTGGAGTTCAAGTCCCTTACAGACGCTCTATTTATTCAAGGTGTCCCTTTAGACCCCCTCATCTATCTCCTCAATCTCCCCCCTGCTCATCTGGGTAAGCACACCTCTAAATTGTTTCTTTATCTTTGTACTGCAGCCAAAACTCTCATCGCTCTCTGATGGAAGAGTGCCTCTCCTCCCTCTGGCTCTGATCTTGTAGCCTGAGTTAAGGATGTTCGTAGCATGGAGAACTTGACAGCCACTCTTAACCATACTGTTGAGGCGTTCCAAGCTGTATGGTCATCTTGGGACGCATACTGTATTTTGAATGGTCTCTGACTCCTTCCCCTTCCCTTCCTCCCCCACCCCCTTATTTCCACGCTCAGGTTTTTGTGATGTGTATACATTCCCAGTCTATTTGACGGTATATGTATTGCTTCACGTTCATGTTTTTTATGTTTTCAACTCTTGTGTTGTATTGTATTTTACAAAAATCCTTTCAATAAAAATTACAGTTTAAAAAAAAAAGTGCATTTGATGAGATCGCTCCCCCCTCCACTTGAAAAGTTCAACGTAGGAGGCAGCAACCCTGGCACACACCACAGACACGTTTTCTTCAGTGACGCTCTAGGTGTGCTGAACGTCTGTGGAGAAAATCACGTACACCTGCAGATTTCCTCCACTTCAAATTTATGCTTAAAACATAGTTCTGCCCTTTACCTCGCCAAACAAGTGTATTTCACAGCTCTCATCTCTTCTCTCTCCAGCAACGCTAAAAGGCTTTTTGAAACTTTTCACTCCTTACTCACACCAAAGGTGCAGACGCCATTCATAGACCTTAGTGCAGATGACCTGGCTACTTATTTCCATGATAAAATTGATAAGATCCAAAGTTAAATAACTGCCCAATCCCCAGGTGACATTGATTCCCTCACCTACCATAGTAATGATCCCCCCACCAACTGCACTTCAGACTGTCCATTCTTATCTTTTGAACCTGTTATAGAAGAAGTATCCCAGCTACTTTCTTCATCTCGCCCTACAACCTGCAGTAGAGACCCCTTCCTCTCACACCTTCTCTAATCTCTGTCACCTGCTGTCACGACTTGCCTTACTAAAATATTTAACCTCTCTCTCGCTACTGGAATTTTTCTGTCCTCTTTCAAATATGCTGTCATATCCCATTATTGAAAAAATCCTCCCTTGACCCATCCTGTGCTGCTAACTGTCGATCTACCTCTAACCTCCCCTTCATCTCCAAAATCTTGTAACATTTGGTCTATTATCGTTTGATCTGCTCTCTGCTAACTCTTTTCATTACCCCCTTACAATCTGGCTTCCGCCCTCTGCACTCTACTCAAACAGCCCTCACAAAAGTCTCCGATGATCTCCTGACAGCTAAATCCAATGGTGACTTCTCTCTTCTGGATCTCTCAGCAGAGTTTGACATTGTTGACCATCAACTCCTCCTGACTATGCTCTGCTCAATCGGTCTCAAAGACATCGCACTTTCCTTGTTCTCTTATCTCTCAGACTAAATTAAAGCAAGTTAGAAAATATGGATCAAATAACCCCAGTGTTGTGATCAAGTCGCCCCAATAACTATGATGGTAATAATTGAGGAATAACTACAGTACCATATAGTGTATTAATGGGTGGTACAATATGAGCCTTCTCTCCAAACTCTCCAGATATTATTATATTTGGCAAAGGACAAATTTCCCAATGCTATTGTTCGTTCATAGGTATGAGTATTGTCAATAAGAGTTAAGAGTTCCCGAATAGAAGGAGCAGAAGGTTGTTTCCAACTCCTAACAATTACTAGTTTAGCGATAACTAAAATCTTACATATTAATTTTCGATTTGGAGATGGAATCAAACTCAGTTCTAAATGAAGAAGAGCTGCCTGCGGAGTTCAAGGCACAGAACCATCCGTTAAGTTTTCTAAAATATCAAAAACTTCTTTCCAGTATTCAGTTACCCTGGGGCAGTCCCAAAGGATATGAAGTAAAGAACCAATCTCTCCACATAACGCCCAACATACTGGAGGAGAACATCTGATGGGAACTTAATTTAAGTGAGGTACAGTCCTATGAAAAAGTTTGGGCACCCCTATTAATCTTAATCATTTTTAGTTCTAAATATTTTGGTGTTTATAACAGCCATTTCAGTTTGATATATCTAATAACTGATGGACACAGTAATATTTCAGGATTGAAATGAGGTTTATTGTACTAACAGAAAATGTGCAATATGCATTAAACCAAAATTTGTCCGATGCAAAAGTATGGGCACCTCAACAGAAAAGTGACATTAATATTTAGTAGATCCTCCTTTTGCAAAGATAACAGCCTCTAGTCGCTTCCTGTAGCTTTTAATCAGTTCCTGGATCCTGGATAAAGGTATTTTGGACAAACAATTCAAGTTCAGTTAAGTTAGATGGTCGCCGAGCATGGACAGCCCGCTTCAAATCATCCCACAGATGTTCAATGATATTCAGGTCTGGGGACTGGGATGGCCATTCCAGAACATTGTAATTGTTCCTCTGCATGAATGCCTGAGGATTTGGAGCGGTGTTTTGGATCATTGTCTTGCTGAAATATCCATCCCTGGCGTAACTTCAACTTCATCACTGATTCTTGAACATTATTCTCAAGAATCTGCTGATACTGAGTGGAATCCATGCGACTCTCAACTTTAACAAGATTCCCGATGCCGGCATTGGCCACACAGCCCCAAAGCATGATGGAACCTCCACCAAATTTTACAGTGGGTAGCATGTGTTTTTCTTGGAATGCTGTTTCTTTTTGGACGCCATGCATAACGCCTTTTTTTATAACCAAACAACTCAATTTTTGTTTCCAAAATGAAGCTGCCTTGTCCAAATGTGCTTTTTCATACCTCAGGCAACTCTATTTGTGGCGTACGTGCAGAAACGGCTTCTTTCTCATCACTCTCCCATACAGCTTCTATTTGTGCAAAGTGCGCTGTATAGTTGACCAATGCACAGTGACACCATCTGCAGCAAGATGATGCTGCAGCTCTTTGGAGGTGGTCTGTGGATTGTCCTTGACTGTTCTCACCATTCTTCTTCTCTGCCTTTCTGATATTTTTCTTGGCCTGCCACTTCTGGGCTTAACAAGAACTGTCCCTGTGGTCTTCCATTTCCTTACTATGTTCCTCACAGTGGAAACTGACAGGTTAAATCTCTGAGACAACTTTTTGTATCCTTCCCCTGAACAACTATGTTGAACAATCTTTGTTTTCAGATCATTTGAGAGTTGTTTTGAGTAGCCCATGATGCCACTCTTCAGAGGAGATTCAAATAGGAGATCAACTTGCAATTGGCCACCTTAAATACCTTTTCTTATGATTGGATACATCTGGCTATGAAGTTCAAAGCTCACTGAGGTTACAAAACCAATTTTGTGCTTCATTAAGTCAGTAAAAAGTAGTTAGGGGAATTCAAATCAATAAAATGATAAGGGTGCCCATACTTTTGCACCGGTCAAATTTTGGTTTAATGCATATTGCACATTTTCTGTTAGTACAATAAACCTCATTTCAATCCTGAAATATTACTGTGTCCATCAGTTATTAGATATATCAAACTGAAATGGCTGTTGCAAACACCAAAATATTTAGAACAAAAAATGATCAAGATTAATAGGGGTGCCCAAACTTTTTCATAGGACTGTATGTACCAGTGAGAAAGCGACTTGCCATTCTTCATTAGACCAACTTTTATCAAGTGTTCTCTCCCATAAATGAATCAGGCGACTCTTTTGAAAGGATGAACGAGAATCAATAGAATAGTAAATAGGTTGTAGACCACGACGAGGTAGTTTAAGAAAAAATATAACTTCTGGCTTACAGCTTACTTTGAAATAATCGTAAGATTGTATGCAATGTCTAACTTGTAGATATTTATAAAAATCACTGTTGGACAGATCAAATTCTTTGGACAAAGAGGCATAATCCTTAAGAGTATTATTTTGAAACAAAGAATTCAAACTGAACAGCCCTTTAGCAATCCAGCTCTCCATACTCAAAAATGGGACCAAAATTGAAAATATTCAGATATGGATCATAGAATAGTCTAATATACCTGGTCTAACTGAGACAGAGTACCGTATTTTTCGGACTATAAGACGCACTGGACTATAAGACGCACCCAGGTTTTAGAGGAGAAAAATAGGGAAAAAAAAATTTCAGGCAAAAAATGGTAAAATATTTAATATATGGGAGTTGTAGTTTTGGAACAGCTGAAAGGCCACATTGACAGGTGACCTTGCAGCTGTACGGGGATGTATAGGGCGTTTTTTTTGTGGGGCCAGGTGTACTTTTTAGATATACCATTTTGGGAAATGTTTATTGCTTAGATCACCTTTTATTTAATTCAGAGGCAAAACAGAGAGAAAAACCCGGCAGTTTAGCACTTTTGATCTTGACGTTCACTGTACATAAAAATATTAGTAGACCGGGCATTTTCAGACACAGGGATACCTAATGTATATGTTTCACAGTAATGTTATACTTTTATATGTATTCTAGGGAAAGGAGGTGAACTTTTATTTATTTTATTTTTTATTATATTTTTTTTATAAGTGTTTTTTTTTTTTTACTATTTTATTATCCCCCGCCTAGGGGGCTTGAACCTGCAATCATTTGATTGCAAGTCCCATAGACGGCAATACAAGTGTATTGCCGTCTATGGGAGATTCTATACATTACTATCGCGGAGTGTCCTAGACCAGCCGCGATAGTAATATATATCTATGACAGGCCTGGGAGCCTTCATTAGGCTCCTGGCTGTAATCGGAACAGGTCGGCTCCTGCGGCCTCGCCGTGCAGGAGCCGGCCTGCATCACTAAAGGTATGGGGCCGGTGGGGACCGGCCCCGGGGCTAACTAACTGCTGGGACCTGCGGAGGAGGATTGGATTTGCAGCATGGCCGCGCTACTGCCACCGCTGGTTTTCTTCAGCGGCAGGAGCGTGACAATCTACAGGCCCCGGCAGCTAAGACAGTCCCCGGCATCTGCTATAATAGACCGGCGGATGCCGGGGAGTGTCTTAGCTGCCGGGGCCTGCAGTATAGTCACACTCCTGCCGCTGAAGAAAACCAGCGGTGGCAGTAGCGCGGCAATCTGCAGGCCCCGACAGCTAAGACACTCCCCGGCATCTGCCGGTCTATTACAGCAGATGCTGGGGACTGTCTTAGCTGCCGGGGCCTGCAGATTGCCGCGCTACTGCCGCTGAAGAAAACCAGCGGTGGCAGTAGCGCGACCATGCTGCAAACCCACATTCAGACTATAAGACGCACCCTCATTTTCCTCCAAAATTTTGGGGAAAAAAAGTGCGTCTTATAGTCCGAAAATTACGGTATTTAGTAAAAGTGAACAAAGGCTCAAGTTAACTTTAGACCAAAAGGAGGCAAATATAATGTCTCAAAGACTGTTAGCTGAAATATAAGATTTCTCATTATGCGTCCAATGAAGATCTTTCTCCCTAGACAAACCGTTCATTAATAAAGACACAAGGGTAGCAATATGGTATCCCTGAATATCTGGGACTCCAAGACCACCCAGCAAGTTATGTCTAATCAAAATTGTACGAGAGAGGCGAGGTTTCTTTCCTGCCCAAATAAATTTAGTAAGCAAGCCATTCACAGAAGTGAAAAACGCAGATGGGAGAGTAATAGGTAATGTATGAAACAAATATAATAAAAGAGGAAGAAGAAGCATCTTAAAAGCTGCAATTCTGCCCAACCAGGAGATCTCGTTTAAACCAATTCAATCTGCCTCAGATTGCAAAGAGCGCAGCAGGGGAGGGAAATTAATGGAGTATAATAAAAAATGTTGGGGAGTAAGAAAAATACCCAAATATTGTATACTACTCTCTCTCCAATCAAATACATATTTCTGTTTAATCAAAGAAATCTCCTGATCTGGCAGATTAACGGAAAAATCTGAGTTTTAACCATATTTAATTTATAATGGGAAATAGAGCTATATCGTTCAATCAAAGTAAGAACCGATTGTAATGACAGCAGAGGATTAGTCAAAGATAAAAGAATATCATCAGCATAAAGTGAGATAATATGAGATCTATCAGAGATAGTTATACCGGAGATATCGGTATGAGATCTAATAGCACACGCCAAGGGTTCAATAGAAAGAATAAAAATTAAAGGAGATAAGGGACAACCTTGACGTGTGCCATTAGTTATATCAAAATGAGTAGATAGAGCTCCATTTACAAACACTCTAGCAGATGGAGTTGAATATAGAGCTGCTAGGGCCATCATGAATACTTCACCTATACCCATCTGTTGTAAAGCTGAAAAAGCGTGCGACCAGTGTATATAGTTGAACGCTTTTTCAGAGTCTAGAGCTAACAACAATGACAGTAATTTTGTCTTCTCTATATGATGTAATGTAATGGTAATAGGTTCCCACACTCTGATAGTGGAATACACATTGACCTGAAGAAGACGCTTGACCAGCGTCGAAACGCGTAGCCTTTGGACTCACTCTCCACTCAGTAGCACTCCCTCTATTCCCGGTTTTTACCCCATTTGTATTCTATATGATGTAAGAGATTTAAGACTCTTTTGGTATTATCCGGAGCTCGTCGACCCATTACAAACCAAGCCTAGTCAGAAGTGACCAAAGAGGGAATCAATGGAGCGAGTCTGAGAGCCAGGAGTTTCGCATAAATCGTAACATCAATATTTAATAATGAAATAGGTCTAAAATTTTGAGAAGATTCAGTTCATAGTAACAATAAGAGCTTCTAGGTTTTTTTTGGGAAAGGTGCCAGTAGCCATAGCAGAATTAAAAAACATAAGATAGGTAAGGACAAATCACAGAAGAAAAAACCTTATAATATTCATTAGTAATACCATCAGGGCCTGGGGACGTGGTCTGGCAGCCGTGCTGCATGGACACATGCTAAGATAGCTCCTGATCACCTCAGCTACTCCACAGCATCCCCACCCTGAAATAAACGAATGACTGGAATCTAACCTGTTTTCTGTCCGACTCCCGGGCTGCTCTGGCCTGCCACGCCGGGTGTGTTTTCCAGCTTCAGTTTTCAAGCTCCAGCAATGGTTCACAAATAGTTGCACCACTTCTCTGAAATGCTCTATCAGATTAACTCCCAATTTCTACAACTTCAAACGCAAACTAAAGACACATCCTTTCAGACAGGCCTATCACAACCTAAAGCAAACCCTCCTCCGTTCACACTCCCACATTACCCCACACGATATGATGCTGTTTGAGACTCATTTTATATGTCCAGGCACCGTCTGCATGTTAAAGGACACAACTGGTGATGGCTCATACAGTTTTATGTATGTGTAATGACTGCAACCTCAATAACAAAATTGTCTGTCCACTGTATAAGCACTGCTACCTCCGATGCCACCCCTGCTATCTCTTGTGTGACCCCCTCTACCTCATAGATTGTAAGCTCTTGCCCTCAGTCTCATTGTGTGAAGTGACTATTCCTTTGTAATGTATCTTTTTGTCTGAACTTGAACCCTACAAATTGTACAGTGCTGCGGAATATGTTGGCACTGTGTAAAAATGTATTATTATTATTATTACACTCCAAAGACACACTGATAGGGAATGTACAGTAGATTGTGAACTCTATTTGGGGCAGTGTTGACAATATATCTGTAAAGCACTGCAGAAAATGATAGCGCTATATAATTAAGCAAAATAATAAATTGGAAATATTTTGTTAAAGAGGACCTTTCACCACTTTTGGGCACATGCAGTGTTATATGCTGCCGGAAAGCTGACAGTGCACTGAGTTCAGCGCACTGTCGGCTTTCCCGATCCGTGCCCGGTGTAAAGAGCTTACGGTGCCGGTACCGTAGTGCTCTATGGTCAGAAGGGCGTTTCTGACCATTAGCCAGGAACGTCCTTCTGCCTCGCGGCGCCTATCGCGCTGTGCTGTGGAGCGGGGAGGAACGCCCCCTCCCCTCCCTGATAATACTCGTCTATGGAAGAGCTGTGTGAGCAGAGGGAGGGGGCGTTCCTCCCTGCTCCACAGCACAGTGCGATAGGCGCCGCGAGGCAGAAGGACGTTCCTGGCTAATGGTCAGAAACGCCCTTCTGACCATAGAGCACTACGGTACCGGCACCGTAAGCTCTTTACACCGGGCACGGATCGGGAAAGCCGACAGTGCGCTGAACTCAGCGCACTGTCAGCTTTCCGGCAGTATATAACACTGCATGTGCCCAAAAGTGGTGAAAGGTCCTCTTTAAATGCTGTGCTTTTTTTTTTTAATGTAATGTCACATTAAATATATATAACCTACAGACGGCTCTCTAGCCAGGGTCTATGATTTATCAAAATACATATAGGACAATAAGAAAAATGTTTCAGCAGAGAGAGAGAGAGAGATAGTGAGAGAGATAGTGAGAGAATTATTTGAAAATCCATTTCATATATAAAATTACACAAAAGTCACTAGGTGGCAGTAAAGCTCCAAAAGTAGTCATACTAGATACTATGCATTATCATGTAGCCCAAATTTAATAAGGAAAAGAATGTATCTTTGTACAATATTAGTAAGTTGAAAATTTAAAAATTGACAGTGTTCAGTAGTTGATGGCTTATAATAGCGAACTGAAAACATGACAAATAGTAAGCTTTCAAGACCACTTAAGTATCTTCATCAGGCATAACACAGTAGAAAAGTCACAAATTATACACAAAGAATCAGAAGGGGTACTATGTGGCCTGCAAAGGCAATATCCCTAAGGCCCAGTTCACATCTGCATTAGGGGAGTCCGTATGGGGGAAACCTATACGCATTATATGCTCACAGTGGCCCCACACACAGTATTATATGCTGACAATGGCCACCACACAGTATTATTCGAGTACGAGACCCCTAATTTTACCACAAAAAACTGGGAAAACTTATTGACTTGAGTATAATCCTAGAGGGAGGGGGGGGGGGGAAATCCACCATTGCAGATAAAAGTCTGGTCGTGTGCATTACAGTTTAGTAACTCCATGTGCCTCATAGTAATAGCAGTTAACCCCATCATGTCCCTCACTTTAACCCCCTGTGTGCCTCACATAAGAGTTACTGATGTGTGGGATATATGGAGGTTATAATTGGGTATCTTCATAATTAAGGTCCTTTATTAGTACCCCCATGTGTCTCACATATTAGTAATCCTTATATGGATATACCGCCCAACAGTCCAGATTTTGGCGGGACAGTCCCACATTTGCAGTCCTGTCCCGCTGTCCCGAACAGCTTAGAGATTGTCCCGCTTTTGAGTGTTTTCTCTTTAAAAAGTCACTTTGCCCCGATCTTTCGGCTCTCTGCTGCGTCTCCTCCTCCCACCTCTCACTTGCACGACCTCCCGCTGAGAGAGGAGACTGAACAGTGACCTATGAGCCGCAGATGTATTGGCCAGGGGTCCGATCGGGATGTCAGGGGCTGTCCAATGCATTTTAAGCTAAAGAAACATTAACAAGCACCCCTTTAAATCACGTTGCCCATGACAACCACAGATGGAATAGGCAATGAGAAATCTAACAGTATCCACCCTGAACTGTAAATGTATATGGGAGGACCAGATTTCGAAAAGGATCACTGCGCTCAGCCAACAGTCATACAATATTCTTTATTTTCAATTAGAGGAACACACTACGCGTTTCGAGCACAAAGCCCTTTTTCAAGTGTATAAGCTAAATTACATATAAACAAAAAATACGATAAACAGTAGGAATACACAGTCAAACATCCAGAACGTAGAAAAGATATATAAGTCTAAAAACTGTAGAGCTACATAAACCATAAAATTGACCACTGTCAAATTAATAATTCCTTGGTATTGGTTGTATAAAGAAGATAAGAAGGAATTACTTGGCACTCACCAAAAGTAGCGTAAAAAGTTGAAACTTTATTGAAGAAGGTCCATACAAAGTTTAAAAGCGGGAGGAGGCACGCTCAGCAACTGGGCGACAGCTGTTTCGTATACAAAATATACTTTTTCAAGCTTGAAAAAGTATATTTTGTATACGAAACAGCTGTCGCCCGGTTGCTGAGCGTGCCTCCTCCCGCTTTTAAACTTTGTATGGACCTTCTTCAATAAAGTTTCAACTTTTTACGCTACTTTTGGTGAGTGCCAAGTAATTCCTTCTTATTTTTTATATGCTACTTTGTTCTGGACTTAGAGCACCACCACATTCAGCGTTTTTTTGTCTCCCGTACAGATGTATATCTCTGTGTGAGTAGTGCCACCCATATCTACTTACTCTGTTGTATAAAGAAGGCCTACAAAAATACTGGGCCTATCAAGAACCCAAAATCTCATATGAACCATGGGAACATTCAAGAAACTTAAATTATCCAGCAAAGTCTGCCAGTTACTAGGGGCTTTTAATGGATGTGCAAATGTTACTTCGGAAGCATAAGGCTCAAAGAATATACAAATGCTGTATTAAGAGTCCCAGGTTTCATTAGTTAGTGTACCGGATTGGTCAATAACAACATATATTAAAGAAAAATACTGTTACCCAAAAAAGGAAGCTGGAGGGTTAAAAAAAAATCAAGTAACACAAGTAACAGAAGTAAATGCACATGCGTCGGTACAGGACAATTTTAGTTTTAATTTTATAACTACCTATAATGGTATCCATCCTGAGATCCGTAAAATACTGGCGAAACATTGGTTTATCTTACAAGGGGATGAATTCCTTAAACCTCTCATCCCCAAACAGCCAAAATTGACATTTCGAAGGGCACGTACCCTAAAAAGCACTTTGGCTCCGAGTAAACTACAGAACCAAGACAACAGCAATCGGCCTGATTCATCTAGGTCTGAAGCAGTGGGTAGTTATCGGTGCAATAATAAGAAGTGCAAATGCTGTCTAAGTATTAAGAATGGGGCAAGAAGCATAACAAGTAATGCAACTGGTGAAACCTTTCCTATTACACAATATCTTTCGTGTCACTCGAGTTTCATTATCTATGTGCTGGAGTGCCCATGTGGCCTCCAGTACGTGGGTCGTACAATTAGGACCCTGAGGGAGAGGCTCACAAAACACCGGTCCAACGTGAATAACCGGTTTTTAAAACATAGCGTGTCTAGGCATGCGGCCTCAGCTCACGAGGGGTCTTTCTGCAATTTCTCAATAGTCCCAATTGACCACATCCCTATTTCTTCTGCGAATAGATTCAATACATTACGCAGGAAGGAAATGATTCGGATATATAAAATCAATTCATTAATTCCGGCGGGTTTAAATGAAGCCCTGGAGGACATCTCTGGTAGTTGAATATTGATATGGTATCTTAAGTCTTGTAGATCTTAACTCCTGTACATGTAACGGTTGAGCATCGAAAGGTTTGGTCTTAAGTGTTATGAACTATTATTTATTATTTATTATTTTATTTCATTTACATAGTTAGGTGTGTCTCATATTGGTAGATATATCTATCATTTTATATTATATTATATATATATTATATTGTATATTTTTTATATCTATATTTTATTCATTTAATTAAGTATGAATTCATATTTATTGTATGATATGTGGTATTCAATGGAATAATTATGAACTTCCATCTATTATGTATTTATTCCTCTATTTACTTTAATGTACTTATCCACTTGGTTAATTAAGAATAACACAAGCATTTGGTGGTAATTTTTAAGAAAGCTGTGAATGTTGATTCATGTCAGTTTCGAACCTGTGCTGGTCTCTTTGGTCAGCACAGGTGTGAGGTCCGACCTAATAGGAGTCCTCAAACACGCACGGCGCCGGCTCTTAATATCAGCAGCCGCGGCCGTATAAACTATTAGCTCAGTCCTCTTAAACAACACGTATGCGCGGGCCATTGGTCCGACGCATGCGCAGCGGTATCACCTTCCTCTTTGACTCAGTTCCGAATACGCATGTGCGCGGCTAATATACCGACGCATGCGCATTTACTTCTACCATACGCCGGACGCTTCTCCACGTGCGGCGCTCTGCGCGTGCGCTTGTGGAGAGGGCGCGCGGAAACCCACTACCACCAATGATATTTATAGTGCCTACTCACGTCGGCTGGACAAACATCCAGTTCGACACTAGTGAGTCAAAGTAAGAAACAATCGTTTTGACTATGACTTTGGCCTTCAATCGGTGTTACTTGATTTTTTTAACCCTCCAGCTTCCTTTTTTGGGTAACAGTATTTTTCTTTAACCACTTCAGTACCGGGCCAATTTGTGGTCCAGGACCAGACACATTTTAGGTTTATTATGTATGTGCGGTTTTGAGGTCTGTAAAATTTTTCTCGTATATCTTAGTCAACAAATTTTTGCGTCTTTTTTCGGGGACACATAGGGCCTTATTTTTATGTTATTTTTATTTTCAAATGTGTTTTAATTTTTTTTATATCCAGGAAAATATAAACAAAATAGGAGGGAAATTGTGTCTGGTTTTCAATTTATATTTTTTTTTTTATTTAATAACACAAAGTGTCACTGAAAAACTTTATAAAATAGTTTTTCCTCTCCATTACGGTAATTTTTATTTTGTATGGTGTCGTCGGGGGCGGGGCTATAACCTTTAATAACGGCATTTTATTAGCGTATTATTTATTTATTTTTTATTATTATTTTATTTACATTTTTTTAAAACTTTTTTATTATATTTTTATTTTATTTTTTTTCCAGATTGTGTCCCCATAAGGTGATAAGAGACCTTTGGGGACATCTGATCACTTTTTTTTTTGTACTGGAGGCTGATTTCTCCTATAACTGGGGCTGGTACATTTAACCTCAGTTACAGGAGGAATACAGCATCCTGCACGCTGCTATACACAGTATGCAGAGCTGATCTGAGTCCTGTAGGACCCAGCAGCTCTGGCAGGGCACTGAGCCCAGCGGATCACGTGTCTGCCGGGTCAGAGGGCAGCTGATTTATGGCTGCGTCCATAGCCGTGTATACAGCGCTCATTGAGCGCTGTATACACAGCGATCGAGAAGGCAGGGGAGGTAATAAATCTGCCCTGTCTTCTCTCTAGGAGCTCCGGCTGAAGTTACAGCCGGCTCCTAGTGAAAGCAGCTACACGATCTCCGTGCAGCTGCTGTGTTCTGATGGACGTACAGGTACGTCCGGTCAGAACTAGACAACCACTTCCCGGACGTATATAGTCTATGGGCGGTCCGGAAGTGGTTAATATATGTTGTTATTGACCAATCCGGTACACTAACTAATGAAACCTGGGACTCTTAATACAGCATTTGTATATTCTTTGAGCCTTATGCTTCCGAAGTAGCATTTGCACATCCATTAAAAGCCCTTAGTAACTGGCAGACTTTGCTGGATAATTTAAGTTTCTTGAATGTTCCCATGGTTCATGTGAGATTTTGGGTTCTTGATAGGCCCAGTATTTTTATAGGCCTTCTTTATACAACCAATACCAAGGAATTATTAATTTGACAGTGGTCAATTTTATGGTTTATGTAGCTCTACAGTTTTTAGACTTATATATCTTTTCTACGTTCTGGATGTTTGACTGTGTATTCCTACTGTTTATCGTATTTTTTGTTTATATGTGATTTAGCTTATACACTTGAAAAAGGGCGTTGTGCTCGAAACGCGTAGTGTGTTCCTCTAATTGAAAATAAAGAATATTGTATGACTGTTGGCTGAGCGTGGTGATCCTTTTCGAAATCTGGTCCTCCCATATTGAATGACACCAAAGGTGGTACGGATCCTGCTGTCTCGTCACCTGGGGCGGAACCCTCCCTCCTCAAGTGGTTCAAAAACCTAACTAATGGTTGTGTTATACAACCTTGCAAGGTGAGAAGCTCTCATACTACTAATTGAAATTTACCATACGGTACCTCACCATATGCAGCTTGGTGCTGTTCTCTATTTTTGTCTTTGAACTGTAAATGTGGATGTGTGTGTGTGTCTGTCTGTGTGTCTGTGTGTGTGTGTGTGATGTGGTAAGACCTTCCAAAATTCACTTTTATGGCCCTTAACGTGAGCACTTCAAAATTAGGTTACAGGCCCTTAAGCTGAGCTACCAGCAGAGTTTTAGTCCCTTTAACTTAGTTCAGCCTTGCACCAGCAGAGTGTTAGCCCCTTTAAAATTCTTAGCCCCTAAAACGGTGGTTCCAGAACCATCACTCTCATTGTGTTGGATTGATGCAGTGGATTGGACTGAGGACCCAGATATTGACCTTGATTTTGATTGGGAAATTGATAACATTTTGGCATCAAGTCCTGGGGGTAACTTTTATTTAGAGGACCGCAAAGGTGGAGAATTGGCTGCAACCACTACTAGCGGTAATGGTCCTCTAATATCGGACTCTACATTACCTCTACAGGGTTCTGATCAGGTGTTAATAGTCTAAACAACATGCTCCAGTACTTTAGATGTAGATCAGAAACCACTTTCCCTTCCAACACCAGATTTAACCAAGCTTCACCATCATCATCCTGCTGAGATGGAGCCACTAAAGGAAACCTTGCCTTCAAAGGCATGTTCTGGAGCTGCGACTGAGCCATATCTAAACACAGAGTCCCATGGAACGGAACAAAATTCACCAGCACTGTTTTTGGCCCTTAGGGTGAGTTGGGCCTTGTACCAGCACGTGTCCCATAACATCAGGCAGGCCCTAAGTTCTGCGCTAAGTTGCACAAACTTCCACTTGACCACCGACATGTGGACAAGTGCATGCGGCCAGGGACACTGCATCTCAATCGCAGCACACTGGCTGAATGTAGTTGAGGCTGGGACCGGGTCGCAAACTGTGGCGGTCTGCCTTGTCTCCCCGCCCAATATTCCTGGCAGGAGTGCTGAAACACCACCCTCCTCCTCCGTTAAATCGACCCCAGCTATGAGCTGGAAACGCTGCAACACTGGCGTGGGGAGACGTCAGCAGGCCGTGCTGAAGCTCATCAGCTTGGGGGACAGACAGCACACTGCCTCCGAGGTCAGGGATGCCATCTTGGATGAAATGGCAATGTTTTTTGCCCCGCTGCACCTGGGCCCAGATGCAGGTTGGCATATGTGATAATGGCCGGGACCTGGTAGCATATCTGGAGCTTGGCAGACTCAAACACGGTCCACACATGGCCCACGTTTTCAAATTATTGGTGCAACAGTTTCTAACCACTTACCCCAATTTATACAAGCTACTAGTTAAAGTGTGGCGCTTGTGCTCCCACTTTGGCAAGTCTACAGTACCTGGTGCTAGCCTCAAAACACTCCAGCAACGCCTACATCTGCCTGAAGCACCGGCTGCTGTGCGAGGTCACCACACACTGAAACCCTAGAGTTCACCATCATGCGCCTCTTCCCAGCCACTCCCCATCTCCCAGGCGTTTCATTGCAGGCAGAAGTACAGCGCAAGCCACCCACAGGCCCAAACCTTTAACGGCCTCATCTAAAAACTGCTGGCCCTGGAGATGTTGACGTTTATGCTTCTGGATACCCAGGCTTTCCGTCACCAGATGGCAGCTGCGGCACCTCCCTATGCTGGGCCTAGCCGTTACTACATCTCTTGGTGTGCTATCCCCGCCTTGCGCCTGCACGTGTCCCATAACATCAGTCAGGTCCAGAGTTCCGCGCTTTGCTGCAAGGTCCACTTGACCACCGACGCAACGACAAGCGCCAGTGGTCAGGGATGCTGCTTATCTTTAATGACAGGCCAGGTGAATATAGTGGAGTCTGGGCCCGGGGTGCAAACTGGGGTGGCCTACCTCCTCTCCCAGCCCAAAATTCATGGCAAGGTTTCTCTGAAAGCCTACTCCTGCGCTGCAACCTCGCCCCCAACTACGAGCTGGAAACGCTGTACCACTGGCGTGGGGAGATGTCAGCAGGCCGTGCTGAAGCTCATCAGCTTGGGGGACAGACAGCACACTGCCTCCGAGGTGAGGGATGCCATCCAGGATGATATGGCAATATGGTTTTCCCCGCTGCACCTGGGGCCTGGCATGTTTGCATATGTGATAATGGCTGGAACCTGGTAGCATATCTGGAGCTTGGCAGACTCAAACACGGTCCACACATGGCCCACGTTTTCAAATTATTGGTGCAACAGTTTCTAACCACTTACCCCAATTTATACAAGCTACTAGTTAAAGTGTGGCGCTTGTGCTCCCACTTTGGCAAGTCTACAGTACCTGGTGCTAGCCTCAAAACACTCCAGCAACGCCTACATCTGCCTGAAGCACCGGCTGCTGTGCGAGGTCACCACACACTGAAACCCTAGAGTTCACCATCATGCGCCTCTTCCCAGCCACTCCCCATCTCCCAGGCGTTTCATTGCAGGCAGAAGTACAGCGCAAGCCACCCACAGGCCCAAACCTTTAACGGCCTCATCTAAAAACTGCTGGCCCTGGAGATGTTGACGTTTATGCTTCTGGATACCCAGGCTTTCCGTCACCAGATGGCAGCTGCGGCACCTCCCTATGCTGGGCCTAGCCGTTACTACATCTCTTGGTGTGCTGTCCCCGCCTTGCGCCTGCACGTGTCCCATAACATCAGTCAGGTCCAGAGTTCCGCGCTTTGCTGCAAGGTCCACTTGACCACCGACGCAACGACAAGCGCCAGTGGTCAGGGATGCTGCTTATCTTTAATGACAGGCCAGGTGAATATAGTGGAGTCTGGGCCCGGGGTGCAAACTGGGGTGGCCTACCTCCTCTCCCAGCCCAAAATTCATGGCAAGGTTTCTCTGAAAGCCTACTCCTGCGCTGCAACCTCGCCCCCAACTACGAGCTGGAAACGCTGTACCACTGGCGTGGGGAGATGTCAGCAGGCCGTGCTGAAGCTCATCAGCTTGGGGGACAGACAGCACACTGCCTCCGAGGTGAGGGATGCCATCCAGGATGATATGGCAATATGGTTTTCCCCGCTGCACCTGGGGCCTGGCATGTTTGCATATGTGATAATGGCTGGAACCTGGTAGCAGATCTGGAGCTTGCCAGACTCAAACACGGTCCATACATGGCCCACGTTTTCAACTTGTTGGTGCAAAGGTTCTTTGAAACCTACACCATTGTGCCTGATATACTGGTCAAATTGCGGCCATTTTCGTAAGTGAGAACTAGCCTCTGCTAGGCTGAAAACATTCAGAGCACTCTCCTGTCATCTTGGCACCGTTGGCTGGCGAAGGAAGACGAGGGGGATGAAGTGGCATTTCATGTCACTGTCCCACACGAGGCTAGAGGGTGCACTTCAGTGCATCCCATTGCTTCAGCACAGATGGTGTGAAGGGGAGTGGAAAATGGAGGAAACGGAGAGTGACCCTTACAGTTGATTATTTTTTCGTAACACATTGTACGTCATGTTAGTGGTAAATTTTGATTGATATGTTTTGCATTTAATTATGAAAAAATAGGAAATTTGGTGGAAATTTTGAAAAATATGCATTTTATAAGGTTTGAAATTATGTGCATTGCATACAGATAGTCAGACCGCCAAACTTATATCATAAACCTCATGTCCCAGATCTCTGCTTTATGTCGGCATCAAACTTTAGTCACCCTTTTATTTTTTACGGACATTATAAGATTTACAAGTGAAAGAACAATATTCAAAATTTTCAAGAAATTTCTAAAACCCATTTTTTAAAGGGACTAATCCAGTTATGAAGGGGTTTTGAAAGACCCTTGTATTAAAACCCCCCATAAATCACCCCATTTTCAAAACTGCACCCCTTAAATAAGCCAAAACAACATATACCTAGTATTTCAACCCTATAAGTGCTTAACAGGAATTAATACAAAATGGAGGTGAAATTTTCAAATTTGATTGTACTTTACTAATATTTTCGTTTAGCCCTAGAATTTGCACATTCACAAGGGGTTAAAGGAGAAAACGCATCCCACAATTTGTTATGCAAGTTCTCCGGACTACCATAGTACCCCACTTGTGGGTGTAAACTAATATATGGACGCACCGCGAGACGCAGAAGGGAAGGCGCGCGAAGGAGCTTTTAGAGGGCAGATCTGGCTGGGATCAGTTTCAGGAACCCTGTCGCATTTACAAAGCCCTTGAGGTGTCAAAACAGTGGAAACCTCTAGAAAGTGACCCCGTTTTTAAAACCGCACCCCTCAAAGAATTTATCAAGTGATGTAGTGAGCATTAGTAACCCCGAAGTGAATATGTAAGCTGTGCGGAGTAAATTGGGCACACCAAATCCCATTCTATTTTCCCACTAGCTCCTATGACACGGATGGGGAAGAGGGGCATTCTGGGGGATCAGCGCTGATGTCTTCTCTCTCATAAGCTCTAAATATGGGGTGTCCCCTGAAAACGCTCGCACTGCTTATACATTTCCTTCTAGTCGCAGCCACTTATGTCCTAATGATTTGGCGACTTTTGGGGTTTTTGTCTTCACATTGTACAAGCTAGATTTTTATTTTTATTTTCTGGCAATGTGGACATATGAGGGCTTGGTGTTTGCGGTATTAGATGTGCTTTTCAATGCCACCATTTTGGGGAGCCTGTAACTTATTGACTACATTTTATTAACTCTTTCTGGGTGGGATGTAAAAGGAAACATCAATTCTAGCATTGCTTTTAGCATTTTTTTTCCCCGTGCAGCGTACAGCATGAGTGACATGTTATCTTTATTCTGCGGGTCGGTACGGTTACGGCGATACCTCATTTATATTATTTTTTTAATGCGTTGCTATTTGTACAGAATAGAATTCAATTTAGGGGGAAAAAAATAAATTATTTTTGCATCACCATCTTCTGAAAGGCATAACATTTTTATTTTTTGGTAGACAGAGCTGGTTGAGGGCTTATTTTTTGCGGGATGACCTCTGCTTTTTATTGGTACCATTTTGGTTTTCATCTGACCATTTGATTACTTTTTATTGAACATTTTGTAAGGCAAAGCTGGTGAATAATCATTAGTTTGTGCGGTTTTCTACGTTTTTATTTTTATGATGTTCGCCGTTCGGGTTAAATATTGTTTTAATTTTATTGTTCAGGTTATTACAGACGCAGTGATACCAAATATGTAATGTTTTTTTCTATTTTTCTTTATTTTACATTATAAAACATTTTATATGGGAAAATGGGATTTTTGGAGCTTTATTTATTTATTTTAAACTTTATTTTTATTTTTTTATAACTTTTTTTTCTGTCCCCATGGGGGATTGAAGCAGTGATCTGCTGATCACTGCTTAACTACATATACGCTGTATTACATGTGTATTGCAGAGTACAGGAAGTCCTTCCCGGCAGCGCCGTACTATTACGGCGGATGTTGGGAAGGGGTTAAACCGTGGAGCTAGTTGGAGGGGGGACCTGTCTGCCTCTAGCTGCCCCCAGTTTATTGTCACCCTCCAGCTACCCCTACGGTTTAATGTCCCCCTCTAGTTGCCCCCAGTTTAATGTCCTGCTCTAGCTGCCGTTAATTTATTGTCCGTCCCCCCCAACTACCCCCACTGTTTAATGTCCCACTTCAGCTGCCATTAATTTATTGCCCCCTCCAACTACCCTCACTGTTAATGTCCCCCTCCAGCTGATCCAGTTTCATGTCCCCTCTAGTTTCCACCAGTTTAAACTGGGGCACCAGGAGAGGGACTTAATATTGTGGGGCAGTTGGAAGACAACATTATAATGTGGGGACATATAATGTACAGGTGACTGTAGGAGGATTATACTGTGTCGGGGGACATGAAAAATTAATGGGAATGGGTGGGGTCAACATAAAAGTGGGTGGAGCTAAATTTTGTCCTTCTTTCTGTTCTTCAAAAGTTGGGAGGTATGTACGGGGCACACAAGGGTTAATATGAGGGACATGATGGGGTTAACTGTTATTAATGCGAGGCACATGGAGTTACTGAAACTAAATTAATAAACCAAATGCCTGACATTACTAGGAATAGTAACTCCAGCAGGTACCTGTGTGTTTCACTTTACTGTAGCTTCCTCTCCTCCGACAGACATCCTATTAATATTATAAAGGTGAAAGTTTGTGAGTTTGGATGTTTGTGGGTTTGTGTGTTTGGATGTTTAGATGTTTGTTACTCAATCACGCAAAACCCGCTCGACCGATTTGGCTGAAATTTTCCACAAACATAGTCACTACACTCGATTGCGCAATATGCTACTTTTCGTCACAATAGCGCACATACTTTTTCCCAGGACCCCCACAAAACCCAAACTCACATCACTATCTCTGCAATCTCACACACTTTGGACCATAGCAAGCCACAAAATTCATATTACCCTCTACAGCAGAGGTCAGCAACCCTTGGCACACGTGCCAAGAGTGGCACTCCTGCCATATTTCACTGGCACACCAGCAGCACAGGACCTGCAAGAGTTAAATGAAGTCCGAGTCTCTTCAGTTGGCTGCTAGAGCTGAGGCATAAGGACACGCCCCTTTGAGAGGGGTGCAGGAAACCCAGGGGGTGGAGCTTAATCGCTCAGGTCTGTGCCTGCTATAGTGGTCTGCATCCTGCAAACATTCCTCGAGGAGGAAAGGAGCTGCTAGCAAAGTGAAACTGAAAAACACACAGGTACATAGGATTACTGTTCTCATTAATGTCAGGCATTTGGGGTTATTAGTTTAGTCTTAGTAACTCCATGTGCCTCACATTAATAGGAATAAACCCCATCATGTCCCTCATATTAACCCCTGTGTAGCCTCACATTGATAGGAATAAACCCCATCATGTCCCTCATATTAACCCCTGTGTGCCTCATATTAATAGGAATAAACCCCATCATGTCCCTCATATTAACCCCTGTGTGCCTCATATTAATAGGAATAAACCCCATCATGTCCCTCATATTAACCCCTGTGTGCCTCATATTAATAGGAATAAACCCCATCATGTCCCTCATATTAACCCCTGTGTGCCTCACATTAATAGGAATAAACCCCATCATATCCCTCATATTAACCCCTGTGTGCCTCATATAAAGGTTACTACTATGTGAGACATATGGAGGTAATAATAAAAGACCTCAATAATGAAGATACTTAATTATTACCTCCAAGTCTCTCACATATCAGTAACTCTTACACAATGGTTAATGTGAGGGACATGATGGGGTTAATTGCTATTAATAAGAGGCACATGGAGTTACTAAACTGTCATGCACAGGGACAGACTTTATGTTGCTTGCTCAAGAGTATCCTGTGCTCAAAATGTACATGTACTGGTGGAAAATAACAAATCATACAATGTCGTATATTGAAGTATATTCACTTGAAATACCTCTGTCCCAAAGACACTATGTACAGTTTATACATAGCAGCTGAAATACAAATTACATTCATCACAAAAGTCTCATGTGTTCTCAGAATTACAGCAACAACAAGATACAAAGTTACATTTCATATCCCATACCTTATACACAGTACGAAAACCTTACCCGCGCCTGTATATACCCACTTTCACAATCACCGCAGACGAAGTCGCGGGTACCAGCTAGTCTTCTATAAAACACAATGAATCCTGCACATAATGGCCACTGACTCATCTGCAGATGTTACATTCTAGTGGCTACAGGACCTTTGACGACATCAGTCACGTGACCTACTCAACAAGCCAATCACAGAGCAGGACCTCCCCCTTTGTTTAATTTATGCAGGTCCTTGCAAGTCTCTGTGCTCTGTGGACCCTGACTCGTATAAGCCAAGGGGGGCTTTTTCAGCTTAAAAACGTTTATGTGCTAACAGTGCCCACCCCCAACCAGAGCCTGAACCCCTCATTCCTCCCTCTTACACACAGCCTACATCCCCATATACCTCTCTTGCCCACACACAGCCTGCACTCCCCCATTGGAGGATCTGAGGTTACGTGTGGGCAGGTAGCGGGAGATTAGTTCAGAGATATATGGAGGGGACAGGTTGTGGATGGCTTTGAATGTTAGCGTTAGTAGCTTGAACTCAATTTGCTGGGCTATAGGTAGCCAGTGGAGGGACTGGCAGAGGGGAGCAGCCGATGAAGATTGGGCGGAGAGGTGAATTAAACGAGCAGCAGAGATGGACCTCGAGACTTTAAGGGATATATGTATAAAGGATCATAAAAGGGGGAAATATAATCTAAATAGTGGTGAATATCGAATTTTGAAAAATCTATAAAAACGTAGTGACATAATTATAAAAAAAATCTGATAAAGATGGTAAAATAGTAATAATGAATGAGCAAGATTATAGACAGGGATGTTTAAATATCCTGAATGATGTGACTACATATAGAAAGTTACAGGTAGATCCGACTAATGAATTTTTGACTAGTTTGAAAGTTCTTGTAGAAGAAGGAGTTAAGGTTGGTATTTTTTCAGAAGTACAGTCCAGACATCTAATTCCATTGAATCCAGTTATGGCTATGTTTCATGGTCTTCCGAAAACTCACAAAAAGGTACATCCTTCTCCCCTTAGACCCATAATAGCGGGGATTGGTTCGATAGGGGAAAATATTTGTATATGGTTAGATGGGTTGTTGCAACCATTAGTCAGGAGAATCCCCGGGTATATCAGGGACACAAAGTCCTTATTGGGTATGATGCAGAGTTGTTCTTGGAAGCCAGAGTATAAATGGATGATATGCGACGTCCAACAATTGTACCAGTATGCCACACGATTTGGCTATTGTAGCCTTGCCGTTTCACTTGAAGAAATATAGTAAATATTCAGATGTATTATGTGAGTATATTTTGGATGTCGCACAATTTTTGTTAAAACATAATCATTCTGTCTTTGATAATTTATTCTTCAAATTAAGGGAGCTCCGATGGGGGCTCCCTTTTCTCCGTCACTTGCCAATCTTTTTCTGTTATGGTGGGAGGAGCAGTTTATTTTTTCGTTTGTTAATCCATACCATGATAACATCATTTGGTATGGCAGGTATATCGACGATATTTTGGTGATTTGGGAAGGAGTGGTGTCAGTAATGTCTGAATTTTATGAATATATGAATCATAACCAAATTAATCTTAATTTTACGTCCTCCCACCATGACAGAGTAACAGCTTTTTTGGACGTAACCCTCACGGGGAATGTTCTGGGATGGTGGATACTAGTATGTTTCGTAAACCAGGTGCTGGTAATTCGTTATTGCTGGCATCTAGCCACCATCCCAGACATACTTTAAAATCTATCCCCGTGGGGGAATTAGTTAGAACACGTCGGGCATGTTCTACGGAAAAAAAATATATAAAATTCAATCTGAGATTACAATTAAAAGGTTGTGTGATCTTGGCTTTCCTGATTGGTCTATAAGAAGGACGATTAAAATTGTAAATGAAAAAACTTGGGATTCTTTGTTACAGGAATATTCAAAAAAGGTGAATAAACCAAGATGAGGAGGTGACTGGCGTAAAAAATTATTAATACGTGAAGCATATTGAATAATGGAGTTGAAGACTAGATTTCCGGCTGGGTTAAATGTTCGATCAGATCTTTCATACAGTTATTAAACTTTATTTAAGTACGTTCATAGTAGATAAATTCGGAATGGAATGTATTTCATGTTTATTCTTAGAAGAGATAGGATGTTGATAGGGAATAACGGAGGTTTAGATAGATGTTGATAGGTTGCTAGGCGACAAGGGTCAGGTGATGTTGTCACTTGACACGGGATTTAGTGGAAGGGGTGTTATGTATGCCGTATAACGTGCTGTGTCACATGGTACGAAAGGAGAAATATCAATATGAGGTTCCTTGGACTCCTGTAAGCAAGAGTCAAGTGTTGAGTGCAATGGAAACATATAGTACTAACATGGGGTAAGTGTATCTCATAATAATTATAGAATATTATTCAATATTAATATTTATGCATTATTGGTTTATATTTAAATTTGTACATGATACTGATAATGTTAGTGTACTTATAAGGAAGAACATTAGAATGTATGTAATAGTCGAGATGTCGATTGTTTGAATATGTGGTTTTTCTTTTTTGTATGTGGTAATATGTATATTTAAAGTGGATGTGTAATTGGGTTTACACCGTTTTACAATTAGGGGAGGGATCAGCAAATCATGTGTGTTTTATAAAGAGTTTGTGTTACATAGTTCGGTATGCCATAAGGAAGGGACATGTTCCCGAAACGCGTAGCCCTGTGTGGTGGGCTGATTCTATAAAGTCAATATGTGACTTTTTTTTATCGTTGGAATGGAATAAAAGCTATATTTTAATATACCACATACGTTTGGATATATTCTGTGCCCCGGAGAAGCTGGATTTTATCTTCTACTAGCTGGTACCCGCGACTTCGTCTGCGGTGATTGTAGAAGTGGGTATATACAGGCGCGGGTAAGGTTTTCGTACTGTGTATAAGGTATGGGATATGAAATGTAACTTTGTATCTTGTTTTTGCTGTAACACGTGAGACTTTTGTGTTGAATGTAATGTGTATTTCAGCTGCTATACGGTGTTGGTATAAACTGTACATAGTGTCTTTGGGACAGAGGTATTTCAAGTGAATATACTTCGATATACGACATTGTATGATTTGTTATTTTCCACCTGTACATGTACATTTTGGGCTCCGGATACTCTTGAGCAAGCAACATAAAGTCTGTCCCTTTGCATAACAGTTTAGTAACGCCATGCGCCTCTTATTAATAGCAATTAACCCCATCATGTCCCTCACATTAACCATTGTGTAAGAGTTACTGATATGTGAGAGACTTGGAGGTAATAATTAAGTATCTTCATTATTGAGGTCTTTTATTATTACCTCCATATGTCTCACATATTAGTAACCTTTATATGAGTCACACAGGGGTTAATATGAGGGACATGATGGGGTTTATTCCTATTAATATGAGGCACACAGGGGTTAATATGAGGGACATGATGGGGTTTATTCCTATTAATGTGAGGCACACAGGGGTTAATATGAGGGACATGATGGGGTTTATTCCTATTAATGTGAGGCACACAGGGGTTAATATGAGGGACATGATGGGGTTTATTCCTATTAATGTGAGGCACACAGGGGTTAATATGAGGGACATGATGGGGGTTATTCCTATTAATATGAGGCACACAGGGGTTAATATGAGGGACATGATGGGGTTTATGCCTATTAATGTGAGGCACATGGAGTTACTAAGACTAAACTAATAACCCCAAGTGCCTGACATTAATGAGAACAGTAATCTTATGTACCTGTGTGTTTTTCAGTTTCACTTTGCTAGCAGCTTCCTCTCCTCCTCGGGGAATGTTTGCAGGATGCAGACCACTATAGCAGGCACAGACCTGAGCGATTAAGCTCCACCCCATGGGTTTCCTGCACCACCCTGAAAGGGGAGTGTCCTTATGCCTCAGCTCTAGCAGCCCACTGGAGAGACTCGGACTTCATTTAACTCTTGCAGGTCCTGTGCTGCTGGTGTTCCAGTGAAATATGGCAGGAGTGCCACTCTTGGCACGTGTGCCAGGGGTTGCTGACCTCTGCTGTAGAGGGTAATATGAATTTTGTGGCTTGCTATTGTCCAAAGTGTGTGAGATTGCAGAGATAGTGATGTGAGTTTGGGTTTTGTGGGGGTCCTGGGAAAAACGTATGTGCGCTATTGTGCCGAAAAGTAGCCTATTGCGCAATCGAGTGTAGTAACTATGTTTGTGGAAAATTTCAGCCAAATTGGTTGAGCAGGTTTTGCGTGATTGAGTAACAAACATCCAAACACACAAACCCGCAATCATCCAAACTTCACCTTTATAATATTAATAGGATATATCTACAGTTTAAGGTGGACTGGAGGTGGGCGAGGGTGTTTGCTGGGAGTCCATGGAGAAGGGTGTTGCAGTAGTCTAAGCGGGAGATTATGAGAACCTGGACGAGCATCTTAGCGGTTTCAGGGGTGAGGAAGGAGCGGATTCGATGGATGTTCTTGAGTTGGAGGCGGCAGGAAGTGTTGAGGGTTTGAACGTGTGACTTGAAGTATAGGTGGTCGGAGTCCAGGGTTACCCCAAGGCATCGGACCTGTGGGACAGGGGCAATTGTGGTTCCGTTAACTTAGATGGGTCAGGTGGGGGGGCCATACTGGGTGGGGTGAAGATGATGAATGCCGTTTTCTCCATGTTGAGTTTGAGAAAGCGGGAGGAGAGGAAGGAGGATACAGCTGCTAAACAATCTGGAACTCTGGCCAGCAGGGAGGTAATGTCTGGTCCAGAGATGTATATACGGGTGTCATCGGCATAGCAATGGTATTGAAAACCATGAGACTCTATGAGTTGGCCCAGGCCAAGGGTGTAGATAGAGAACAGCAGGGGTCCTAGGACGGAACCTTGGGGGACACTTACAGAGAGAGGGTGTGGTGAGGAGGTGGTGTGCGACGCTGAATGTCCGGTCGATGAGGTATGAGGAGATCCAGGAAAGGGCCAGGTCTGAGATACCAAGGAATGAGAGAATTTTTAACAGGAGGGAGTGGTCAACTGTGTCAAAGGCAAAGGAGAGGTCGAGGAGGAGGACACAGCAATGGCGCTTGGCTTTGGCAGTTAGAAGGTCATTAGTGACTTTTGTTAGGGCAGATTCAGTGGAGTGACGGGGCCTGAAGCCTGACTATAGTCTGTCAAAGAGCAGGTTGGACGAGAGATAGGAGGAGAGTTCGGAGTGGACATATTGCTCAAGCAGTTTTGAGGCATACAGGAGCAGTGAGATGGGGCGATAGTTGGCTGGAGAGGACGGGTCGAGGGACCGCTCCTTAAGTATAGGTGTGACTGTGGCGTGTTTGAAGGCAGAGGGGAAGGATCCATTGGCTAGGGATAGGTTGAAGAGGTGGCCGGAGTAATGACTTCAGTGAGTTTGGGGATGAGATGTGACTGGATCGGGTCAAGCGTGCAGGAGCTGAGGTGGGATTTGGAGATTAGGGAGGAGAGTTTTGCATCAGTGATGGTGGAGAAACAGGTCAAGGATGATGAGCAGTGAGCAGTTGGGTGGATAGCTTGTCGGGGGAGTAGGGTGAAACTCACTCTGATGGTGTCAATTTTAGTTTTGAAGTAGGAGGCAAAGTCGTCAGCTGAGAAGTGACGGTGGAGGGGGTGCAGGAGGACAGAGGAGGGAGTTGAAGGTGGTAAATAGCTGTTTGGGATTGCGAGAGAGTGTAGATATGAGTGTGGAGAAGTAGACCTGCTTTGCGGAAGTGAGTGCATTCTTAAATGTGAGAACTGCCTCTATGTAACTGAGGAAGTCTTCCTGGAAGTGGCTTTTCTTACGGGGGCGTTCTGCAACCCGCGAGGCACGTCTCAGATTTTTAGTCAGGTCGGTGTGCCAGGGTTGCCTATTGATCGGTCGGGTTCTGGTATGTGTGTAGGGGGCCATAGAGTCCAGGGCTGAGGTATTGGTGGTATTATAAAAGGCAGCAGCGGCATCTGTGTCCTGGAGTGAGGATATGTCAGGGAGTGGTAGGAGTCTGAGAGGGTGCAGGTGTCAAGGCGGTTGAGGTTCCTGCAGGGGCGTGTTGGTTTAGATGTTGGGGTGTCTATTGGAGAGAAGAAGGCAGAGAATGTCAGCAGGTTGTCGTCAGAGAGCGTGGATGGAGAGTTAGAGAGGCTGCATATGGAGCGGGTGAATATGAGGTCTAGTGTGGGTGGCAGAGGAGGACCATTGGGAGAGACCAAAGGAGGCGGTGAGGGACAGGAGGCTGGAAGCGGGGGGGGGGGGGTCTGTGTTTCTGTGTTAATGGGGATGTTGAAATCACCCATGATGATGGTGGAGATGTCTGTGGATAGGAAGTGTGTGAGTCAGGTGGTGAAGCGGTCAATGAAGGCAGCAGTAGGTCCCAGCGGTCGATATATGATGGCCAGTTGTAGGGTGAGTAGATACGAGCAGAGTGCACTTCAAAGGAGGGGGGGGTGAGGGCAGGTATTGCTTTGATAGGGGCGAATGAGCAATTGTCAGACAGCAGGACGCCTACACCTCCACCAGGTTTATTGTTGGGGCGCGGAGTATGTGAGAATTGCAGACCTCCATAGGAGAGGGCAGCAGGGGAGGCGGTGTCTGAGGGAATATGCTTATCAACTCCTGGCCAATAGAAATGCTGTAGAATGCGCTCTTTGGTCTTTTTGTACCCCAGGAGTCCTCCTAACACATGCTTATGTGCCAAATCTAAAACCATCCTTTGATAGGGCAGGGGCAACAATTTCTCCTTGTATTTGGTTTATCCTATACAGTAGGTAATTCCTTGTTCATGGACATAGAGGGGAGCTCCTTGTCAACCCCTGGATACTGGGGTTTACCATTTACCACCTTTACATTGTCCCTGGCATGAGCCAGATTAGGATCTCTAATTGGAGCAGTCCCAAAATTTTCATGGGACACCTTGAGCTCAGGCATCTCAGCAACTCCCTCCTGACTTTAAGCATCACCAGCTAATACAGACAGGGGAAACATTTTGGGTCACCCCGACAGCTGGCGTTTCCCTCTCAGGATCAAACGGTTAACAAGACATCACCAGTATTAACATGTTTAGGACATGGTAGCCTCTGCTTTTTCCATATATCCCAAAACAGAGGAAAATCCCTCTCTATGCTCACACTATGGAACAGGGACTTAGGCACGCCCACTTTGTGGGAGGCGGTGCCAGAGGTAGTTTTTACGGTAACCTCTGCAATAGGATACTCACTTGTTTCACCATGTATACACAAGACGCAAATAGTTTGTCCACTGTACAGTGCAGGGTCGACCAGATCATGGTGCACCAGGGTTACCAAGCTCCCAGAGTTCAGGAGAGCCAGTACAGCGTGCCCTGCCACAGTCACAGTGCAAATTTGCGATTCAGTTGCAGTTTCTGACAAACAAGTGGGTTGAGCAAACAGGGACACCCGGCCTAGAACTGCTGCAGTCCATGGGCTCAGTCGTCAAGGGACAGTGGGAAGCACTGCCTGTTCCCCTTCTAAGTGTCCTTCCATCACAACCTTCCTAACACCCACAGTAGTTGGTACAGTCTTACCCGTCTGGGAGCTAACAGATCTGGGAGTCAACTGCAGTAGCTCCTCACTGGATCGGTACCGTTCCATCAAACATACCAGTTGGTCAGCTATTGTAGGTCCCGCTTGTCCAACCCAGCGCTGAATCTGAGGTGGAAGCAATCTGGTCTATTTGTCCAGTACCACTCTCTGTGCTGGAGTGGCCTCCTCAGGCTGAACCATTTCCTCACCAAATACACTAGATCATGCATCTGAGATCAGGGTGGGAGACTTTCAGAGAAAGCCCAATGGTGCACTCTCACAGTGCGTAAATGCATGTTTACCACAGGTCATCCCAAGATCTCATCTCTCAGTTTGGGGTAGTCCTTAGTCTCCTGTTCACACAAGTCAAAGTAGGCATTCTGAGGTGAGAAACGGAACCACTACAATCGGCTCACTGATCCCTTGGCAATTTCTCTCGCTCAGCCACTCGCTCAAAAACCCGAAGATATGCCTCCACATCGTCGGTGGACATCATCTTTTGCAGGGTACTCTGCACGGCAGCTCGGGCAGCAGTCTGTACGCGCTGGGTCTCTCTTGCACCATTACACTCTCCTGTCATCCTCTAATCGACAAAAGCCTTGCTGAGCAGCATTAGCTTCTTCATAAGCACAGTAGCGTAACTAGGAATGGCGGGGCCCCGTGGCGAACTTTTGACATGGCCCCCCCCCCCCAACCGACCCCCTCTTACGCATTCCTGTGCGCTCTATTATGCCCCTTAGTGGCCCCTGCACACAGTATTATCCCCCATAGTGGCCCCTGCACACAGTATTATCCCCCATAGTGGCCCCTGCACACAGTATTATCCCCATAGTGGCCCAAGTACACAGTATTATGTCCCTTAGTGGCCCCTGCACACAGTATTATCCCCCATAGTGGCCCCTGCACACAGTATTATCCCCCATAGTTGCCCCTGCACACACTATTATGTCCCACTGTGGACACCCATAAACAATTATTACACTCTGGGGTATTTTCAGACCCCAGAGTATAATAATCGGAGACCCGGGGGGAATAAAAACATTAAAAAAACTACTGTTTCTTACCTGTCCCCCAGCTCCTCCGCTGTCGTCCTTCTTCAATGACGTCGGACATCACATGACCGGGACGCAGGCCGGGTTCATGTGACATCACACAACTAGGAAGGAGGCCTGGCCAGGATCGTGGAGAGGTAAGTAACAGTGTTTTTTATGTTTCTTACCTCTCCCGGTCCGCCAATCATTATACTCGGGGGTCCTAAAAGACCCCCGAGTATAATAATAGCAGCAGTAGCGGCTGTCACCGGACCCTTAATGTTCTGGGCCCTGTAGCAGCTGCCTCTGCTGCTATGGAGGTAGTTACGCCACTGCATAAGCAGCAAGTTCTTCTCCTGCTGCTGTACCTGCACTTACTGCTGTCACTTCTTTGCTTCCATCAGGGCTTTTTCCTTCTGTGACTGAGCTTGCTGCAGTCGCCTTTCCGTTTCCGTTTGAGCTTGTTGCTGCTGCTGGTGTACATGACCTGGCCAAACTCTTTCACAAAGTCCTCCATCTTGGCGGTCTCCATTTTAATCTCTCCTGCAGCCTTCACCCAAGACATAGCAGAGGGAAATAAAAAAAAACTCATGTGGCTCTGAGAGTGGAGAATAAAAGTCTCTTTTGCTTTGTCATCTTGTTAGTGCTTGTGTTATTTTGACACTTGATTTTCGTTGCCTTGTCTCGACTCGTCCAAACCTTCTTGTATGATCTTGTTTTACGGGCCCAGTTTCTCTGGCTCTGCCTTGTTGTGGTTTGTCTTTTTGTTTAGCTTCCTTATATATTATTTCTAAATAAATTTATTTAAAAAAAAAACAACAAAAAAAAACAGACCTAGTCTGCTCCAGGGGTGTACCATAGGTGTGGGGAAGGTAGCTGTTATGGAATTGCTACTACAGCAATTCCCCAGTAGCTGCTAGAAACCCTGGGGCGGGGCACAAGAGACAGTGAGCCCTAAGCTGAAGCCCCCCACTGTCCCTTCCTATTGCCAGGCCCTATCCTACGTAATAAGCGGCAACTCGAAGACGATACCTACCTATATATGTGATACACAAAACGCAGACAAGATGAACAACAACAAAGTGAGGTCAGCTAGCCATGGTTCGGTAACAGTCGAGCAATGCAGTGCCAAATCGAAGTCCAAGAGAATAACCAGTAGGGAAAGCCAGAGGTGAAGGGTTAGAATACAAGTAATAACAGCTACAGAAAAAAAGGAAGTTCGCACAAGGTAATAGCAAGCACCAGTGTGAATGTGAGCCAAGACTAAATACAGAGGAAGAACCCGCCCAGAACCTGATAGGAAGGCAGGCTGTCAATCACAGGGCAAGGCAAAAATTAACCACTTAATGGACAGAGGCAACAAAGGCAGAAGACAGGTGTGGTTCAAATTAAATTACAGAACTAGAGCCGTATTCACACAGTGCAACTAAAAACCCTAAGCAAATTATCAAACTGCACACGCCTCCTGCGCCGCAGCATGCGAGCAGAGGGTGGCGCAGAGACCCGAACAGGCAGAGATGTTACACTACCCTCCCTTTTATGAGGGGCAGTTCTGAATTTTTTCTGCCTTGTATTTTAGTTCTGCTTGAACCACAGACGCTTGAGTACCAGGCAAACGTTTTTTATTCACCCACCGTTTCTGATAGCACCAGGTTTTAATAGCAGAGGGCCGTTCCCAACTTTTAGTAGCTGAGACTTTCTCCTCACTGACCCTATCTAATGAATGTAAAGCAATACAGTGGGATGAACACTGATCTCCTCACTTTACCAACTCCTTTTTACCCCAATCAAAAATAGGGTTATAGAGGTTAAACCAGGGGAGCCCCAAAATAACATCAGCAGACAGATGCTCCATAAAAAGGCTTATGACCTCCGAATGTGTAGAACCCACTTGCAAGGTTATTAAGGGGGTCTTATATTGAACCTTACCCCTGGCCAGTGGGGCAAAATCCGCTCCAGTAACAGACAGAGGAGTGTCAAGTGGCAAAAGCTCAATTCCCAAAGATGCAACAACTGAATATTTAATAAAGTTTGCTGCAGACCCAGAGTCAACTAACACCTGGCCAGGAACAGATCTGTCCCCAGAGGACAGACACAGATAGCATCATCTTATTCCCCACCAAATACCTGGTTGCCTGAGTGGTTCTTCTGATTACTACTCAGGCAATCAAGTTTTATCTCTGGTGTCAGGGGTCTGATCGAGCAGTTTTGGATAATATGATCTGGAGAACCACAGTACAGGCACAGGTTATTCCTGAGACAATGCTCTTGTCGTGTCTTGGCATCCACAGCTCCCAGTTGCATGGGTTCCTCACCAGAAGTGATGGGAGGAAAGGTGAGTTTTTCAGGAGAGAGAGAGGAAGAGAGAAAATTTGGAGGAAACAAGTCCTACTCTCTCTTTCAAATTTTCCCGGATCTTACGGTCAATACGGACCACCAAAGTCATGGCCTGCTCAAGAGTAGGGGGATCTGGGTGACCAACCCAGAGCTCCTTAACACGGTCACACAAACTTTGCTTAAAGTGAGCCTTTTGAGCGGACTCACGCCAGCCTGTAGTTACACTGCACTTACGGAACTCTGTGCAATACTCCTCTGCAGAGCGTTTGCCCTTCCGCCTGGTAAGGAGTTGATATTCCGCAAGCGCAATATGGTCTGGCTCAGCATAAATAGAGCCCAGGGACTTAAATTTTTTTTCCAATCAGACCACTCCTCAGCCTCAGGAGGGAGTTTAAGGGCCTAAGCTTGTGGATCCCCCTGTATCAGAAATATAACCACTCCCACCATTTGAGCCTGAGTCGCATGTGGATTAACACAGAAGTATAGATGACAAGACTCCCTGAAAGTTGCACATTTTTCACAGTTCCCTGAGAAACGATCCAGAAGTAACATCTTGACCTTATAAGGTGATGAAACAGCTGGGGATGATGCAGCAGCCTCAGGAAGTGTCTGAACCTGTCTAGCTAGCTCAGCTACCAGGCCTGCCAATACCTCCAACTTTGCTGCAAGTCCGTGAATAGGATCCATGCTTCCGGAGGGAAGCAATGGCAGTAGGTTTTTTGGGCTTGCTATTATGTTATGGAATTGCTAGGACAGCAATTCCCCAGTAGCTGCTGGAAACCCTGGGGTGGGGCACAAGAGACAGTGAGCCCTATGCTGAAGCCCCCCACTCTCCCTTCCTATTGCAAGGCCCTGTCCTACGTAATAAGCGGCAACTCAAAGACGATCCCTACCTATATATGTGATACACAAAACGCAGACAAGACGAACAGCAACAAAGGGAGGTCAGCTAGCCAGGGTTCGGTAACAGTCGAGCAATGCAGTGCCAAATCGAAGTCCAAAACAATAGTCAGTAGGAAAAGCCAGAGGTCAAGGATTAGAATACAAGTAATAACAGCGACAGAAAAAAGAAAGTACGCACAAGGTAATAGCCAGCACCAGTGTGAATGTGAGCCAAGACTAAATAGAGAGGAAGAACCCACCCAAAACCTGATAGAAAGGCAGGCTGTCAATCACAAATTAACCACTTAATGGACAGAGGCAACAAAGGCAGAAGACGGGTGTGGTGGAGGTCTTGTGGGGTTCACGGGCCCTCAGCCTTACTTACCAATCCCACTCCTGATCACAACCATCTCCTCAGAAAGGGAAGTGCAGGTGGCTGTGATTGGGAGCCAGGATCGGTAAGTAAATAGGGATCTGTAGGAATATGTAAGCATTGCAGAGTGCATTGGGAACACCAAATTCCCTATTTCCCCAGTTGTTCCTATTATTGGGGAGGGGGTCCCTCTAGGAGTCACTTCTAGTTTATTTTCCCTTGTAACCGCTAAATTTGTACACTGATATACACTTGCACAACTTATACAATCCCTTCCTGATGCAACCAGTTGTGTTCTAGTGATTTGGCGATTTTTTTGTGCTTTTTATTGGTACTCTTTTGGGGTACTTATTATTATTATTGTTGTTTATTTATATAGCACCATTAATTCCATGGTACTTCACATTTGGGGGTTGACATACAATACACAAAATATACAGGTAGACATAATATGACCGACTGGCACAGTGGGGTAGAGGGCCCTGCCCGCGAGGGCTTACAATCTACCCCACTGTGCCAGTCGGTTCTAGGCCCCCTGCTCTTCTCTCTCTACACAGCCCTCATTGGGCAAACTATTACCAGATTTGACTTCCAGTACCATCTTTATGCTGATGACATCCAATTATACACATCTTCCCATGACATCGCCCCTGTACTAATACAGAACACCCGTGACTGTCTTTCTGCTGACTCAAACATCATGTCTTCTCTCTATCTGAAACTCAATCTCTCTAAGACTGAACTACTACTGTTTCCACCATTTAATAGATCTGTCCCTGATATATCCATTGAAGTCTCAGGCCTTACTATAACTCCTAGGCAGCAGGCCCGCTGCCTCGGGGTTGTGTTTGACTCAGACCTTTCTTTCACCCCCCATATCCAATCACTCGCACACTCATGTTACCTCCACCTCAAAAACATCTCCAGGATATGCCCTTTCCTTACCAGAGATACATTAAAGACACTTATTGTTGTTCTGATTTACTCTCGCCTTGACTACTGTAACTCTTTACTAATCGGTCTTCCCTTACTAAATTCTCCCCTCTACAATCTATCCTGAATGCAGTGGCCAGGCTCATCTATCATGCTAGATGCTACAGCGAAGCGTCCGGTCTGTGCCAGTTACTACACTGGCTGCCTATTCATTACAGAATACAACATAAAATTATCACCCTCATCTACAAGTCTCTCCATAATGCTGCACCTCCCTACATTTCCTCCCTCATTACTGTCTACCACCCAAACCAGGCTCTCCATTCACTCAATGACCTAAGACTTACATCCTCTATTATCAGAACCTCCCATGCTCGTATACAAGACTTTTCCCAAGTTGCACCAGTCCTCTGGAATGCTCTATCCCCGACAATTAGATTAACTTCCAATTTCTACAGCTTCAAGCGCAAACTAAAGACACATCTTTTCGGACAGGCCTATCACAATTCCTAACGTAAGGTCTCCCATACCGTAATTAGAATTCCTAAAATGAACCCTCCTCTTTTCCAGCTCTCACATTACCCCACATGATATGATGCCGTTTCAGGCTAACTTTATATGTTCAAGCACCATCTACACGTTAAAGGACACGACTGGTGATGGTTCATACAATTTTATGTTTGTGTAATGACAGCAACCTCTATTACAGAATTGTCTGGGCCACTGTATAAGCAATGCTACCTCCAATGCCGCCCCTGCTACCTATTGTGTCACCTCCTCTACCTCATAGATTGTAAGCTCCTGCGAGCAGGGCCCTTAGTCCCATTATGTGAAGTGACTATTTCTTTTTAATGTATTTTTTTGTCTGTACTTGAACCCTACAAACTGTACAGTGTTGCAGAATATGTTGGCGCTATATAAATATAATTTTTTATTATTATTATCAGATGGGAAAAATCATTAATTTAGGGGGGGTACTTTTTTCCCCCCCAGGTTCGCCATTTACATTAAATATTGTTTCAGTTTTATTTTACAGGTTGTCACAGATGCAGCAATACTGAATATGTATTGTTTTTATTAATTTTTAGATTCTTTTTATATAATTCATTTTATATAGGAAAAGGGAATTGGAGAAACTCATGTGGTGGGCGGGAGGTGTAAAATTAAAAAAAATAAATAAATAGAAAAAGAATACTCATCTGTCCTTGGCGCTCCGTTGTCTGCCGGTAGTCCCTATTCGGTCTCGTGCTGGCGCCTCCTTGCTGGGAGTCCTGCACCTCATGTGATCACTGAGACCAATTAGGTACAGGATTTCCAGAAATGAAGCCATGAGACCAAACAGACACTACCGGCGGACAACGGGGTGCTGGGGACAGGTGAGAAGGCTTTTTAAAAAAAAAATATATATATATATATATATATATATATATATATATATATATATATTTACACCTCCCTGGTGGCCACCACAGTGATCACTCTAGTTTATAGACAACCTGATTTAAGGGGTTGTCTGGGCCAAATATTTTATGGCCACTTCACTGGTCCCCCGTAATGTATGGGGAACAGTGATAGGGCCATTATATTGTGTGGGAGCAGTGATGGGGTAACATCCTGTGCAGAAGGGGGATGTTAAACTGTGTAGGGCATAGTAAAGGGGTTGTGCAGGGTTAAACTTTCTTTATGGCCTATATTCAGGATAGGCCATAAATACCTCAAACCCCACATTGCAGAAACACATCTTTGGCTACTACAGAAAAAAAAAAAAATGTGTTTTACGGAACCAGCAAAGTGAATGAAATTTGATCAAATTTACCTCATCTGCACACTGCAGGAAAAAAAGATGTGGAACAGCCATAAACACTAAAATGTGTGCGCTTCTGAAAACATGGCCGGTTACTTTCAGCTGCGCAATTTGAAAAAAGGGAAAATGCATCAAAAGCTCAATGAAAAAAACACTGTGGAAAAAATACATTGAGATTCGCCGCTATTTTTTTAGCTGCGTCTCGCTGTTGGGCCTCATCCTTATTATCTCAATATACTGAGCATCATACTATAAGGCTGAGTTCACACAGAGTTTTCTGGTCAGGAATTTAGTTCTATTGGGAGGCTTTTTTGGAGGCTGATTTTGAGGTGGATTCCTGACCAAATAACTCTGTGTGAACTCAGCCTAGGCTAAAGCCCCATGTAGCAAGACAAAGCAAAAAGCGCTGCGGGAAAAACCCCGGCGGCAACACATCAGTTTTTCCTGCAGCGCTTATTGCAGAAACTCCGCAGAGGTTTCCTCTGAGGACTTTGTTTCCTTTAGGGTAAGTTCACGCTGGGATTTTTGGTCAGGATTTTGAGGCCGTATCCGGTCAATAGGAGCCGGTCAGTTCTTTTTTCCAGGAGCCGGTTTGTTCCAGCTCCTGGAAAAAGAAGCGAGATGCTCATTCTTCCGGTCGCTTCGCCTCGTGATTCAGCCTGAAGACATTCATTCATTCATTGGGTCTAATCTGGAGCAGAGTGCGTGACTGGATGATGGTGCAGTGCACCAGCATTCAGTCGCGGCTACCCGTTTTTTGGTCCGGAACCTGAGGCGGCCTCCGCCTCAGATTCCGGAGCAAAAAACCCCGTGTGAACTTAGCCTTATACCTAAAGGGAAACGGCAGGTGTTTCTGTAGATATAAGTGACATGCTGCGATTTCCAAAACCGCAACAGTTTTGGAAATTGCAGTGTGTCCACCATGTGTGTTTTTCTGCAATGTGTATATATACCTACACACTCAGGCCTGGGTCACATCTGCGTTCAGTAATGCATTCGGGGAGTCCGCATGGGGCCCTCCCAAACAGACTACCAAATGCATTAGCAAGCGGTGTGCAGTGAAAGCACACATAGACTATAATGGGGTCCATGTGCTTTCCGTGCGGTGTCTGCATAGAACATGCAGACAGAAAAGTACTTCACAATCTACTTTCCTGTCCACATGACTCGTGCGGACACCGTGCGGAAAGCACACGGACCCCATTATAGTCTATGCGGTCCGCGTACTTTCACTGGACACCGCTTGCTAATGCGTTTGGTAATCCGTTCGGGGGGGGGGAAGGGGTTTCCATGCAGACTCCCCAAACAGATCACTGAACGCAGATGTGAACCAGGCCTTATACATATACCATCTATACTCACACATATACAATACTATAACACATATACATTTACATGACCATGGACTGTATATCACATGACCATGGACTAATTTTTATTCACTGGGAGTAAGCAGAATAAATGCTGGGTATCACAGCCCAGGGAAATGGTGGACACATACCAGCTACCAGATTGGTAATTATTGCACTTGGTAAAGGAGAGTTTAGCTCTAAAATGTGTAGTGCCCTGTATACAATAAAGAAAGCTTGTGCTAAAAATCCATTGTGACTAGGTAATACTTGTGAAAGAGCGTTTGCTGTCCACCATTTTCTTGAGCTGTGATACCTAGTTCTCTCAGTGTACTCTGACGTTCCGATCCTTGCATTGAACTACCACTTCCAACTTGGATTTAATACCAGGCTCTCTGAGTTGTTGTGACTATATCACAACACAACAAGGTGAGAGACCAACCAGCCAATTTATTCACAAAGAACCTAGATTTCCACTCATGGATTTACATGACAGCAAGTAGAGATCTAGAAGACCCCAAGAAATTGGTACAGCATGTATTGGAAAATTGTATAACTTTTAATAACATTTGTCTAACATTTGTCTCTCAATATTGCTCTTAAAGTGGACATCCTCTTTAAACCTAACTAAACTTAAAGAGGTAATCCCACGTTGCATACTCACCAGTCTTCGCTGCTGTAAAATCTTTCTTCCTGGTTTCTTGCGTCATTGGTGGGCGGGGTTACATATGCAAAGCCAGCGGCGAGATGATGTCGCTTCTTTGCCGCTGGCCCTGCGTGCGCACTCCCGATGCAGCTAGGCATCGGACATACAGCGTTTTGAATGGTGAAAACAGTCCCCAGCGTTCACATACTTCCCAAATATAAATCTCAGACGTTATGTATATAAAGTATAACAGTCCGTGGGGGTCTCATCTTCCCGTTAGAAGCTGACCGCTGTATGGGGGGGTGGTAAATATGCGTATAGATAGATAGATAGATAGATAGATAGATAGTCACTTGACTTTTGAGCAGATAAGCCCAAGGGCTGTGTCAACAATGAATTGAATAAATTAAGATAGTGGACAAACAACGCAGTTTTGCTGAAGCAATATATTTAGGAAAAATCTTACATCCACATTAACAAGCAGTATAGATAGGATCCTTGTGATGGGACAACCCCTTTAATAAATATCCTAATTTAGCTGGTATTTACCTGCAGTTTCAGCTCCTTCCTCATTGATAGACATGTTTAGAATAATATTATCTAAGCTCTTCTCTATATACTTTATTTATACTATGATATGACTAAGAGCAGTGTTTGCCCAAATATGTCTTTGTTCCTGTGTGTACATGGTTTTGATTGCCTCGAATAAATGTTCCATTTTTATTGGATCAAAGGTGTGCTGGACTTTCCTCCTAGTATGGCTGTATTCTGTGCTGCCGGTATTTCCTTGTACCTAGCTTACCCTATTTGGTTATTACAGCTTGTAAATACAGTGAGCTGGAGGTGGAGTAGAGGTGCTCTATGTACTTACCTCATGGCGCGGGCTGAGAGAATGCCAAGAATGTTATTAAAGCTGTTATCAATATAAAAGTTCAATGCTGATTTTAACGTTTGTTTATCACATAATTCCACATGTGTACCCTCATCTTTAACATCATTCTATAATGTAGAAAACAATTTTAAAAAAACTGAAATGAAAAGGTATGTCCTAATCTTTGGTACCACGTATATTCTTTACCTACATATGGTATATTGTGGGTTGTCTGTCTTAGCTTTTTATTAACAGAGCTAGGCAGTAAGGCTGCTTTCACACGGTCAGTGTCTGGTCAGTGATTTTCATCAGTGATTTTGTGCCAAAACTAGGAGTGGGTTAAAAACACAGAGAGGGTACAAATATTTCTTTTTTTTTTTTTTCAAAGGCCTCTAAACTGTGCCAACTTCACACCCAGTGCACGAAAATAGTGGGAGTGCCACTAAAAAAAACATGCCCAGGATACTTGCCAAAAACGTACCCTATCCCAAAAGGGAAAAGGGGGTTCCCAACTAACTCATCCTCACTGGGACAAAAGGCACCGAGTGGGGTAGAATACCAATGGATAAACTGCCGAAGCAGAAAGTCCAACACATTCCTTTCCCCTTGGGCTGCCACCACCTAGGGTACTCGGAACTGACTAGTCGTCCAGTTTCTCCCTGGGCTGCCACCACCTGGGATACTTCTGGACTCAGATCACAGACCAGCGCCCGCCCCAATCGACCCAGGGCAGGTCACCAAAAGACAGGAGGGAAGCCCATTACAGGCCTCACCTCCAAACGACCGTCGGGGGCGTCCCAAAAGGGTACAGCATCCCTTCGTCGACACACAAAAAGGTGACAGAGTGAAACAAAAAGTGAGAAAACATCTATATAAGTGGTAAAGTGCCAGTCATGGCCCAGTTTACCATCACATCTATAAAAATTCTCCTGCGCTGGTAAACCAGGCATAAGGAGTGGGGTGCTACAAAAGTGTAAATCCAGTGCCACGCAATGTGCCAGAAATCAGTAGGTTTCCCACGCCCAGTGATCTAAGGCACCCTGGGGGCCACTCAAACCCCCAGGGCACGACAGTAGAGGCCTTCGAGCTCTTCCCCGGCCCCCAGCCAAGATGCCCAGGCACCGAAGCACCTGGTGGTCATGTTGCCAGCATCCGCAGTCTTCGCCATTCCCCTACAGTGGCCGACGGCATATCACTGGCGGAACTGGCTACTAGCTGCTTCTCCCAGCAACGTGCCCTAAGTGGTTCTCCATTCCCATCTCCACAGTGTTCGGTCTACTCCTGCCGGTGGGCCCTAGTCCAGCACCTCTGGCAGTTTCACTTACTTACTGCTTCTGATAAGAACAGATACTACACTTGATCTTAGCCAAAAGGTCGAGAAGCGATACAAATAATAGAGACTGCTGTGGGCCGATCTTAGACTCCGCCTCCTCACAGACGAGCCTTCGGCAGAACCAGCGTTGATTGGCCAAATGCTGTACACTGGCCAATCAACGCTGGTCAATTCTTTCCTATGAGAAAAAGTAAGCTCGCTCGTAACAGCAAGCTGCCAGCTCTCCTGACTAACAAGGACGAGCCTGCTGCAGAGCCAGCGTTGATTGGCCGAATGCTATGCTATACACCGTATAGCATTTGGCCAATCAACACTGGCTCTGAATCAAATATTTACTGCGAATAGCTAGTAGTATTCGATTGAGTACGAATATTTCGAAAACCGTAGTATTCAATCAAATACTACTCACTCATCTCTAACCCTTATCTTATGTGTCTAGTGCCAATGTAGTTTGCAGTGCTTTATAGGTCAATCCTTGTCCCATATAGGGCTCACAGCTTAAACTCTTGTATGTCAGAGAATTCCATAGGCTGAACATGCCAATTTCATGTTGATGAATTTTGGATTTGAACCTAGGACCCCAGCACTGACAAGCTTCTGTGGTAACCACTGAGCCACCATGCTACCCAGAAACATCCCTGGAAAGCTGAAGCTCTGCTTCAAATTCTTCTTTATTTTCCTTCACATATATCCAGCCTTAACTCTTTCAGGACACAGGGTAGTTTGTACATTAACACTAGGCGTTTTTTTTTTCATATTTTCGTTACCCATAATCATAATTTTTTTTGCTTTTTTTTTTTTTTTTACGGCGTTCACTCTGCGTTAAAAATTACTTGGCAACTTTGTCTGGTGGGTATTGCCATAATTACGTTTATGGCAATATTGAATTTATATTGGTTTTATGTTTTACCGCTTTTAGAAATGAAACGTGACTTTTTATTAGTACAAATGTTTGGTATGTATGACTTTTTGATCATTTTTTTTTTGGGGGGGGAAGCGAATTTACCGAAATTATTTTGCGCTATATATTTTTTTACCGCGTTCACAGTACAGGATAAATAATGCTATTTTTAGAAAGTGGGGACTCATACAAACATGGGGATACCTGACATTTTTCTTTTTTTTGTTTATGTTATATGTTGGGTTTTTTTTAAAGTAAGGGTGTGGGGGGGGGGGTTTACGTCTATTTTTTATTTTAGACTTTTTTTTTTTTTTTTTTTTTTTACATGTCCCACACGGCAGACTTGAACCTGGGATCTCTGGGTTTCCTATGTGAAATGTGCATAGGCAGTTAGGAGGCTGTTGCTCGGCCTCCCAGCTGTCACGGCAACCAGGGTGTTAGAGTCGAAAGATGCTCCAACTCTGGCAGAGAGTCCCAGGCCTCAGCTGCATGCAAGAGGTAATGCCATAGACTGAATTCAACGCACTGTTGTCTTTCTAGTAGTATATAATATCACACACTGATGAGGACGCAGTAGGTCCTCTTTAAGTCAGTGGTTGAGTTATTTGCGTCACTGCCCATATTTACCGTATTTTTCGGACTATAAGACGCACTGGACTATAAGACGCACCTAGGTTTTAGAGGAAGAAAATAGGGAAAAAAAATTTTGAAGCAAAAACTGGTAAAATATTTAATATATGGGAGTTGTAGTTTTGCAACAGCTGCAAGGCCACATTGACAGGTGACCCTGCAGCTGTACGGGGATGCATAGAGTGGTTTTTTTGTGGGGCCAGCTGTACTTTTTAGTTATACCATTTTGGGGAATATCTATTGCTTAGATCACCTTTTATTGAAAAAAAAAAAAAACGGTGGTTTATGATTTTCTACTTTTATATATATATTCTAGGGAGAGGAGGTGATTTAGAACTTTTATTTATTTCATATTTTTATTATATATTTTTAAAGCTTTTTTTTTTTTTTTTTTTACTATTTTATTCCCCCCCGGGGGCTTGAACCTGCGGTCGCTTGATCGCAAGTCCCATAGACGGCAATACAACTGTATTGCCGTCTATGGGACATTCTATCTATTAGTATTACGGCTGGTCATAGAGACCAGCCGCAATACTAATACAGCAGTGACAGGCCTGGGAGCCTCATTAGGCTCCCGGCTGTCACCCGAACAGGTCGGCTCCTGCGATATCGCCGCGCAGGAGCTGGCCTGCATCTTTACAGGTACGGGGCCGGTGGGGACCGGCCCGGGGGAGAAGGGGCCGCTGATACTGACCCGGCATCCGCTGTACTAGAGAGGCGGATGCCGGGGAGGGATAGACGCCGGGGCCTGAGACATCGCTGCCCTGCTCTGCATGAAGCCAGCGGCGGGGGGGACGGAGGAGCGGAATAGCATCACCGCTGCTGCTGGCTTCATGCAGGGCAGGGCAGCGATGTCTCAGGCCCCGGCACCTGTAATGGCGTCTATCACTTGCCGGCTTCCGCCTCTCTATTACAGCGGATGCCAGGCGCCACATTCGGCCTATAAGACGCACCCTTCTTTTCCCCCCAAATTTGGGGGGAAAAAAGTGCGTCTTATAGTCCGAAAAATACGGTACATCTTTCAGTTGGGCAGGGCAAGGCCAATGTCATTAAAATGATGATGCATGAGAAGGTCTCTGCAATGTGTGATGACACCATGGAGGCATTTCATAAGACTTGGCAGCAGCCATGAATAACTAACTTGACTTTTCTGGATTAGCCCCTAGAATGAATTGTATACCCTCAAGGCAAATCCAATCAATCTTTTTTTATTTTACATATTTTTATGGCACCTTTTATACTGTTTCCATGTTGTACCAGGCTACTCCCTACATAGAGATAGGAGATACTAGTGTACTCTCTGCCATTTGGCTTCGCTGGGGGAACCGAACGATGGAGAGCCTGACTGCTAAACCTGCAGTTACACATGAACACCAGTGGACCCCATTGTTTATAATTGGGGTCTGCAGTTTCAGAATTGAAAGTGGGGAGAGAAAAGTGCTCCATTTAGGACTTTCCTCTCTTCCGATTTTCGGCGGTTTCTGGAGACTCCAGCACAGATGAGAACCCAGTTGTGTGTCCTTAACTCAATGGGGCGATGCTCCAAGCCTGACTTTTTCATCCACCAATTTCAGTTAACGGACGGACACCGACAGACCCCTTAATAATAAATGGGGTTCCTCAGGCACCATTTATGACTGTTATAGAATGGATTTGTTTTTGCCCATTTTTTTGGTCCTCTGATGTGTAAGTAGCATAAGTCTCACTAAAATCTCTGCGAAACTAAGTCAGTGGTCGAGAAGTTGCAGCAGGTAAAAGGTCCTTCAAGCTCCACAGTCATAGGCAGCAGTAAGATGGCCTGTTGTCATGGCATACAGTGCCACAGAAGGACACAGGCATCAGCAGTGTCTATGGGAGCTGCCCCTGTCCCCACCGCATACAACAAAGGGGAGGACAATGTACAAGAGGACTAGTAGCAGTTATAAGAGGACTAATATCAGTTATAAGAGTACTAGTAAGAGGACTAATATCAGTTATGGGGACTAGTATCAGTTCTAAAAAGACTAGTGTCAGTTATAAGAGGACTAGTAAGAGGACTAGTATCAGGGGCGTTCTCACTTCCTTTTCACATCCATGACATGTAATGCGTCTTTCAAAATCGCTTCATGTCAAATCAGGACTACTTTTTATTCAATCCAGGAAGAGAAAGCGGAAGGTTTAATAAATATTTCCCTGACGGGTGATGACCTGACTGGATGGTTGGGTGGGGCACAAAGAATGGAAATACCGCTCACAATATTCATTATCTAGGCTGCGCTACGATACTTCTTTCTTCGCTCGCACTTTTACATCACAGTGCACCGGCCAAAGGTTTTTTTCTCTCTCTACAGATCCCTCCGCCGCCTGCAATACGCAGAGCCAATCAGCAAGCCGGGTCCTGGAACTTTCCTTATATGGTCTGGCCGGTGGGGCGCGCTCACTATAAAACCGGTGCCGAGCCCATTTTTGTTCAGTGACCGCTCGCATACCTTCGAACGTTAAGCAAGGAAACCCGCATCTCAAGGTAAGCATGGGGACGTGAGCATCTTGGCTTATGTTCTGTTGTGTAGTATAGAAATGGAGGCTTGTCTATGGCTGTGCTAGTCACGTATCGTATAGCTTGGTTTTGGGAGGTGTAGCTGCCATGTCTTGTCAGAAAGCTTTGGCGCCTGCTGTGTAGTGCGGGGTCAGCCATTTTCATTACGTTATATGGAGTCTCTTGTCACTGATTCTGAATGGTAAATGATAGACTAGCAGAGCTGTGGAGCCCGAATAGTCTAGTTCTGTATCTGTAATGGGTGTCGGTGGTGACTAGGGCTATAACACTTCATACAATAGGGGGACCATATTTGCACTGCATTCAGACGGTGCTTCTTGTCATTGCCTGGCTATATGCCATCTAGGACAGCGCATGTGAAGCGGTATCGCCTGAGGGAGCGGCTGGGTTTCGGTATCCGCTCCCTACTTAATTGATATGCCGTGTTCCCTCCCACTGCTGCTAATCTCCTCTGTTGCCTTATTTGGTAATTTTTGCAGTTTAGCAGGACTTCCCTTTGTTTTGTCATGAGTCTGTACAAACCCATACGCCCCCTGCAGGCTGCTCATAGCACATCATGGCAGGAAGTGTTGTAACCCTGACTAGCGTGCCTTCTCTACTCCTATAGATCACCATGGATGATGATATTGCTGCCCTCGTCGTTGACAATGGATCTGGAATGTGCAAAGCTGGCTTTGCTGGAGACGATGCTCCCCGTGCTGTCTTCCCATCCATTGTGGGTCGCCCCAGACATCAGGTATGTGGAGGCTTGCATGAATGAAATATGACTTTTTAAAAAAAAAAAAAAAATTTCTGCTGGCACCATATTCTATCTAACCTAATAAAGTGGCAATATATTGCCACCCAAAAATATTCCATAAATGGCTTTAGAGACTACTATAATCTCCAGTTTATTCTGGTGATGTACAGTGCAATATTCTTTAATTTTGTAAAGAAATCCTATTAAATCCAAAATCAGTGTTCACCTTGGATTCAATATGATACTAGCAGATTAACTATAATTATAGTAAGCTTAAAAAATATCTTCTATGTTCCTCATTTCATAAGGTGGAGCAAAGCATAATGGAATGCATTAAATTGCACAGACTCTTCCACCCTTGGACTGGTTACACTTCATATTGGCTTTAAAGATCTGTTTTATACATAAAAGGCTTGCTGCTGGACAACCCCCACCCCATCAAACTGTCTTCAGAATGGGGTGTGTCCCCATTGTCAGTGAAGGAAGTACCTCAGGCTGCATCTTAATGATCTGGTTATGATCACACACAGTATATTGCATAACATCTCAACTTTACTCTGTAGTATTTCTAAAAATCCTGCATTATAATTTTATACTTTTTTGGCACTATAGCATTCTTTCACTTGCTCATTGTTATCCAAAGGTCACTGCAGCATTCAGCTGGCAACTCTGCTTACAAGTAACCAGCTTACATCCTGTGCAAAAAAACACAGGTTTAGTTTTATTTTTTTCTGCCTCAGCTGGGGCTACAATATTTGTATTTTAGAAACAAGCTTTTGTTTCTAGTACTAAATCATGACTTCGGGGTTTAGCCCTCAATCCTTTGGTGGTTCCCTCTATAGCTGCTGTCTAAGGCTTTAGGAAGCTATATACCAATTACAGTAAATTGTAAGCTTTACATTGTCTCAGAAACTAATAATCAAAACGGCACTTAGTAAGAGGCTCATGATCTGAATATTTTAATTTCTTAGGGTGTCATGGTTGGAATGGGACAAAAGGATAGCTATGTAGGAGATGAAGCTCAGAGCAAGAGGGGTATCTTGACCCTGAAGTACCCTATTGAGCATGGCATTGTTACAAACTGGGATGACATGGAGAAGATCTGGCACCACACCTTCTACAATGAACTGAGAGTTGCCCCGGAAGAGCACCCTGTTCTGCTAACTGAAGCTCCTCTTAACCCTAAAGCCAACAGGGAAAAGATGACTCAGGTATTTGAGTAAATATTTGGGCACTTCAACAGTTACTGTTAAAATGCATATTAATTTAATTTGCTGTCCATACAGGGCTCTCTTGTCTCAAGTCTTCTCTTTGGAAAACATACAGGTTTTTCTTGTAATGTATTCTGCTTGTGCAACTAACAGTGTGCAGTATGATTGTTTTGAACTTTAACTCCTTTGACTTGCACTTCAATAAGTTTAGTTTGCCTTTTAAAACCACATGCTGTGATACAACTGAAATGCAATCTTTCTACACCTCAGTCTTGCACATATTGCATGGTTTGCAGCACACTGTGACTGTTTGTCCCCATGCCTAACTCATTATGTTTCTCTACAGATCATGTTTGAGACTTTCAACACCCCTGCAATGTATGTTGCCATTCAAGCTGTACTGTCTCTGTATGCCTCTGGACGTACAACTGGTATTGTGATGGACTCTGGAGATGGTGTCACTCACACTGTGCCAATCTATGAAGGCTATGCACTGCCCCATGCCATCCTACGTCTTGACTTGGCTGGACGTGACCTGACAGACTACCTCATGAAGATTCTTACTGAGAGGGGTTATAGCTTTACAACCACAGCAGAGAGGGAAATTGTGCGTGACATTAAAGAGAAGCTGTGTTATGTGGCTCTGGATTTTGAGCAAGAAATGGCTACAGCTGCTTCCTCCTCTTCCCTGGAAAAAAGCTATGAGCTGCCTGACGGACAGGTGATTACCATTGGTAATGAGAGGTTCCGGTGTCCAGAAGCCCTCTTCCAGCCTTCATTCCTTGGTAAGTATTGTAATGTAGAAGAGTGGGTGGGATGACTCCTTGTATACCATCCTTCCTCAAACTCCCCCCACCCCCACTGTCATGAGATGCTCCAGTAAGATTGGCACAACTGAATGCCAAGGTGGCCTCACCCATCTTTAACTACTGTCTTAAAGTAGTGAGTAGGAAACAAAATGTTCTCAGTTTAAGGTGTGGTTTCAGCCACAGCCCTGTTAGTTAATGTGGGCCGGTATTGGTTTTTTTTTTTTTTTTTTTCTTACTCTTGTAATCTTTCAGGTATGGAATCTTGCGGCATCCATGAAACAACTTACAACTCCATCATGAAGTGTGATGTGGATATTAGGAAGGATCTCTATGCCAACACTGTACTGTCTGGTGGTACCACAATGTATCCAGGAATCGCTGACAGAATGCAGAAAGAAATCACTGCACTAGCTCCAAGCACCATGAAAATTAAGGTATGTTTTATCAACCCATTACTTAATGAGGAACAGTGGGGAAACTGATCATGTTATGCAGTTGGGGAGGGGATCAAAGCCTGCATGGACTACTTTAAACTTTAGGCCTGGACTAGCAAGATCACAGTTCTGATGGAAGTCAGAATGATTACACTGGAATAACCTACTTGTGTCTTTAACATAATCTGATGTAAGTGCTTGGGGAGTAAAAGCTGCATGACTTCTGGGGGTGTGGCAAACTAGGTTGGGCATATGTTAAATCTTGACTGGCATCTTCAGTGAAATTGTTCTTGGTTTCCCTTAGATTATTGCTCCTCCTGAGCGCAAGTACTCTGTCTGGATCGGAGGATCTATCTTGGCCTCTTTGTCAACCTTCCAGCAGATGTGGATCAGCAAGCAGGAGTATGATGAGTCTGGGCCCTCAATTGTCCATCGCAAATGCTTCTAAATAAACTGACCCTTGTGTTGAGTGTACTTGCGCAGAAAGATCACATTGGCATGGCTTTCCTTTTTGTTGGCGCTTGGCTCAGGATTTAAACAAAAACTGGAATGAAGATGGCAGGAAAACTACCTTCAGTACATCTATGGACTGACTGCAACTGACATCCCATCCCCATGCATTGTTCTGAAAAATTGTCATTCTGGATGCTGCTCAGTTGGAGCTCTTAAAATGGTTGTGTTGCTTTTATGTGCAGCTATATACCCAAACATGTCTTATTTTCTGCCTTGAACACTCTGTAACTCCTTAAGCTCATGAATGGGTTATGTTCATAACATTTGAAAAGTTTACATTGTCAGTGATCTTGGTAAGATGCGAGGGGGTCACCTGAGAAATTAAATGAAACTTAATAAAATAAAATACAATTTAACATGTTTCTGAGTATTTTGTCAGCTATTTGCATGTGTAACGGGGGTGCAGCGTAAGTACTGCGTTTTACAACACTCACTGGGAAATGTATGGATCTCTTTCAGATGGAGAATAACAATTGCACTGTAGTGGGCACACTCACACTAGCTAACTTCTGAACAGTTTACACCTTCTATAAAGACTAATCTGCAGAGAGTAGAAGTCCTATAACAAAGTAAGCAGGTTACATGCCCTGCTGCAAAATTTTTCTGCTAGTGTATTAAGTCTGACCCCTTGCTAAATAGTGGCTCTATCGCCAAAATGTGGCTTGGTTGAAGAATCAATGACTCATAATCTCACTGGGGTCTAAGTCCCCATTCACAAGGGGGGGGGGGGGGGGGAGATTTTGGTACCAAATACACCAGTCACCGCTTTCACCTCTGGAGTAGGCTGAAATGAATGGGCCCAGTCCGGAGGGTGCTGCCGTGAGGTGTACTCCAGGGTTGAATCAGCTGCAGAGTCCGCCTGAAGTAAGGGCAGCTCGTCTGCTCTATGTATAGCAGAGGATGCTGTGCTGATGACTCATCTCTGCTATACATACAGCAGACACAGTGCAGTCTAAGCTCATTAACATATGAATAAAAATAGACATTCAAAATCTAAGGCAATTTACATAAGGAATGTGTGGAATACAAGGATGTGCTTATTGAAAAATGACTTCCCAATGATAGAGCCCCTTTTAAGTGTAACTTTTTTTTTTTTCCCCCAGATTTAAAACGTTTCCAAAACTTTTTTTTTTTTTTAGGGACCACTTTAGTTGACTCCCATTTTCCCTGTCATACCAGCAGCACAATATGGGGTGTTTCTGCCCCTGTGTGCTGGTAGGACAGGTGGAATTTTTAATAGACAACTAATGAATATGCATGACTAAGCCCTATAAGAGGGCACAGGGACATCCCCCGCCCCGCTTTTTTTTTTTTTTTTTTTTTTTTTTTTTTCCTCCTCTCCTGTGATGGTGGGACAGGTGGTGGAGGCCTATGTGGCCTCCTGTATTGTTTGGAAGAAAGTGTCTGTAAACCTTCCTCTTCTTTCTTAGAGAAAGATTTAGATTGCAGTCTTTTGTCTTGCCTGCTTTGCAGGGAGGGTGTTACTGACATGTTCTCACCTGTTGTAACTCGTTCATTGCCCAGCAGTAAGGTAGGTGGAGTCCTGTCATTCCTGTGTTTAGTGCACCAATCTATTGCTTTGGGCATTCTGTCAACTCCCTTTCTGATGTGCTTGTCAGTGCCTGTGCACACTTCCTTTTGCTGCAGTCACAGCTGTGAGGAAGTTTCTCTTCCCTTGTCAGGCTCTGTGGTCGCTCGGCTGTTGAGCCGGGTTTCTGCCACTGCCTTAAAGAGGACCTTTCACCATTTTACTCACAGGCAGTTCTATATACTGCCGTAAAGCTGACAGTGCGCCGAGTTCAGCGCAGTGTCGGCTTTCCCGATGTGGGCCCGGTGTGAAGAGCTTACGGTCCCGGTACCGTAGCTCTTCTATGGTCAGAAGGGCGTTTCTGACAGTTAGCCAGAGACATCCTTCTTCACAGCACAGCCAATCGCGCTGTGTTGTGAGAGCCGGTAGGAACGCCCCCTCCCTCCCTGATAATGCTCGTCTATGGACGAGTACTGCGAGCAGAGGGAGGGGGCGTTCCTCCCGGCTCTCGCAGCACAGCGCGATTGCCTGTGCTGTGAAGAAGGATGTCTCTGGCTAACTGTCAGAAACGCCCTTCTGACCATAGAAGAGCTACGGTACCGGGACCGTAAGCTCTTCACACCGGGCCCACATCGGGAAAGCCGACACTGCGCTGAACTCGGCGCACTGTCAGCTTTACGGCAGTATATAGAACTGCCTGTGAGTAAAATGGTGAAAGGTCCTCTTTAAATCGCTGCTAATGTGATCAACAGCTAGTCATATGACACTGAGTTGTGGATCGCTGATTTCAGCAACGCTCTCAGCTCCAGGTGAGATAAGCTGAAGGTGCTCCAAGACTACTCCTGATAGGTACCGTATTTTTCGGACTATAAGACGCACTTTTTTCCCAAAAAATTTGGGGGGGAAAGAAGGGTGCATCTTATAGTCCGAATGTGGCCGCAATACAGACCCAGCATCTGCTGTAATAGGGAGGCGGATGCCGGGGAGGGTTAGATGCTGGCACATGTGCCGGGGCCTGAGACATCGCTACACTCCTGCCCTGCATGAAGCCAGCAGCGGCAGGAGTGATGCTGCTGTTGCGCTCCTCCGTCCCTCCCCACAATAGCAACATCGCAATAGCGATGTCTCAGGCCCCGGCACATGTGCCAGCGTCTAACCCTCCGTCTATTACAGTGGATGCCGGGTCTGTATTGGCGGCCCCCTTCCATTGTAACAGTTATATTGCCGTCTATGGGACTTGCAATCAAATGACTGCAGGTTCAAGCCCCCTAGGAACTAATAAAATAGTTTAAAAAAAAAACCTCAAAGCTTTAAAAATATGTAATAAAAAAAATGAAATGAGTTCTAAATCACCTTCTTTCCCTAGAATACAATGTGGCCTTGCAGCTGTTGCAAAACTACAACTCCCATATATTAAATATTTTACCATTTTTTGCTTCAAAATTTTTTTTCCCCTATTTTCTTCCTCTAAAACCGAGGGGCGTCTTATAGTCCAGTGCGTCTTATAGTCCGAAAAATACGGTATGTTCCTTTAAAAAAAAACAAAAAAACAAACAACCCTCTCTAAGCTCCCTTAGAGGCGAGCGGTGGGCTCTTTTTCCCACCATTATTAACCCTCTGGGAGAGGATTTGTTTTAAAGTTTGAGGGCCTGATGCAGCGACAACACATCCTGGACCTATTTAAAGGGAAGTTTGGGCTGGGATCACTGCCTTACTAGTTACTGGTGGGGCTACCTAGGTTTTCTCTAGGTTGGGTACCTGTAGCTGGCTGTAGCTTACAGATGTATCTGAAAAATTGCATTTTTTACCACCCCTGGTGGTGAGAATTGATTCCTGTGTATTCGCACAGAAGTGTATTAGCGCTGAAGTGCCTCAGTTCCGTAAGTCTAGAAGGTCTTGGTTTACCTGTGGTCCGGTGGTTAAATGTCTTTCCAGAGTTGAGTGTCTCTACCCCTCCTCCGGGTGACCACTGAAGACGGAAGTCCTCCTCCAAGAGGAGGCTTATGGCCTGTGCTGAATGCGCAGTACCTCTTCCTGACTGTAGGATGAGTTCACTTAGCCCTGATATTCAGGGGAAAACGAGAAAAAAAAAAACCTGTATGGGATTTTTATATCTATGTTTGATCCTGCTGCCGCTCTTGCAGAGGCCAGGCCCTCTTCCTGAGGAATTATCCACCCGTGAATAATCCCATATCTCAAAAAAATAGCGCACGGTTAGGTGTTCATTATCCTTTCATCTCTGGAGCATCTACACGTGGATGATCAGACCATCTCATCTGATGACTAAAGCTCCAGTTCCAGCAGACCTATTCACCATGGGAGAGATGGGAAGGCTGCTGAAGTCCATCCGGTCAGGCGACTAGGATGTTGAAGGGGAAGCCTCCCCGTCCACCTCTGGGGGTCTGAAGGCCTTTCAAGTGGACGCAGCTTTGGCCAAGCTGATGCAAGTTGAGTGGAAACGCCTGAGAGAGCTCATCTTAACACCAGAGTGTTTATGACCTTGTACCCCATAGCCTCATCACAACTAGACCGGTGGAGTTTCCCTCCCAAAGTGGATTTGGCAGTTGCAAAGCTCTCTCAACGTACAGTGGTCCCTCTGGATCAGGGGTGGGCAATTAATTTTCCCATGGGGCTACATGAGAAATTGTAACGGTTCTAGAGGGCCATGCGCACAGCGGCAAATTTAACTCCACCACTTCCCCGCTGATTCCGCCCATTCTCAATAATTTTTCCATGTGCCCCACAAAGTAAAATCCTCCTACAGTCACCCTAACATTATACACCCCCACATTATAACGTTTCCCTCCAAATGTCCCACAGTATTAAGTCCCTCCCCTGGTGCCCCAGTATAAACTAGCAGAAACTAGAGGGGACATTAAACTGAGGCAGCTGGAGGGGGACATTAAACTGGTGGCAACTAGAGGCAGACATGTCGCTCCAGCTACCCCCCATGGTTTAATATCATCCTCCAGCTGCCCCAGTTTAATGTCACCCTCCATCTCCCCCTAGTTTAATGTCCCCTCTCCATTTGCATTCAGTTTAACAGCCCCCCTACATCTGCCCCTAGTTCCCCCCTCTTGCTCACACATGCTGTCTCTTCTCTCTTTATCATCCAGCAGCCCCCCATTGCCGGCAGCTTGCAGAAAGCACACAGTCCCTTGTGGCTCCGTCCACTAACGAGTCATAGCCTATCCTAGTGATAGGCTGTGATGACATCATCACAGGTCCTTGAAAAAACTTCAACTAGTTATGCGGGCCAGATATAGCCTGCGGGCTGTTCATTGCCCAGGTCTGCTCTTGATGATAGTTTCTATACAGAACTCAGCGTGTATCCATCAGAACCGCCATGAGAGTCCTAGGCCTAATGTCATCCTCAGCCAGGACGATCCCTTAGGCTTTATGGCATTCCCGTCCGCTCCAGACGGAAGTATTGAAGACCTGGAAGAGGTCTCTAAGAGGACTCCAAAAGAGGATCTGCCTTTCTCCCAGTACTCGTCTTTCTCTCAGAAGGTGGATATACCTGAAAGACGGAAGCTCATTATTCCAACCAGTGGGGGATGTGAGGACGGTGCAAGGTCATTGGAGCAGCCTGGAAGTAGGATCTTCCAACCAGAGGGAACTCAAGGCGGTATACCTGGCATTGCTGACTTCACCCCGTACCTCAAGGGGAAGGCTGTCAGAGGCCGGTCGGACAACATGACCACAGTGTTCTATCTGAACAAACAAGGAGGAACCAGGTCCAAAGCTCTCCTGAAAGAAACAAATCTGATTTCTCCTGGGAAAAGAACGACCTGACCCAGTTATCCGCTGTTCACATCAAGGGTTCCCTGAACATAGTAGCAAATCGGTTGAGTCGAGGTATTACCATATCAGGAGAATGGTCCCACAATTCAGAGGTGTTCCAACAAATTGTCCAGATGTGGGGTCTTCCAGATGTCAACCTCAAGGCAACCTGACTCAACGCCAAGGTGGAGAAGTTCTTCTCTCTGTATCAAGAGGACGATCCCTTGGCAGTGGATGCCCTGTCCATCCCTTGGAGGTTCAGGCTGATATACATATTCCCTCCAATGCCCATCATACCCAAGGTGTTGATGGAAATAAGACAGGACCAAGGACCAATATAAACACACTCCAAAAACTTTTAAGCGGGTTTCCCAAGCACAGTAGCTTTTGGAGCATTTATCTCTGAAGCTGGACACAATATATTATGTACTAAAATGACGTATTCAAGGAAAAATTGCCATTTGAACCATTTGATGTATATTAATTTCTGAAAAAATAAATGAATGTAACACTTGGGGGTTAAAAATGCTTAATTTTACCTTGGTTAATTCTTTCAGGAGTGTAGTTTGCAAAATAGCATCACGTCAAAGAATTCCACTGTAGTGCCACTTCAGGGCTCTGCAAAAATGTCATGAACAGTGGTGTAACTACCTGGGTAGCGGCTGCCACTGGGCTCAGGACAAATGTTCACCTTGGGACCCAGAAATTCCTAGTTACTGTTATGTCACTGGTCATCATGCTCCAAAAACCACATGACGCTCAGTCTCTTCTATGTCCAAACAGCAGTTTATACCCACATATGACATTAAGTACGTTACCCTGTTTACAACAGTGTCATACATGTGGACAAGTGCTGTCTGGGCACACAGCAGGGCATAGAAGGGAAGGAGCGCTATGTGGCTTTTGGAGTACAAATTTAGATGTTTGGAACCTGGACCCCATGTCAAGTTTGCAGAGCCTCTAACGTACCAGTATAGTAGAATCCCCTAGAGAGTGATAAAATTTTGAAAGATTCACCCTTCAAAGAATTTATAAGGGGGTAAAGTGGGCATTGGTTTCCCAGAAGTGAATGTACAGCAGATAGTGAAAAGAGAATATGTAAGCTGCGCAAAGTAAGGGCTTATTTTTTGCAGTACATATTGGTTTTTAATCACTTTTTATAGCTTAATTTTGTAAGATGAAATGTCGATAAAATCTTTATTTGCAATGTGTTTTTTCATTTTTTATTTCCAATGTTCACCATGCAGGTTAAATAATGTTTTAGTTTTAGTGTACGGGTTGTTATGGATGCAACAATACTAAATATGTATTTTTTTATTATGATATAATTTTTAAAAAAATTTTATATAGGAAAGGAGAATTTTTGGGGCTTTATTTACACGGGTTCTGTATATCTTAACAGGTTAGCTGCTGGTAAGTTCACTGGTGGCTAACCTTTTTTTGTGATGTCCAACCTGAACCAGTGATGCTCTGATCGGCTGCTGCTACTTCCCCTTCTTTTCTTTTTTTTAATGTAGATTGTGAGCCCATATAGGGCAGAGTGTGGGAGGAAATCCACACAGACACGGGGGGAACATACAAACTTCTTGCAGATGCTGTACTTGGCAGAATTTGAATCCAAGACTCCAGCGTTGCAATGCTACAGTGCTAAGCACTGAGCATATCAATAAAAATAACAAGTAAATCCATATACGGTACATGCAGTGTATCAGGAGAAATGCTGAGGAGCAAGAAATGTGAAATGGGACTGAAAAATCTCATGCATATTAGGGCTTCAAACAGCAGCTTCATCAGGTTTAATAAAGTAGGTCAATTACATGTTCAGGTTTTGGATTGAATTGGTGTAAATAATGGGAGAAGTCAATGCTGCAGTACCTACACTTGCCAGTACAGTTTGTATGATGAGTGAGAAGTGCGGCTTGGTAAACGTTACAGAGACACATGCTGGCTCGGTACAGGTGATCTCTGGGGGTCCCAGGTGTCTGAACTTTACAGATTTAATATTGATGGCCTATCCTAACTGGATAACCCCTTTAACAAAACTAAAAATAGCAAGAGTAATAACACCCTACACTCGTGGAGCCCATGGGCTCATTTCTACATTATGTTCTTTCCCTTTTCTTGACCCTTTTTTGTTTCCCTTTTTTAATGCTATGCCCCTCTGTTTATTTATTTATTTATTTATTTACTACGGGTACTATGATTTATTCTAGTTTTTCCTTCCCTTAAGCTTTCTTTTTTCCTTTCCCACTCCTTTCGTCTCTTCTTCTGCCCTGTACTCTACCGACCCACCCCCCTTTTTTTCTTTTTTCTTCTTTCTTAGGGAGCGATCGGAGAGGACCCCCCCTTTTTTCCAATATGCCGCCACTTGACCAACTGTCCTCTGTTACGGTGGGTTCCCTCAACGTGTGGGGCCTCCATAGCCCGGAGAAGCATTCAGTGCTCTTTAACCTGCTCAAAGGTAGGCGACTTCATGTTCTGTTCTTGCAGGAAACCCATCATTGCTCTAGTAGAGTTTAAACTGACGAATGGCTATCACAGTTCCTCACCTGACCCTAAATCCAGACGGACTAGTATTTTGATTTCTCATTCTCTTTCTTGGGAGCATATGGAGACTCACTCTGATACTGAGGGGAGATTCGTCATGCTCAAGGGCTGAATTTCTTCCCAACTCTTCACTTTTGCCTCCCTATATCTGCTTAACTTTGGGCAGGGTCGGGTCCTCAGCTCTTACCTTGAGATGTTGGACAATTTTGCGGAAGGCTTCCTGGCAGCGGGGGTGATTTTAATCTGGTCCTCGATCCCTCTTTAGACTTCTCCACAGGCCTCTCCTCCCACTCTTATTCACTCCTTCGATGAATTAAGAGAGATCGTCACTCTCGCCAGCTTATAGATTCCTGGAGGTTGCTTCATCCCTTGGACCGGGACTACTCCTACTTTTCCCCGCTGCATAATCGCTATTCTCACATCGACTACCTCTTCACCCGGCATCAACACCTACGTCTCTTTGGTGTCGGCGGGGATTGATAACATCACTTTCTCGGATCCCACCTTGATCACACTCTCGGGTTTCCCTGTTCTCCCCCATTCCCTTTCAGCGACAGTGGAAGCTTAATGTCTCGCTTCTTGACGATATAACTGTCCTGACTGACGTCAAGACTCAACTAGACTAGTACTTTGCGAGGGAGGAGACATCGGGGGTTGACCCCCCTACTGTGTGGGAGGCTCACAAGTGTTTGATCCGCGGTATTCTGATGCAGCATGGTTCCTGCTTGAAAAGAGAACGTAGGGCTCATATTGACTCCCTGCTGCAGTGGATTCACTTTTTAGAGCTTCCCCATAAGCGTCAGGTCACCCCCGATGTCTATGCCCAGCTTTCCAGTGCTAAAGAAAAGCTGCGCACATTTGTAACTGACAAGGCTAAAGGGACTTTGGCTAAATGTAGAAGGTACTTTTATGAATATGGCAATAAGTGTGGGCAATCACTGGCTAGGGCCCTGCGCGTTTTTTTTTTTTTTTTTTTGCCTGCGCCTGCCTAGTGTGTGGCTGCATGTGTTTACAGCTGCTGAAACTAAACTGATCTTTCTCTATCCCGTCCTTTTTTCTTTACTTTTTTCTATTACTATAAGGAGTATTAGTATAAGAACTTACCATGGGCTGGAATTTGATGCAGAAACTCTTATAAAGAAATCCTTTTTGAGCCTTTTTGTCTGAAGCATGCCTCCACACAGACAAGGAAGACTGGTTTACACTAAGGAGACACTATTACACCTTAGAAGCATGCTGCAGGACAAGCTGGACAAGCTACAGGACAAGCATGCTCTTACCATCCCCCACGAACTAATAAGGAGACTTAGAAAACGCAGAAAACGCAGAAAACGAGCCGGCATACTGAGACGCGAAGGAAGAAAACGCAAAAAGCATGTGATCCCGTCCATCATTATGGGGAATGTGAGATCAATTGTGAATAAGATGGATGAACTGACAGCACTGACCAGACATCAACAGGAGTTTCGTGAGTGCAGTATGATGCTGTTTACAGAGACTTGGCTTACTGAAATCACTCCGGACATACTTGCCTCCGTGGAGGGCTTCAAACTTCTTCGGGCGGACAGAACACTGGAGAGCGGTAAGCGAATAGGCGGAGGAATTGCAATATTTGTCAATGAGAGATGGTGTAATCCAGGACATATTGTGGTTAAGAAACAATTGTGTGGAAAGGATATTGAACTGCTAGCCGTGGGCATGAGACCTTTTTACCTGCCAAGGGAACTATCACATGTTATCGTACTAGCTGCATATGTCCCCCCCTCTGCTAAAGCTGACGCTGCCTGTGAAGTCCTCCATGCTGTTGTGAGTGAGCTGCAATCATCTCACCCCCATGCTCTGCTCCTAGTGTCTGGAGACTTCAACCATGTCTCAGCATCCACTCTACCAGGCTTCACACAGTATGTAACCTGCCATACAAGAGACAACAAGACGCTGGACTTGCTCTTTGCCAATGTAAGGGATGCATATAACTCATCTGCCCTACCACCCCTAGGCAGATCAGATCACAACCTGGTACATCTGCGACCCACATACATTCCACTGGTGCGCAGAGAACCGGCGGTTACCCGTACCGTGAAGATTTGGTCAGAGGGAAGTGTCGAGTCTCTAAGGGACTGCTTTGATATAACTTTATGGGAAGTGTTTCAAGACTCATTTCCAGAGGACATTGAGGGACTCACACATTGCATAACGGACTACATTAATTTCTGTGTGGACAGCACGGTACCAACTAGGAAGGTGAGGTGTTTCTCCAATAACAAACCATGGATTAACTCTGAGATTAAAACTCTCCTCAAGCAAAAAAAGAGAATTTTTAGGTCTGGGGACAAAGATGGCCTGGGGGCGGTTCAGAAACAGCTGAGACAATTGATCAGGGAAGGGAAAGCCAACTACAGACGGAAGATGGAGCTACAGATGGGGGAGGGTAGAATCTCTGAGGTGTGGGACAGCCTTAAGGCAATTTCAGGACACAAGGAAAAGACAGGGCGCCGAACAGTAGGGGACAGGAAGTGGCTTAACGAGCTTAATCTATTCTTCAATAGATTCGACTCCAAGCAAATGCTCCCTCCACCAGCATGTCAGCCAACCGCCCTCCCCTCACACACCAAGACCCAACCCCCACCGACCTGCGGTCAACTGCAATCTGACTATCTGATCCTGCAGGAGTCTCAGGTGTGTAAGGAAATGAAGAACATTAGAGCGAACAAAGCGGGGGGACCAGATGGTATAAGCGCAAGAGTTCTTAAAATGTGCAGTGACCAGCTGTGTGGTATTATAACGCACATGTACAATATGAGCCTGAAGCTGGGGGTAGTACCTCAACTGTGGAAAACATCTTGCGTGGTACCAGTCCCAAAGAAACCCAACCCGATGGGCTACAATGACTACCGACCTGTAGCACTGACATCCCACCTGATGAAGGTCCTAGAGAGACTGGTCCTGACACACCTACGCCCCCTAGTGAGCTTCGCTCTGGACCCCCTCCAGTTTGCCTACCGGCCAGGCATTGGGGTAGATGATGCCATCATCCACCTTCTTCATAGAGCTCTCTCTCACCTGGAGAAACCCGGGAACACTGTGAGAATAATGTTCTTTGATTTCTCCAGTGCGTTCAACACCATTCAGCCAGGGCTACTGAGGGAGAAGCTGAACCTTGGTGGTGTGGACCATCACCTGTCCAACTGGATCCTAGACTACCTGACAAACCGCCCTCAGTATGTGAGAGCCCAGGACTGTGTGTCTGACACTGTGATCTGTAGTACGGGGGCACCTCAAGGTACAGTTCTTGCCCCATTCCTCTTCACACTGTACACTGCTGACTTCAGGCACAACTCATCCAGCTGTTACTTACAGAAGTACTCCGATGACTCTGCTATAGTCGGTCTTATCACTGATGGCGATGATAGGGAATACAGAGACTTAAACCGGGATTTTGTTGAATGGTGCCAGCAGAACCAGCTCAGGATTAATGCTGGGAAGACCAAGGAGATGGTGGTGGACTTTAGTAAACGGAGAGGTGCTCCGACCCCGGTGGAGATCCAAGGAACATGTATTGAGATAGTCAGGACCTATAAGTACCTGGGCGTGCTCCTCAATAATAAACTAGACTGGGCTGATCACCTGGAGGCGCTGCACAGAAAGGGCCACAGCAGACTCTACCTGCTCAGGAGGCTGAGGGCCTTCGGAGTCCGGGAGACACTTCTTAGGGCCTTCTTCAACTCTGTGGTTGCCTCAGCCATCTTTTTCGGTGTGGCCTGCTGGGGAAGCAGTATATCAACCAGGGACAGAAATAGACTTGACAGGCTGATCAGGAGGGCCAGCTCTGTCCTGGGGAGCCCCTTGGACCCAGTACAGGTGGTGGGTGACAGAAGGATACTGTCTGTGGTGACCTCCATGCGGGAGAACAAATCCCACCCCATGTATGGGACCCTGATGGGACTTGGCAGCACTGTAAGCGACCGTCTGCTTCACCCCAAGTGTGAGAAGGAGCGCTATCGCAGGTCCTTCCTTCCAACTGCGACCAGGCTGTATAATCTACATCAGACCAAACGAAGAGCACTCCGCACAGAGAACTAATGATTATGAGGATGACCATGAGGTCTTCCTCTTTCTCTTCTGTTTTTCCTTAGCTGCCATGGACTCCTAGTATATCTTCTCTTCTCAGCTTATCTGTGTCTACGTCTGTAACATATTACTCTGTATTATCCTGTATCTGTATTACTATGCTGCTGTAACACGCTGAAATTTCCCCAAGGTGGGACTATTAAAGGATTATCTTTATCTTATCTTATCCTAAACCTACATCACTTGTGTGCGTTCGACTCAGGTTACCCAGGTGCATCTGCCCCTAGAAGTACCTGCTGCGTTCCGAGATTACTATGCCTCCCTGTACTGTTCATTCTGAATCCCCTGCCATCCCCGAGTCCGAGTTCCGTGATAAGTTTCACGCTTACCTCTCGTAATCTGGCCTCTCGGGACTGTCGTGTGGATCTGGAGATCTTGGAATCCCCTATTGTGGAGGAAGAGATCTCCTTGGCAATCTCTCGTATGGCCTCGGGTAAGGCTCTGGGTCCTGACGGACTTTCTCTTGCCTAGTATAAAAAACTTGGCCCTGAAGGTACACCTCATTTACTGAAGGTCTTTAACTCCATTGCCAGTGGTTCTGCCCTGTGCTGAGATTCCCTACGGGCACACATTGCGGTCATCCGCAAGCTGGGCAAGGACTCTCTCCTTTGCCCCAGCTATCGCCCCATTTCGCTTATCAATGCCGACCTCAAAAATTTGGCCAAGATTCTCTCATCACGTCTATCCCTCCTGCTAAGTGACATCATCCACCCTGACCAGGCTGGTTCCATGCCCGGCCATGAGGCTAGAGACAACACCACTAAGGCTATTAATCTCATCCATGGAGCCATCGAATTAGCCTTTCGTGCTTCTCTCTACAGATGCCGAGAAGGCCTTCGATAGGGTCAATTGGCAATTTATGGAGGAAACCTTGTTCCATATCGGTCTCCGGGAGTGTATGATGAACTGGATTTTGGCCTTGTACTCTTTCCCCATGGCTATGGTTCAGGTGAATGGGTTACTCTCCCAATCATTTCCCATTCTCGACGGCACCAGGCATGGTTGTCCTCTGTCACCCCTTATTTTTGTTCTGACCTTTAAACCCTTTCTTCAGCATGTTATGGCTAACCCAAACATTTCAGGTGTTGCTCATTCTGCTCGTCTTTACAAGGTGGCAGCGTATGCGGACGACTTATTGTTCTTTTTCTCTTCTCCCCACCTCTCTCTGCTGGCCTTAATGTCAGCCTTCCAGGAGTACTTGGTACTTTCAAATTTTAAAATAAATTTATCAAAGTCGGAGATCCTTAATGTGTCTCTTCCCACCCCTCAGGCTACTTCTTTGAGCCATTCTCTTACTTTCCATTGGGCACCTTCTTTCCTTAAGCACTTGAAGATTTACCTCACTCCTGACCCGAAGGACTTCTTTCGCCATAACTTCCCCCCCGTTACTAGCTTCCATCAGGGCTGACTGTAATAGATGGTCCACGGGAACCTTTACTTGGTTTTGAAGATGCACCATCTTCAAAATGAATACTCTCTCACGTCTCCTCTACCTCATACAGGCTTTACCCATTCATATCCCAGCTTCCTTTCTCTGGTGTCTTACTTCTATTCAGCTGCAATTCATCTGGTCGGGTAGACCCGCTAGAGTGGGTAAAGCCCTTCTTTTCCGCCCTAAAAGCTGCGGCGGTTTGTCCCTCCCGGACGTGAAATCATACTACATGGCCACCCATCTGACACGCGTTGTTGATTGGTGTAGACACAATAGGTCCAAACCCTGGGTTTACATTGAACAAGCGTTCTCATCGGTCCTGTTGTAGGTGGCTCCCTGGTTGTATCCTCCATCTCTTTCATCCCTCTACTCGCACCCGACCATTAGTCCCACACTCCGGATTTGCTCTAGGGGTTTCATCCGCTCCAACCTCCTTCCTGGGAACTCCTCCTTTCATCCCGTACTGAGTAATTCTGCATTCCCTCTGGGACTTCTTGATCGTGTTTTTCGCAACTGGAATCGCCTTCGGATTTTCTGTGTATGCTAACTCTTCTATGACACGGGTTGGTGTACACTACCAGGCCCCCGAGCTTCACCCGACTTGCCTCCTTTGGTAGCATGGCGGGAGATGCATTTACATCACTTCCTCAGCTCTCTTCCCGCCCCTGCGAAGTTTCGATCAGAGCCCACGCCCCTGGAGAGGATCTGTGTTGGGGATGGCCCTCTTCGTCACTCCCTCTCACTCACCTATACTAAAAAAACAAACACAATTTTTCCAAAATTAATGATTTTCCTGGAGTCTCCGTATTCTGACATCTCTAATTTTTTTTCACTGATGAAGATATGTCAGGACTCTTTATTTGCAGGGCAATTTGTAGGTTTTATTTGTACCAATTTTTGGTAAGTATAACTTTTTGATCACTTTTTATTGCTATTTTTGAGGGGAAGCGAAGTGACCAAAATACATTCATTTGCATATTGCGTTATATACATGTGTGGACAAAATTGTTGGTACCCCTGGTTTAATGAGAGAAAAACCCACAATGGTCACAGAAATAACTTGAATCTGACAAAGGTAATAGTAAATAAAAATTCTATGAAAATGAACAAACTAAGTCAGATATTGCTTTTCAACCATGCTTCAACAGAATTTTTTTTAAAAAACAAAACTCATGAAACAGGCCTGGACAGAAATGATGATACCCTTGAAAATAATGTGACCAAGGGGACATGTTACGTCAAGGTGTGTCCACTAATTAGAATCACAGGTGTCTACAATCATGTAATCAGTAGAGATGAGCGAACACTAAAATGTTCGAGGTTCGAAATTCGATTCGAACAGCCGCTCACTGTTCGAGTGTTCGAATGGGTTTCGAACCCCATTATAGTCTATGGGGAACATATACTCGTTAAGGGGGAAACCCAAATTCGTGTCTGGAGGGTCACCAAGTCCACTATGACACCCCAGGAAATGATACCAACACCCTGGAATGACACTGGGACAACAGGGGAAGCATGTCTGGGGGCATAAAAGTCACTTTATTTCATGGAAATCCCTGTCAGTTTGCGATTTTCGCAAGCTAACTTTTCCCCATAGAAATGCATTGGCCAGTGCTGATTGGCCAGAGTACGGAACTCGACCAATCAGCGCTGGCTCTGCTGGAGGAGGCGGAGTCTAAGATCGCTCCACACCAGTCTCCATTCAGGTCCGACCTTAGACTCCGCCTCCTCCGGCAGAGCCAGCGCTGATTGGCCGAAGGCTGGCCAATGCATTCCTATGCGAATGCAGAGACTTAGCAGTGCTGAGTCAGTTTTGCTCAACTACACATCTGATGCACACTCGGCACTGCTACATCAGATGTAGCAATCTGATGTAGCAGAGCCGAGGGTGCACTAGAACCCCTGTGCAAACTCAGTTCACGCTAATAGAATGCATTGGCCAGCGCTGATTGGCCAATGCATTCTATTAGCCCGATGAAGTAGAGCTGAATGTGTGTGCTAAGCACACACATTCAGCTCTACTTCATCGGGCTAATAGAATGCATTGGCCAGCGCTGAATGGCCAGAGTACGGAACTCGACCAATCAGCGCTGGCTCTGCTGGAGGAGGCGGAGTCTAAGATCGCTCCACACCAGTCTCCATTCAGGTCCGACCTTAGACTCCGCCTCCTCCAGCAGAGCCAGCGCTGATTGGCCGAATTCCATACTCTGGCCAATCAGCACTGGCTAATGCATTGTATTGGCGTGATGAAGCAGTGCTGAATGTGTGTGCTTAGCACACACATTCAGCTCTACTTCATCGGGCTAATAGAATGCATTGGCCAATCAGCGCTGGCCAATGCATTCTATTAGCTTGATGAAGCAGAGTGTGCACAAGGGTTCAAGCGCACCCTCGGCTCTGATGTAGCAGAGCCGAGGGTGCACAAGGGTTCAAGCGCACCCTCGGCTCTGATGTAGCAGAGCCGAGGCTGCACAAGGGTTCAAGTGCACCCTCGGCTCTGCTACATCAGAGCCGAGGGTGCGCTTGAACCCTTGTGCAGCCTCGGCTCTGCTACATCAGAGCCGAGGGTGCGCTTGAACCCTTGTGCACACTCTGCTTCATCAAGCTAATAGAATGCATTGGCCAGCGCTGATTGGCCAATGCATTCTATTAGCCCGATGAAGTAGAGCTGAATGTGTGTGCTAAGCACACACATTCAGCACTGCTTCATCACGCCAATACAATGCATTAGCCAGTGCTGATTGGCCAGAGTACGGAATTCGGCCAATCAGCGCTGGCTCTGCTGGAGGAGGCGGAGTCTAAGGTCGGACCTGAATGGAGACTGGTGTGGAGCGATCTTAGACTCCGCCTCCTCCAGCAGAGCCAGCGCTGATTGGTCGAGTTCCGTACTCTGGCCAATCAGCGCTGGCCAATGCATCCCTATGGGAAAAAGTTTATCTCACAAAAATCACAATTACACACCCGATAGAGCCCCAAAAAGTTATTTTTAATAACATTCCCCCCTAAATAAAGGTTATCCCTAGCTATCCCTGCCTGTACAGCTATCCCTGTCTCATAGTCACAAAGTTCACATTCTCATATGACCCGGATTTGAAATCCACTATTCGTCTAAAATGGAGGTCACCTGATTTCGGCAGCCAATGACTTTTTCCAATTTTTTTCAATGCCCCCGGTGTCGTAGTTCCTGTCCCACCTCCCCTGCACTGTTATTGGTGCAAAAAAGGCGCCAGGGAAGGTGGGAGGGGAATCGAATTTTGGCGCACTTTACCACGCGGTGTTCGATTCGATTCGAACATAGCGAACACCCTGATATCCGATCGAACATGTGTTCGATAGAACACTGTTCGCTCATCTCTAGTAATCAGTCATTAGGCCTGTATATAGGGCTACAGATACTCGCTGTGCTGTTTGGTGACATGGTGTGTACCAGACTCAACGTTGACCAGAGGAAGCGAAGGAAAGAATTGTCACAGGAGCTTTAGAAAGAAAATTATAGACAAGCATGTTAAAGGTAAAAGTTATAAGACATCTCCAAGCAGCTTGATGTTCCTGTGACTAGTTGCACATAGGTAAAAAATATGCAAATCTATTCTCCTGGATGGAATTAGGAGAACAAAGTGCACTCTGTACACCACCCTATAGAGGGCAGCATCCTTAACATCATGAACGACTCAGTTATAAAGTCTTTTAATCATAATGTGGATTTAATTGCCAAATCAGGAATGACTTGTAAGTCTCCGTACTGCCTATGTAGGCACACACTCTCCCTAATGTGGACGAGTGTCCCCATACCCTAGTTGCACATATTATTCAGAATTTCTGAATAGAGACAGATAATACGAATGGTAACAAAAGAACCCAGAAAAACTTCTAAAGAGATAAAAGGTGAACTTCAAGCTCAAGAAACATCAGTGTCAGATTGCACCATCCATCGTTATTTGAGCCAAAGTGGACTTCATGGGAGATGACCAAGGAGGACACCATTGTTGAAAACAAATCATAAAAAGGCCAGACTGGAATTTGCCAAACTACATGTTGACAAGCCACAAAGCTTCTGGGAGAATGTCCTGTGGACAGATGAGGCAAAAATCAAACTTTTTGGCAAGACACATCAGCTCTATGTTCACAGACGGAAAAATGCAGCATATCTTGAAAAGAGCACCATTCCTATTGTGAAACATGGAGGAGGCGCTGTTATGTTCTGGGGCTGCTTTGCAGCATCTGGTGCAGGGTGTCTTGAATCTGCGCAGGGTACAATTAAATCTGAAGACTATCGAGGGATTCTAGAGAGAAATGTGCTGCCCAGTGTCAGAAAGCTTGGTCTCAGTTGCAGGTTATGGGTCTTGCAACAGGATAATGACCCAAAACACACAGCCAAAAATGCCTAAGAGGAAAACATTGGACTATTCTGAAGTGGCCTTCTATGATTCCTGATCTAAATCCTATTTGAGCATCTTTGGAAGGAGCTGAAACATGCCATCTGGAGAAGGCTCCCTTCAAACCCGAGACAACTGGAGCAGTTTGCTCATGAGGAGTGGGCCAAAATAGCTGCTGAGAGGTGCAGAAATCTCATTGACAGTTACAGGAATCGTTTGATTGCAGCGATTGCCTCAAAAGGTTGTGCAACAAAATATTAAGTTAAGGGAACCATCATTTCTGTCCAGGCCTGTTTCATGAGTTTTATTTAAAAAAAAAAAAAAAAAAATTTGTTGAAAAGCAATGTCTGACTTTCATTTGTTCATTTTCATAGAATTTTTTTATATATTATTTTGTCAGATTCTAGTTATTTCTGTAACCATTGTAGCTTTTTTTTTCATTAAACGAGGGGTACCAACAATTTTGTACATGTGTATACTTTTTATGGCATTCACCGTACACAATAGATAATGGTATTTATGGATAGTGCAAACTTATACACACACATGGGGATTTTTCTAATTACCACGTCGGAATAGCCTTTTGGGAGGCTGCTCTTGTAGTTCAATACAGGAGCGTACTGCGCAGGCGTCGGATGTTGGACCGACAGAAGAAGACAGAAGAGGCGGGGTTGTAGCTGAAGATGGAGGCGGCGCTGGAAAGAGCTCTCGGGTAGCAGTAGGGACACCCTCATTGCTGCGGAGAACTCATTTGCATACTAGTTAAAACCGGTATTTCTAAGGAACGGCGCCGCGGAGACCACATCTAAAGGTAAAAGATGAATAGCCTTTCTTAAAGCTATTCCAACATGGTAATTAGAAAAAATGTTGCTTTAGTGGTAGAATCCCTTTAATGATGCATTACATTGCTAAGAATTACTGAGAACTCTAAAAGGCTGCTCTATGCTGATATATTGGAAAACAACATAAATGTTGCCATTGACTATCAGTTTTATGTCTCCATCCCTGGTTGATAAGATAGATAGATAGATAGATAGATAGATAGATAGATAGATAGATAGATAGATAGATAGTGTCAGGGTCTAGGGTTGCTAGGTGTCCAGATTCTTTAGTCCAAAACAAAGGTAGAGTTTATTTTCACTCAAAAAGGTAGTGCAGCAACAAAAGGAAACAATAAAAAACAAATACCTTCCTGGCTAGGCTCTAACTAAACATAGAATAGGTTACCCTTAAAAATGCATTGGATGAGGTGGCTCCCCCCTCCACTCGTAAAGTCCCACGTAGGAGGCAGCAACCCTGGCACACGCCACAGACACGTTTTCTTCAGCAGTGCTCTAGGTCTGCCGAACGTCTCTGGAGAAAATCACGCTCACCTGCAGATTTCCTCCACTTCAAAGTTATGCTTCAAACATATAGTTCTGCCCTTTACCTTGCCAAACAAGACTATTTCACTGCCCTCATCTCTTCTCTCTCCAGCAACCCTAAAAGGCTTTTTGAAACTTTTCACTCCTTACTCACACCCAAGGTGCAGACGCCATTCACAGACCTTAGTCCCGATGACCTTGCCACTTATTTCCATGATAAAATTGATAAGATCCGTCAGGAAATTACTGCCCAAGCCCCAGATGGCATTGATCCCATCACCTACCATAGTAATGATCCCCCCACCAACCGCACTTCAGACTGTCCATTCTCATCTTTTGAACCTGTTACAGAAGAGGAAGTCTCCCAACTACTTTCTTCATCTCGCCCTACAACCTGCAGTAGTGACCCCTTCCCCTCACACCCTCTCCAATCTCTGTCACCTGCTGTCACTACTTACCTTACTAAAATATTTAACCTCTCTCTCTCTTCTGGAATCTTCCCATCCTCCTTCAAGCATGCTGTTATAACTCCGCTATTGGAAAAACCCTCCCTGGACCCATCCTGTGCTGCTAACTATCGACCCGTCTCTAACCTCCCCTTCATCTCTAAACTCTTGGAACGCCTGGTCTATTCTCGTTTAATCCGCTATCTCTCTGCTAACTCTTTGCTTGACCCCTTACAATCTGGTTTCCGCGCTCTGCACTCTACTGAAACGGCTCTCACAAAAGTCTCCAATGATCTCCTAATGGCTAAATCCAATGGTGACTTCTCTCTTCTTATTCTTCTGGACCTCTCTGCAGCTTTTGACACTGTTAACCATCAACTCCTCCTCACTATGCTCCGCTAAGTTGGCCTCAATGACACTGCGCTCTCTACACATCTTCCCGGGACATCACCCCTGCACTCATACAGAACACCAGTGACTGTCTCTCTGCTGTCTCAAATATCATGTCCTCACTCTATCTGAAACTAAATCTCTCTAAGACTGAACTACTACTGTTTCCACCATCTAATAGATCTGTCCCTGATATATCCATTGTAGTCTCAGGCCTTACTATAACTCCTAGGCAGCAGGCCCGCTGCCTCGGGGTCATGTTTGACGCAGACCTTTCCTTCACCCCTCATATTGAATCACTCGCACATTCATGTCACCTCCACCTCAAAAACATCTACAGAATACGCCCTTTCCTTACCAGCGATACACTAAAGACACTTATTGTCTCTCTGATTCATTCTCGCCTTGACTACTGTAACTCCTTACTAATCGGTCTTCCCCTCACTAAACTCTCCCCTCTACAATCTATTCTGAATGCAGCGGCCAGGCTCATCTATCAGCCCAGACGCTACAGCGAGGCCTCCGGTCTGTGCCAGTCACTACATTGGCTGCCTATTCATTATAGAATCCTATTAATATTATAAATGTGAAATGTTTGTGAGTTTGTGACTTTGGATGTTCGGATGTTTGGCGGTCAATCACGCAAAAACCGCTCCACCGATTTGGCTGAAATTTTCCACAAACATAGTCACTACACTCGATTGCGCAATAGGCTACTTTTCGTCACAATAGTGCACATACATTTTTCCCAGGACCCCCACAAAACCCAAACTCACATCACTATCTCTGCAATCTCACACACTTTGGACCATAGCAAGCCACAAAATTCATATTACCCCCTACAGCAGAGGTCAGCAACCCCTGGCACACGTGCCAAGAGTGGCACTCCTGCCATATTTCACTGGCACACCAGCAGCACAGGACCTGCAAGAGTTAAATGAAGTCCGTGCTCTGCTAGAGCTGAGGCATAAGGACACTCCCCTTTGAGAGGGGTGCAGGAAACCCAGGGGGTGGAGCTTAATCGCTCAAGTCTCTGCCTGCCTGCTATAGTGATAGCTCCTGCCATCTGCACCCTGCAAACCTTCCCCAAGGAGGACAGGAAGCTGCTAGCAAATTGAAAGTAAGAAACACACAGCTACCTTCTTTTAGTTCCTATTCTCATTAATGACAGGCATTTGGGGTTATTAGTTTAGTCTTAGTAACTCCATGTGCCTCACATTAATAGGAATAAACCCCATCATGTCCCTCATATTAACCCCTGTGTGCCCCATATAAAGGTTACTAGTATGTGAGACATATGGAGGTACTAATAAAAGACCTCAATAATGAAGATACTTAATTATTACCTCCAAGTCTCTCACATATCAGTAACTAGAGATGAGCGAGTACTGTTGGGATCAGCCGATCCGAACAGCACACTCCATAGAAATGAATGGATGCACCTGGTACTTCCGCTTGGACGTAGCCGGCGCGCTTAACCCCCCGTGTGTCGGCTACGTCCATTCATTTCTATGCGAGCGTGCTGTTCGGATCGGCTGTTCCGAACAGTGTTCGCTCATCTCAAATAAAATACAATGACAACACTTTCCCGAAAGTAGGAAACCCCCGAAAGTAAGGCATGTGGGGGGTTTCTGTTGAATTGCCTAATATAAGGCACCCCCCGAAAATAAGGCATGCCCGGCAGTGGTGGGCGGGGCTTAGCGGAGCTTTCGTGGGCGGGGCTTAGTGATCCCCACTTCACTGACACAGCAACCGTGCTCTGTGCTCCGTGTGCACAGCAAAGCCAGCTGCTGCCTCTGCTATGTCCACTGTCCCTGCTGCTGTAGGATGAGCTCTCCCAGCTCATCCCAGAGGCAGCAGCCGGCATACAGAAGAGGCAGCAGCCGGCTTTGCTGTGAACATGGAGCACAGAGCACGGCTGCTGTGTCAGTGAGGTGGGGATCGCTAAGCCCTGCCCACAAAAGCTCCGCTAAGCCCCGCCCACCACTGCCGGGACGAACAGCAGCACCAGCGCTGCTAGGAAGAAGGGAAAGGTAAGTATGATACCTCCCCCCCCCTCCCCTACACTACCTACAACCGGCAGTTATGCTGACGCTCCACTAAGGAAGTGCCGGCATGACTGCCGGATGTAATAAGACATCCCCCGAAAATAAGACAGGTCCTAGATTTAGGGCGACAATTTAATATAGGACACTGTCTTATTTTCAAGGAAACACGGTAGGTGACACATCAGTTAGTTATAAAAGCCAGAGCATCCTACTACAGGTCTACAGGGAAGGCATAGGCCCAAGAAGCGTCTAATATTCATTGGTACGTTGGAATTCCATCCAGTAGAACCAGGTTTTCTTAAAAGCGCTGACAGTGTCATGCAAGAGAAAGGTATGGTTGTCTATAAGTATAATCTCATTGACCTTCAAAATCCAGAGGGAGGGGGAGTGGGGTGGAGTGGGGGGGGGAGGTTTCTGGTCGCTTCCAAAACTGCGGGATACATGTCTGGGCCGCAAGGATTAAAAATCCAGCGCCGCACCTCCCATGAGGCGACCTGAAGCGACCGCTTCAGGCGGCGCTATGCCAGGGCCCCAGGGAGGGTGGCATTTTTGCTAACCTAAGCCAGTCCAGGATAAGCTGTCCTGGACTGGTTTAGCACCGAGCGGTGGTTTGGGGAGGCCACTGGAGCAGCGCTGCTCCAGCGGCCTCCCCTCACGCTCAGGCAGAGAGTAGGCCCTCTGCGTGCCTGCTCTCTGCCGGCGAACGGCTCTAAGCCACGCCCCCTTCAATTTGCCACACCCCCTCCATTCAGCCACGCCCCCTCCTCCCGGCGGGGGGGGGGGGGGCGGCTTTCTGTAGTTCGCCTCGGGCGGCGAAAGGGGCAGGTTCACCCCTGTAAAAATCGAAGCAAGTAGCGCTTATAGATACGTGCTGGAGAATCACAATGATGAAGATGGAACAGACCAGTGCCCAAATGGTGAGAAGTCTCAGTAACTTGAGAAATAATCCTCTTAACCCCTTCCCGCCGACGGCATTTTTTAATTTTCGTTTTTTGACTCCCCTTCTTCTAAACCCCATAACTTTTTTATTTCTCCGCTCCCAGAGCCATATGAGGTCTTAATCTTTGCGGGACAAATTTTTCTTCATGATGCCATCATTAATTATTCTGTACAATGTACTGGGAAGCTGGAAAAAAAATCAGAATGTAGTGAATTTGAAGAAAAAATGCATTTCTGCGACTTTCTTATGGGCTTCGGTTTTACTGCGTTCACTGTGCAGCCAAAATGACATGTCCCCTGTATTCTGTGTTTCGGTACGATTCCGGGGATACCAAACTTATATGGTTTTATTTACATTTTAACCCCTTAAAAAAATCCAAAACTGTGTTAAAAAATTTTTTTTCTAAAAGTCGCCATATTCTGACAGCCGTAACTTTTTTATACGTCCGTGTACAAGGATGTATAGGGCGTCTTTTTTGGCGGGGCCGGTTGTACTTTTTAGTTCTACCATTTTCGGGAAATGCTATTGCTTTGATCACTTTTTATTAAAATTTTTATCGGAATCAAAACAGTGAAAAAACAGCAGTTTGGCATTTTTGAGTATTTTTACTGCTATGGCGTTTACCGTACAGGAAAAATATTTTTATAGATTTGTAGAGCGGGCGATTTTGGAGACAGGGATACCTAACATGTATGTATTTCACAGTATTTAGATTTGAATTTTTAATACTTTTCAATTTTTTTTATATTTTATTAACCCCAGGGGGTCTGATCACTAATGCAATGCATTACAATGCTAATGCATTGCAAAAAAATCATCATTTCTTTTGCAGGCTGCACAGACAAGCCTGCAAAAGAAAGATACCTTTACAAGGCTCCCGGCTGTCATGGAAACATGACGTTGGCCCTGAAGCTTGCTCCAGGCAAAATGGCAGTGCCCATGCGCAGCCGGGAAAATGGCGCCTCCGGCGCTTTTGACAGAGGCGCCGGAGGGGTTAATGCCTTATTAATGCCTAATATGGCAACTTTTAGAAAAAAAAACATTTTTTGGCACAGTTTTGGATTTTTCAATTTCTCTTATATGTATTACTCCACCCTCTATATAAAAGCCCCAAGTGTATAAAATTAAATAAATAAACATGATACTAACCTACCACGGGTCCCCTGCCACTCACTGGAAAGCACCAGGACCTCTGCATTCTGGTGCAGGATAATGACGTCATTGCACCGATGTCAAAGAGATAACTTTGCAGATCAATGGTTTTGCAACTGCTCAGACACCCACCGATTAGGAGAATGGGTGAGTTCCTCATCCTGAATGGAGATGTTGGACCTATGCACCCATTGATCCATTCATTTTAAAAGGAATGCCAAAGTACAGTTTTCTGCTATCTCCAATGCTCCCATTGAAAGGAAAGTGTTGTACACATGTGCCAGACCACAGCTCTAGAATTTAGGACTAAAAACTAAATTGGGTATGGTGGTGGACAGATGTGGGGTCCAGGATTTATTGTGTCTAAAGGAGGGAGAGAATGTGGGGTGCAGGGTGTACTGTGAGGGGGGGTGAGTGGAGAAAAGTGGAGTGCAGGGAGTACAGTGTGGGGGCGGGAGAGAAGCGGGGTGCAGGGTGTACTGTGGGGAGAGGTGAAGGGTGTACAGTGCGGGGGTAGAGATGTGGGGTGTAAGGTGTACTGTGTGGGGGGAGAGTTGTGAGGTGTAAAGTGTACTGTGAGCAGGGAGATGTGGGGTGCATGGATGTACTGTGAAGGGGGAGATGTGACGTGTAAGGTATACTGTGGAGGGGGGAGATATGGTGTGCAAGGTGTACTGTGAAGGGGAGAGATGTGTGGTGTAGGGTGTACAGTGTGTGGGGGGAGAGATGTGTGGTGCAGGGTGTACAGTGTGTGGGGGGAGAGATGTGCACAGTGTGTGGGGGGGAGAGATGTGGAGTTTAGTGTGTACTGTGGGGGGAGATGTTGGGTACAGGGTGTAGTGCGTGCAGATATATGTGGGGGCAGGGTGTACTGTGGGGAGAGAGATGTGGAGTGCAAAGTGTAATGTGGTGAGAGAGATGTGGGTTGCATGGATGTACTGTGGGGGGGGAGATGTGGGGTGTAAGGTGTGTTGTGGGGGGGAGAGATGTGGGGAGTAAGGTGTACTGTGGAGTGAGAGATGGGAGGTGGATGGCTGTTCTGATGGGGGGAGATGTGGAATACAGGATGTACCCAAAGAGAAATGGATAGGAAGGGGCATAATAAATTTAGAACTGGATGTAGTTAAATTTGTTGCGGTGTGCACAGCACGCCCACATTTTGTTCCTCTTTCTGTCCTTTAAAAGTTGGGAGGTATGAAATAAACACACACGCACATTTGACCCTGTATGTAACGTTAAAGGACAATGTATCACCTAGGTGACCTCTAAAATCACACATACACCTAAATAGATGCCACCACTCGCCGCTTTATAGTAGGCAAGACACCAATATACCCAAACCATGCACAAATAGTACACAAAAGAGTAACAAGCCTAAGCAGTATATACTGACTTTGGACTTGTGGGGACATTTAGAAGCAAGAACAATCTTATGACATTTTAGACAGGTTTAGAGGTATCATATACATACCTCCCAACTTTTGAAGAACTGAAAAAGAGACAAAATGTGCGGCACGCGTAGCGCGCGGCGGCAAATTTAGCCCCAACAAACTTTGTATTGACTCCGCCCACTCGTTAATTTTTCATGTGCCCGCACAAAATATAATCCTCCTACAGTCACCCGTAAATTATATGTCCCCCATCTATCTCTCCCCCAGTTTCATATACACCCTTCATCTGCCCCCAGTTTCATGTCCCCCTTCCATCTCTGCCCCCAGATTCATGTCCCCACATCTCTGCCCCAGTTTCATGTCCCCTCCATCTCTGCCCCCAGATTCATGTCCCTCCATCTCTGCCCCAGATTCATGTCCCCCCAGATTCATGTCCCCCCTCCATCTCTGCCCCCAGATTCATGTCCCCCATCTCTGTCCCCAGATTCATGTCCCCCCTCCATCTCTGCCCCCAGATTCATGTCCCCCCTCCATCTCTGCCCCCAGATTCATGTCCCCCATCTCTTCCCCCAGATTCATGTCCCTCCATCTCTGCCCCCAGATTCATGTCCCCCATCTCTGCCCCCAGATTCATGTCTCCACATCTCTGCCCCCAGATTCATGTCCTCTCCATCTCTGCCCCCAGATTCATGTCCCCACATCTCTGCCCCCAGTGTCATGCCGTCCTCTCCATCTCTGCCCCCAGTGTCATGCCGTCCTCTCCATCTCTGCCCCCAGTGTCATGCCGTCCTCTCCATCTCTGCCTGCCCCCAGTGTCATGCCGTCCTCTCCTTCATCTGCCCCCAGATTCACGTTCCACCTCCACATTAAACTTACCTTCTCCTCCGCTCCCTCGCCGCTCTCTGCGCGCCTCTCTCGCTGACACATCGATGTGTCACATCGCGTCTTCAAGCCAGGAGCCGGCGGCAGCGGCGAAGCGAGGAGCTGACACAGGTCAGCTCCTTCTTCAGCCGCATGTGTCAGCGAGAGAGGCGGGCAGCGGCGAAGCGAGAAGCTGACCTGTGTCAGCTCCTCTTGCTTCAGCCGCATATGTGTTCAACTCAGATCTGCGTCCTCTGGACGCAGATCTGGGTTGAAATCGGGACATACCTCCCTCCAACCGGGACTGCGGGACATGTCACCCAAATCGTGAATGTCCCGCGGAAATCGGGACGGTTGGGAGGTATGCATATATAAATGTCACACCCCTGAGATTCTATCGCTCTTCCTGCCCCCTGAACATTAGAAGGTATAGGTGAAAAACAGACATGTTGTGATTACAAAACACCATTGTATCATATCATCTACAACAAAGAGAAGCTATCCTTTCTGGTTTGGTATTATTTGTTTCTCATGTCAGAATCCTAGACAGAGAATTGACAGTAAAACATTAAAGAAATAAATGTCTAAAGAAGTCAAAGGAAACGTCAGTAATTGCATACAGAAATATAGTATGCTAAAATCAAGAGACTTGGCCTGTACCAATATGGCGTCATGGCATCGTCACATTAACAGGAAATAGAATTGAATGCCGGAAATATGTGGTACTGCAATGAGTTCGCCCGTAGCTGGATGGAGAGTGAGGGTCACGGGGCGGAATAGCAAGGAAGTTTGGTTTCACCGGCACTGGATTAATGAATGGCAGATGACAATGCTGTAAACAAGCGTGACAGTGGAAATGAACGTGATAACATAACGGCCGTGTCCAAGGAACGTCGCAGGATAGTCCCGGGGTCCATTCATTATGTCTGGCAGCTCTGCTGAGGTGAGGGCATGCGTTATCTCTCCGGGGTAGCACAGTGTATATGGGGTATATGCGATAGCAGTGCAGCTTTTTGCTCCGTAGGAAGTTCTGTTATTACATGTTCTTATTCCTGCAATGCAACTTCCTCAGCACTAGGGCAGGGTTTTTTGTAAAGATTGTATAAAGCCCTCTTTATTCTTGATCTTGATGTAGCTTTAACCCTTCAAGTTGGGGTTAGAGATTTCCTAAGATGTTATTAGAGTCTTTACTCCCCTCACAAGTAGTGTCACAAACATGAATCTGACCCATAGGCCCCTATTATACTGCGGGTGGTGGGTCCATGGAGTAGTGATACAGGCTGTATAATTCCATACAAAGTAATCTGGTAAACAGATGAAGTATACTGTGCGGTATATGTAATATTTTATCACAATGGTCCATATACCGCCGTTAGGCATCTGCCATAGTCGTCCACGTATGTGCTGGGTGATTTCCATATGTTAAACCTATAGGAAAAAGGGGATGCTATTAAATTGAGACTTAGAGTTTATTCACATGCAAGGATGGGGATGACCAACTAATCGCAAAATAACCAAAATCTAAAGTCAACATAAAGAAGTGTCTAGGCTAAAATTTTATTTACTAATTAGGCCGGGGAAGGTGAAAAAAAATAAAATAAAACCATACTCGCCTGTTTCCGGCGCTCCAGCACCTCCCCGCGCGGTCCAGTTCTGTAGCTCTGTTGTCTCTTGTAACAGCTGAGGCCAATTTGCGGATTCAAGAAGTGAACCGGGGTGTCCCAGCAAGAAGGCAGCCAAGTTATAGGACCGGACCGCCCTGGGAGGACACTGGAGCATTGGGGATAGGTGAGTATGGTTTGTTTGTTTTTTGTTTTTTTTCCATCTCACCCAGCCTAATTAAAAGATTCTGTATATCCCAGACAACCTCATTAAGGGTAAGTTCACATGGCGGAAATCTTTTCCACTGATGTAGTGCATTCTGCTCATGAACAAGTGGTGTCTCAGGCCGCGGACGCTGCGGCTGACTCAGTCATGGAATCTGTGTGAAGATAGGCCATGTCACATATTTTTTCCGCTAGCTGAAAAAAATCACTAGTGGAAAAAAATGTTGAGTGACTCCCATTGAAATGAATGGGAGGCGTTTTTGCAGGTGAATTTTGAGGCGGATACCGTATCAAAATCTGCCTTCAAAAAACTACGTGTGAACATACTCTAAGGCAGGGGTCCTCAAACTTTTTAAACAGTGGGCCGGAGGCAGAGCAGGTCGCACAGACATCGGGAGCGGTGCCCTCCAATAGGTAAAGTGAAGTGCGCTCCATGGCCTGGCCCGAGCTCCCCAGGAGCTTCATTATAAATGCACGCCTGCCGGCGTTGTCGGCGGGGCCAGACAGAAGTGCTTGGCGGGCCGCATGTGGCCCGCGGGCCGCAGTTTGAGGACCCCTGCTCTAAGGGTATGTTCACATAGATTTTTTTGCTGGCAGATTTTGACGCAGAATACGCCTTCAAAAATGGCTCCCATTGATTTCAATGGGTGCCGCTTGCTTTTTTTTTTTCGCTAGCTAGTAGCGAAAAAAAGAAGTGACATGGCCTATCTTGCTGCAGATTCCACGGCTGAGTCAACGGCTCGAGACACGCTCCTGTTTAGACCCATTAATTCGGCCTAATCAGGAGCGGAATGCTGCGACCAAATGTCGATGCACTGCATCGGCATCCTGTTGCGGCTAGCCACGCGGAAGTTTGTATGGTGGAAACCATACCCTAAGACTCCATGTAGCGAAACGCTTTTCATTGCGGCCATTCTTGAAAATGTTACTTTTCTGCAGCAGATTTTTTTTTCTGCTATTCTGCAGTGTGTGGATGGGATTAGCTAGAATCTATGCAGTATACGGTGCAACCAAAGAAACTCCACTTTTTTAGAGAGAGAAAATGAAGGTGCTAGAATGGTGCAGCAAATCGCCTGACCTGAGTCCAATAGAAAATTTATGGAAGGAACTAAAGCTCAGAGTTCATAGATGGAGCCCACAGAACCTTCAGGATGTGAAGAGTGTTTGTGTGGAAGAATGGGCCAATATCACACCTGAGCAATGCATGCCACTAGTTTCTCCAGACACAAGGAGTCTTGAAGCTCTTCCACACCAACAAAGGCTTTTGTATAAAGTATATACCGTATTTTTCGGACTATAAGACGCACCTAGGTTTTAGAGGAGGAAAATAGGGAAAAAAAATTTTGAAGCAAAAACTGGTAAAATATTTAATATATGGGAGTTGTAGTTTTGCAACAGCTGCAAGGCCACATTGACAGGTGACCCTGCAGCTGTACGGGGATACATAGAGCGTTTTTTTTGCGGGGCCAGCTGTAATTTTTAGTTATACCATTTTGGGGGATATCTATTGCTTAGATCACCTTGTATTGAAAAAAAAAACAGGAGGTGATTTAGAACTTTTATTTATTTCATATTTTTAATGCTTTTTTTTTTTTTTTACTATTTTATTCCCCCCCCCCGGGGGCTTGAACCTGCAGTCACTTGATCGCAAGTCCCATAGACGGCAATACAACTGTATTGCCGTCTATGGGACATTCTGTCTATTAGTATTACGGCTGGTCATAGAGACCAGCCGCAATACTAATATAGCCGTGACAGGCCGGGGAGCCTCATTAGGCTCCCGGCTGTCACCCGAACAGGTCGGCTCCTGCGATATCGCCGCGCAGGAGCCGGCCTGCAACTTTACAGGTACGGGGCCGGTGGGGACCGGCCCCGGGGGAGAAGGGGCCACGGATACTGACCCGGCATCCGCTGTACTAGAGAGGCGGATGCCGGGGAGGGATAGACGCCGGGGCCTGAGACATCGCTGCCCTGCCCTGCATGAAGCCAGCGGCGGGGGCACGGAGGAGCCCCTGCCGCTGCTGGCTTCATGCATGGCAGAGGAGCGCAGCGATGTCTCAGGCCCCGGCACCTGTAATGGCGTCTATCACTTGCCGGCTTCCGCCTCTCTATTACAGCGGATGCCAGGCGCCACCTTCAGACTATAAGACGCACCCTTCTTTTCCCCAAAAATTTTGGGGAAAAAAAGTGCGTCTTATAGTCCGAAAAATACGGTATATAGTATATATAATAAATTTCAGTAAATGTGTTCAATACTTTTTTCCCTCTGTCATTTCTCAATATTACACATAACTTGATTTATGGACATCTATGGTTTGATTTCTATGCCTGTGAGGATTGGACATCTCATCAATAGCACTTTTAGAAATCTATGTAGCGTATATGCTCGAATATAAGCCGAATTTTCAGCACAGTTTTTGTGCTGAAAAAGCCCCCCTCTGCTGATACTCGAGTCAAGCAAAAAAAAAAATAATAATAGTAATCTATAGAATCTCCCATAAAATAGTGAGAAAAAAAAAAGGAAGCTTTAAAAAACTATAATACAAAAATAAAGTACTGTATATACTCGAGTATAAGCCGACCCGAATATAAGCCGAGGCCCCTAATTTCACCACAAAAAAATGTGAAATGTGACTCGTGTATAAGCCGAGGGGGGGAAATGCAGCAGCTACTGGAAAATTTCAAAAATTAAAATGGTTGGAGTTTTTGGGTGCAGTAGGTGCTGGGAAAGGGGAGGGGGTGTTTTGATTGTCTGTCTTTCTACCTTTATATATATTCTAGGGAATCCCCCCAGATTTAGAACTTTTTTCTTTTTATTGTTTTTTTTAAATTTATACCAGATGCCTTGGCTTATACTCGAATCAAGCACTTTTTTTTTTTCTTTTTTTTTTTTGTGTGGGGGGGGGGGGGGTCTATGACCAGCCGCAATAGTAATGTATAAATGTATAGATAGAATCTCCCATAAAATAGTGAAAAAAAAGGAAGCTTTAAAATAAATATGAGAAAAAAATAAAATAAATAAAAGTTCTAAATCACTACTTTCCCTAGAGAATGACTGTGAAACACATACACATTAGGTATCCCTGTGTCTGAAAGTGTCTGAATATAGGGCATCTGCAGTGCTCCTGTTCTGTCAGGAAGGGGTTAATAGGAGCACTGCAGATACCCTATATTCAGCCAGGCTGAATTCCAAGTGGGGGGAAAAACCCCAGTCCTCAAGCTCAGGGAAGGGGCAGACAGACAACCAAAACACCCCGTTCCCTTTCCCAGCAACTACTGCACCCAAAAACTCCGACCATTTTAATTTTTGAAATTTTCCAGTAGCTGCTGCATTTCTCCCCCTCAGCTTATACTCGAGTCAATAAGTTTTCCCAGTTTTTTGGGGTAAAATTATGGCCCTCGGCGTATAGTCAGGTCGGCTTATACTCGAGTATATACGGTAATATTTCCATGACAGGCCTGGAAGACTTAATTAGGCTCCCGGCTGCTGCAGAAACAGGTCAGCTGCTGCGCTCTCACCGCACAGGAGCCAGCATACAACTAAAAACGTAGCCTCTAGAGATGAGCGAACGCCGTTCTATCACATTGGTATTCTATCGAATATCAGGCTGTTTGAGGTATTCGATTCCAATCGAATACCACGCGGCATAAGCAGTAAATATTCGTATCCCCTCCCACCTTCCCTGGCGCGTTTTTTGCACCATTAACTGTGCAGGGGAGGTGGGACAGGAACTACGACAATGTAGGCATTGAAAAAAAAATTTAAAAACCCATTGGCTGCTAAAAACATGTGACATCGGATTTATAAGAATAGTGGCCTCAGCTTCATTTAATTTTGCGGCTTGGAGACATAGGGAGAGACGTGTTTCTGAGGGCTAGATAGGTATTAGCTTCAGGGCTCGTTCACATCTGCGCCCGGCCTCCGTTCATACAGGTTTCCGTTTCCTGCACAAAACAGAGCAGGAGACGGAAAGCTGCAGGACTCTTTCAAACCCATTCATAGGAATGGCTTTGAAAGATGTCCGGCCGTGAGCGCCAGTGAGCATTTTATGCGCTCCACCGCGAAACCGTTTTTTATAAACCTGACACAGTCGGACATGCAGTACTTTTTGTCCGGTTTTAAAAAAGCGGTTTCGCGGTGAAGAGCATAAAACGCTCACCAGTGGAAGGGGCCACACGGTGGCTCAGTGGTTAGCACTGCAGCCTTGCAGCGCTGGGACCTCCCACCAAGGACAAAAAACCATCTGCAAGGAGTTTGTATGTTCTCCCCGTGTTTGCATGGATTTCCATCCCATATTCCAAAAAAGACATACTGATAGGGAAAAAAATGTACATTGTGAGCTCTATGTGGGGCTCACAATCTACATTAAAAAAAAAAAAAAAAAAGCTCACCAGTGCTCACTGCCAGACCCGGTCTGACAGCTTTCAGACCTGAAAACGGAATCCGAGCTTTCCACGGGGTGTCCCCCTCAAAAATAACTGGGATACACGGCAATTCAGTCCAGCTATATACACTCAACCCAGCTTTCCTCTGTGTATAGACCATAAAAAACGCATTACTATACATCTAAAAATGCTTAAAGCCAGCGCAAAGGGACGTCGGTGTGGAAATGCATATGGGGAGCAAGGTTGTGGTCAACCGACAGCGTCTCCCGTGCCTACTGCTCTGCGGCAGCAAGCATTGCGCTTCCCCACAGTCTCCGGCTTGATGGCCACATTAAGTAGTGTGCAGGGTACAACACTAACCAGGCCCGAGCACCAGGAACAGGTGTTACAATGGCTGGTGGATAATGCTTCCAGCGCATTCTCCACCAGCCAGTCAGCCTCTACCTCAACTCCTCCTGCCCAATCTTCCCAGCAAAGTAATCCCACCTTTCCCACCTCCTAGGAGCTGTTTTCGGGGTCCATTCACTGTCCCTCTCTCTGTCCCACCACTTCCCGAATCACAGGAGCTACCAGATGAGTTTCTGTGTCCTGATGCCCAAACACTGGAAAATCTGCCATCTCCTGTTGTTGTTGACTAGCAAATCGCCCTCAGTGACGACGATGACGAGACACAGCTGACGCTGATCAAAATGAACAGCCACTGGATAGACCCATCATTTTCATGTCCACCGGTATCAAGCACCCCGACATGAAGTTTCATGTGTGTTCTCACCCTCTACAATTCCTCCTCCTCCTCATACTCCTCCACCATCAGCGTTGCACAATTCTGCTCCTACTAAGCTCAATCCACCCTGATTCCCCTAAACTCTGCTGGTTAGAGTCTCTACTCATCCAAAGGGCCAAAAACTCTGCTGGTGCAAGGCTGAACTAACTTAAAGGGCCTAAAACTCTGCTGGTAAAATGCAGAATTCGCCTTAAAGACCTCAATCTGGGTCCTCAGTCCAATCCACTGCATCAATCCAACACAATGAGAGTGATGGTTCTGGAACCACCGTTTTAGGGGCTAAGAATTTTAAAGGGGGTAACACTCTGCTGGTGCAAGGCTGAACTAAGTTAAAGGGACTAAAACTCTGCTGGTAGCTCAGCTTAAGGGCCTCTAACTTAATTTGGAAGGGCTCATGTTAAAGGCCAGAAAAGTGAATTTTGGAAGGTCTTACCACACACACACACACACATTCACAATGACAGTTCAGGGTGGGTACTGTTGGATTTCCCATTGCCTATTCCATATGTAGTTGTCATGGGCAACATGATTTAAAGGGTTGCTTGGTAATGTTTCTTTAGCTTAAAATTTGGGTTTCTGTCCATCCAATTGGGGAGGAAAGAAGGTTTCCAGGTATTTTTCCACTTTGATAGAGGTTTTTTTGAGTGTGGAAAGTGTGTAGTTGATAGGCTGTGATGGTGGGGTAAAACAGTGACTTGGGCTTGTTAGATGCCCCCAGGCATGCTTCCCCTGCTGTCCCAGTTGCATTGCAGAGGTGTTGGCATCATTTCCTGAGGTGTCATAGTGGACTTGGTGACCCTCCTGAGTCGAATTGTGGGTTCCCCTGAAACAAACGTTTTTTCCCCATAGACTATAATGGGGTTCGATATTCGTTTGAATAGTCCAATATTGAGGGGCTATTCGAAACGAATAACCAATATTGAATATTTCACTGTTCGCGCATCTCTAGTTGGAAGTTAGCAGCAATAACACTCCCCTAGCCAGACTTCATGAATGCCAGTTTCAGAAGGTACCTGTGTGCTGGAAGAAAAGCAGCAGGACCGCGCTGGGAGACACCGGAGCACCAGGGACAGGTGAGTATGGTTTATGGTTTTTTTTAGATATTTTTTCAGCTTCTCTGGCCTCATATTTAAAAAAATAAATAAATTTTTCTTGGACAACCCCTCTGAACTTCCCATACAGATTTATCAGCAGAATATTGTGCTAATGGACTGCAGACACGTGTTGTCATTTTACAGCGTGTTACCGATGGGTCTGAATGGTAAGATGGCTGTTTGTGATGGTGTTTCACATAAAACTCTTAATACAATTTATCTCAAGTTGAGAGGGATTTTCCAAGTTACAAAAACATGGCAAAGTATTAGTTTGGAAATGGGCATGTTTAGAAAGATGAACTCCAGCTGCATAAAGCCATGCTCGTGGTCTAGTAGCTCTAAAGTTGGTGACTAACTTTAATTTATATAAATTAAAATAACTTCAATTTTTTATGAGTAAGAGCCCTAAAAAGGGTTTCTGGGATTTTCTGTAACTGAGCAGGGGTATTAGCTATAGGGGGTGCAGCAGGAGCCCCTGAAGGAGCCCCATACCATATAAAATAAACCACTGTTTTATATAGCACAAGGTAAGTAGGGCTCCCATTACAGATTTGGCACTAGGGTCTGGGAGCTTCAAACTACACTTCTGATTCTGTTGACTTTGCATGTGATTTGTATCAATATTTTATTTCCCTAGATTGAGAGCCATGAGAAAATGGAAAGCTATTATATAAGCCCAACTGATCTGTCAGATGAGATACTCCTGCAAATTTTAAGCTACATACCATGCACAGATCTGATTCTAAACGTAAAGAATACATGTCGTAAATTTGCAACTTTATGCCTCGACAAGAGCCTTACCAACAGTGTGGTTCTCCATAAAAGTTATCAGGTAGGTTTGTTTGATTTTTCTTTTTTAATTCTTAGTTAAACTGTGATCTTAAGACCTTTATCACAAGCTGCCTCTATGTCAAGTACCTGTGATGACGGTAGGGGAACAGTAGTGGAGTATTTTACGTGACTGCATATCTTAAAGTGTAACCGCATTTTTGTATTCTACTTTATTAAGCTATCTAAGGGCTCGTTCACATCTGCGCACTCCGTACTTCAGGTTTCCGTTTCCTGCATAAAACAGAGCAGGAGACGGAAACCTGCAGGAGTCTTTCTCACCCATTCATTTGAATGGGTGAGAAAGCTGTCCAGCCATAAGCGGCGGTGAGCGTTTTATGCTCTCCGCCGCAAAACCGGGTTTTAGAATCCAGACACAGAGTCGGACATGCAGTACTCTGTGTCCGGATAAAAAAATCCGGTTTTGTGGCGGAGAGCCTAAAACGCTCACCGCCGCTCACGGCCGGACCCGGTCTATGGTTTCCGTCTTCTGACATGCAGAAGACGGAAACCATAGAACAAAGACCCTGAACGCAGGTGTGAACCTAGCGTAACTTTGTTTTTATTCTAAAACGGGCTGTGACATTCTCCTCCACAACCCTCTAACAGAGCTCTTACTAGGGAGAGTCCTTACACTTTTGTATTGTTAATATGCAGCGCTGAAACATTTAGGTGCCGTTCATATGGATTTTGGCGTGGAATCCATGTCATAATCCGCCTCCTCACAATGGTGGGTGGCCTATGTAGAACGCTAGCGTTCATTTTTCGGCTAGTGGCATGTTGCCATTGTTTACTTTAATTTGAGAGTGTCCATGGTGCAATGTATGTATCTGTACATAGTTATATTCTTCTGATGACCGATTAGATCCTTCAGCTCCTTGAATATTTAGCTAATTTTACCTTGAGGACCTGGTCAGGTTTTACTACTTTACCATGTGTCACTTTGTCTGGTAAAAACTGTAATGGTTTTGGAATTAAATTGCATCAGAGTTTAGTGTTCAAAAATATATGAAAAAATTATTGAAATGTAATTTGTCTGACAGCCCCAAATGCCTTCCAAACCGATAATAGTGCCCTGTAGGGGCTTTTAATACGAGCTGAGACATTCCTTTATGAACATAAATCCATGAAGCAATGCAAAGATAATCCATAGTTTTATGGATAAGCAAATCATTCTCAAGTGTATTGAGAGCATGGTCTGATATTAAAGATTTACCTGCAGAAGCGGAAAATGTCATTCACTGTTTAAGGGGTCACATTGGGCAGTGGACAGAAGGCCACACAAGTCCACTACCTGTAGGCAAAGCAGGCCTGCCCAAATTCACTTGAGGCTGTTTTGCATATTCATAAAAAGATGATTATCGCTTCATCAATTTAGGGTAATAAGGGTATGTTTCTGCCTCTACATAGCACTTTTTATAAGGTAGTCATTCCTAGATATAATAAGGATTTGACTTCACTGATTTTTTCAAACATTAAAGAGTAATTGATCATTTTGCTGTTTACCACTGGAGACTGCTTCCTACCTCAGACAGGAACCAGGAACTGGGAGTTCTTAAAAAAATGGAGTAGCCACTCATCTCCTTCAGTTCTGTTTCCTGTCCTGTGGAAGGATAATTCTGGTAGTTTTTTGGGGGCTGTGGGACCAACTTAGAAAAATACTTGATACCCAGAAGTGGCCCTTCTATCTTTTTGTGTCTTTTGACTGGGTCGCTGCCTCAGAACTCCTGCAGGTCTTGTCGTGCCAGTGAGATATGCCACGCGTGCCAAGAATCTCATAACATATATGCTTTATTTATGGTCTTGAGTGTATTGAAACTTTAGGTCATTAGATTTGTTATGGAGTTTGGACATGTAGACCTTCAGTGTTTAGAATGCACCTTATTCTGCACACTGAAATCCCAGTGCCTACTGCTACAGTATGTTGTAGTCACTCAGGAAGGGAGGGTAGGTGGAGCACTTGTCTTTTTAGGAGTGTGGTTGCAGCCATTGATGCCTTCACATCCAGAGAGTGTAGCTAAACATATGTGTTTCTTTTATCTGAATCTATTTAGCTGTTCCAAAGATAGAAGCCCTGTTAATAATTATGCAAATTAGAGTCCATTAGCCATGTTGGCAGTATCGTTGAGGTTTCTTTCAGGCTGGGATTTCTGTTCTATGTATGATGTGATCTTTCTACCCTCTTGACTAATGGACTCTAATTTATATAACCAAGAGGCTTGTATCTTTGGAATGGCTGAATGGATTTGGATAAAAAAAACCCCACCAAAATGCTTACAGTAACAATGCCTATCTGATAAGATCATTGCCTTTGGGCTTTTTTGACCTGGTTACATGTCCTTTTGACTTTGAACTTGAGATACAGTTGGAAGCATAGTTCACAAGGCACATTTAATGACAATTGCATCACGGTTGTGTGAATAATGCCTTAACATTTTGGAAAACTGTATTGTGATATTTCTAATATGCAGTAAAATGTCAGTAGACAAACTCTCTGCCAGCCTAGGTTTCTGCGGTCTTATCTTTTTCACGCACTTCTTATGCAATTAATGAAACCCTTGATGAGTTGCTTGAGATGTGCTTGAATAACACCTTATTTGTGAATGTGTGCTGTTTTGAGGAATTATATTCATTTGGTGGAATAATTGAGACTGCATTGGGCATTAAAGAAAAGCTTTTGCCACCTCCAACTCTTTAGGCCCTTTAGTAGGTGCTACTCCATTGATACCAGCACAGTTGGAATTTTTTCTGTAGCCCTATTGTTCCTGAGCAATCTGTGCTGTTAGTTTAAGCACCAAACCTGCTAATTAGACTCTGTATTGCTGCAGCGGTCCCTGGTTGCCTGCTCTATCCCAAGACCGCCTGTCCACTCGCTGCCCCCCTTCCAAAGTAGAAAGCCTAATTGGCATATTGGGTGCTGAATCTCCCAGTAGTGATTACATAGGAATGGTGAGGGCTATAGAAAGAATTCCAACTGTGCAGTAACTGGAGCGGCAATTATTGAAGGATACAAAGAGGTGGATGTGGTAAAAGGTCCTTTTTAAAGTGTACCTAAATTTTACTACTTCAGCAGTGACTGATGATCTTTTAGGCTGTTGATTTGTGATCATGGGATGTTGAGGGTTAACACTCAGAAGCTTAAACCTTCTTTTGAAGCAATCTCGAGCCTTCTCCTAGCTGGGGGTTTTCACCTCCCCATTTCAAGTCAAGCTGGGACACCTTTAGGGGCCATCTTCTAAAATATGGTGGCAATGTCAGTGCCTGACTACTGTCCTAGTTTTTCCAATAAAGAAGTGCCTCTGAGGCTTTTCAGCACCTCCTTCCTGTATCTTCTGGATATGCACATGGCTGGTCTACAAGTTACAGTTCTGATGGAGCGGTGGGCTGATGTTGTTTTTCGGACAGACACAGGCGCGTTGTTGGCATGACTGCGATGCTTGGTAGGGTTCCATGTTCCAGGTCATATATTGTGTATTTTATAATGTCTATAAAGGCTATATCCAAAAGTTATTCTCTGGTTATGCCAAAAATTTGTGTTGCTCCTGCATTGATTAAATGGTCGCAGATTGTGTGGGATGCAGTAAAATTCTTAAGAATCTAAAAATCTCCAGTTAAGAAAAGGGGAGATGGGCCAGGACCTTGTCAGGGAGTACTGTTTGTTGTGTTTTGGTTTTTTTTTTGTTTTGTGTTTTTTGTAGGATGTCTCTAGTGAAAACAGTCAGGGAGAGGAAGGTGAACTATATTTGTCTGCAAGAGCAGTCAGGATCACAATGAATATTGAGGACACTAGGACAGCCCCTTCTGTCTTGGACACCATGAGGGAAAGAGAAGCATTAAGACCTTCCAAATGCATATTGCTATTTATTTATTCAGGGAGTCCTAAAGAGAAAATGGAAAAACCCAGATCAAAAAAAGTATTTGTACCTAGAATTCTAATGAATAAGTATCAATGTGAAGATGATGATTCTATAGAATGGAATAGAACCTGAAAATTGGACACCTCTTTAGCCAAAACACTGAGGAAAAAACTTGTATTTCTTGATTCAGGTTTACCTCCTGACTCTGTTCATCATAAAGCAGACCTACTATATACACCCAAAGCACCTGGGAGACATCCCAGTGATCATCTGGACTTAAGTCAAATAGCCTGGAATGACAGCAACTCTTCATTGAATTCTCTGTTCTGCCTGTCCTCCAGGGCCAGACATTCTCTCCTGTGGTAGGGCCATAAACAGAACTTGGCATCAAGGTCCTCTCTTCTTCTTTAACAGTTATAGTAGTTTCTTCAGCCCTTTGAGCTAGCATAAAACTAAAAAAAATAAGTATCCTGCTCGATCTAGCGGCAGTGTGAGCCCACCCCCATTCATCTGCAGCTAATCAACAAATGAAAACCATGCTGGAGTGGAGATGAGTTTGAGATGGAAGTCCACCTCAAATTCCTGTTCACTTTAAACTATGTGAACATACCTTTAAAGGGGTCGTCCGGGATAAAATGATAATCTAACACTAAACTAAACATCCTTGCGCCGCCTAACTTCTAACTTACTGTCTGAAAAATCTACCGTATTTTTTGGACTATAAGACGCACTTTTTTCCCCCCAAATTTGGGGGGAAAAGAAGGGTGCGTCTTTTAGTCCGAATGTGGCCGCCCAGCATCCGCTGTAATAGAGAGGCGGATGCCGGCGAGGGATAGACGCCGGCACAGGTGCCGGGGCCTGAGACATCGCTACGCTCCTCTGCCCTGCATGAAGCCAGCAGCGGCAGGGGCGATGCTATTCCGCGCCTCCGTCCCCCCACCGCTGGCTTCATGCAGGGCAGAGGAGCGTAGCGATGTCTCAGGCCCCGGCGTCTATCCCTCGCCGGCATCTGCATCTCTATTACAGCGGATGCCGGGTCTGTATTGGCGGCCCCTTCTCCCCCGGGGCCGGTCCCCACCGGCCCCATACCTGTAAAGTTGCAGGCCGGCTCCTGCGCGGCGATATTGCAGGAGCCGACCTGTTCGGGTGACAGCCGGGAGCCTAGTGAAGGCTCCCAGGCCTGTCACTGCTATATTAGTATTGTGGCTAGTCTATGACCAGCCGTAATAGTAATATACAGAATTGTATTGCCGTCTATTGGACTTGCAATCAAGGTTCAAGCCCCCAGCTTTAAAAATATATAATAAAACAATGATATAAATAAAAGTTCTAAATCACCTCCTTTCCCTAGAATATATATAAAAGTAGAAAATCATATGTCAAACACATACACATTAGGTATCCCTGTGTCCGAAAATGCTCAGTCTACTAATGGTTTTCCTGTACGGTGAACGTCAAAATCACAAGTGCTAAACCGCCAGGTTTTTTTTTTCAATACAAGGTGATCTAAGCAATAGATACCGTATTTTCCGGACTTATAGTCCGGTGCGGCTTATATATGGATGGAAGCGGCGGCAAAGACTGCGTGCCGCTTCCATACATACATACATAAAAGGCACCGTAAGGGTGCATTCACACTACCGAACGCCGGCGTGTATCACAGCCGTACACGCCGGCGTTACAGCAGGGCTGCCGGACACTTCCTATTCATTTCTATGGGAGCAGGCATGCGAGCGCTCCCCATAGAAATGAATGGACAGACACTTCCCATTCATTTCTATGGGAGCCGGCATGCGAGCGCTCCCTATAGAAATGAATGGAAAAAAGCAGTCCATTCATTTCTATGGGGAGCGCTCGCATGCCTGCTCCCATAGAAATGAATAGGAAGTGTCCGGCAGCCCTGCTGTCACGCTGAAACAGAACGTGAAACTTACCCAGCGGTGCAGGGCGGGCGGGCGGGCATTCAGGCCTCCTCTGCCTCCGATGTTCCGTCCTTCTCCTCCGGTGCTCGCTGATAATGGCCTGGGCGCATGCGCAATATCATAATGCTTCTACTGCGCATGTGCCCTGGCCATTATCAGCTTGCGAGCGCCGGAGGAGGACGGAACATCGGAGGAAGAGGAGGCCTGAATGCCCGCCCACCCTGCACCGCTCGGTAAGTTTCACATTCTGTTTCAGGCTTTTATTTTAAAACGGGGGGGGGGTAGTTTAATCTAACGTTTACGGTTGGGCTCTATCAGCATGATTTTGCTGATAGAGCCCCTCCTCGCCTGCCGAGCGCTTCCAATAGAAGCGGATGGCACGCGGGGGGTTAAGCGGCCGCTGGCAAAGTCTGCCTGCCGCCGCTTTCAATAAGATATAATGCGCACCGGACTGCGGCTTATAGTCCGGTGCGCCTTATATATGAACCGAGACGGACTATAAGGTACTCATGGGCAATGCGGCTTATAGTCCAGTGCGCCTTATAGTCCGTAAAATACGGTATTCCCCAAAATGGTATAACTAAAAAGTACAGCTGGCCCCGCAAAAAAAACAAAAAAAACACTCTATGCGTCCCCGTACAGCTGCAGGGTCACCTGTCAATGTGGCCTTGCAGCTGTTGCAAAACTACAACTCCCATATATTAAATATTTTACAATTTTATAATTTTTTGCTTCAAAAATTTTTTTCCCTATTTTCCTCCTCTAAAACCTAGGTGCGTCTTATACTCTAGTGCGTCTTATAGTCCGAAATATATTTGCCCGGATCACTGGAGCGATCATGTGAACGCCCCAGGCACATTTTCTGGCGATATTCTATTTCCCCATTTCCGGAAATGGAACATCCAATACTACCCTCCCTCTACCCCATCATACTTGCCTCTCTTCATGTCCTGATCTTCGAAACGTCAATTCCTTCACTTTTGCCGGCTCTGTTGCGCAGGCGCCAGCAGATATGAAGAGGTGAAGGAGTCTGCCTCCCACGTCAGCAGCATCACTCTGGCTCTATTTTCGGGCTTCAGCAAAAGTAAAGCGACAAAAGAGCTGGCTGCACAGAAGAAAGTGATCTGCAGGATAAGAAGACAGGTGAGTATAATGGGGTTGGGAGGTGGGATGAGTTATTTAGGAAGGGCTATTAGTGGGCACGCTAGCTAGGGAAACGGGGGGGGGGAATGAGAGAGGGAGGGGGAAGAAGAGAGTGGCAGTTCTGAGTGAAGACCAAGCATCATGGTACTTGTAGGATATCAGAGTAGTAAGCTACCTTATGTAAACAAATGATGAGGATACCAGGAACTCCAAGGGAAACCCAGAAATCACTCAAAACGCTGATACATGTATTTGGGTGTACTTATTAACCCGTTAATAGCACTAACAGACCTTTTAAAAAAAAAAAAAAAAAAAAATGTCCGGAAGACCCTTTTAAGAGTCAGGTTTCAGCCCTTTGATACTTTTTTGATTCCAGACTATTTAAATATCCCTGGGTTAGAAGGTTTTTAGCAGCAACAGGTAGGCATAGACCCCTGAAAAGGTCAGTGGTCCCCCTTGTGAGGGAACTTTAGTTTGGTTCACAATTTCATAAGCGCCATTATTCCTCTAGGTGTCAAACACAAGGTCTGCAGCCTTCAAACACATCAGAAGTTTGTTGAAAAGGCTTGTGCTCTAAGCTAAAGTTCATTCAAAATTCTAAGGCATCGTAGTGAAATGATAATGTTGACCTAACATGAGAGACAGTTTTTCCGGGGTACTAATTTAGGTGGGGTAGTGATAAATCTCGCCCTCAGAATTTCCATCAGATCTGGTGGAAGGAACAGTGTTACATATATAGTTAAAAAGAAGAAACCCAGCGAACCTTATTGTAAATTTTATGGAGTCCAGTCATGCAACTGAAATAAGGCCGCCGTGGTTTCTGTTGTGTGATGGATCTGGTAATGCTTTCTGGTTTGCTTTATAATCCAGTACTGCAGCAGAAGCGTAAATGTGGCTTAGAATTACTGAAATGGTTTTTTGGGGGTTTTTTTTTGCCCTGTTTAATTATGCTTTTTTTTTTTTTTTTTTTTTCAGGCCAGAGATGAACAAGTGAAGCAAATGCTGAAAGTGATATCGCAAGAGATATGTGAGCTTGACATAAGTGACTGCTACTGGTTGAACTCATCTACTGTGGATCTTGCGTCAAGTTGTAGGAAACTTGTTAAATTGGATATGGCTGGCTGCTCTGTAACCTCTCTGCAGTTGTCTAAAATTCTTACAAATCTTAATTTTTTGCGTTCATTATCAATTGACATTAATGCAGGTTTTGACTCTGGACAGCTAAGTAGTGAATGCAGAACTACTCTTGGGCACTTGAGAGAATTGAAACAGACTCTATTTGTTCCATCTTATGGCGTTGTGCCCTGTTGCACTAGTCTTGAAAAATTGCTTCTTTACTTTGAAGTCTTGGACAGAACTCGTGAAGGAATGGTAATGTCTGGACAACTTATGGTAGGAGAAAGTAATGTCCCGCATTATCAAAACTTAAGGTTATTTTATGCTCGTCTTGCACCTGGATACATAAATGAAGAGGTTGTTAGACTGTACTTGGCGGTTCTTAGTGACCGTACCCCAGAGAATCTTAGATCTTTTTTAATATCTGTTCCCGGAAGTTTAACGGAGAGCAGAGCGACTAAAAATCTTTTTGAATCTATGGCAAAGAATGTAACATTGGAGGCATTCCAGTTACCAAAATCATGGCTTAATGGATCTTCTCTACTCCAGCACATGAAGTTTAGTTGTCCCTCATATTTGAGTTTTAGCCGCTGCATGATTTCAGGTGAACAGCTTACTCAGATGCTTTTAAATGGTGGAAAAGACTGCAAAAGCCTTGTCAGTCTAAATCTAAGGGGCTGCCCTTCATGCCTTATTTCAAATGTACCATTTAAAAAACCTGAAGATGATATAGATTGTTCAGTTTTAGGTAGATTAATATCTGCGTGTCCAAACCTTGTACATTTCAACTTATCTTCAGCACACCATCACAGTTCAGATACATCTGGAATACATCTTTGTGATATTCTTTCACAGCTTAAGAACTTACGTTCACTATCTTTGCCTGTGTGTGCAATAGCAGATAACAATAGAACAAGCAAACCGCTTCTGTCTACTGGACAGTCTACACCCAGCACATCTATTACCTTTACCAAAAAGGTGCGTATTGGTGTACAGACCTTTCCAAAAGTACCTGAAGAGCAAGATATGTTTAAATTACAGTCTGTGTTCTGGAAACTTCTGAAGGAAATGTCAGCTTTAGAGCATTTAGAATTGATCGGCTCTAATTTCTATTCTGTTATGCCCCGAAATGATCCAGCAATACGAAATACGTACCCACCATGTAAACGGTCCCATACTGTGAGTGATGCAGATGTTGCCGCAATCAGTCAACTCAACTTTTTGCAAAGCCTAACACTAGCCCAGCTGCCTGGAGTACTTTCAGGTTCTTCTCTTGTGAGCATTGGCCGGAGCTGTCAGCAATTGCGTAGTCTCTCACTGGCAAATTTTGGAATGATGGGCAAAGTTATGTTCATGTCCTCTCTATGCGAGATGTTGACTCACTGCAAATATCTGAAAGATCTGAGGTAAGAGACATTATTTGTTTTTTGGATATATTTATTTTCCTATCCCTATGTTTTGGGGGGGTGGGGGGATGTTATTCTTCTTCTTACCCTTTTAGTTTACTGCCACATCTACTTATTTAAAACTATTTTCTGAAATGAAAGAGAATTTGTCAGGTCCAAAATGCCTCCCAATAATACTGCTGTTTAGAGGACAGCCTTTAATAGGAGCAGAAACACACCTTTGTGGCCAATAAGGCCCCGTTCACACGGGGCAAGAGGGGGCGGATTTTGGCACGGAATCCATGTCATAATCCGCCCCCTCACAATGGTGGTCTATGTAGACTGCTGAAATGAGCAGCCCTTTCTTCAGGCGGATTCCGTGGCTGAATCAGCTGCGGTGTCCGCCTCGGGACAGCACCCTCCAGACTAGGCCCATTCATTTGTGCTTAATCCGGAGCGGAAAGCCGCAACGGAATGCCATGCACTGCACCAGCATCCCGTCGCGGCAGCTGTGGCGGAATATGGCACGCGGAATCCCCGTGTGAACTAGCCCTAACTGATGAAGCAGTTCAGAGAGAATCATCTTTTTATGGATGGGCAAATCAGCCTGCAAGTGCAGCGGGGCCGGGCTTAATTTGCCTTTAAGCAGCAGAAAGTGCCCTGGCACTCCTCTGGAATCATCTCCCAATGTTGCCCCTCTAGCGTTGAGTAATATTTTAACCCCTTAATGACCAATGACGTAATAGTATGTCCTAGGATGTATTGGGCTGTATGGAGAGAGCTCAGCACCTGCCACTATCAGCTGTAATAGGTTTAACACGACCGTGGTATCTGAAGTGCACATATGCCACGGCACCACCATCTTTTGTCATACGACGCCATTTGATGACTTTCTGATCGGTTGCCGTGCCTATTGAAGTCTCCCAGGTTTGTCATTAGTCTAGGGATTTTACTAGAGATGAGCGGGTATATTTGATCAAATACCTCCCCTGCATAGCTCCCGGCGCAAAACCACTTCCGGGGCATAGAATTTTTACTGACCCTCCCACCTTCCCTAGCGCTGAGAGCTATGCCGCGAAGGCATTTGATCGATTATGCTAACTCATCTCTAGATTTTACTATTCACTCTATTGCACGCGTGCCAGAGAGAGCATGCAAAGCCCCCTCTGCTGGCACTCGTGCGGTCGCTTGGATCGCTGACTAACTGGGAATCCGGTACAGGATTCCCCGTTAGTCAGCGATCGCTGTTTTCAGCTGGTTGTGCAAATGCACATCCAGCTGAAAGCTGTCAGTGTAGGCCACGCGGTCCACGCAGCCTGCACTGAATATACAGAGTGCGACCTCTGCACCGGCACGGGTGTGATGACGTAAGTCATCAGCGTCCACAGTGAATAGGAGAGAGGACGCCCGGCGGCCCTTCAGGTAAGTATATTTGTGTGTGTACTGTCTGGGGAGCGGGGCTACTGTGGACCATTTCATGCTGTGTGGGGAGGGGGCTACTGTGGAGTATACAGGTATAATCCTTTGTGGGGGCCACTGTGGGGCACATTGTACTGTGTGTGTGGGCCACTGCGGGGCAGATTGTACTGTGTGTGGGGGACACTGCGGGGCAGATTGTACTGTGGGGCAGATTGTACTGTGTGTAGGAGCCACTGAGGGGCAGATTGCACTGTGTGTGGGGGCCACTGCGGGGCAGATTGTACTGTGTATAGACCTTTATCTTTCAGTACAAGCTCTGTAAAATCCCATTTACCCGACTGTAATTTGTAGATCCACAGAGTTTTAAGGTTAAATTGCCGTGATGGCACTCCATGATAATTTATCGGGTTTTGGGTTACAGTTTGGGCACTCGGTCTCAAAAAGGTTCGCCATCACTGCCCTAGATCACATAAAAGTAATTAAACAATAATAAACATAAACACTTTAGCTATCTCCGTGCTCAAAAATGCCTGAACTATTAAAATAGTTATCCCATATGGTGAACAGAATAGCTGGGGAAAAAAAATCTAAATGGCAATTTTTTTTTATTTTTTTTTCCCCCCAACACTTTGTATCTTAATCTTAGAAAAAAAAAGTGATCAAACTGAGATCTTAAACCCAGATGGTATTAATAAAACTGTCATCTTGTTACATTAAAAGGAGCAATACTCAGCTCTATACATGTAAATATGAAAAATTAACAGGTGTCAGAACATGGTGACACAAGAAATGTTTTTTTATTTTGCAAAGTTTTTACATTTTTGTAAAATGTATTAAAACATTACAAATACTATATAAATTTGATATTGCCATGTTTGTACATACACACAGAATACCGGTAACATGTCCGTTTTACCACACAGTGAACGCTGTAAAAATTAAAGCCATGTGAAGTTGACACAAATACATTTTTTTCCAATTCCACATCATTCTGAATTTTTTGCAGGGGAGGTGGGTTGATTTGCTTTCCTTAGCCACCTGCCTTTCATTTATGTATTTTACGCTAGGTTCACACTCGTGTTGCCACTCTCCATTGATTGGGTGTGTTGGGGGAAATGCGGAACGCTAAAATAGTGGTAAACCTAGAAAGTCCGACAGAATATAATGGTTTCTGTCACTTTCAAATTCTCCGTGCAGGACTTTTTCCTCCACCGATTCTTGCCGAACACTGATTTTTCCCACGGAGACTCCAGTACAGATGTGAACGTAGCCTTTGCTAATTTTATTTCCTTTTTTACAGATTTTATTAAATGCTTTACAATTATCAAAAGCAACACCTGACCCTTCAGAGTTATATTTCTAAATGTCAATTTTTTTTATTGCTTGTTACCCTTTTAATTGTGACTGTAAGCCATGAAGGGTTAGTTTAAAGGGGCTCTATCAGCAAAATCATGCTGATAGAGCCTCACATATGCATGAATAGCCTTTAAAAAGGCTATTCAGGCACCGCTAAAGCTATATTAAACTACTTCGTTTTAAAATAAAACCCCCCAAAAAATATGTTAATATTATCTTTCGTGCACGGTGGGCGGGCATTCATGTTGCTACTACTACTGCTACTGTGCATGCACCCGTGCTATTTTTTATCAATGGCAGTTCGCGAGCGCCGGAGGAAGACGGGACCCGAGGACATCGCTGGATGAGGAGGCGAGGCTGAAGATGACGTTGGACCCTGAATGCCCGCCCACCGTGTACGATAGATAAAATTAACATATTCTTTTTTAGGGTTTATCTTAAAATGGGGGGGTAGTTTAACCGGTTAAGGACCAGGCCCAAAAGTATGTTAAAGACCAGGCCTCTTTTTTCAAAACTGACATGTGTCACTTTAAATGGCAATAACTTTGAGACGCTTTAACTTACACAAATGAATTTGAGAATGTTTTCTTGTAACACATTATACTTCATGTTAGTGGTAAACACTAATCAATATTTTTGCATTTATTTATAAAAAAACTAGGAAATTTGATGGAAATTTGAAAAAAATTGCAATTTTCAAAATGTGAAATTATCTGCTTTTCAGGCAGATAGTCATACCATCCAAATACATGAATAAATATTATCTCCCATATCTCTGCTTTATATTGGCATCATATTTTGATTGTCTTTTAATTTATTTTGGACGTCACAAGGCTTACAAGTGTAACAGCAATTTTCCAGATTTACAAGAAAATTCTCCAAACCAATTTTTTAGGGACCACTTCAGTTCTGAAAGTAATTATAAAGGCCTGTATAATAGAAACCCCCATAAATTACCCCATTTTCAAAACTGCACCCCTCAAATTATTCAAAACAGCATTTGGGATGTTTGTTAACCCTTTAAGCATTTCATAAGAATAAAAATAATATGGCAGTGAAATTTAGACATTTCATTTTTTTTCACTAATACATTCATTTAGACCCAAAATTAACACATTCACAAAGGGTTGAAGGAGAAAATGCATCTGACAGTTTATTGTGCAATTTCTCCCGTGCACAGAAATACCCCACATGTGGGTGTAAACTGATTTTTGGGCACACGGCAGTGCATGGAAGGGAAGGAGCGACACTGGGTGTTTGAACAGCAGATTTTGCTGGAATAATTTTCAGCGCCATGCCTTATTTGCAGAGACCCTAGAGTACCAAAACAATGGAAACCCCCCAAAAGTGACCCCATTTTAGAATCCACACCCCTCACAGAATTCATCAAGGGGTATAGTCAGCATTTAGACCCTACAGTTGTTTCACAGATTTTACTAACATTGGGATGTGTAAATGAAAAATTACTAAAATGTCACTTTATCTCCAAAGTTTTCATTTTCACAAGGGGTTAAAGGAGTAAAAGCCCCCCACAGTTTGTTAAACAATTTCTCCTGAACACGGCAATACCCCATATGTGGCTATAATCTGCTGTATGGGAACATGGCGGGGCTCAGAATGGAAGGAGCGCTATTTGGCTTTTGGATGGCAGATTTTGCTGGAATAATTTTAGGTGCCATGTCGCATTAGCAGAGCCCCTAGAGTACCAATACAGTGGAAACCCCCTAAAAGTGACCCCATTTGGGAAACTACACCCCCCACAGAACATATGAAAGGGTATAGTGAGCATTTTGACCCTACAGCTGTTTCACAGATTTTATTAACATTGGGCCATGAAAATGAAAAATTACTTTTTTTCCAACAAACTGTCAATTTAGCCCCAAATTTTTAATTTTCACAAGAGGATAAAGGAGAAAAAGCTCCATAAAGTTTGTTACACAAATTCTGCTGAACACAGAAATGCCCCATATGTGGTCATAATCTGCTGTATGGGAACATGGCGGGGCTCAGAATGGAAAGAGGGCTATTTGGCTTTTGGAGGGCAGATTTTGCTGGAATATTTTTCAGGTGCCATGTCGCATTTGCAGAGCCCCTAAAGTACCAATACAGTGGAAACCCCCTATAAGTGACCCCATTTTGGAAACTACACCCCTCATAGAATTTGTCTAGGGGTAGAGTGAGTATTTTGGCCTCACAGGTGTTTCACAGATTTTATTAACATTGGGACGTGAAAATGAAAAATTACTTTTTTTCCCAATAAATCGTCCATTTAGCGCCATAGTTTTAATTTTGCAAATAGTTTAAGAATTAAAAGCCCCCCACAGTTTGTTACACAATTTCTTCTGAACACGGCAATACCCCATATGTGGCCAAAATCTGCTGTATGGGTACATGCTGGGGCTCAGAATGGAAAGAGCGCTATTTGGATTTTGGAGGGCATATATTGCTGGAATAGTTTTGAGGTGCCATGTCGCATTTGCAGAGCCCCTAAAGTATCAATACAATGGAAACCCCTCAAAAGTGACCCCATTTTAGAAACTACACCTGTCAAGGAATGTATCAAGGGGTATTATCATTTTGAGCCTAAAATGCTTCCCAAAAATTAATGTACAAAATGAAAATTGAAATTTTTAAAAATATGCCATTTCGGTGCCCAATACGTTGCACCCACTTTGTGTTGTCAGAGACCTGCACTCCTAAAACTATTAAGTGGGCCATCCCGGGGGTCAAAAAATTATATATGTGGGTGTAAACTGCTGCTTGGGCACACAGCAGGGCTCAGAAGGGAAGGACCACTGTGCGTTTTAGCTTTTGGGATACAGATTTAGAGGGACCCTCTGGGCGCCATGATGTTTTTGCAGAGCCCTGGAGGTTCCAGTAAACTGGAATTCACCAAGAAGTGACCCCATTTTGTAGGGGCAATTTTAGGGTCTCTGCAAATGTGACGTGGTGTCCAAAAACGAAGAATCTAAATCTGCACTCCAAAAGCACATATTGCTCCTTCACATCTGCACCCTGCTGGGTACCCAAATAGCAGTGTATGCCCACATGTATGACACTGGTGTACCCCGGATAACGTACTTAATGCCATATGTGGGTAGAATCGGCTGTTTGGGCACAACCGGGGACAGAAGGGAAGGAGCGCTATTTTGGTTTTTGGAGCACAGTTTGGTTTTTTTTTGCCACTTTTGCAAAGCCCCTGAATTGCCAATAAAGTGGAATCCGCAGACATGTCACCCTATTTTGGACACTACCCCACTGATGGGATTTATCAAGTGGTGTAGCGAGAATTTTTAACCCTTGAGTGTTGCATTTATTTAGTTTCCAGAAATGAAATCGCAACTGATAGAGAAGTTAAAAATGAAAATTTTACAGATTTGCCATTTCAGTGTGCAACATGTTGTGCCCGACTTATGTCAGCAGAGACACTCCAAAAACTGTTAAACGGGTATCCCAGGCACAACAGCTTTTAGAGCGTTCATCTCTGATACAAGGTGGGCACAACATATTACGCACTGAAAGGACGTATTCCTGGAAAAATGGTCATTTTCACCTCTCACAATCCACTACAGTTATAGTTATATATATAAAGTTATAGCAACACTTGGGGGTTAAAAATGCTGTCTGTACCCCTGGATAAATCCTTCAGGGGTGTAGTTTCCAAAATAAGGTAATTTTTCAGGGGATTCCAAATTACTGGCGTTTCAGCTCTACAAAAGTGTCATGGCATCCAAAAACCAAACCGTCTGTGCTCCAAAAACCAAATGACCCTTCTTCCCTTCTGTGTCCGGCTGTGCCCTAGTATCAGTTTATACCCACATATGACATTATGTCCGTTATCCGGGGGTACACCAGTGTCATACATGTGTCATACATGTGTCATAAACTGCAGTTTGGACGTACAGCAGGGTGCAGAAGGGAAGGAGCGCTATGCGGCTTTTGGAATACAGATTCAGATGTTTGGTATCTGGACGCCATGTCATGTTTGTAGAGCCTGTAAGGTACCAGAAAAGTGGATTCCATGGGGTACCAGGAGTGACCCCATTTTGAAAACTGCACCCCTCAAAGAATTTATCAGGGGGTGTAGTGAGTATTAGTATCCCGGACGTGACTGCACAGCGGATGGCGAAGAGGGAATGTATAAGCTGTGCGGAGAACATTGCAAACACCAAATTCCCTACTATGTCCCCGTAGCTCCTATGATTGGGGAGTCACTCTGGGGGTCACTTTAGGGGTCACTTCTGGTGTCTGTTCCCTCATAAGCTGTAAATCTGGGGTGTCCCCTGATATCCGCTCACACAGCTTATATATTCCCTACATGACGCACCCAGTTGTGTTCTAATAATTTGGCGATTTTTGAGGGTTTTTGTCTTCACATTGTGAGATGCTATATTTTCTTTATGTTTCTGGTGACGCGGCCATATAAGGGCTTATTCTTTGCGGGATGAGATGCATTTCGTAATGACACCATTTTTGGGTGTCTACATCTTATTGAATACATTTTATTAACCCTTTTTTGCTGGATTTAAAAAAAAAAAATCAATCCTGGCATTGAGTTTTACTTTTTTAATTTTGCGCCATGCAGCGTACAGTATAAGTAACATGTTCCCTTTATTCTGCGGGTCGGTACGGTTACGGCGATACCTCATTTATAGTATTTTTTTATGTGTTACTAGTTCTGCAGAGGAAAAACACATATGGGGACATAAATCAATGTTTTTTGCATCGCATCTTCTAAGAGGCGTAACATTTTTATTTTTCGGTTGACAGAGTTGGTTGAGGGCTTATTTTTTGCGGGACAACCTGCGCTTTTTATTGGTACTGTTGTCGGATGCATATGACTTTTTGATCACTTTTTATAGCATATTTTGTATGGTGAGATGGCGAAAAATCATTACTTCCGGCGAGTTTTTTCCGTTTTTTTTTTCCGGCGTTCGCCGTGTACATTAAATATTATTTCAGTTTTATTGTACAGATTGTTACGGACGCGACAATACCAAATATGCATTGTTTTTATTACTTTTGAGTTCTTTTTTTATATAATTCATTTTCTATTGAGAAAAAGGGATTTTTGGGCTTTATAACTTTATTAATTTTTTTCATACACTTCATTTTATTTTTTTTTACATTTTTTTTTTACTTTTTCATGTGTCCATTTAGGACACTTCAATCAGCAATACTTTGCTGATATAGAATGCCATGTGAGACACAGCCTGCAGGTGTCCCACATGGCATTCCGTAGCAGGATGTCAGGCTGTGTAGACGCACAGCCTGACATCAGAAGGTCCTGGCAGGATCACCAGGTATGTGGGGGCTTCGGGCAGTCTGGGGTCACTGGCCAGACCCCAGACTACCTTTTACTGCTATCGGCACCCTCCGATCTCGCCGCGGGGGGTGCCGATCTGATTCAATGGTCGGCGGATGCCTTTCGATCGCGCCGTGATGTTTCACGGCGCGATCGAAAGGGTTAAAACTTCCAGTCGGACTCAGTTCCGACTGGACGTTATGGAGGAAGGGGTTAGGTGTTAGTAACACCTAACCCCTGTCCCCCCCGCACCCCTCCCCCCGCCAGAAAGGTACCTAAAGGCCGGACGTATTTCGGCAATAGTCCGGTCTTTAGGTACCAGCACATGAGGCCGTAAATTTACGTACGGCGGTCCTCATGTGGTTAATATAACTTTAGCGGTGCCTGAATAGCCTTTTTAACCCCTTAAGGATGCAGGGTACTTTGGACCTTAAGGCTCAGACCCTGTTTTTCAAATATGACTTCTTTTACTTTATGTGAGGATAGCTTCATAATGCATTTACCTATCCAGGTGATTCCAAGATTGTTTTTTCGTGACACATTGTAGTTTATGTTGGTGGTAAATTTTGGTCATTATACTTTGCGTTTGTTTGTTAAAAAAAAAAGGACAATATACTGAAAATTACATGAAATTATCAATTTTGAATGTTTCTGTTATTCTCGTGAAAACACAGACAGTCCTATCACACAAATTCTTCCTAATTAACATTTCCCATATGTCTACTTTATATTGGCATTGTTTCTTCAATGTCTTTTTACTTTCCTAGGAAGTTAGAAGGCTTATAACTTTAGTAGCAAATTGTCAGATTTTCAAGAAAATTTAATGATTTTGTATTCTAGGGACCTATTTAGTTGTGAAGTGACTTTGAGGGGCCTATATAATAGAAAAGACCCATAAATGACCCCATTTGAAACGGTAGTCGTCAAACTATTCAAAATTGTATATAAGAACTTTATTAACCCTTTAGGTGTTCCACAGGAATTAATGCAAAATGAAGGTGAAATTTCCAAAAGTCACTTTTTTATGCACATTTTCCATTTCAAACCACATTTTTCCGTAACAATGAAGGGGTTAACAGCAAAACATACCATAATATTTATTTCTCTGATTCTGCAGTTTGTAGAAATATCCCATATGTGGCCCTTCTGTGCAACGTGACTCAATACGTGTCCTCAAAATCAAAGAGCACCTTTAGGGATTTCGGGCAGCAATTTCATTAGGATGGATTTTAGATACCATGTTGCATTTACAGAGCCCTAGAAGTACCACAATAGTGGGAAACCTCCAAAAGTGACCCCATTTTGGAAACTGCACCCCTCAAAGAATTTATCAGGGGGTGTAGTGAGTATTAGTATCCCAGACGTGATTGCACAGCGGATGGTGTGTGGAGTGTGTGTGTAAGCTGTGTGGAGGACATTGGAAGCACCAAATTCCCTACTATGTCCCAGTAGCTCCTATGATTGGGGGGGTCTCTTCTTTTGTTTTTTTTTCTTGTAAGCTGCAAAACTGGTCTGTACCCTGACATACGCCCGCACCACTTATATATTCCCCTCCTGATGCATTTGGCGATTTTTATTTTTTTATTTTTTTTTTGTCTTCACATTATTCAAGCTATGTTTTTTTTATTTTTGTGTTGATGTGGCCATATGAGTGCTTTTATTTTTCCGGGATATGATGCATTTTGTAATGACACCATTTTTGGGTGCCTATAGCTTATTGGCTATTTTTTATTAACTCTTTTTTTGCTGGATAAAAAAAAAATCAATCAATTCTGGCATTGCATTTTACTTTTTAAAGAGGACCTTTCACCACTTTTGGGCACATGCAGTGTCATATACTGCCAGAAAGCCGACAGTGCGCTGAGTTCAGCGCACTGTCGGCTTTCCCGATGTATGCCCGGTGTAAAGAGCTTACGGTGCCGGTACCGTAGTGCTCTATGGTCAGAAGGGCATTTCTGACCATTAGCCAGAGACGTCCTTCTGCCTCGCGGCGCCAATCGCACTGTGCTGTGGAGCCGGGAGGAACTCCCCCCTCCCTCTACTCACAGCGCTCGTCCATAGACGAGTATTATCAGGAGCGGGAGAGGGGAGTTCCTCCCCGCTCCACAGCGCGATTGGCACCGCGAGGCAGAAGGACGTCTCTGGCTAATGGTCAGAAACGCCCTTCTGACCATAGAGCACTACGGTACCGGCACCGTAAGCTCTTTACACCGGGCATACATCGGGAAAGCCGACAGTGCGCTGAACTCAGCGCACTGTCGGCTTTCTGGCAGTATATGACACTGCATGTGCCCAAAAGTGGTGAAAGGTCCTCTTTAAATGTTTTTCCACATGGCGTACAGCATAAGTATCATGTGAACTATATTCTGCGGGTCGGTACGGTTACGGCGATACCTCATTTGTAGGTTTTTTTATGCGTTAGTAATTTTGCCGAACAAAAACTCATTTGAGGACATAAATCAAACTTTTTTTTCACATCGCCGTCTTCTGCGATGCGTAACATTTTTATTTTTCGATTGACGGTTGAGGGCTTATTTTTTGCGAGACAACCTGTGCTTTTCATTGGTACTATTTTGGTGTACATATGACTTTTTGATCACTTTTTATAGCATATTTTTTAAGGTGAGATGGCAAAAAATCATTATTTCCGGCGTTTTTTTTCTGTTTTTTATTCCCGACATTTACCATATAGGTGAAACAATGTTTTAGTTTTATGGTACAGGTTGTTACGGACGCGGCGATACCAAATATGCATTGTTTTTATTATTTTTTAGGTGGTTTTTTTTAATAACTCATTTGCTATAGAAAAAGGGAATTTTGGGGCTTTATTAATTAATTTATTTCACACACTTTTTATTTGTCCTATTAGTGTACTTGAACCAGCAATACTCTGATTGCTGGTCCAGTACTATAGCCTGCAATACACGTGTATTGCAGGCTATATAGGAAGTGTGTCTCTGCAGACGCACAGGCACACTTCCGGGCATCAAGGCAGGAGCACCAGGTAAGTGGGGGTCCTAGCAGTCCGGGGTCACTAACCAGACCCCGGGCTACATAAAATTCATCAGGGCACCCCCCGATCTCGCCGCGGGGGGTGCCCGGGGGGGTGTGATGTCACAGAAAACGCTCTCGATGTCGCGGACCGGCAGTTCACATGGGCAGCTCGTCCTGGCCCTCGGCTGTGTAATGCAGCCGAGAGCCAGGTGTAATGGCGCAGGCACAGCTTCTGTGCCGGCGCCATTACTGGTCAGTAATAGTACTGACCTGAGCGCGAACGTTCTACTTGCCAGGACTTACTATTACTGACCAGAGCATTAAGGGGTTAAAGAGGACCTTTCACCGATTTGTGTTTCCCGATACCGTAGCTCTTTACAGTCAGAAGGGCGTTTCTGACAGTCAGTCAGGTACGTCCTTCTTCAAAGCAGCACCTATCGCCTATACAGTGTGAGCGGAGAGGAACGCCCCCTCCCTCTGCTCACAGTGCTCGTCTATAGACGAGTATTATCAGGAGGGGGGAGGGGGGGTTTCCTCCCCGCTCACGCTGTACAGCACGATAGGCACTGCTGTGTATCTGACTGACTGTCAGGAATGCCCTTCTGACTGTAAAAAGCTACGGTATCGGGACCGGTAGCTCTTTACCCGGAACACAGATCGGGAAAAACATTTGCCCCAAACCATGAAAGGTCCTCTTTAAAGGCTATTCACGCATATGTGGGGCTCTATCAGCATAATTTTGCTGACAGAGCCCCTTTAAATGTCTCCCATTATTTTTGACTAAGCACATCCCTGTATAGCCTTTAGAAAGGCTATTCCACACCTACCTTTTGTATGTAAATCGCCTCCTTGATTTTTGAATGATCCAGTTTTTATTCATATGCTAATTAGCACCTCGGTGCATCCCGTAAGTCTCATCGTGTACCCTCTGACTATTCTTCCCTATGTATGTGTACAGCACAGGCTGCTGCTGATGGCTTCCTGTTTACACACAATATAGGAGAGAATAGCAGAGATGAGTGCTGCTGGGAACTTCCTTTGCTGGCTGGAAGCTCATTAGCATATGAATAAAAACGGGCTCATTCAAAAACCACTGAGGCGATTTACATACAAAAGGTAGGTGTGGAATGGCATTTCTAAAGGCTATGCATGTATGTGCTTACTTAAAAATGACTTTTCCCAATTTAAGAGTAAATGTTGAACTTCCAGTTGCATGTAATGAGTATAGCCCCTCGTGTTGGTTTCAGATCTAGGTTTAAAACCAGCATTAGAAAGCTGTCAATTTATACATATGGTATTATAAATTTACATAAAATATAAAATTATATGTACAATAAATACATAGCGATACTTCTCTCCCAACCCCCCCCCCCCCAAGCCCCCCCGCCGCGGCTCTGTTTTTTCACAGTGAATAACTCCAAATTCGATAACCTGTCTTGGTACTTAAACTCACCAACTCCCTTATATACAGGGGCCCAACGTTGTATACAATATTCCATGTGTGATTTGTAAAGAGATAAAAAATCTGTTCTTCTCATGAGAATTTCTGCCTCTTTTGATGTACTGTGTGATTTCATTTGCCTTGACCGCAGCTGCCGGGGACAGTTGTAAAATCTTTCTTTGTACTACAATTTGTGAATATTAATTGTTACACTTGGTAGACACTTTTACTAATATATAAATTTTTTTTTTCTCTCAGACTGGAACAACCTTATTTCCCAGCAAATGATAAGTTCTTCTTGGCTCTTAGTCACTGCTCATCCCTGCAACGCCTATGTATTATATCTCGAAATGGAAATTTCCAGGCTGATGCTGTAATATCATTTATTCACAAATGTCAAGAGCTAATCCTTTGTCATCTGTTCACCGGAGAAACTCTTACAGCTTGTAAAAGCCTCCAGAATGATATAATAAAAAGGTATGTTATGTAATTATTAACCCTTTAAGAACACAGCATAGTTTGTACATTTATTGCTCAGCAACTTTTTTTCATATTTTCCTTCCCTACATTCCAAAGTTTGTGATTTTTATTTTTTCTTCAACATAGTGTAAGCCGATGGCTGGTCAGGTAATGGTGGGGGTGTACATCTCACCCTGACTGGTGGGTGGGTGAGATTAGAAAACTCCAGGAATGTTTGTTCTCAGTAGACAACTTTCGTCGTCTGAGCATTTTGGTACATGCTCAGTATTGGGCTGGATTTTTAGGAATGGCAGGTAGGTTGGTAGTGGGACCTGTCATTCCACCCCCGCCCCTCCCCCAGCAGTCAACACTTTGAGAATGTTAAGGCAGTGACTCAGCTGCAGAAAGTCTCCTCGTCAAGGAGGCTTAAGAAGTTGCTCCAGCAGCAACACTTTGGCAGAGCTTATCTGGAGAGCAAACAGAGAGGTCATATTTTTGGAGCTGTGTCCTTAATGATTCTACTGGCTTTTGGATTTCTGTTATCCTAGGTGAGGTAACCTATTCTATGTTTAGTTAGAGCCTAGCCAGGCAGGTATTTATTTTTGTATTGTTTCCTTTTGTTGCTGCACCACCTTTTTGAGTGAAAATAAAACTCTACCTTTGTTTTGGACTAAAGAATATGGACACCTAGCAACCCTAGACCCTGACACTATTTCTATCTATCTATCTATCTATCTATCTATCTATCTATCTATCTATCTATCTATCTAATCAAACCAGGGATGGAGACATAAAACTGATAGGGGCAGGGGTCTCAAACTCAATTAACGTGGGGGCCGCTGGAGGTAGAGTCTGGGTGAGGCTGGGCCGCATCAGGTTTTCCACAAGCTATGCTCGCCGCAGCAAATTTAGCTGCGGCCAATTTTATGATGTCTCCGCCCATTCTTATTCATTTTTCATGTGCCCCCACACAGTATAATCCTCCTACAGTCACCCATGCAATATATGTCCCCACATTATAATGTTCCAACTTTCCCACAGTATTAAGTGCATCTCCTGGTGCCCCAGTTTAAACTGGGGGAAACTAGAGGGGGCATGAAACTGGGGCAGCTGGAGGGGGGACATAAAACAGTGGGGGTAGTTGGAGGGGGCAATAAATTAATGGCAGCTGAAGTGGGACATTAAAATGGGGGCAACTAGAGGGGGGATTAAACTCGGGACGCTAGAAGCAGACATTAAACCGTAGAGGTAGCTGGACGGTGACAATAAACTGGGGACAAATAGAGGTGGACAGGTCCCCCCTCCACCTACTTCCATGGTTTAATGCCCCCTCCAGTTGTCCCCAGTTTAAGTGCCCTCCTTCATCTACCCCCAGTTTCATCTCCCCCCACCATTTCTCCCCTAGTTTGATATCCCCCTTCATTTGCCCCATTTTATGTTCCCCTCCATCTGTCCCCAGTTTCATTTCGTCCCTCCATCTGCCCCAGTTTCATGTGCCCCCTCCATCTGCCCCCAGTTTCATGTTCCCCTCCATCTGCCCCAATTTCATATCCCCTTCATCTGCCCCAGTTTCATGTGCCCCCTCCATCTTCCCCCATTTTCATGCTCCCCCTTATCTCTGCCTCCAGTTTCATGTTCCCCTTCCATCTGTGGCCCCAGTTTCATGTGTCCCCCCCCTCCATTTCTGCCCCTAGGTTACTGACACACACACTCCACTTTGCATCTCACATTCCTCTCAATACTACATCTCTTCATCTTCCGGCCGGCACACTAAGACACGCCTCCCTAGTCACGTGACATCTGATGTCACACACAGGTCCTTGAGTTTTAAACTTAAGTAGTACTAGCTTTCCACCGATCACCCATCGCTTTCTATTGCTGTTATAAGCGCGGGGGAGTGATCGGAGGAAAGTTTAAGTAAAACACTAAAGGGACATGCAGGGAGCTGCGCGGGGGCCACAAACTATCGTCCCGATGGCCGCAGTTGGGCCGCAAGTTTGAGACCCTTGGACTAAAGAATCTGGACTTTTGTGTCTGGGCAGACGTCATTGCTCCCTATCTGACCGGTGAACCCCAGAAGACCTATTATGACCACTGCCAACAAGATGTCCAGGACTATGATAAACTAAAGGCGGAAATTCTTACTCGGCTGGGGGTAACCACTACTGTCTGTACCCGGCGGGTACATCCCTGGAACTACCATATGGACAAGCCTGCCAGATCCCAGATGTATGACCTGATTCACCTGGTGAAAAAGTGGCTGGAACCAGACATCTGTACCCCTGCAAAGATGGTGGAGAAAGTGGTCCTAGACCAGAGCTCTTCCTCCTGCGTTGCAGCACTGGGTTGGACATGGAGACCCCAAAGATGCCAACCAGCTCGTCAGCCTTCTGGAGAGATACCTGGCGACTGCGGCTGAACTCCGTGATGACCTTACAGCGCAACCATCCCCCAAGAACAGGTAACCTCCCGGTAAGACTGTTCCGATATTTGAGGGCGGATGGAAAAGAGCTCGAGATGTGTTTTCCAGGCAGACCACCAGCCCAAGAAGGGACTCTCTGCTGGAGAAACCAGGGCTGGGTACAGTGTTGGAGATGCCATGAGTGGGGACATATTGCTGCCCAGTGCCCATTTACCTCTGAGCCAATGGACTGTGACGCTGGTAGGCATCAATCATTATTTGCCATACCTGTCTGAGCTGCGGCACCAGGACTAGAGACTGGGCCTCAGGTCTGCCAAGTTGTGGTGAATGGGCATTCTGTCCAGGCGTTGTTGGACTCTGGTAGGCTGGTCACTCTGGTGCATGCCAGCTTGATAGCTGGGGACTTTATCCCGGACAAACGTATGGATGTTTGTTGTATCCATGGGGATGTCAAGGACTACCCCATGTCCAAGGTCACAATAGAGACTATAGTAGGATCTGTTTATTATGAAGTGGGTATTATAAAAAACCTTATGCATAATGTGATTTTGGGACGTGATTTTCCTTTGTTCTCGGATTTGTGGGGAAAAGGTACAACCACACAGCCAAAGGTGGAAACCCTGCCTATGCCCAAAGTGCATGAGGAGGGCGACACCTTTCCGTTACAGGTCCTAGCTGGAGAGGAGGATGATGCCTCTTCCCCAGCCCCTGAGCCTAACATACCTGAATTAGAGGTCCCACGGGATAATTTTGGTACTGCACAATTGCAGATCCTACTCTTGCTTATGCTCGTGATAATGTGACAGTTATTAACAATGTGCCTCAGGAACCTGATGCTGACCACCAATTCCCACATTTTGCTATGAATAATGACCTCTTGTATCGGGTTGCAAAAAGTAATGGGGAAATTGTGGAGCAGCTTCTTGTACCAAAGCCATACCGCCGTGTGGTACTTGATATGGCCCATAATCATGTGTTTAGAGGACACCTAGGGGCCGAGAAAACACAGGAGAGGATTCTCCAAAGATTTTATTGGCCAGGCATGTACAGGGAAGTGAAGGACTACTGTGAGTCCTGTTCTACGTGTCAGGTACATGCCCCAGCCCCACATTTCCGTAGTCCCTTGGTTCCCCTGCCCATCATTGAAGTGCCTTTTGAAAGGATTAGTATGGACTTGGTTGGTCCAATACTCAAGTCAGCTAGAGGTCACCAATATATTCTGGTTGTCTTAGAATACGCTACTTGCTATCCTGAGGCGGTTCTCTTGCGTAATACGACATCAAAGAGTATTGCCCGTGAGGTATTCTATATGTTTTCAAGGACAGGCATACCTAGGTACTGACCGACCAAGGCACACCGTTCATGTCAAAGGTGATGAAAGAGCTATGCAAGCTGTTTAAAGGGGTTGTCCCACGTCGCATACTCACCAGTCTTCGTTTCTTTGAAATCTTCAGTCTTCCGGCTTTGTTTCGTCATTGGTGGGCGGGGTCACATATGCAAAGCCAAGCGGCGAGATGCTGCCGGCCCTGCGTGCGCGCTCATAGACCAGTCTATGACCAGCGCTCATAGACTGGTGTATGAGCGTGCACGCAGGGCCGGCGGCATCTTGCCGCTTGGCTTTGCATATGCGACCTCGGAGCGGAGCAACAGCATCGCTTCTGCCGCTGCTGGCTTCATGCAGGGCAGAAGCATAGCGATGTTGCTGGCTTCACCTGTGCCGGCGTCTAACTGTCCCCGGCATCCACCTCTCTATTACAGCGGATGGCGGGGACAGTTAGACGCCGGCACAGGTGAAGCCAGCAACATCGCTATGTGCCTGCCCTGCATGAAGCCAGCAGCGGCAGAAGCGATGCTGTTATTCCGCTCCTCCCCCCACCCCCGGAATAGCAGCATCGCTTCTGCCGCTGCTTTCTTCATGCAGGGCAGAAGCATAGCGATGTTGCTGGCTTCACCTGTGCCGGCGTCTAACCCTGCATTGGTGGCCCCTTCCCCCAAAGGGTAAACTACCCCCCCCCCAGGCTCGCTCCCATGCACTTAGCCCCTCCCCCCTCCCCCTGAGAGCAGCAGATACATCACTTGACTCAGGAGCAGCTAGGTCAGGGCAGTGGCCACAAAAAAATAAAGTAATACAGTGGACAAACAAAGCAGTTTTGCTGAAGCAATGTATTTAGGAAAAGTCTTACATCCACATTAACAAGCAGTATAGATAGGAGCCTTGTGACGGGAAAACCCCTTTAAAATTACCCACATATGGACCTCTGTGTATCACCCTCAGACAGATGGGTTAGTGGAGCGCTTTAATAAGACTCTCAAGCATATGCTTAACCCCTTCCCGCCGATGGCATTTTTGGATTTTCGTTTTTCGTTTTTGACTCCCCTCCTTCTAAACCCCATAACTTTTTTTATTTCTCCACTCCCAGAGCCATATGAGGTCTTAATTTTTGCGGGACAAATTTTTCTTGATGATGCTACCATTAATTATTCTATATAATGTACTGGGAAGCAGGAAAAAAATTCAGAATGGGGTGGATTTCAAGAAAAAATGCATTTCTGCGACTTTCTTACGGGCTTTGGTTTTACGGCGTTCACTGTGCAGCCAAAATGACATGTCCCCTATATTCTGTGTTTCGGTACAGTTCCAGGGATACCAAATTTATATGGTTTTATTTACATTTTGACCCCTAAAAAAAATTCCAAAACTGTGTTGAAAATTTTTTTTTCTAAAAGTCGCCATATTCCAACGGCCGTAACTTTTTTATATGTAGGTGTACGGGGATGCATAGGGCGTCTTTTTTTGCGGGGCCAGGTGTACTTTTTAGTTCTACAATTTTCGGGAAATGTTATTGCTTTGATCACTTTTTATTCAAATTTTTATCAGAATCAAAACAGTGAAAAAACGGCGGTTTGGCACTTTTGACTATTTTTCCCGCTACGGCGTTTACTGAACAGGAAAAATATTTTTATAGATTTGTAGAGCGGGCGATTTTGGACGCGGGGATACCTAACATGTATATGTTTCACAGTTTTTAACTACTTTTATATGTGTTCTAGGGAAAGGGGGGTGATTTGAACTTTTAATTCTTTTTATATTTTTTTTTAACTTTTTTTTTATTTTTTTTTGCATTTATTAGACCCCCTAGGGGTGTTGAACCCCAGGGGGTCTGATCACTAATGCAATGCATTGCAATGCATTGCAAAAAATCATCATCTCTTTTGCAGGCTGCATAGACCAGCCTGCAAAAGAGAGAATTTGCAGACCGGCTGGGAGCCTTTAACAAGGCTCCCGGCTGTCATGGCAACATGACATCGGCCCTGGAGCATGCTCCAGGAGCCGGCGATCCCTGCCAAAATGGCGGCGCCCATGCCTTTGACCGCAGCGCCGGAGGGGTTAATGCCTCCGATCGGTCCGGGGACCGATCGGAGGCATTAGAGCCGATTGTCTACTGCTTAAAGCAGTAGACACATAGCGGCCGTCCGGCTCCCGGGCGGTCGCCATAGTTACAGACCCGACATGCACCGTACTATTACGGCGCATGTCGGGAAGGGGTTAAAGGGATTCTACCACTAAAACAAATTTTTTTTCTAGTTACCATGTCGGAATAGCCTTTAAAAAGGCTATTCGTCTCCTACCTGTGGAAGTGCTCTCCGCCGCGCCGTTCGTTCAAAATACCGGTTTGTACCGGTATGCTAATTAGATCTCTCGCAGCGATGGGGGCGTCCCCATTGCAGCTCGAAAACCGACCGCAGTGCCGCCTCTCTGGTCTTCGGTGTCCTCCCCTTGCTTCTTCAGCGTCTGTCAGACGCCTGCGCAGTACGCTCTGTTCGGCGAAGATTGCCGAACGTACTGCGCATGCGCGAAATTGCGGTGCCCACACTATGCCTGGGATCGAAGACCAGAGAGGCGGCGCTGCGGTCGGTTTTCGAGCTGCAATGGGGACGCCCCCATCGCTGCGAGAGAACTAATTAGCATACCGGTACAAACCACAGGTAGGAGACGAATAGCCTTTTTAAAGGCTATTCCGACGTGGTAACTAGAAAAAAATGTGTTTTAGTGGTAGAATCCCTTTAAAAAGGTGGTAGAAAAAGATGGTCGTGACTGGTATTGCCTGTTGCCATACCTGATGTTCTCTATTAGAGAGGTTTCACAAGCGTCTACAGGTTTTTCCCCTTTTGAATTAGTCTATGGTAGAAACCCCAGGGGCTTAGTTGATATAGCCAAAGAAACCTGGGAAACTGAGGCTTCCCCATACCGTAGTGTCATTGAGCATGTAGCTCAAAAGCAGCTCCGCATTTCAACAGTCATGCCAATTGTAAAAGAACATTTGCAAAGAGCACAAGAGGCCCAAAGCAGAATTTACAATTGTTCTGCCAGAGAGTTTAACCCAGGGGACAGAGTCCTTATTTTGGTGCCTACTGTGGAGAGCAAGTTCTTAGAGAAATGGCAAGGCCCATATGAAATTGTGGAAAAAGTAGGGCCAGTCAACTATAAGGTTCACCAACCAGGGAAAAGGAAGTCTTTTCAAATCTACCATGTGAATTTGATTTAGCCCTGGAACCAGAGGAAATCCTTGGTGGCCTCAAATACAGAGGTGGGTGATTCGTTGCCACCAATCCCTCCAGTCCGTGTGAATGAGACCCTCTCAGTGCCCCAACAACAAGAGGAAAAAGAGTCCCTGCAGAAAAATAGACGCAAGTTCTCTGATCTACCAGGACGTACACACCTTATAGAGCACCATGTAGAGACAGAAGCTGGGAGGAAAGTAAACCTCAAACCCTACAGAATACCAGAGGCACGTAGGGAGGTAGTGTCAGCTGAGGTTAAACGTATGCTGGTGTTGGGAGTGATTGAAGAGTCCAAAAGTGAGTGGTCTAACCCAATTGTATTGATACCAAAACCTAATGGTACTTGGAGGTTCTGCAATGACTTTAGAATATTGAATGAGATTTCAAAGTTTGGCGCTTATCCCATGCCCAGGGTTGATGAGCTTATTGAGAAGTTTGGTAATGCCAGGTACATAACAACCATAACAACACTGGACCTGACAAAAAGTTACTGGCAAATACCTTTGTCTAAAGAAGCCAAAGAGGAAACTGCCTTTGTTGTTCCGGGAGGTCTGTTCCAGTACAGGGTTATGCCATTTGGTTTGCATGGAGCTCCTGCTACCTTTCAGAGGTTGATGGACTAGATCTTGCGGCCACATCGTGACTACGCAGCAGCTTACCTGGGCGATGTGGTCTTTGATAGCCCAGACTGGAGAAGTTACTAGAGATGAGCGAACACTATTCGAAACAGTCGTTTCGAATAGCACGCTCCCATAGAAATGAATGGACGTAGCCGGCAAGCTTCCATTCGGCTGTTCTGAATAGTGTTCGCTCATCTCTAGAAGTCACCTCTGTAAGGTGCAGGCAGTACTGGACTCCATAAGTGAGGCAGGCCTTACTATCAACCCTGAGAAATGTGCTTTAGGGCTGGAGGAAGCCAAGTACCTGGGCTATGTCTTTGGCAAAGGGGTAATTAAGCCCCAAATCAATAAAGTAGAGGCAATACAGAACTGGCCAAGACCGCTAAACAAGAAGCAAGTCAGGGCATTTCTTGTCATTGCGGGCTACTATAGGAGGTCTGTGCCAAACTTTGCCTCTATTGCAGCTCCTCTCGCTGACCTGACAAAAGGTTGGAAGTCAGTGATGATCCACTGGACACCAGAGGCAGAGGAAGCGTTCCAGAGGTTAAAGCAAGCTCTATGCCAACAGCCAGTGCTGACAGCCCCTGACTTTAGGAAGGAGTTCCTGGTGCAGACAGATTCCTCCAATGCAGATCTAGGAGCAGTGCTGTCCCAGGTTGTAAATGGTGAGGAGCATCCAGTGATGTACCTGAGCCAGAAGCTGTCCCCCGCTGAGAAAAATTACGCCATTGTAGAGCGGGAATGTTTTTCCATTAAGTGGGCGCTGGATGCTCTGAGGTATTACCTCCTGGGGAGAAAACTTAAATTGATCACTGACCATGCTCCCCTTACATGGATGAAAATCAATAAAGACAGAATAGCTGGAGTTACCCGATGGTTCCTGTCTCTGCAAAATTTTGTGTTTGATGTAGATATTCCAGCAGCGACTCAGCTGCAGAGAGTCTCCTCGTCAAGGAGGCTTAAGAAGTTGCTCCTGCAGCAACACTTTGGCAGAACTTGGCTGGAGAGCAAACCGAGAGGTCATATTTTTGGAGCTGTGTCCTGAATGATTCTACTGGCTTTTGGATTTCTGTTATTCTAGGTGAGGTAACCTATTCTGTGTTTAGTTAGAGCCTAGCCAGGCAGGTTTTTATTTTTGTATTGTTTCCTTTTGTTGCTGCACTATCTTTTTGAGTGAAAATAAACTCTACCTTTGTTTTTGGACTAAAGAATTGGGACTTTTGTGTCTATGCCACCCCACCTAGCAACCCCAGACTCTGACAATAGCTATGTGAAGGCTTACTCTTTGCATATTTAAATTTTGCACCTTTTTGGGATACATATAATGTTTTGAGTACTGTATATACTCGAGTATAAGCTGACCCGAATATAAGCCGAAGCCCCTAATTTTATCTAAAAAAAACTGGGAAAACCTATTGGCTCGAGTATAATCCTAGGGGGGTGAAATGCAGCAGCTACTGGAAAATTTCAAAAATTAAAATGGCCGGAGTTTTTGGGTGCAGTAGATGCTGGGGAGGGGGTGTTTTGGTTGTCTGTCTGCCCCTTCCCTGAGCTTGAGGACTGGGTCCCCCCCCAACTTGGAATTCAGCCTGGCTGAATATAGGTATCACTGACGGGTAGTTACTCACATAAAGACTAAATCACTGTAGGAGTAAATAAAATATAACTTTTAATAATCTTTCTTAAAAATGGCCTCAATTTATTTAATGTTTTTTAAATGTTTTTTTTTTTTAAAAAAACTGTACTATGACCTCATTGATAAAGGGTAACCAATAATTATTAAGTCAATCCCTGTCTGGTACAGCCATTAACAGTTTCATTCCCTGATAGTGTGCCAGGAGCTAATCTGGTATGCCCCAGTACACCTCTATATCCCTGGAACTCTAGATGAAATCAGGTGCGAGGAAATCTAGATACAAATCCCTAGTGGTTCCACATAGGCTGTGAGTAAGGCCAGAGGGAGGTCCTGGAGGCGAAAGCTCTGTGAGCAGTCTCTGTTACTGACAAATTAACCCCCGTATATGATAATGACAACAGGAGCTATATTGAAACGGAGGATATTCAATACAGTACAGTCTCACGTTCTCACAAGCCGTATTCCACTCAACTACACCTCACACAATGCCCTACTGATCTCAAGTATGCTCCAATTGCCTATGTTAACATTGTTGCCACTTAGGTTATAGTTACATTAGCCCTATTAGTCTCTATTCATGGGCTACGTATCCTAACTGGATAAATACAATATATGGTCCCTGATGTATCCACCACCTATTGTATAAGTTTTCCCTCACACTTCCCTTGTAGTCAGGCTGAATTCCAAGTGGTGTCAAAAAAAAAAAAAAAAAAACAGTCTCAGGGAAGGGGCAGCTAGACAACTTTTTTTTCCCGCTACGGCGCTTACCGTACAGGAAAAATATTTTTATAGATTTTTAGAGTGGATGTCTTTGAACACAGGGATACCTAACAGGTATCTGTTTCACAATGTTAACAGTATTAGTTATTAATTATATGTGTTCTAGGGAAAAGGAGTGATTTGAATTTAATACTTTTTTTTATTTTAACTTTTTTTTTTTTTTTTTTTTTGCGTTTATTAGATCCCCTAGGGGTTTTGAACCCCAGAAGGTCTGATCACTAATGCAATGCATTGCAATGCTAATGCATTGCAATACATTGCAAAAATCGTAATTTCTTTTGCAGGCTGCATAGAGCAGCCTACAAAAGAAAAGCACTGCAGACAGGCCGGGGAGTTTTTACAGAAGCGCTGAGGGGAATCCCCGGAAGGAGCGCTGAGGGGCGGACCTGAATGAGAACCTTGGCCTGCCGGACCCGAAGGGGAACTGCGGCCAGACGCCGGCAGGAGCTCCGAGGGAAATCCCAGCAGGAGCGCTGAGTGGGTTCCCCGGCTGCCAGGGATTCCCCTCAGCGCTTATGCCGGCGGCCGACCGTAGTTCCTCTTCAGGTCCGGCAGCCGAGGTCTTCCTTCAGGTCCGGCTTCAGTGCTCCTGCCGGCGGCAGGGGATCTCCCTCAGCGCTTCAGGGCCGCCCTCGAGAGAGCGGTCGCGCCCGCTCCCTCCTCTCTCCAGGGGCATGGCGGTGCTTGCCGTTTCTCACCATTATAGCTACAGACCCGGCATACAGACAGCGGGGTGGGTGCTGGGCCTGCAGCATCGCTATACTCCTGCCACCGTCTCATGTTATATGATTAGGATCTTCTAACTTCTGCTGTTTATGTCACAAAATCCAACTAAAAAATGTGTTATGTTTGCATTCCAAGCCCTGAAATTTTCAGCAAAAATGTCAGCAACATTGTACAGATAAAAAAATTCAAGAAATCTGCAGTGAGTGAATGGGATTTAAAACCTCCGTTTACATTTATTACATTTAATTTTTCACTTGGTTTTGGTGTAGCAATTCCTTTCTGACATGTTTGTTTTAGTATGTAACTGCATATAACCTCTTTTCTTAGAACTCTGCATTGCACTCTACCTCTGAAGTTTCTTTCTAAAAATGTATTCATCCCTACACACCCTACTACTCTGCATGATTATCATATTAAATGTGACCTGATAGTCCATCACCTATCTAGATTGTTAGGTATCTATTCCTCCCCCCTCTCACATTACAGCGCTAAAGGCGCTGCTCTGAAGAAGGGTGTTCCTGACTGATTCAGTAACGCCCTTCTGACTGTGAAGAGCTATGGTACCGCCACGATAGCTCTTCACCCGGGGCACGGATCATGAAAGCAGACAGTGCGCTGAATTCAGCTTTCCAGCGGTATATAAAACCACCTGTGCCCCAAACCATGAAAGGTCCTCTTTAAACTCTATGATTTTAGGTATCAAAACAAACATTAAAAAAAACCATCTGGACCTTAGATCTTAAAATTAGGTAAATACAACCCAAGTATTATTTTATTATTAAAAAGAAACAAACAAATCCGTGCCCCGGGTGAAGAGCTGTCGGTGCCGATACCGTAGCTCTTCACAGTCAGAAGGGCGTTCCTGAGTCAGTCAGAAACACCCTTCTTCAGACCAGCACCTATAGCACTGTACAGTGTGAGCGGGGAGGAACGCCCCCTCCCTCTGCTCACAGTGCTTGTCCATAGACGAGTATTATCAGGAGGGGAGGGAGGCGTTCTTCCCCGCTCACACATTTCAGTGTTATAGGCGCTGTTGTGAAGAAGGACGTTCCTGACTGACTGTCAGAAACGCCCTTCTGACTGTAAAGAGCTACGGTACCGGCACCGACAGCTCTTCACCCGGGGCACAGATCGGAAAAGCCAACAGTGCGCTGAATTCAGCGCACTATTGGCTTTCTAGTGGTATATAAAACCGCCTGTGACCCAAACCATGAAAGTTTCTCTTTAAGTTATAATTTATTTTTCTCACAACTGTATAAGCTAGGTGTATTTCTTGATAAGTAGAAAATGCATCTTTAGGCTATTGCCCCACGTTGGGGAAATGCAGCTTTGTATGTTGCAGATTTTGTTGCGTTTTTTTGAGCCGAAGTCAAGAATGGCTACAAAAGGAATGGCAAATACATAGGAGGTTCTTATTCTTCATTCTTTAGTTCAAACAGCTGCAACAAAATCTGCAGCAAAAAAGCTGCGTTTCTGTAATGTGGGGCCCCTGTGCAAAATTTATGGGTTATGGCATATTTGAATTCAGTATGCAGATCTATGTATAAACCACAAATTTATGTTTCTGTAATAAAAACTATGTTTATCAGTGTTCTCCCGCTTTGCGACGATGAGATGCTGAGATATAGATGTGCACACAGTTTGTCCTGTTTTATATAATGTTATGCTGTTACATGTAACCAAAATGTTAATCAGTTCTGTTTTGTCTCGTTAAGGTTTTCCTTAGAACGACCAGCATTGAACACAATCATTTTCCCTTTACTTCATGAGAATTTGGCTGAGGTGATCAGAGATGTTCCCTTGATGCATTTGGATGAAATAACTTTATTTAAAAGTAGAGTAGCAGAGGAACCTCCAAACTTATGGCACTAAATTTTACCCAGGTTGCTGAAAGAATTGGCATGACCAAATGTCAACGGCTACCTTTCTTTGCATTGTATTGTACATAATAAAAAAAATGTTTCATATGATCACTGTATTACAATTACTGAAGTATTCAGTGTTTTTGTTTCTTTTTTGTTCCCCCCCCCTCCCCCAAGTGAAGATTCTAATTTGTGAATTAGAAGATACATGACCGTGCAGTGAATTTGCAGATTGTTATTTGTAATTATTGGGATACCTGCAAAAGGAACAGAAATTTTTTTCTTTCTTGAATTTCGGTAGTACATCAATAGACAAAAATACACCAAAACATATCAGCCTTTGTTACAGGACATACTAATAAAGTCTATGCTTGGCCCATGAAGCGGTTTCTCAACTTTTATAGAAGTGAACAGAAAATAATGAAAAAATGGAAGAATAGCAAAAAAACAGAAATGAGTATTGCGTTATTGTCAACCAAGAGGCCCATTTCCAGCCTAGATCTATGATTTGGTGAGCTCTATTTTTACATGGGTCGGTGTCATAAGAATAATATAGGTTAATTATAACTATCAGATTCAATAAAAAAAAACCTACTTGGAAGTGTATATCTGAAATATGATCAGCCACATCAAAAATTATAATTCCAAATGATAATCAAAAATTAGGCATAACTTTTAAAGCATTTAGTTACGGAACATGTACTAGAAAGATTAAAAACACAAATACAAAATCCCTGGAAATCCCCGAGACCACCACATATTATGGCCAACCAAGGAAAAATAACCAATAATATTGACAGTGGGCACGGTGACCTATCAGAAAATAAAGCCCATGACTTATGGTGCTACAGCTGTAAATTAGAGGTCATAATTCATGATGTCATATGGAACACCCACTGGGGGTCAAAATGATGGGAGGAGAGAAGGTGAACTATCCCTAAATAACCCTATTGGATGTAGATTAGTGCACCCTACAATCTCAACTTAGTCACTGCTCTAATTAGCATGTGACCCTGACTGGACCCGCCTCTGCTGTAAATGGCCCTAATTGACCCTCCCTGCAATCCAGACTATGAAAGTGCAATATTATCAAAGTTTATAACCGACGGCAAGCTAATATTTTTTAGAACAGACTCTAGCAATTAAGTCAAATCTATCATGCCAAAAACCCTGAATATTTGAACAAGTCCACTACATATGGAGCATATCACTATCTAGGTGGTAATATGCTCCATATGAGTGTGCGTTAGATAAGATCTTGCTGACGTTAGATAACGTAATAATTGTTTGTGTTAAGGGGTTAAAATCTCCTCTTAATGAGTAGTTTTCTAACCAGATGTCTGACATATTTCATAAAATTGCAAATTTTGCTGAAGAAGAATTCTGCAGATTTACAAATCTCCACTGCAGTTTTATCTCCATGCAGAAAATCTCCACAAATTGTCGGTGATATTTGTTAACCTCAAAATCTACATGGATGATATAATAATCTGCTGCGGCTGCCTCAGTGCAAATCTGCTTTCTATGCAAGTCACATTACAGCAATACTGTAGGCTAAAGCCCCACTTCGCGGAAATGCTGCAAAGTCGATGGGATTCTGGCTAATCCCATCCACACATTGCAAAAAAAGTCAGCTGCAGAAAAGTCAATCACGTCAGTTATACCCGTGGAAACGCTGATGTTTTCCATATAGGTATAATAAAAGAATAAATTTTGCAGCGGGAAAACTATGAAAACACAATGGAAAATGCTGCAGAAAAAAAGTGTTGCGGTTGCCTTAGCCTTAGGCTTGGTTCACATCCGGGGACCCTCCCCCTTTCCCGAAGGGACTACCGAATGCATTGGCAAAAGCCGTGTGCAGTGAAAGCACACGGACCTCATAGACTATAATGGGGTCCATGTGCTTTCTGTGCGGTGTCTGCACAAGTCATGCGGACAGGAAAGTAGATCGTGAAGTACTTTTCTGTCCACATGTTTCGTGTGGAAAGCACACGGACCCCATTATAGTCTATGGAGTCCGTGTGCTTTCACTGCACACCGCTTGCCAATGCGTTCAGCAGTCCATTTGTAGGGAGCCCCATGCAGACTCCCCAAACGGATTACTGACACAGATGTGAACCAAGCCTAAGATTATCCTTGGCTCTAAAATAACAAGGAAAATAGGTCTTAGGTTTGTTACCTTTTTGTTGACTAGTGTGTGCTAGATGGTCTACCTGTGAGTGGTCTGATTATATCATAGTCTCACATACTGTAAATGGCGGTGGTGGCAGATATATGTGTGAATGTGCAGATATTAGGGTCACTTCATGCCATTGTAGCACAGTGTGATAGGTGAGTTTAGAAGTAGAGTTTCCCTCAAAGATCACGTCCAGGGTCATATGTGTTTTTGTGTCGAGTTGGAGTTTAGATCTGTGACACCTATGACAGGGACTTTTTTAAATGCCTTACATTTAGAGATGAGCGAGTACTATTCGGATCAGCCAATCCGAACGGCACGCTCGCATAGAAATGAATGGACGTAGCCGGCACGCGGGGGGTTAAGCGGCCGGCCGCCGTCAAAGCGAAGTACCAGGTGCATCCATTCATTTCTATGGAGCATGCTGTTTGGATCGGCTGATCCGAACAGTACTCGCTCATCTCTACTTACATTCCATAAAACTGATGTATAAATCTGCTCCAATGTGCTTTTGTAATTTTCTTTTACATATCTTCATTTTAACTTGAACAAGTATTAAGTCTCAATGCACTAAGGGTACAGTGCAGGTAAAACTGCAGGCATGTGTGCATGATTATACTTGCCAACTAGAAGACTGCACATGTTGAAGGTTTCACCTTCGACGAGACTCATCAGAGTATGGCTGGATTCTCATCTGTGTTTGGGTTTCCGTTCGGGTGGTCTGAACACAAACCTAATCCACTTAAAAACTGGTTAGACTATAAAGGAGTCTGCCTGGTTTTCACCTGAAATTGGTGAAAATGCGTAGAGAAAAGCGCTGTTTGCAGTGCTTTTCTCTGCACATTTTTCAAGCAGAGAGGGGAACAGAATCCCCGTACGGAGAGCCAACTCTGGTGTGAACTCAGCCTAATAAGGAGATACGTGCAATACCCTCTGTACAAGAACATACTGACTGAGCAGGAGTCCGAGACTTCAGAATAAACATAACCTACATCTGAGATACACAATTAGTGCCCAGATTCTGACCATTTGTAGTAAACTGCAGACTGGAGTTATCAAGATGAATGAAATTTCTAGCTGTATATACCTGATATATGCTGTCTGCTGAGCCTGTCACATGTAAGATGCATATATCAATGGCAAATATCAGAACACCCACTCTACCACACAAGTATTTGTGATCTTAAAGGAGTATTCCACGCCCTTATCTACACAAGTCACCACCTGCCAATTATGGTAGATAGGACACCAATATACTCAGGCCACTCACTCCTGCACCCTGACAGCACACAGTGAACCTCTAGCACACTGGCCTACAAAAAGCCAGGACAATCTTACATTTTAAGATTTAATACACACAAACAGTACAGTGCTTACAGAACAAAGATGTAATAAAAAGACAAATACAAGCAAACAGTATACAAAATACAAAGGGACTCAAAGAAAGAACAGATGTCTTACAAGTCTGGCCATGGACCTGCAGACAGACTTACAGGCTTGGCTACATCTGCAGGTATCAGACTAAGGGGCTCCTGATGATCCAACTTTTACACGGAACACTATCCCAGCTCTCTTTTGGGAACCACTGCTGGATGATTAAATGGGTCAAGTCAACAGGAATATGACCTTTTTTGGGAATATGCCATAATTCTGGGTGGATAACTCATATGATAGGAATGATATGCCCTGCAGAAAATTCCAAATGCTTTTTTCAAGTTCAGGCATAGCAAGAATGAAGATAAAATTATAACCCCATCAACATATACCGGTATGTAATTTGGTGTGGTTATAAACATTAATGTCCCACACCTCTGACATCACTGACCGACAGAAATTCCCCGAATATACTCCTGTATGCAGACAGTTATACAATATTACATTGCATTCATACTTTGAAGTCATGTATTTCTCCTATGTTCAGTATCAGAGTTTTGGCCTGGCGTGCTTCCAGCAGCTGCGGTGTCTGGTCTAAAACACCCAAAGACATTATTTTGTCTTTGCATTGACCTGTAAATGATTTGACTGTTTATAATGTAGTTAAGATCCTGAACCTAATTGACTATCCGAATCCTGAGATGTAGATTGTGAATTGAGTTGACATCGAAAGGAGAAACTCTCAGAGTTATCCAGACATACAACAACCCTGAAAAACATGAAAAAAAAAAAGCCAAAAATAATATTTCAAACAAAACGCCAAAAATGAGCCGGACAAAATTACTGGTTCCCCATTTGGAAAAAATAATTGAAATTAATCGCTTCCTATAACCATCAGCTTCTTACACCTCTCAACTGGAATTTTGGAGCACTCTTCTTATGCAAACTGCTCCAGGTGTCATATTTGAAGGGTGCTTTCTCCCAACAGTAATCTTACGTCTTAAGATCCCTCCACAGGTGTTCAATGGGAATTAAGTCTGGACCTCATTATTGGCCACTTTAGAACCCTCCAGCGCTTTATTTCCAATAATTAATGGTGTTTTTTGTTTGTTTGTTTTTTTCAAATAATTTTTATTAAGTTTTCAAAAATGTTTTTGCAAAAAAAAAAAAAAAAAGAAGAAGAAGGGAATAAGTAAGAGAGGCATCTCCAGCAAATTGTGGGAACACTAGGGTTGAGGGTGTGCAGCAGAACCGGGGTATGGTACCAATATATCAGTAGTTTATACTGGGTTTCACGGAATGTTATGCGTATTGACGATTTGGCCACACGAGACCATATGATCTGCCACTGAGCTGAGAAGATCTGCCTGCCCAGGGCGCTGACCATTTGACCATATATTTGAGGACTAGAAGGGCCCATTACTCTGGAGAAGAGAGTATGTGATATATGTCCAAAAACAGGCCCTTTGTCAAGGTACCAACTCAGCATATCATCCCAAAAATAGTTGGGACGGAGACCCTCAGGGCCCCAAACAGAGTGGTCATGAAATGGGCTATCTGCCGATAATGAAGCCAGTAGGTGGCAAGTACAAAGTAGAGGTGAAATATTCAAAGGGCCTGAGCTCCAAAATCAACTGGTCAATGAAATCAGCGAAATTAGGCCCCTGCCCCCCTAGCAGGAGAGGGTTAAAGAGATAGAAAACCATTTAGGAGTGTCAGGAAAGCGAGTGGGGAAAAGATGATAACGTAAGCCAGATGGCTATAGTAAAATAAATGGGTCGTAAGAGGGTTTGAGGTCCAGGATGGAATACATTGTAAATATGGCGCCCAATAATAGTGACCCCCAGCCGCCTTACCAGCCAGCATAACAGAGCGTGGGATACGATGGTGCTTCCCATTCCAAATAAATTGGAAGAGGGCTTTTTGAAGACAGCAAAGTTCAGATCAGGGGAGGGCTACAAGGTAAAGTTTCCAAATAGTAGAGAAGCATCATCTTAAAGAGGACCTTTCACCACTTTTGGGCACATGCAGTGTCATATACTGCCAGAAAGCCGACAGTGCGCTGTCGGCTTTCCCGATCTGTGCCCGGTGTGAAGAGCTTACGGTGCCGGTACCGTAGTGCTCTATGGTCAGAAGGGCGTTTCTGACCATTAGCCAGAGACGTCCTTCTGCCTCGCGGCGCCTATCGCGCTGTGCTGTGGAGCCGGGAGGAACTCCCCCCTCCCTCTCCTGATAATACTCGTCTATGGACGAGCGCTGTGAACTCAGCGCACTGTCGGCTTTCTGGCAGTATATGACACTGCATGTGCCCAAAAGTGGTGAAAGGTCCTCTTTAACTGCCGTGATACAGCCTATTAAAGGAAATATGCAAGGGATGTCACTTGTCCAATAGAGAATGGAGGGCAAAGAAAAAAACGGGGATAATTAGCGGAGTACAAGGTGGCATAGGACGAGGATAGCTGAATACCTAAATAGCGGAGGGAGCGGTCTCTCCACTGGAAGTCATAATTATGGTGAAGTAGCTGGAGGGCAGGGTCTGGGATATTCAGGGGAAGAGCCTCTTTTTTGTGAGATTAACCTTGTACCCAGAGAAGTGGTCATAATCCCACAATGTTGACATGAGATTTGCGAGGGAGGTATGGGGATTGGAAAGGATTAACAAGACATCATCAGCAAACAAGCTAATTTTTAAATCACACTCACGAAAACCCGTTATATCAGGATTAGAACATCCCTTAAATGCTAGGAGCTTGATACATAGGGCAAAAATAAGATGAGAAAGGGGGTCTAGGTTCCTTTGTGAAATATGTTTGGGGTCATTGTCCTGCTACTTATATTGACTCCTCATTTTTCAAAATTTGACCTACTTGGGGGTGTGTCCTAGCATGGGAGCCAAGTAGCTTCTCCATACCCTGGTCCAAGCCACCCTTAATGTGGGGAGAAACCCACACCCATGGGCAAAGTGAGAGCCCGGAAGACTCAAGGGGGGGCCCCCTGATGACACAGGCACCTGATGTTACCATCATGCTGCTTTTCACAGTCTCTACAGCGCAAAATGCCGGGACCAGCATTATCGACTATAGGCAGCAGCAGACTTCATATCTCGCTCCAGCATCTTCTGTGTAACTCATACCGCGATATTGCTAGACTGGTAGTAGTACTTTTGATCAGAGATAACTCTGATCATGGGCATTTAACTGCTTACATGCTGTGTACTTCCATAGGAAACCAAACTTCCATAGGAAAGTTCCATATCTTAGGGGTTTTCACATGTCCAGCATGTCTGTGGCATACCTCCCAACTTTTGAAGAACCGAAAGAGGGACAAAATGTTTGGCATGCGTAGCGGCAAATTTAGCCCTGCCCACTTTTGTGTTGACTCCGCCCATTCTCATTCATTTTTCATGTGCCCGCACACAGTATAATCCTCCTACAGTCACCCGTAAATTATATGTGCCCCCTCTATCTCTCCCCCAGTTTCATATACACCCTTCATCTGCCCCCAGTTTCATGTGCGATCCATCTCTGATTTACAAACAGAGGAGCCAGAGTGGATAGAGGAACCAGATTGAAAATTGGTCACTCATACTGCTATCTGCCCTTCTCCAAGCTGCTTAGCTCTCAGTAGTTTAGAGTGTACAAGGTGGTAGTGCCACCAAGGGTTAACTACCCCTGTGAGTGAATAGACTTTGCTATGAGTGGTATGTCACTTCTCAAAAGTGACATACCTCCATCTCTGTCCCCAGGTCCATGTCCCCCCATCTCTGCCCCCAGATTCATGTCCCCCCATCTCTGCCCCCAGATTCATGTCCCCCCATCTCTGCCCCCAGATTCATGTCATAAGACTCACTGTCTACGTCGTTCCCCTTCCTCCCAGGTTTCAGGAGCAAGTAGTAGGGAATTGCTTAACGATCAATTCCCTAAAATCTCCAATATACTTTCTTTATTGATTCCTACCAGATTTCTAGATCTCTGCTTGCTTTCATTAATTCTGCTTATTCTCAGTGGTTAAAAATCAGTCCATGGACATGTGAAGAACACACAGATGCACCATGAGGAATTGATACAGAAAGTATATTGAAAAATTTTACAACTTTTTATTATACAAACAAAAACATTGGTCTCTAAATAGTGGTCCAAAACTGGCCAACCCCTTTAATCTCATTCACCCATGTATGTGATTAGGTCCAAGGGGCTTTATGGAGAGGGCACAGGAGGATACCTGATTCCTGACAGACAGCTCCCCTTCAATAACTATGCCCAAGTTTTGCACAGTCTTAGCTTTGAAGAGTTTTTTTTCCTAAGGTTAGAGGTGGTGAATGTAAAAGTTGCCATTTTGCCATTTAGTGCTGGCCTCCATCCATGAGAACTTCAGTTTTGTCCTGGGTCAGATGCAGCCAGGTGACACTTCTCCATTCTTGAAGCTCAGCTAGGTTTGAATTTAGGAAAAAGACTCTCTGCTGCCATCTGCTGACCACCCGCCGCTGCCTTCTGGTTTCTTAGATCTGCACTGCTACCCGAAACATCTGTTGGTGAGAGTCAGGACCTCGAATCCGGGACTATTCCACTGAATCTGGAAAGTTTGGGAAGTATGATAGTATACAAGATTCATAACACAGAAAAAGACCACAGTTACCCAATACCAGATGATACATGGCTGTGCAGGATGCAACAAGGGCCCCTGATATGTTTGAAAAAGCACAGGTGCAAAATGCTAATCTGGCATTGGGTATGCATGGCTTTTTTTTTTTTTTTTTTTTTGGCAATTGCTTTTTTGAATTTTTCTGGTTAAGGACAATGCATTTGGAATCTTGACGTTGGGTTGTGAGTATCGTATTTTGTCCAAAATATTTACTAATGCCTCATGGTTATCTAATATTTTTTTGGCAGGATGTGGCCAGGCTCTTTTGTTTTTGCCGGGTGCTGTTACTGTTGAGGTGCACTTATTAAGGTGCAGGGCAGCACATCTGACCTAATAGTGTTGGGCGTGACCAATAAGTTGTTCTTTGGAACAAACTGTTTACATAGTCCATTACAATAGAATGTGTTCTAGGGACATAGGACATCATACATTTTAGTGCAGTAATTTATGATGTTTGAGGGACTAGAGCCTTAAACCTGGTACTAATGGCCCTATACCCTGCGGTCAGCCAACACTCCAGTCCTATGAGTAAAGTTGGCACAGATACTGTGTGGCACTAGAGTTTGAGTGACTGCTAGGATCAGAATATGAAGTTAGATAATCATTGCTCATTCTACAGTGAGGAAATATGTCTGAAAAAGTCTGGTGCATACAGTAATGTGTAAGAAAATATTGCATATTATGTAGTAAAAACACGATGAGGTGCCCAGGACTCTTGGAGCAATTTATTTCTGTCACTGCTTACAGACATGTCACTGGTACTCAGATAAGTTGTTGAGCAAACTTCATGGGACAGTCAAAAGGAGGAAGTAGAAAAAACACTTAAGAAGAGTGAAGAGGACTTTAGTTGATCCCACAATGTGTATCTAAATAACTTGGTGCTTCCTTCACTGCCTTAGAGTCCCAACATACAAAGGTCTTCCTTATTAGCTAAGGAAAAGAAATGTTATTGTTTTCTTTTGATAGTTAAAATACTTGTCCTTTTAAACCCACGTAACACAGCTGCATGGATTACCACAAGAAAGTGTTCAGCAAGGCTGCTTTGAACAACAGTCATTGATTTATAGGGAGCTATTTTCCAATAAGTGGCGCTAGAGGCACAAATTAGATTTTTTCCCAACCACGAAAAGTTATTTGAATAACTTTTTCCATTCAATATTAAACAAATTGGTTTCCACGTGATAGCTTAGAGTCGAGCATCTCAAATTCCTTGTTAGGATAAGTGTGAGTGGAATTGGGTTGTGCAGTATTGTTGAATATTATTTAGGATTAGAGATGAGCGAACACTGTTCGGATCAGCCGATCCGAACAGCACACTCCCATAAAAATGAATGGAAGCACCTGGCACGCAGACTTTGCTGGCGGCCAGCCGCTTAACCCCCTGCGTACCGGCCACTTCCATTCATTTCTAAGGGAGCGTGCTGTTCGGAACGGCTGTTCCGAACAGTGTTCGCTCATCTCTTTTTAGGATCAATAAGGAATCCTTGAGCATGGAAAAAATAGGGCAAAGTATATTAGATTCATAACATCTAATGTTGCAACTGTATTTTCATTATTTTTTTAACATATTTTATTAAGACAGTTAGGCTATTTTAATGGGAAAACTGCTTGTTAAGATTCTCCTTACCAGCGCTCTAACTTAGCATTGTTAAAGAAAAGTCTTACATTCATTGGAGTATGGCTACATTTACTGTACATGCAGAGGCAGTGGCGTAAGAATCAAGGTTGCAAAGGGTGCAATTGCAACTAGGCCCCAAGGGTTATGGGTTACAGGGCCCGTGGCCAGCTGGAGATGAAGATCATGGTAGCAGGTGGGGAAAACCGGTTTCCCTGACCACTATACATATTGTCAACTGTCCCGGATCCAGTGGGACAGTCCTGATTGTACAGTCATGGCCAAAAGTTTTGAGAATTATACAAATATTCATTTTTACAAAGTCTACTGCTTCAGTTGTTCTAATGGCAATTTGCATATACTCCAGAATGTTATAAAGAGTGACCAGCTTAACAGCAATTACTTGCAAAGTCAATATTTGCCTAGAAAATGAACTTTATCCCCCAAAACACATTTTAACATCATTGCAGCCCTGCCTTAAAAGGACCAGCTAACATCGTTTCAGTGATTGCTCCATTAACACAGGTGTGGGTGTTGATGAGGACAGGGCTGGAGATCAATCTGTCATGATTAAGCAAGACTGACACCACTGGACACTTTAAATGGAGGCTGGTGCTTGGCATCATTGTTTCTCTTCTGTTAACCATGGTTATCTCTAAATAAACACGTGCAGTCATCATTGCACTGCATAAAAATGGCCTAACAGGGAAGAGTATCGCAGCTAGAAAGATTGCACCTCAGTCAACAATCTATCGCATCATCAAGAACTTCAAGGAGAGAGGTTCCATTGTTGGCAAAAAGGCTCCAGGGCGCCCAAGAAAGACCAGCAAGCGCCAGGACCGTCTCTTAAAAGTGTTTCAGCTGCGGGATCGGGCTACCAGTAGTGCAGAGCTTGCTCAGGAATGGCAGCAGGCAGGTGTGAGTGCATCTGCACGCACTGTGAGGAGGAGACTCTTGGAGCAAGGCCTGGTCTGAAGGAGGGCAGCAAAGAAGCCACTTCTCTCCAGAAAAAACATCAGGGACAGACTGATATTCTGCAAAAGGTACAGGGAGTGGACTGCTGAGGACTGGGGTAAAGTCATTTTCTCTGATGAATCCCCTTTTCAATTGTTTGGGACATCTGGAAAACAGCTTATTCGGAGAAGACGAGGTGAGCGCTACCACCAGTCTTGTCTCATGCCAACTGTAAAGCATCCTGAAACCATTCATGTGTGGGGTTGCTTCTCAGCCAAGGGAATTGGCACTCTCACAGTCTTGCCTAAAAACACAGCCATGAATAAAGAATGGTACCAGAATGTCCTCCAAGATCAACTTCTCCCAACTGTCCAAGAGCAGTTTGGCGATCAACAATGCCTTTTCCAGCATGATGGAGCACCTTGCCATAAAGCAAAGGTGATAACTAAATGGCTCAGGGAACAAAACATAGATTTTGGGTCCATGGCCTGGAAACTCCCCAGATCTTAATCTCATTGAGAACTTGTGGTCAATCATCAAGAGACGGGTGGACAAGCAAAAACCTACAAATTCTGACAAAATGCAAGCATTGATTGTGCAAGAATGGATTGCTATCAGTCAGGATTTGGTCCAGAAGTTGATTGAGAGCATGCCAGGGAGAATTGCAGAGGTCCTGAAGAAGAAGGGTCAACACTGCAAATATTGACTTGCTGCATCAACTCATTCTAACTGTCAATATAAGCTTTTGTTACTCATAATATGATTTCAATTATATTTCTGTATGTGATAAAAACATCTGACAAACACACATAAAAACCAGAGGGCAGCATATCATGTGAAAATATAATATTTGTGTCATTCCCAAAACTTTTGGCCATGACTGTAAACTGCTGTCCTGGATAGCTTACAGTTTGTCCCGCTATGCCCCTGAAGTCCGGCTATGCCCCTGAAGTGTTTTGCTGTTAACAAACTTTGTTAAGGTAGGGTAAAGGTAGATGCTAATCCTAGTGGGCTAAAGGACATTTGATGACGTCATGATACTACAGGACAGTGTAGTGTTACACAGAAAGTGGAAGCTGGGAACGGAGACTGATGAAAGGTAAGGAGGAGAGAAGAAACACCATGTGTGAGCAAGAGGGTGGAACTCGGAGCAGATGTAGGGGACAGTTAAACTGAAGGCAGATGAAGGGGCAATTAAACTGGGGGAAGTTGAAAGGGGACATTAAGCTGGTGGCAGATAAATGGGGACATTAAACTGGTGGTAGATGGAGGGGGCAATTAAACTGGGGCAGATGAAGGGGGCATATTAAGCTGATGACAGATGAAGGAGGAAAATTAAAATTGATGGCAGATGAAGGGGACATTAAGATGGGGCAGATGAAGGAGGACATTAATATGGTGGCAGATGAAGGGGGACATTAAACTGGGGGCAGATGAAGTGGGCATTAAGTTGGTAACAGATGAAGGGGACATTAAATTGGTGGCAGAGGAAGGGGGACATTAAAATGGGGACAGATTGAGAAGTAGACTAGACATTAAACTGGAGGGCAAATGGAGGGTGACATTAAACTTATCACCAGTTTAAACTGGGGCACGAGGAGAGGTACTTAATACTGTGTGGTAATTGAAGGGTAACATGATAATGTGGGGACATATAATGTTAAGGTGACTGTAAGAGCATTATACTGTGTTGAGGCAAATGGATGAATAGATGGAAGAATGGGCGGAGTCTCTGTAGAAGTGGGTGGAGCTATATTTACTGCAGCGTCCATGGCGCTCTGTACAGTTTCTCCCTTTTTCTGTCCTTTGAAAGTTGTGAGGTAAGGGAAAGCTACCTGACATGTCACCATGCCCCTTTCCAATAGATACCTTTCCATGGAAGACAGCTAAAAATAAGAAATACTTCTACACACCTCGCCTGGGCTTCTGACAGTCGTCTACATCATCTCCAGGACTCTTCTGGCCTGTGACTGAGGCCATGCTTCAGCGCGTCTGTTAGGGAATTGCTAGGGCAGCAATTCCCCAGTAGCTGTTGAACCCTGGGACGGGACACAAGAGACAGTGAGCCCTAAGTTGAAGCCCCCAACTGTCCCTTTCTATTGCCAGGCCCTATCCTACGTAATAGGCGGCAACCACGAAGTACCTTCCTTTATATGTGATGCACAAAACGCAGACAAGACGGACAACAACAAAGGGAGGTCAGCTAGCCAAGGGTCGGTAACAGTCGAGCGATGCAGTGCCAAATCGGAGTCCAAAGAATAGTCAGTAGGGAAAGCCAGAGGTCAAGGATTAGAATGCAAGCAAAATTAGTGACAGCAAGCAGCAAGTATGCACAAGGCAATAGCAAGCATTGGTGTGAATGAGAGCCAAGGCTAAATAGGGAGGAAGAACCTGCCCCTGGACCTGACAGGAAGGCAGGTTGTCAATCACAGGCAAGACAAAATTTAACCACTTAATGGACAGAGGCAACAAGGGCAAAAGACGGGTGTGGTGCAAATACAATCACAGAACTAGAGATGTGTTCACACAGTGCGACCAAAAACTTTAAGCCAAGAACCAAACTGCACCTGACTCCTGCATCGCCGCATGCGAGCAGAGGGTGGTGCAGTGACCCGAACAGGCAGAGATGTTACAACGTCCCCACGTGAAAGGCACAATCACAGTACCTATCCTCAGTATAGGTGTTGGGTTTCATGGGGTTCACCTGAAGCGGCTCTAGGAGACCACTGTGGAGCATATTATACTGTGTGGGGCCCCTTCACTATTCACATCACACGCCATCTGTTTTTTAGCAGCTGTGCACTATTATATGTTGTAATAACATTGCATAGTGATTATGGAACAGATATTGCAGAATGTAAATAGCGAAATATCACATCGCTCGTAAGAGCACCACAGTATCTTCAAAGAGTTGATCATTAGGGGTTCAGGGTGCTGAACCCCCACTGATCTCGTAGACTGTTAGGACCTTGCAGACTAGCTGTTTCCCACAGCATTCATCTCCTTGTATGGTTTAAATGCCAGGCCCTGTGCTGCTCATTCACTCACCGCATTCTTGATAATTGCACTTGCGGGTACTAAAGCGATTTCCCTTTGAAGAAACAGATACCACTGCAGCACTCATAACCATCACTATCAAGAATATGCTGTAGGGAGGGGGGTAGGGGGGGTAGGGGGCCCTGGACAAAAGTTTGCACCGGTGCCCACAAGACTTTAGTTACGCCACTGCACATTTCACAATAATTCTAAACATTTATTCATTATTCCTGTGAGCTGTAATGTTAACTTCAATTCTTTTCTCATCAGTTCCTCAGGAATAATAACATAAGCAGGAAAAGCCTCTGCATGTACAGTAACTACAACCGCTCTCACTGCGGTAAATATGCTGGGTTAGATATATGATGTTATGCGGTGGTAGAAGATAAACATTAAACTTGAATTTATTATCTTATAATTCAAATTTATTTCTTTGTGTCAGAAGCATGAAACTTTCTTCGGTTAACAGAAGTGCAAGATTCCTGGATAACTCTGAAAAATGAGAGCAGTTATCACATGAATAATTTTCATTCTAAAATTCATAAAATGTTGGAAATAGCAGTTACAAGTAAGTTACAGCATTTCTACCAAAGCAAGTCTGTTGACTCAATTCACAGGAATTAAAAAAAATGGAGGTTAAACTTAAATCTCTCTCTTTCTAAGGAAGGCTGCCATTGGATATTGGAGGATAGATTTTGCTGGAATAATTTTTATCACTAGCATTTTGACCCCAAAGGTGTTTCATGACCATGAAAAATTACAGTTTTATATCACAAGTGTTTTAGTCCCAAAAATTTTTCAATTTCATAAGAGGTTAAAGGAGAAAATGCGCCCATAAGTTGTCATTTCTCCTGATCCAATTATGGATATAAACTGTCGTTTGAACACAGCAGGGAGCCATACGAAGAAGTGCATAGAGCTTTGAGAGGTTGAATTTTGCTGGCACAATGTTCCAGAAACCATCTTGCATTTGCAAAGCCCCTCAGGTACCAAGACAGTAGAAATCCTCTATAAATGACCACATTCTGGAAACTACACCCTTCAAAGAGCTTATCAATGGGTGTAGTGATCATTTCGACTCCATAGAAGTTTTCCAGAATTTGATAAGCATGGAAGTGTTTTCCCATTTATACCCTTTCAGTGCCCAACACTTTGTACCTAGCTTGTGTTATTACAGACATTCACCCCATACTATATTATGCATGTTCTCACAGTTACAGCCAAGTCCCAAGGGCGTACCAACAGGGGGTGCAAAGGTAGCAATTGCTACCAGGCTGTGGAGGCTGAAGCGGTCCAAAGGCCTCTTTACCTTATACTACATGGTAAGTGGGGGCCCTGTTACAGATTCTGCTCAGGAGCTTCAGGTTACACCTCTGCCAGGCCTTTGTTTTTCTCATAGCATTATGTCTCTCTGGATCCTGATCCTAATGGCCCACCCCATCTGTTTTAATAGATGACACAGTTGAGCTTGTGATCTACCTCAGGGCTCGTTCACATCTGCGCCCAGCACTCCGTACTTCAGGTTTCCGTTTCCTGCATAAAACAGAGCAGGAGACGGAATTCTGCAGGAGTCTTTCTCACCCATTCATTTGAATGGGTGAGAAAGATATCCAGCCTTGAGCGGCGGTGAGCGTTTTATGCTCTCCGCCGCGAAACAAGGTTTTATATTCCGGACACAGAGTCGGACATGCAGTACTCTGTGTCCGGATTAAAAAAACGGTTTCGCGGCGGAGAGCAAAAAACGCTCACCGCTGCTCATGGCCGGACCCGGTCTGTGGTTTCCGTCTTCTGGCATGCAGAAGACGGAAACCACAGAACGGACAGCTGAACGCAGGTGTGAACCTAGCGTCAGTAGTACCTCATATTTGCAAGCTATAGTAGTAAGGTCATGAATTGTGTTCAGTACAAGGATATTTCTTTCGTCCTTGTATCTGATGCGCTACATGGCTCTACTATCATCTCTTCTCGGTATTGCCTTGAACAGTGCTTTGGGAAGACTGAGCCAGTCATGCCTGACAGTGCCACACACTGCTGTACTTCTAAAAGGGATTTAAATGATGGCACACTAGTATATAAGTTGCCTAGGTAGACACAAAATCCATGGTCTAGCTGTGGATTCCCAGTCAGGAGGGGACATTCTGGGAGCTCTATATGGCTGTCTTTTCCCTTGTAAATTCTAAATCAATGGGTGTCGCCTGAGGAGCTATCGCTGGGCTTCTACAGTTTCAATCTATAACTTGTTCACTTACTGCACAATTAATGGCGGAATTACAGATTCACGTTAAAATGAACAAGGGATTCATCCACAGAAATAAATTTAGAAGGGGTAAATAGCTATATAAACTTGCAATTAAAATGTGATATTGCATGCCGGCCCTGGTTCATACCGACCAGGTCGGGTTTATTCCTAGCCGTGAAGCACGAGATAACATTTGTAAAACTATACTGGCGATTTCAGCAGCCCGCTCTACTGGCGTACCCATGTGTCTACTCTTGGTGGACCGGGTGCACTTGGGCTTTCTGCGGGAGACGTTCTGTCAGATCGGTGTGGGCCCCCTCTTCTTAAACAAAGTGCTTTCCTTCTATGGTGATGTGGAAAAGAGCTAACAGGGTTCTTTCAGATCCTTTTCTGGTACGGAACGGCACCCGCCAAAGCTGCCCCTTGTTGCCCATGCTTTATGCTCTCGTTATGGAGCATCTGGCGTTGGCGATTCGGCGCTACCCGGAGATTCACGGCCTTCAGTTGGGTAACCGTCTTGTGAAAGCGGACCTGTTGGGATACTGTTCTGCACTTGAGAGTTCTGTTTGCACTTGAAAAAGGGCCCATAGCGGCCCGAAACGCGTCATGCTATATCACAATAAATCTATTCTATTGGACTATCTGGTCTCTGCATCATTTCTCCACCGGCGAGCGCAGATCCAAGATGAACTTCTGGTTCTTGGTCCCTATTAATGGGGGAAGAGGAGGATGACGAAGTGGCAGATGATCTCATTGTCACACAAGAAGCTAGCAGCACCCCCTGGCCAAACTACCACCACTGAGGTGCCTAGTGTCACCAGTTACATGACAAATTTAGTGCAGTTTGCACACTTTGCAAGTCTAAAATGAGTAGGGGCTCTAAAAAGAGCAACCTTACCACTTTTTGCATGTGCTGTCATTTGGAAGGCAAGCCCTGGGCTAAATGCAGGACCATCGTTGTCCGGCGTTGCCGACAATGCCTCTTCCACTGTTAACAGTGCTGGTGCTGCAGTCCAGACCACCAACCTGGACACCTACACATCTGTCTCTGACACACTGGGGAGTTCACCCTCATCCGCCCTTTTTACCTGCACCATCATGCTCCTCTTCCCAGCCACTCCCCATCTCCCAGGCGTTTCATTGCAGGCAGAAGTACAGCGCAAGCCACCCACATGCCCAAGCCTTCAACGGGCTCATCTCAAAACTGCTGGCCCTGGAGATGTTGGCGTTCCTGCTAGTGGAGACTCAGGCCTTCCGTGACCTGATGGCAGCTGTGGCACCTCACTGTGATGCCCCTAGCCGTCACTACCTCTGTTGGTGTGCTGTCTCCGCCTTGCGCCAGCACGTGTCCCCTAACATTAGTCGGGTCCTTTGCTGTAAGGTCCACTTGACCAGCGAAGCATGGACAAGTTCCTGCGGTCAGGGACACTGCTTCTCTGTAATGACAGGCGGGGTGAATGTAGTTGAGGATGGGCCCAGGGTGCAAACTGGTGTGGCCTATCTCCTCTGCCACCCCAAAATTCCTGGCACTGGGGTGTGGAGACGTCAGCAGGTTGTGCTGAAGCTCATCAGCTTGGCCGACAGAAAACACACTTCTGCCGAGGTTAGGGATGCCATCCACGATGCAACCACAATGTGGTTTTCTCCGCTGCACATAGGCCAAGGCATATTTGCGATAATGGCCGGAACCTGGTAGCAGATCTAGAGCTTGCCAGACTTAAACACGGTCCACACATGGCCCACGTTTTTAATTTGTTGCTGCAAAGGTTCTTTGTGTCACAAACTGAATTCACTGGGTCTTGAACCCATGAAGTCCTGGCTATGTTCTGCGGCCTTAACCATTGCACTATTTGGAAACCTGTTTTGTTCTGTGCTTTACCTTGTCTGGTCTTTTCTGTTGGAGTAATTGGTTTATTAAGATCACCTGTTCTGTGGCCAATCACAGTTTAGCCCGTCCTATATAAACTCACAGCTCACTCCATCCTGTGTCTGATTATTCTGGCTGTCTGCTCCTTGTTGCCCTGAACCTCACCACTACCTTGCTGCTCTTGTGTACCGAACTTTGCTAACGCCTGACTACGATTGATCTGCTCCTCCTGTGTACCGAACCTTGCTAACGCCTGACTACGATTGATCTACTCCTCCTGTGTACCGAACCTTGCTAACGCCTGACTACGATTGATCTGCTCCTCCTGTGTACCGAACCTTGCTAACGCCTGACTATGATTGATCTGCTCCTCCTGTGTACCGAACCTTGCTAACGTCTGACCATGGTTTCTTCTACTTCTGAGGTACTTATCCTTCATTTATTACTATTTAAGTACTGTACCATTTGCCCCACCATTTGGACTCCAAATCTGATAACCAGAATCGTTACATAATAATCAGGCCCAACATGGAGGCCGGAGGGGCGGAGTCTGCTTTGTCACAGCATGCCTTCCAGATCTCGGAATTGCATAACCTTGTGTATGGCCTTCAAGGACAATTAAATGAAATGAAAAGTCAAGTCACTGAATTACAACAACAAGTAAATGAATTGCGTGCAAATTCTGCTGCTGTCAGTGCCACTTCTCAAGTTTACCGGATTCCACTACCAGAAAAATTTGGTGGAAAGAGACACTTGTACCGAGGATTCCTTAATCATTGCCAGATGATTTTTTTTCTACGCATTCCTCACAGTTCCCTACTGATGGGTCCAAAGTTGTGTTCATCATTGCCCTGCTAATAGACGATGCACAAGCATGGTCATCACCTTATTTAGAACAGGATGATGAGATTTTGGACAATCTGAAGGACTTTCTTGCAGCAATGGACTTAGTATTTGATGACCCCAATCGTTGCGCCACTGCTGAGGGGGCTCTGCAGGATCTTCGCCAGGGAAGACGCTCTGTTGCAGAATATACTGCAGAGTTTCGGCGCTGGGCTTCTGATGTTTCCTGGAACACCTCCGCACTAAAATGGCGGTTCTATGGAGGACTTTCTGAATCTGTTAAAGATAAACTTGTTAAAGTAGAACTTCCAGCTGACTTTGAGGAGTATATATGGTTATGCGTCCGTATTGACCAAAGACTCCTGGAAAGGAAGCGAGAAAGACGAGGCTATTATGATGCAGGCACCTTCTCTCATTTACCTGAGGGACGGTTTCTCCCAAAGATGCAGACACCTTCTCAAACAGGTTCGGCCCCAGAACCTATGCAAGTAGATGCCATCCGGGGACCAATTTCAACTGCTGAAAAACGTCGCCGCCTTGCTGAAAGATTATGCCTTTATTGTGGACAACCTGGACATTATGTTCTTGACTGCCCTAAGAAACCTCAACGGGCAGTTGCGGCAACTGAGATTCGACCAAATTTGGAATCTTGTCCCCACTGTGCTTCTCTTAGCCTGGTGACACAGCCTCTGTTTTCCACCACATCTTGTCCTGACAATATGACCTCTAACCAACCTCATTTCACCTTACCAGTTCAGCTTTCGTATGGTTCCTACAAGTTGTCCACTACAGCGATGTTGGATTCCGGTGCAGCTGGAAATTTTATGGACATTAAGTTTGCATTTGATAATCATATTGAGCACAGTGCAAGATCTTCACCAGTTGAATTAGTAACTGTTGATGGGTCACCTTTAAACTCTGGTCCTGTTACTCATGAAACTACTGAACTGGAAGTATTGATTGATCCCGGTCATCAGGAGAGGATTCGTTTCCAGTTAATCTCTTCACCAAAATTTCCAGTAATTTTGGGCATACCATGGCTTACCATCCACAATCCTTCAGTAGACTGGAAGTCAGGAAATGTAACTTTCACTTCTGAATATTGTCAACAAAATTGTCAACTGAAGCAGCCTATTCTTTCACAGGTGGGAGCTACTGAAAGATCCAGCACTATCGCTGTCAAATTACCTGAACCTTATAAGGACTCTAAAGATGTTTGTGACAAAAGGAATGCTGACCAGCTACCCCCTCACCGCACGTATGATTGTCCTATTGAACTTTTACCAGGCGCATCCATACCTTATGGCCGCATCTATCCACTTGCAGAGATGGAGCTGAAGGTCCTGGATGAGTATATCAAAGAAAATCTGGCCAAAGGCTTTATACGGCATTCCACTTCTCCAGCAGGAGCACCTATATTCTTTGTACCAAAGAAAGATGGCACATTACGTCCTTGTATTGACTATAGAGAACTAAATCAAATAACCGTTAAAAATCGTTATCCTCTGCCACTTATTCCAGAGTTACTCGAGAGATTACGGTCAGCAAAGATCTTTACTAAGTTGGATCTATGAGGGGCATACAATCTTGTCCATATACGACCTGGGGACGAGTGGAAGACAGCATTCCGAACACGCTACGGCCATTTTGAATCCCTTGTTATGCCTTTTGGACTTTGCAATGCCCCAGCAACTTTTCAACATTTTATTAATGATGTCTTCCGAGATCTGCTGGATCAATTTGTGGTGGCGTATTTGGATGACATATTAATATACTCTGAGAATCTTGAAGAACATCGTAAGCAGGTTACCATGGTTTTGAGCCATCTAAGAGAGAACCAACTATATATTAAACTGGAAAAATGTGAATTTGAAAAGACAGAAATTCAGTTTTTGGGGTACATCATTTCTACAGAAGGATTGCGCATGGACCCTAGTAAGATCCAAGCTATTTTAGACTGGCCTTCTCCCAAGAATGTCAAGGAGATCCAAAGATTTGTTGGCTTTGCAAACTTCTACCGCAAATTTATTAGGAATTTCTCAAAAGTTATTAGTCCGATAACAAAATTAACCCAGAAAGGGATTCCTTTTAAATGGTCTTCAAGTGCCGAGGAAGCATTTAACCAATCCAATTAGTTCATCCTAATCCAGACCTCCCATTTATAGTTGAAGTGGATGCTTCAGACTCAGCAGTAGGAGCAGTGTTGTCCCAAAGAGTTGGAGATAAACAGTTGCTTCATCCTTGTGCTTTTTTTTTTTCTTGCCTGATGTCTCCTCTGGAAATAAACTATGACATTGGGAATAAAGAATTACTTGCAATTAAGAAAGCATTCACAGAATGGAGGCATCTTCTTGAAGGAGCATCTCATGTGGTTCAGGTTCTTACAGATCACCGAAATCTAGAATTTATTAGATCAGCCAAGAGACTTTCTGGTAGACAGGCTAGATGGTCTTTATTTTTTTTAAAGATTTAATTTCATTATTTCCTACAGACCGGGATCCCGCAATGGAAAAGCAGACGCCTTATCCCGGATGTGTTCTGAAATAACACAAGATGACACATCCGAAACTACCATCTTACCTGCTAAGAATTTTGTAGGGGCAATCATTTCCAAGGATATACTTCAGAAGATCAAAGAAGGTTATAATGGAGATCCCTTCCTTAATCACCCCCCCACAGATATAGATTTAGTGTTTAGAGATGGGGTTTGGACTCTTGATCAGTGTGTATATGTTCCTGAGACTACTCGATTAGAAATTCTGCGCCTTGTTCACGACTCTAAACCCGCAGGTCACATGGGAGTCGAAAAGACCAAAGAACTTTTGTCTCGTTCATTTTGGTGGCCCAAATATCAAGTGGATGTAAAGAAGTATGTTTCTTCCTGTCAAACCTGTGCTAGGAATAAGACCCCTCGATCCTCACCAGTGGGATTACTCCAACCCCTTCCTATTCCATTTCGTCCTTGGGGTTCTGTTTCCATGGATTTTATTGTTGAACTACCATCTTCAAGAGATATGCGTACAACTCTGGTAGTGGTAGACTGTCTGACCAAAATGGCTCATTTTATACCAACAAAGGGGGTACCCTCTGCTGAAGAGACTGCAGAATTAGTCATCCGAGAAGTTTTCCGCCTACATGGCATACCCGACAATGTAGTTTCTGACCGGGGGGTACAATTTACCTCAAAGTTCTGGAAGAGTTTTTGTGCCACTCTAGGAATTGAAGTAAACTTATCTTCTGCCTTTCATCCACAATCTAATGGGCAAACTGAGCGCACTAACCAGACCCTTGAACAGTATTTGCGGTGTTACACAAGTTATCTCCAGGATGACTGGGTTAATTTCCTTCCTACAGCGGAATTTGCTTATAACAACTCCCAGCATTCTTCTACATCTCAGAGTCCATTTTTTTGCCAATATGAGTTTCCATCCTACATTCATTCCCAACCTTCCAATTTCTTCTTCAGTTCCTGCTGTCTCCGACAGACTGTCTACTTTGAAGCAAGTTCAAGAAAAATTGACAAACGCTCTGCATGAAGCCCAAGATCGCTATAAGAAGACTGCTGATAGACATCGCAAGTCTTTTCCTTCCTTTAGTATAGGAGATAAGATATGGCTCTCTACAAGGAATTTGAAGCTCAAGGTACCTTCAGCCAAGCTAGGTCAGAAATTTATTGGACCATTTGAGATTGTGGCTCAAATTAATCCTGTAGCGTTTCGTTCAAAACTCCCAGATTCTATGCAGATTCACCCTGTTTTTCATTCCTCCCTTCTCAAGCGTTTTGTGGAAAATCCATTCCCGGGACGTAACTTGCCTCCACCTGACCCAGTTATTGTTGAGGGAGAAGAGGAATATCTGGTAGAGGCTATTTTGGATTCTCGTATTCATCGAAATCAGTTACAGTACTTGATAAAGTGGCAAGGGTATGGTCCTGAAGACAATTCATGGGAACCCGTAAACAACATCCATGCTCCACAACTGGCAAGAGAATTTCATCAGCACTATCCAGAAAAGCCAAGCCAAGCCAAGTACCGTCCAGAGGACGCTCCTGGAGAAGGGGGAGTAATGTCACGAACTGAATTCACTGGGTCTTGAACCCATGAAGTCCTGGCTATGTTCTGCGGCCTTAACCATTGCACTATTTGGAAACCTGTTTTGTTCTGTGCTTTACCTTGTCTGGTCTTTTCTGTTGGAGTAATTGGTTTATTAAGATCACCTGTTCTGTGGCCAATCACAGTTTAGCCCGTCCTATATAAACTCACAGCTCACTCCATCCTGTTCCTGATTATTCTGGCTGTCCGCTCCTTGTTGCCCTGAACCTCACCACTACCTTGCTCCTCCTGTGTACCGAACCTTGCTAACGCCTGACTACGATTGATCTGCTCCTCCTGTGTACTGAACCTTGCTAACGTCTGACCACGGTTTCTTCTACTTCTGAGGTACTTATCCTTCATTTATTACTATTTAAGTACTGTACCATTTGCCCCACCATTTGTACTCCAAATCTGATAACCAGAATCGTTACACTTTGAAACCTACACCATTGTGCCTGATATACTGGTGAAAGTGCAGGATTTTTGTAAGTGAAAAGTAGCCCCTGCTAGGCTGAAAACATTCAGAGCACACTCCTGTCATCTTTGCACTGTTGGCTGACGGAGGAAGACGAGGGGGGTGAAGTGGCATTTGATGTCACTGTCCCACACAAAGCTTGAGGGGAAGTTCAGTGCATCCCATTGCTTCAGCACAGATAGTGTGAAGGGGAGTGGAAAATGGAGGAAATGGAGAGTGACCCTTACAGTTGGGGGCAGCAAAGTCATGCCAAGGAACACACTGGCACACATGGCTGACTTTATATTGGGATGCTTTTCAAGAGACAGAGGCATAGTTCACATCACAGAGAGCAAACAATACTGGATTTTTGCAATCCTCGACCCCCGGTATAAGTAAAAAATCTCGTCCTTCGTTCTGGTAGGGGAGAGGAAAAAATAAATAAATAAAAATCGCATAAATGATTGCCACAAGCAACTGGTACAGAATATGATGGAAATGTTTCCGTAAACCCTCGCTGGCGGCAGAGAGGCGATTTCCTCCAAGAGGCTAACAACTGCCATCCTGTCCACAACCACTAGGGGAACACTCTCCAAAGTCTGGGAAGTGTTCCAAAATTCTAGTTGAGAGGGGTGCTTGATTTCAGTTATTTTTTTTTTCCCCAAGGGTGTACCAAATATTAAGTTGAAGGTGATAGTAATTTTGTTCAGCCCATTTTTTTGTTTGTATGTGAAATTATATAATTTTTAACTTCTTTTCTCCTTTTTGTGTTTTTTTCCAATACACACAGGAAATAAACATGTGTATAATATAATTTAGTAATAGCAATAATTTTCTGGGAGAAATATTTCATGTTTAGGAGAAATTTCAGGGCTTTCAACACTTACAGCCATGAAAAAACCCTGTGGGGCATAAGTGTGCTGGGGTCGAGTAACCCCAATAGGTAAAGTAATTAGTGCGCAGTCAGGTTGCCACAGCAACCCAGTACTCAATGGAACAGAAAAGCTGAAGAGGAGAGAGAGGCAGAACATCAGGGACAAGTGAGAAACACCTTCACTACAGAAGGAATCTCCTCAGCCATACTGCCAAGCTACTAAAAAGACTAAAAATACAAGCTATTGTTAGTGACTACACTGTAATATACGGTAAAGGGTCTATTTAGATCATTTTTATCCGTTTAACAAATGCAAAAGATGGACGCAAACAAATAGCCATCCATTTACATAGACAAAGTTTGAAAAAAGAGGAAAAAAAAACCACACACGGATCCGTTGCTGTCCTTCTTTTGGACGGACACAAAAGTACAGTATACCGGGGCCACACGGTGGCTCAGTGGTTAGTACTGCAGCCTTGCAGTGCTGAAGTCCTTGGTTCAAATCCTGCCAATTGCAAAAAAACATCTGCAAGGATTTTCTATGCTCTCCCCGTGTTTGCGTGGATTTCCATCCCATACCTCAAAGACATACTGATAGGGAAAAATGTACATTGTGAGCTCTATGTGGGGCTCACAATCTACATAAAAAAAAAAAAGTATGGTATACTATTAGAGATGTGCGAATATACTTGATAGAATAGCTCTATCGCATAGCTCCCGGTGCCGTGGAAGGGGCAGTAAAAATTCGAAGCCCCGGAAGCGTTTTTGCAATGGGAGCTATGCGACAGAGGTATTCGATCGAGTATATTCGCTCATTTCTATATACTATGTCTTTGTCCTTAAAAACAATGGATCTGATCTCTTTTAACACTGATGTCTATGTGAACGGATGGTCATTTGAGGCGATTTTTTGCATCTGTTAAACAAATGTAAAAGACGTGATCTGAACAGACTCAAACATTATTATTTTTTACTTTATGTAATGAATATGACATTTAATAGAGAATCAGTTACCAGGAATCTTGATATCAAAGCCGTCATAGTGCATTGCAGGGGACTTTGCTCTGAGCACCGTCATACATTTATATAGCCCAGATGCAAATTCGGTTTTAAGAAATATACAAATAAGGTTCATGTGCAATGTGGCATGTCAGCACTTCAATGGTTCATAGTCAAGTTTGAAAACTTGAGCTTCTGCCATGCCCCATTGCACTTGAACCTCATTTGCATATTTCTTAAACAGGTTTTGTTTTTTTTTTAAAAGGAAATGGTGCATTTGACTATATAAATGCATGATGGTGCTCTGCATAATGTTCTCTACAATCAATGGCGTAACTACCAGGGTAGCAGGGGTAGCGGCTGACACAGGGCCCGGGACATTAGGGGCCCGACGATAGCCGCTACCCCTGTGTTTTTTTTTCTTTTCTTAATAGAGTAACTTCAGCCGGTAACAGGCCCTATTTACTTACCGATCCTGGCAGTGGCAGTATGGGGCATAATACTGTGTGCAGGAGCCACAATGAGGCATAACAGTGTGTGCAGGGGCCACTATGGGTTATATTCCTGTGTGCAGGGGCCACTATGGGGCATAATGCTGTGTGCAGGGGCCACTATGGGGCATAATGCTGTGTGCAGGGTCACTATGGGGCATAATGCTGTGTGCAGGGGACACTATGGGGCATAATAGTGTGTGCAGGGGACACAATACTGTGTACTGGAGCCACTAAGGGGAATAATAGAGAGCGCAGGAATGTGTGTGTGTGTGTGTGTGGGGGGGGGTCGGTCGGGGTCTTTGGCGGGTGTGTGTGTGGGAGCATGTCAAAAGTTCGCCATGAGGCGCCACCGTTCCTAGTTACGCCACTGTCTACAAGATACTATGCAGAGAAAAAATGAGAGGAGACACCTATCGCTCTAAGTGTAGTATTGGACAGTAATGATGGATTGGTAGTGACCATACAAATTTTTTTTTCTTTTCTTAATAGAGTAACTTCAGCCGGTAACAGGCCCTATTTACTTACTGATCCTGGCAGTGGCAGTATAGGGCATAATACTGTGTGCAGGGGCCACAATGGGGTATAACAGTGTGTGCAAGGGCCACTATGGGTTATATTCCTGTGTGCAGGGGCCACTATGGGGCATAATGCTGTGTGCAGGGGACACTATGGGTTATGATACTGTGTGCAGGGGACACTATGGGGCATAATAGTGTGTGCAGGGGCCACAATACTGTGTACAGGAGCCACTAAGGGGAATAATAGAGAGCACAGGAATGTGTGCGTGTGTTTGAAGGGGGGGGGGGGGGGGTAGGTCGGTCGGGGTCTTTGGTGGGTGTGTGTGTGGGGGGGGGGCATGTCAAAAGTTCGCCATGAGGCGCCACCGTTCCTAGTTACGCCACTGTCTACAATGTACTGTGCAGAGAAAAAAAAGAGAGGAGACACCGAGCGCTCTAAGTGTAGTATTGGACAGCAATAATGGATTGGTAGTGACCATACAAATTTTTTTCAGCCGGTAACAGGCCCTATTTACTTACCGATCCTGGCAATGGCAGTATGGGGCATAATACTGTGTGCAGGGGCAGTGGCGTAACTAGGAATGGCGGGGCCCCGTGGCGAACTTTCGACATGTTCCCCCGACACTGACGCCGAAGACCTCGACCGACCCCCCCCCCCCCTCCTACACATTTCTGTGCATTCTACTATGCCCCATAGTGGCCCCTTAACACAGTATTATCCCCCATAGTGGCCCCTGCACACAGTATTATCCCCACTAGTGGTCCCTCCATACAGTATTATACCCCATAGTGGCCCCTGCACACAGTATTATGTCCCACTGTGTACACCCATAAACAATTATTATACTGTGGGGTCTTTTCAGACCCCAGAGTATAATAATCAGAGACCCCGGGGAATAAAAACATAAAAAATTGTTACTTACCTGTCCCCCGGCTCCTACGCGGTCTTCTCCGCTGCCTTCTGCGCTGCTGTCCTTGTTCAATGATGTCGGATATCACATAACCCGGGACGCAGGCCGGGTTCATGTGACGTCAGTGACGTCAGGAAGGAGGTCTGGTAGGATTGTGGAGAGGTAAGTAACATGTTTTTTATGTTTCTTACCTCTCCCTGTCCGCCAATCATTATACTCGGGGGTCCGAAAAGACCCCCGAGTATAATGATAGCAGCGGTATCGGCTGTCACCGGGCCCCCAATGTCCCGGGCCCTGTGGCAGCTGCCTCCGCTGCTATGGCGGTAGTTACGCCACTGTGCAATACACAATACTGTGTACAGGAGCCACTAAGGGGAATAATAGAGAGTGCAGGAGTGTGTGTGTGTGGGGGGGGGGGAGTCGGTCGGGGTCTTTGGAGGGTGTGTGTGTGTGTGTGTGGGGGGGGGGGGGCATGTCAAAAGTTCGCCATGGGGCGCCACCGTTCCTAGTTATGCCACTGTCTATAATGTACTATGCAGAGAAAAAAAGAGAGGCGACACCGAGCGCTCTAAGTGTAGTATTTGGACAGTAATGACAAAGGGCCCCCCAGAGCTATTAGCCTGGGGGACACATGGCGTCATGGCACATAAGGATAGTTTATAATTTTATTTTAGGATTGTTATGTTAGGTGGTGTGTTTTTTTCGGATACTTTCTGCTGTGTTTCTCCCCCTTCTTTTTCCTCCGGTATTATCGTGGTACTTACCAAGGGTTTCCCCTGTGGTCAACGTCGCAGTGGTATCAACCGCCTTCCAGAGGTTTCCAGAGGTTTCTATCGCTAGCTGATTGGTGGTCCAGATGTTTCTCCATCTCCGGGCAGATTAGGAGGAACCAGATGATTGGTGATCCAGATGTTCTCCATCTCCGGGCAGAATAGATGATTGGTCCTTGGCAGCTGGATGGCAACATACTTGGATATAAAAGGAGGAGATTCACAGTGGGGAGGCTGTTGCCTCAGAAGAAGTTATTGACCCTTTTAGCAGCTCCCGCCCTACCACCCGTTTTTTATATGTACTGTATGAGACTGTCGCGATAGTTTATTAGTGGGTAATGGTCAGCCAGCTAATGCTGGGTGGACTAGTTTCTTTGGTCTTTATGGTTATTGGTTATGTTGAATTATTGGTTTATAGTTTATTTGATTTTGGCTCTTTCATTATTTATATTGGTTAATATATTCATTTGTGTTTAAAGGGGTTGTCCCATCACAAGGATCCTATCTATGCTGCTTGTTAATGTGAATGTAAGACTTTTCCTAAATACATTGCTTCAGCAAAACTGCTTTGTTTGTCCACTATCTTACTTTATTCATTTTTTTGGGACACATCATTTGACTTATCTGGTCATAAGTCAAGTGATGTATCTGCTTCTCTGAGGGGGGAGGGAGGAGGGGCTAAGTGCACAGGAGCGAGCCTGGAGGGGAGGGTAGTTTACCCTTTGGGGGAAGGGGCCGCCAATAAAGACCCGGCATCCGCTGTAATAGAGAGGCGGATGCCGGGGAGGGTTAGAAGCCAGCAGAGGCAGGAGCGTTGCTGCTATTCTGGGGGGGCAGAGGAGCGGAATAACAGCATCGCTTCTGCCGCTGCTGGCTTCATGTAGGGCAGAAGCATAGCAATGTCTACATTGTCAGCGATGTCTACACAGGTCAGCTCCTCGCTTCAGCTGCATATGTGTCAGCGAGAGAGGCGCGCAGAGAACGGCGAGGGAGCGGAGGAGAAGGTAAGAACGTGAAACTGGGGGCAGATGAAGGAGAGGACGGCATGACACTGGGGGCAGAGATGGAGAGGACGGCATGACACTGGGGGCAGACTGGGGGCAGAGATGGAGAGGACGGCATGACACTGGGGGCAGACTGGGGGCAGAGATGGAGAGGACGGCATGACACTGGGGGCAGAGATGGAGAGGACGGCATGACACTGGGGGCAGAGATGGAGGGACATGAATCTGGGGGCAGAGATGGAGGGACATGAATCTGGGGGCAGAGATGGAGGGGACATGAATCTGGGGGCAGAGATGGAGGGGACATGAATCTGGGGGCAGAGATGGAGGGGACATGAATCTGAGGGCAGAGATGGAGGGGACATGAATCTGAGGGCAAAGATGGGCGGACATGAATCTGGGGGCACAGATGGGGGACATGAATCTGGGGGCAGAGATGGAGGGGGGACATGAATCTGGGGGCAGAGATGGAGGGGGGACATGAATCTGGGGGCAGAGATGGAGGGATATGAATCTGGGGGCAGTGATGGAGGGGACGTGAAACTGGGGGCAGATGAAGGGTGTATATGAAGCAGGGGGAGAGATAGAGAGGAGACAAATAATTTACGGGTGACTGTAGGGGGATTATACTGTGTGCGGGCACATGAAAAATTAATGAGAATGGGCAGAGTCAACATAAAAAAGGGTGGGGCTAAATTTGCCGCAGCACTCAGAGCGCGCCGCACATTTTGTCCCTCTTTCGGTTCTTCAAAAGTTGGGAGGTATGGGTATAGGGGGCAGTGGAAAAATGATAGAAGGTGGACGGGGGGGGGGATTGTTGGGTCATCGGGTGTGCGGCACTGCGGAGAGGGAACTGGGGCAATAATATATATCTCTCTATATTATAAAAATGTCTGTCTGTCTGTCTGTTCTCTAATGCGAACCAAACGACTGGACCGATCTTCACCAAATTTGGTACAGAGATACTTCAGGTATCTGGGAAGGTTTAAGACGAGACTCCAACTCGCTCGGACGTACCGTTGCTGAGATACAGCATTCCAAACACAATGCCCCCCCTTAGCCAATACAATCCAACTGCAATATACACGGTCACTCCACATACACAATCCAACACTGATATCCAAACTGAGATACACGCATCAGAGGATTAGATACACAGATCAGCACACAGTATCACACGCCAGAGGATTAGATACACACATCTGCACACAGTTCCACATACCAGAGCATAAGATATGCACATCTGCACACAGTACCACATGCCGTAGGATTAGATACGTGCATCTACACACAGTTCCACATGCCGTAGGATTAGATACGCACCTCTTCACACAATACCACACAGGGGAGGATTAGATACGTGTGTCTGCACACAGTACCACATTTTGGAGGATTAGATACATGCCTCTGCACACAGTACCACAAGCCAGAGAATTAGATACACGTCTCAGCACACAGTACCACACGGGGGAGGATTAGATACGTGCATCTGCACACAGTACCACATGCCAGAGGATTAGATACGCGCATCTGCACACAGTACCACACGCCAGAGGATTAGATACACGCGTCTGCACACAGTACCATTGATCTGAGGTGCATGCTTGGCACAACTTGCCTTGGCCCTATGTCTTCTCTTATTATAGTTAAAACTGAGAAATATATATTTAAAAAAAATTCCTCTGTACTCTGACTGTAAGTTCTTTGGCTGGAGCCAGATCTTGTGTGCTATGTCTTCTGCCCTAGGACAAAAGATTCAGCCTCCCTAACTCTTCAGCAGCCCATGGTGGAACTGTTCCTTTACATTGACTTCCATACTAGTTTGTGACTAGACCCCATAGGCTTCACTAAAGTTCTCTATTTAGCTTTGAAGTGGATTAGAAGTCAGAACAATGCCAAAGGTTGGTGTACTGTAAATTCAGTCCTGAACAGTATGCCACTGTCCTTTTGTTCACTTCAGTATAAGTCAGTGCTTCTCTACTATGTCCTGGGTAGGCCTCTGCTGCTGCTTCTGAGTGAAAGGGTAGAGAGCTATAGAGCAGAGATGGAGGGACATGAATCTGGGGGCAGAGATGGAGAGGACATGAATCTGGGGGCAGAGATGGAGGGGACATGAATCCGGGGGCAGAGATGGTAGGAACATGAATCTGGGGGCAGAGATGGGGGGACATGAATCTGGGGGCAGAGATGAAGGGGGACAAGAAACTGGAGGCAGAGTTGGGGGGGACAGGAAACTGAGGGCAGAGATGGGGGACATGAATCTGGGGGCAGAGATGTGGTGACATGAATCTGGGGACAAAGATGGAGAGACATGAAACTGGGGGCAGAGATGGGGGACATGAATCTGGGGGCAGAGATGGAGGGGACATGAAACTGGGGGCAGAGATGCAGGGGGGACACGTGCGCCGCCGCACATTTTGTCCCTCTTTCGGTTCTTCAAAAGTTGGGAGGTATGCTGATGGTTTGACTGTGTATACCAATTCGGTATTTGTGGAGTATACACCGAGGAAAGCTGGATTGACCTATTTGGCCTGACAGTTTGTCTGTGTATCCCACTTAGGTTTTTGGGGGTACACACCGTGGAAAATTGGATTGAGCGTATATAGCCTGACTGAATTGCTGTGTATCCCACTTAGGCTTTGGGGGGTATACACCATGGAAAGCTGGATTGAGCGTATATAGCCTGAATGAATTGCTGTGTATTCCACTTAGGTGTTGGGGGCACACATCATGGAAAGCTGGATTGAGCGTATATAGCCTGACTGAATTGCTGTGTATCCCACTGAGGATTTGGGGGTACACACCATGGACAGCTGGATTGAGCGTATATAGCCTGATTGAATTGCTGTGTATCCCACTTAGGTTTTGGGGGCACACCGTGGAAAGCTGGATTGAGCGTATATAGCCTGACTGAATTGCTCTGTATCCCACTTAGGTTTTGGGGGCACACACCGTGGAAAGCTGGATTGAGCGTATACAGTATAGCCTGACTGAATTGCTGTGTATTCAACTTAGGTTTTGGGGGCACACACAGATGAAAGTTGGATTCAGTGTATATAGCCTGACTGAATTGCTGTGAATCCCACTGAGGTTTTTTTTTGGGGGGGGGTACACGACGTGGAAAGCTGGATTAAGCGTATATAGCCTGATTGAATTGCTGTGTATCCCACTTAGGTTTTGGGGGCACACACCGTGGAAAGCTGGATTGAGCATGTATAGCCTGACTGAATTGCTGTGTATCCCACTGAGGTTTTTTGGGGGGTACACACTGTGGAAAGCTGGATTGAGCGTATATAGCCTGACTAAATTGCTCTGTATCCCACTTAGGTTTTGGGGGCACACACCGTGGAAAGCTGGATTGAGCGTATACAGTATAGCCTGACTGAATTGCTGTGTATTCAACTTAGGTTTTGGGGGCACACACAGATGAAAGTTGGATTCAGTGTATATAGCCTGACTGAATTGCTGTGAATCCCACTGAGGTTTTTTTTTGGGGGGGGGTACACGACGTGGAAAGCTGGATTAAGCGTATATAGCCTGATTGAATTGCTGTGTATCCCACTTAGGTTTTGGGGGCACACACCGTGGAAAGCTGGATTGAGCATGTATAGCCTGACTGAATTGCTGTGTATCCCACTGAGGTTTTTTGGGGGGTACACACCGTGGAAAGCTGGATTGAGTGTATATAGCCTTATTGAATTGCTGTGTATCCCACTTAGGTGTTTGGGGGTATACACCAAGGAAATCTGGATTGACCTATGTGGCCTGACGGTTTGACTGTGTATACCGATTCGGTATTTGTGGAGTATACACCGAGGAAAGCTGGATTGACCTATTTGGCCTGACTGTTTGTCTGTGTATCCCACTTAGGTTTTGGGGGGTACACACCGTGGAAAGTTGGATTCAGCGTATATAGCCTGACAGAATTGCTGTGTATCCCACTTAGGTGTTTGGAGGTACACACCGAGGAAAGTTGGATTGAGCATATATCGACGCCTCTTCCTGCAGTATAGCTCTGAAAATAGCTGTTGTTTTTCAGTTTTTCCTGCCTAACAGGAGCTAATCCCTCCGTAGCCCTCAGCAGATCTCTGTGCCTATCTCTCCAAGCCGCAAATGACACGAACATGGCGGCCACTATTCTTATAAATCGGAGGTCACCTGATTTCAGCAACCAATGGCTTTTTCCTATTTTTTTTCAATGCCTACGTTGTCGTAGTTCCTGTCCCACCTCCCCTGCACAGTTATTGGTGCAAAAAAAGCGCCAGGGAAGGTGGGAGGGGATACAAATTTTTACTGCGTTTGCCGCGTGGTATTTGATTGGAATCGAATATCTCAAATAGCCCGATATTCGATCGAATAGCTATTCGATTGAATGCTGTTTGCTAATCTCTAGTAGTGCCCATATTAATCTGATTCAACATACGAATTAAAGTGTCAGACTTTATGGCAGTGGATCTTTCCCCAACTTTACCATCAGCTTGAGACCCAGTTCCAATTATAGAGAAATGCCTTTGAGTGTGAGGAATCGAATAAATGCATTAAGATCTATAAGTAGATCCATTTAATTAGGTCAGGCCAACTAGAAAGTTGGCTGCTTTCAGTTGGGCTTATGCTTGGTTCACACATCAGTATGCCATGAGACTAAAAACGGACTGATACACATACTGATTGCATACTGACACCTTTTTATGCTGATAGCAAATGCTGTCTATCCACTAGAGGACAAATAAGGGCTCGTTAACATCTGCGCCCAGGTGTCCGTTCTGCAGGTTTCCGTCTCCTGCATAAAACAGAGCAGGAGACGGAAACCTGCAGGAGTCTTTCTCACCCATTCATTTGAATGGGTGAGAAAGTTGCCCGGCCGTGAGCGGCGGTGAGCGTTTTATGCTCTCCACCGCGAAACCATTTTTAAAATCCAGACACAGTCAGACATGCAGTACTCTGTGTCCGGTTTAAATAAACCGGTTTTGTGGAGGAGAGCATAAAACGCTCACCGCCGCTCACGGCCGGACCCAGTCTGTGGTTTCCGTCTTCTAGCATGCAGAAGACGGAAACCACAGAACGGAGACCCGAACGCAGGTGTGAACCTAGCGTCAGGATGTGTATCAGTCCGTTTTAAAGTCTGAAACTGAATTCAAACAGACGGATGGCATACTGATGTGTGAACCAAGCCTTAGGATGAATTCACACTAGGTAAATGCCAGCTTATTCTGAACGTAAAACACGTTCAGAATCAGCGGCGTATAAAGCAGTTCCCATTCATTTCTATGGGAGCCGGCATACGAGCGCTCCCCATAGAAATGAATGGGCTGCTTTTTTCACTACGAGCACTCTTATTGAAGAGAATGGGAAGTGCCGGCGTGTACGGTAAGCTCTGCTCATTCACATTGCGTTTTTGGCCTCCCTTGCTGGGATACATTGGTAACCAGTCAGAATCAGCTGTCAACTTATCCCTGCACGAAGAACTGGCCATTAAAAAAAAGGGGGGCCTGCAGTTCTCCATGCAGGGATAAGTGGGGAGCTGATTGTGACTGGTTACCAACGTAACGGCAAGGGAGGCCAAAAACGCAATGTGAACACTCCTTTAAAGTGAAAGTCCCACCCCCAAACAAGCTGCTATGCTAGTAGCATATCAGCCTACATCATTATTAATACATTGTAGTTCTCCAGCTAAAAACTTATATATTACTAGAGGGAGGACCCGGCTTCGCATGGGTATATTACATTTTATGTTTGTGTAGTGGCCCCATAAGAAATGTCCAATTTTGCACTGGTGTATTTTGTATGTGGTTTGTGTGTATGTCCATAAGCGTCATGTGATTATGTGTATCTCATTTTGGACATCAGTGAAAAACCTGTGATCAGTTGTTATGGATACCTGGAGTAAAGTTGTATCTAATCATTCCCCGTATAGTACTGTGTTTAGACGCAAGTATCTAATCCTTGTTGGTGTGGTACTGTGTGCAGATGCACATATCTAATCCTCCGGCGTGTGGTACTGTGTGCAGATGTGTGTATCTAATCCTCCCCTGTGTGGCATTGTGTGAAGAGGCACGTATCTAATCCTCCGGTAAGTGAAACTGTGTGCAGACGTGCATATCTTCTCTTTCTTTTCTTTTCTTCTTTTTGGTAGAGTTGGAAGGGACCTCAAGGGCCATCGGGTCCAACCCCCTGCAAGTGCAGGTTTTCCTAAATCATCCCAGCTATATGTTTATCCAGATTCCGCTTGAAGATTTCCATTGATGGAGCGCCCACCACCTCCCGTGGCAGCCTATTCCACTCTCTCACTACCCTCACTGTCAGAAAGTTTTTCCTAATGTCTAATCTGTATCTCTTTCCCTTTAGTTTCATCCCATTGCTTCTTGTACTTCCTTGTGCTAATGAGAATAGGGTAGATCCCTCTGCACTGTGACTACCTTTCAGATATTTGTAGACTGCTATTAAATCTCCCCTCAGCCTTCTCTTCTGCAAACTAAACAATCCCAATTCTTTTAGCCGCTCCTCATAGGCAGGGCCGGCGTCAGCGCACGGCATAGTCGGGCAAGTGCCGGGGCCCACAGAGCCTCTGGGGGCCCCCCGGCACTTGCCTGTCACAATTTCAGCTCATCGGCGTCCGTCCGCCGATGAGCTGGAATACATACGCGATGCAGGAGCTGTGAGATCAGCTCCTGCTTTAAAGCTCCGGCCCGGATTGCGTGTGTAGGCGCGATGACGTCATCGCATCACGCTTACACACGCAAGCCGGGCCGGAGCTAAGCAGGAGCTGATCTCACAGCTCCTGCATCGCGTATGTGACTGGAGAGAGGCGAGTCGGGGGAACGATGGAAGGTGAGTGATGGAAGGTGAGTGTAAGTGTTTGTTTGTATTACATATTAAGGTGAAACATAATGAAGGGGGCCCATGAAACTGGGGGGCAAATGAAGGGGAGGGGGGGGAACGGCATGACACTGGGGAAGATGAAGGGGGTGGGGAGAGAACGGCATGAAACTGGGGACAGAGATGGAGGGGGCCCAATGAAACTGGCGGGCAAATGAAGGGGAGGGGGGAACAGCATGACACTGGGGCAGATGGAGGGGTGGAGAACAGCATGACACTGGGGCAGATGGAGGGGGTGGGGAGAGAACGGCATGGAACTGGGGACAGATTGAGGGGGGCCCAATGAAACTGAGGGGGCAAATGAAGGGGAGGGGGGGTGGGGAACGGCATGACACTGGGGGGCAAATGAAGGGGAGGGGGGGGGAACGGCATGACACTGGGGAAGATGAAGGGGGGTGGGGAGAGAACGGCATGAAACTGGGGACAGAGATGGAGGGGGCCCAATGAAACTGAAGGGGCAAATGAAGGGGAGGGGGGAACGGCATGACACTGGGGCAGAGACGGGAGACGTGAAACTGTGGGCAGATGAAGGGGGAGAACGTGATGAAACTGGGGACAGAGATGGAGGGGGGACATGAAACTGGGGGCAGAGGAAGGGTGTATATGAAACTGGGGGAGAGATGGAGGGGGGGGCATATAATTTACAGGTGACTGTAGGAGGATTATACTGTGTGGGAGCACATAATAAATGAATGAGAATGGGTGGAATCAACATAAAAGTGGGTGGAGCTAAATTTGCAGCGGTGCGCAGAGTGCGCCGCACATTTTGCCCCTCTTTTTACTCTTTAAAAGATTGGGAGGTATGGCGTTGGTGACGCCACACTCCTGCATGACGTCACTCGCTTCATCTGCAACGCACAGTGTCTCGACTCCCCCATCTCCTTTACAAGGGGGCCCACTGAGGCTCTGTCGCCCAAGGGCCCATAAAAACCTGGAGCCGGCCCTGCTCATAGGACATGGTTTGCAGACCTTCCACCATTTTGGTTGCTCTTCTCTGGACTTGCTCCAATATATCGATGTCTTTCTTGAATTGAGGCGCCCAGAACTGTACACAGTATTCCAGGTGTGGTCTGACCAGGGAAGAGTACAGCGGAATAATGACCTCTCTTGATCTAGATTCAATGCTTGTCTTAATACATCCCAGAATTTTATTAGCCTTTTTTGCAGCAGCACCACACTGTTGGCTCATGTTGAATTTGTGATCTACTATTATGCCCAAGTCCTTTTCCCCTATGCTATCACTTAGTTCTATTCCTCCCATACTATATATGTTTTTTACATTTCTGTTACCCAGATGTAGAACTTTGCATTTGTCCCTGTTAAATACCATTTTGTTCGCCTCAGCCCATTGTTCCAGTGTGTCTAAGTCCTTTTGAATACACTCTCTCTCCTCTCTAGTGTTGGCTATTCCTCCTATCTTCGTATCATCTGCAAATTTTATGAGTTCCCCAATAATTCCATCGTCCAGATCATTTATAATGATATTAAAAAGTACTGGGCCCAGAACAGAGCCCTGCGGCACCCCGCTTTTGACTTTCTTCCAGTTGGATGTGTAGCCATTTAGTATTACTCGTTGTGCCCGATCATTAAGCCAGTTGTGAATCCACCTAACTGATTTTTTGTCAAAGCCATACTTAATCATTTTTTCAATAAGAAGGTTATGTGATACTTTATCAAATGCCTTACTGAAGTCAAGATATACTATGTCCACAGCATTCCCTTGGTCCAACCATTCAGTGATTTTGTTGTAGAAGGAAATCAGGTTAGTCTGACAAGATTTATTGGTCATAAAGCCGTGCTGGCACTAGTTAATTAATGCCTTCCCATCCAGGTACCGAAGTAAATGTTCCTTGACAATTTGCTCAAAGATTTTTCCTGCTATCGAGGTCAGACTTACCGGCCTGTAATTTCCTGGATCGTCCCTTTTCCCCTTTTTGTAGATGGGGACAACATTTGCCCTTTTCCAATCTAAAGGGACCACTCCTGTTTCCCATGACTTACCGAAGATTATAGCAAGGGGTTCTGTTATTTCTAGAGATGAGCGAACAGTGTTCTATCGAACTCATGTTCGATCGGATATTAGGCTGTTCGGCATGTTCGAATCGAATCGAACACCGCGTGGTAAAGTGCGCCATTACTCGATTCCCCTCCCACCTTCCCTGGCGCCTTTTTTGCTCCAATAACAGCGCAGGGTAGGTGGGACAGGAACTATGACACCGGTGACGTTGAAAAAAGTAGGAAAAACCCATTGGCTGCCGAAAACATGTGACCTCTAATTTAAAAGAACAGCGCCGCCCAGGTTCGCGTCATTCTGAGCTTGCAATTCACCGGGGACGGAGGTTTCCATCCAGTTAGCTGGGGCTTAGATTCTGGGTAGGCAGGGACAGGCTAGGATAGGAAGGAGAAGACAACCAACAGCTCTTGTAAGAGCTAAATTCCAGGGAGAAGCCTGTCAGTGTAACGTGGCACTGACGGGCTCAATCGCCGCAACCCAGCTTTCCCTGGATCCTGAATGGAATACACTGACAGTGTATTCCCGTATACCCTATATATACCCCCGATCCCCGTTCCAACGGTGTGCCCCCCCACCTTCACCCCAGAAATACCCTGCAAGTCCCCTAGCAATAGAATTGGGGCTATATACACCCACTATTTTTGCTACTGCCATATAGTGCCAGTTTCTGACTGGGAATTCAAAGAATATATTGGGGTTACAAATACCTCCAAGTCCTGCCACTGACATATAGTGCCAGTTTCTGACTGGGAATTCAAAGAATATATTGGGGTTACAAATACCTTCAAGTCCTGCCACTGCCATATAGTGCCATTGTCTGACTGGGAATTCCAAGAATATATTGGGGTTACAAATACCCTCATTTCTTGCTACTGCCATATAGTGCCATTGTCTGACTGGGAATTCCAAGAATATATTGGGGTTACAAATACCCTCATTTCTTGCTACTGCCATATAGTGCCAGTTTCTGACTGGGAATTCAAAATGCGCAAGGCTCCCGGAAAGGGACGTGGACGAGGCCGTGGGTGAGGTCGGGGGAATGGTTCTGGGGAGCAAGGTAGCAGTGAAGCCACAGGGCGTCCCGTGCCTACTCCTATGGGGCAGCAAGCATTGCGCCGCTCCACAGTGCCAGGGTTGCTTGCCACATTAACTAAACTGCAGGGTACAAACCTTAGTAGGCCCGAGAACCAGGAACAGGTCTTGCAATGGCTGTCGGATAACGCTTACAGCACATTGTCCAGCAGCCAGTCAGGCTCTGCCTCCTCACCTCCTATTACCCAACAGTCTTGTCCTCCTTCCTCCCAAAATTCCCAAGCTTCACAGAACAATAACCCCAACTGTCCCTGCTCCCCAGAGCTGTTCTCTGCTCCTTTCATTGTCCCTCAACCTGCCCCTCCATTTCGCGATTCCACGGACCTAACAGAGGAGCATCTGTGTCCAGATGCTCAAACACTAGAGTCTCCTCCATCTCCGTTCGATTTGGTGGTGGATGACCAGCAACCCACCCTCATCGACGACGATGTGACGCAGTTGCCGTCAGGGCATCCAGTTGACATGCGCATTGTGCGGGAGGAGGAGATGAGACAGGAGTTGGAAGAGGAAGTGGTGGATGATGAGGACACTGACCCGACCTGGACAGGGGGGATGTCAAGCGGGGAAAGTAGTGTGGATGTTGAGGCAGGTGCAGCACCAAAAAGGGTAGCTAGAGGAAGAGGCAGAGGTCAGCAGCTTAGGCGAAGCCAGGCCACACCCGGAATCTCCCAAGATGTTCCAGTTCGTACCCAGCCCCGAAAAACTCCCACCTCGAGGGCACGTTTCTCGAAGGTGTGGAGTTTTTTCAAGGAATGCGCCGAGGACAGATATAGTGTTGTCTGCACAATTTGCCTCTCGAAATTGATTAGGGGCTCTGAGAAGAGCAACCTGTCAACCACTTCAATGCGCCGTCGTTTGGAATCCAAGCACTGGAATCAGTGGCAGGCAGCAACGGCAGGACAAAGGCCGCCTGCCGTTCACGCCACTGCCTCTGCCTCTGCCACTGCCACTGCTCACTGTGCTGGCGATGCACTCCAGAGGACGAGCCAGGACACCACTTCATCTGCCTCCGCCACTTTGTTGACTTCTTCCTCATCCTCCCCTGTTCCTGTCTTATCTCCTTCTCCTGCACCATCAAAGGCACCATCAGGCGCTTCTTTACAACAACCCACCATCTCTTAGACATTGGAGCGGCGGCAGAAATACACCGCTAACCACCCACACGCGCAAGCCTTGAACGCCAACATCGCTAAACTGCTGGCCCAGGAGATGTTGGTGTTCCGGCTTGTTGAAACTCCCGCCTTCCTGGACCTGATGGCAACTGCGGCACCTCGCTATGCCGTCCCTAGCCGTCACTACTTCTCCCGGTGTGCCGTCCCCGCCTTGCACCAGCACGTGTCACTCAACATCAGGCGGGCCCTTAGTTCCGCGCTTTGCACAAAGGTCCACTTGACCACCGACGCGTGGACAAGTACATGCGGACAGGGACGCTACATTTCACTGACGGCACACTGGGTGAATGTAGTTGAGGCTGGGACAGCTTCCCAAACTGGCCCGGTGTACCTCGTCTCCCCGCCTAACATTTCTGGCAGGGACACGAGAAGAACACCCCCCTCCTCCTCCTCCTCCACCGCCTCCTCCTCCGCTGTTAGATTGACCCCAGCTACGAGTTGGAAACGTTGCAGCACTGGCGTTGGTAGACGTCAGCAGGCCGTGCTGAAGCTGATCAGCTTGGGGGACAGACAGCACACTGCCTCCGAGGTGAGGGATGCCCTCCTCGATGAGACGGCAATATGGTTTGAGCCGCTGCACCTGGGCCCAGGCATGGTCGTTTGTGATAACGGCCGGAACCTGGTAGCAGCTCTGGAGCTTGCCGGACTCCAACATGTTCCATGCCTGGCCCACGTCTTCAACCTAGTGGTGCAACGTTTCCTAAAGAGCTACCCCAATGTTCCAGAGCTACTGGTGAAAGTGCGGCACATGTGCACCCACTTTCGCAAGTCGACAGTAGCCGCTGCTAGCTTAAAATCTCTCCAGCAACGCCTGCATGTGCCACAACACCGGCTTTTGTGTGACGTCCCCACACGCTGGAACTCAACGTTTCAGATGTTGAATAGAGTGGTTGAGCAGCAGAGACCTTTGATGGAATACCAGCTACAAAACCCTAGGGTGCCACAAAGTCAGCTGCCTCAGTTTCTCATCCATGAGTGGCCATGGATGAGAGACCTTTGTGACATCCTACGGGTGTTTGAGGAGTCCACAAGGAGGGTGAGCTCTGAGGATGCGATGGTGAGCCTTACAATCCCGCTCTTGTGTGTTCTGAGAGAATCCCTGATTGACATCAGGGATAACTCAGATCACACAGAGGAGTCAGGGATAGCATCCGATCCGTCACAGCTGGAGAGTAGGTCCACACATCTGTCCGCTTCATCGCGTTTAATGGAGGAGGAGGAGGAGGAGCAAGAAGAGTTGTCCGATGATGTGATGGTGATACAGGAGGCTTCCGGGCAACTTCGAATCGTCCCATTGTTGCAGCGCGGATGGGTAGACATGGACGATGAGGAGGAAATGGAGATTGAACTTTCCGGTGGGGCCAGAGGAGTCATGCCAACTAACACTGTGGCAGACATGGCTGAGTTCATGTTGGGGTGCTTTACAACCGACAAGCGTATTGTCAAAATCATGGAGGACAACCAGTACTGGATCTTTGCTATCCTTGACCCCCGGTATAAAAACAACATCTCCTCTTTTATTCCGGTAGAGGGGAGGGCCAATCGCATCAATGCTTGCCACAAGCAATTGGTGCAGAATATGATGGAGATGTTTCCAGCATGTGACGTTGGCGGCAGGGAGGGCAGTTCCTCCAGTAAGCGACCAAGTTCTCACCGGTCCACACAAACGAGGGGCACACTGTCTAAGGTCTGGGACACCTTGATGGCACCCCCTCGCCAAAGTGCCGCCACGGAGGGTCCTAGTGTCACCAGGCGTGAGAAGTATAGGCGCATGTTGCGGGAATACCTTTCCGACCACAGCCCTGTCCTCTCCGATCCCTCTGCGCCCTACACGTATTGGGTGTCGAAGTTGGACCTGTGGCTTGAACTTGCCCTATATGCCTTGGAGGTGCTGTCCTGTCCTGCCGCCAGCGTCCTATCTGAGAGGGTGTTCAGTGCAGCCGGTGGCATCATCACTGACAAGCGCACCCGTCTGTCAGCTGAGAGTGCCGACCGGCTCACTTTGATAAAAATGAACCACCACTGGATAGAGCCTTCATTTTCGTGCCCACCTGTGTAAAGCACCCCAACATGAAACTCCATGTCTGTGCTCAACCTCTCCAATTCCTCCGCATCCTCATACTCATCCACCATAAGCGTTGCACAATTCTGCTAATACTAGGCTCCCTCCACCCTGATTTCCCACAACTCTGCTGGTTAGAGGCTCCCTCCACCCTGATTTCCCCCAACTCTGCTGGTTAGAGGATCCCTCCACCATGAATTTCCCAAAACTTGGCTGTTTAGAGGCTCCCTCCACCATGAATTGGTCCAAACTGGGCTGGTTAGAGGCTCCCTCCACCATGAATTTCGCCAAACTTGGGTTTTTAGAGGCTCCCTCCACCATGAATTTCCCAAAACTTGGCTGTTTAGAGGCTCCCTCCACCATGAATTGGTCCAAACTGGGCTGGTTAGAGGCTCCCTCCACCATGAACTTCCCATAGCTTGGCTGTTTAGAGGCTCCCTCCACCATGAATTGGTAAAAACTTGGCTGTTTAGAGGCTCCCTCCACCATGAATTGGTCCAAACTGGGCTGGTTAGAGGCTCCCTCCACCATGAATTGGTCCAAACTGGGCTGGTTAGAGGCTCCCTCCACCATGAATTGATCCAAACTGGGGTTTTTAGAGGCTCCCTCCACCATGAATTGGTCCAAACTGGGCTGGTTACAGGCTCCCTCCACTATGAACTTCCCATAGCTTGGCTGTTTAGAGGCTCCCTCCACCATGAATTGGTCCAAACTGGGCTGGTTAGAGGCTCCCTCCACCATGAATTTCCCAAAACTTGGCTGTTTAGAGGCTCCCTCCACCATGAATTGGTCCAAACTGGGCTGGTTAGAGGCTCCTTCCACCATGAATTTCCCAAAACTTGGCTGTTTAGAGGCTCCCCCCACCATGAATTGGTCCAAACTGGGCTGGTTAGAGGCTCCCTCCACCATGAATTTCCCAAAACTTGGCTGTTTAGAGGCTCCCTCCACCATGAATTGGTCCAAACTGGGCTGGTTAGAGGCTCCCTCCACCATGAATTGGTCCAAACTGGGGTTTTTAGAGGCTCCCTCCACCATGAATTGGTCCAAACTGGGCTGGTTAGAGGCTCCCTCCACCATGAACTTACCATAGCTTGGCTGTTTAGAGGCTCCCTCCACCATGAATTGGTCCAAACTGGGCTGGTTAGAGGCTCCCTCCACCATGAATTGGTCCAAACTGGGCTGGTTAGAGGCTCCTTCCACCATGAATTTCCCAAAACTTGGCTGTTTAGAGGCTCCCTCCACCATGAATTGGTCCAAACTGGGCTGGTTAGAGGCTCCCTCCACCATGAATTTCCCAAAACTTGGCTGTTTAGAGGCTCCCTTCACCATGAATTGGTCCAAACTGGGCTGGTTAGAGGCTCCTTCCACCATGAATTTCCCAAAACTTGGCTGTTCAGAGGCTCCCTCCACCATGAATTGGTCCAAACTTGGCTGTTTAGAGGCTCCCTCCACCATGAATTGGTCCAAACTGGGGTTTTTAGAGGCTCCCTCCACCATGAATTGGTCCAAACTGGGCTGGTTAGAGGCTCCCTCCACCATGAATTGATCCAAACTGGGGTTTTTAGAGGCTCCCTCCACCATGAATTGGTCCAAACTGGGCTGGTTACAGGCTCCCTCCACTATGAACTTCCCATAGCTTGGCTGTTTAGAGGCTCCCTCCACCATGAATTGGTCCAAACTGGGCTGGTTAGAGGCTCCCTCCACCATGAATTTCCCAAAACTTGGCTGTTTAGAGGCTCCCTCCACCATGAATTGGTCCAAACTGGGCTGGTTAGAGGCTCCTTCCACCATGAATTTCCCAAAACTTGGCTGTTTAGAGGCTCCCCCCACCATGAATTGGTCCAAACTGGGCTGGTTAGAGGCTCCCTCCACCATGAATTTCCCAAAACTTGGCTGTTTAGAGGCTCCCTCCACCATGAATTGGTCCAAACTGGGCTGGTTAGAGGCTCCCTCCACCATGAATTGGTCCAAACTGGGGTTTTTAGAGGCTCCCTCCACCATGAATTGGTCCAAACTGGGCTGGTTAGAGGCTCCCTCCACCATGAACTTACCATAGCTTGGCTGTTTAGAGGCTCCCTCCACCATGAATTGGTCCAAACTGGGCTGGTTAGAGGCTCCCTCCACCATGAATTGGTCCAAACTGGGCTGGTTAGAGGCTCCCTCCACCATGAATTGGTCCAAACTGGGCTGGTTAGAGGCTCCTTCCACCATGAATTTCCCAAAACTTGGCTGTTTAGAGGCTCCCTCCACCATGAATTGGTCCAAACTGGGCTGGTTAGAGGCTCCCTCCACCATGAATTTCCCAAAACTTGGCTGTTTAGAGGCTCCCTTCACCATGAATTGGTCCAAACTGGGCTGGTTAGAGGCTCCTTCCACCATGAATTTCCCAAAACTTGGCTGTTTAGAGGCTCCCTCCACCATGAATTGGTCCAAACTGGGGTTTTTAGAGGCTCCCTCCACCATGAATTGGTCCAAACTGGGCTGGTTAGAGGCTCCCTCCACCATGAATTTCCCAAAACTTGGCTGTTCAGAGGCTCCCTCCACCGTGAATTGGTCCAACCTGGGCTGGTTAGAGGCTCCCTCCACCATGAATTTCCCAAAACTTGGCTGTTTAGAGGCTCCCTCCACCATGAATTGGTCCAAACTGGGCTGGTTAGAGGCTCCCTCCACCATGAATTTCCCAAAACATGGCTGTTTAGAGGCTCCCTCCACCATGAATTGGTCCAAACTGGGCTGGTTAGAGGCTCCCTCCACCATGAATTGGTCCAAACTGGGCTGGTTAGAGGCTCCCTCCACCATGAATTTCCCAAAACTTGGCTATTTAGAGGCTCCCTCCACCATGAATTGGTCCAAACTGGGCTGGTTAGAGGCTCCCTCCACCATGAATTTCCCAAAACATGGCTGTTTAGAGGCTCCCTCCACCATGAATTGGTCCAAACTGGGGTTTTTAGAGGCTCCCTCCACCATGAATTGGTCCAAACTGGGCTGGTTAGAGGCTCCCTCCACCATGAATTGGTCCAAACTGGGCTGGTTAGAGGCTCCCTCCACCATGAATTTCCCAAAACTTGGCTGTTTAGAGGCTCCCTCCACCATGAATTGGTCCAAACTGGGCTGGTTAGAGGCTCCCTCCACCATGAATTTCCCAAAACTTGGCTGTTTAGCGGCTCCCTCCATGAATTGGTCCAAACTGGGCTGGTTAGAGGCTCCCTCCACCATGAATTGGTCCAAACTGGGCTGGTTACAGGCTCCCTCCACTATGAACTTCCCATAGCTTGGCTGTTTAGAGGCTCCCTCCACCATGAATTGGTCCAAACTGGGCTGGTTAGAGGCTCCCTCCACCATGAATTTCCCAAAACTTGGCTGTTTAGAGGCTCCCTCCACCATGAATTGGTCCAAACTGGGCTGGTTAGAGGCTCCTTCCACCATGAATTTCCCAAAACTTGGCTGTTTAGAGGCTCCCCCCACCAGGAATTGGTCCAAACTGGGCTGGTTAGAGGCTCCCTCCACCATGAATTTCCCAAAACTTGGCTGTTCAGAGGCTCCCTCCACCATGAATTGGTCCAAACTGGGCTGGTTAGAGGCTCCCTCCACCATGAATTGGTCCAAACTGGGGTTTTTAGAGGCTCCCTCCACCATGAATTGGTCCAAACTGGGCTGGTTAGAAGCTCCCTCCACCATGAATTTCCCAAAACTTGGCTGTTTAGAGGCTCCCTCCACCATGAATTGGTCCAAACTGGGCTGGTTAGAGGCTCCCTCCACCATGAATTTCCCAAAACTTGGCTGTTTAGAGGCTCCCTCCACCATGAATTGGTCCAAACTGGGCTGGTTAGAGGCTCCTTCCACCATGAATTTTCCAAAACTTGGCTATTTAGAGGCTCCCTCCACCATGAATTGGTCCAAACTGGGCTGGTTAGAGGCTCCCTCCACCATGAATTTCCCAAAACTTGGCTGTTCAGAGGCTCCCTCCACCGTGAATTGGTCCAAACTGGGCTGGTTAGAGGCTCCCTCCACCATGAATTTCCCAAAACTTGGCTGTTTAGAGGCTCCCTCCACCATGAATTGGTCCAAACTGGGCTGGTTAGAGGCTCCCTCCACTATGAACTTCCCATAGCTTGGCTGTTTAGAGGCTCCCTGCACCATGAATTGGTCCAAACTGGGCTGGTTAGAGGCTCCCTCCACCATGAACTTCCCATAGCTTGGCTGTTTAGAGGCTCCCTCCACCATGAATTGGTCCAAACTGGGCTGGTTAGAGGCTCCCTCCACCATGAATTGGTCCAAACTGGGCTGGTTAGAGGCTCCCTCCACCATGAATTTCCCAAAACTTGGCTGTTTAGAGGCTCCCTCCACCATGAATTGGTGCAAACTGGGCTGGTTAGAGGCTCCCTCCACCATGAATTGGTCCAAACTGGGCTGGTTAGAGGCTCCCTCCACCATGAATTTCCCAAAACTTGGCTGTTTAGAGGCTCCCTCCACCATGAATTGGTCCAAACTGGGCTGGTTAGAGGCTCCCTCCACCATGAATTGGTCCAAACTGGGCTGGTTACAGGCTCCCTCCACTATGAACTTCCCATAGCTTGGCTGTTTAGAGGCTCCCTCCACCATGAATTGGTCCAAACTGGGCTGGTTAGAGGCTCCCTCCACCATGAATTTCCCAAAACTTGGCTGTTTAGAGGCTCCCTCCACCATGAATTGGTCCAAACTGGGCTGGTTAGAGGCTCCTTCCACCATGAATTTCCCAAAACTTGGCTGTTCAGAGGCTCCCTCCACCATGAATTGGTCCAAACTGGGCTGGTTAGAGGCTCCCTCCACCATGAATTGGTCCAAACTGGGGTTTTTAGAGGCTCCCTCCACCATGAATTGGTCCAAACTGGGCTGGTTAGAGGCTCCCTCCACCATGAATTGGTCCAAACTGGGCTGGTTACAGGCTCCCTCCACTATGAACTTCCCATAGCTTGGCTGTTTAGAGGCTCCCTCCACCATGAATTGGTCCAAACTGGGCTGGTTAGAGGCTCCCTCCACCATGAATTTCCCAAAACTTGGCTGTTTAGAGGCTCCCTCCACCATGAATTGGTCCAAACTGGGCTGGTTAGAGGCTCCTTCCACCATGAATTTCCCAAAACTTGGCTATTTAGAGGCTCCCTCCACCATGAATTGGTTCAAACTGGGCTGGTTAGAGGCTCCCTCCACCATGAATTTCCCAAAACTTGGCTGTTCAGAGGCTCCCTCCACCGTGAATTGGTCCAAACTGGGTTGGTTAGAGGCTCCCTCCACCATGAATTTCCCAAAACTTGGCTGTTTAGAGGCTCCCTCCACCATAAATTGGTCCAAACTGGGCTGGTTAGAGGCTTCCTCCACCATGAATTTCCCAAAACATGGCTGTTTAGAGGCTCCCTCCACCATGAATTGGTCCAAACTGGGCTGGTTAGAGGCTCCCTCCACCATGAATTGGTCCAAACTGGGCTGGTTAGAGGCTCCCTCCACCATGAATTTCCCAAAACTTGGCTATTTAGAGGCTCCCTCCACCATGAATTGGTCCAAACTGGGCTGGTTAGAGGCTCCCTCCACCATGAATTTCCCAAAACATGGCTGTTTAGAGGCTCCCTCCACCATGAATTGGTCCAAACTGGGGTTTTTAGAGGCTCCCTCCACCATGAATTGGTCCAAACTGGGCTGGTTAGAGGCTCCCTCCACCATGAATTGGTCCAAACTGGGCTGGTTAGAGGCTCCCTCCACCATGAATTTCCCAAAACTTGGCTGTTTAGAGGCTCCCTCCACCATGAATTGGTCCAAACTGGGCTGGTTAGAGGCTCCCTCCACCATGAATTTCCCAAAACTTGGCTGTTTAGCGGCTCCCTCCATGAATTGGTCCAAACTGGGCTGGTTAGAGGCTCCCTCCACCATGAATTGGTCCAAACTGGGCTGGTTACAGGCTCCCTCCACTATGAACTTCCCATAGCTTGGCTGTTTAGAGGCTCCCTCCACCATGAATTGGTCCAAACTGGGCTGGTTAGAGGCTCCCTCCACCATGAATTTCCCAAAACTTGGCTGTTTAGAGGCTCCCTCCACCATGAATTGGTCCAAACTGGGCTGGTTAGAGGCTCCTTCCACCATGAATTTCCCAAAACTTGGCTGTTTAGAGGCTCCCCCCACCAGGAATTGGTCCAAACTGGGCTGGTTAGAGGCTCCCTCCACCATGAATTTCCCAAAACTTGGCTGTTCAGAGGCTCCCTCCACCATGAATTGGTCCAAACTGGGCTGGTTAGAGGCTCCCTCCACCATGAATTGGTCCAAACTGGGGTTTTTAGAGGCTCCCTCCACCATGAATTGGTCCAAACTGGGCTGGTTAGAAGCTCCCTCCACCATGAATTTCCCAAAACTTGGCTGTTTAGAGGCTCCCTCCACCATGAATTGGTCCAAACTGGGCTGGTTAGAGGCTCCCTCCACCATGAATTTCCCAAAACTTGGCTGTTTAGAGGCTCCCTCCACCATGAATTGGTCCAAACTGGGCTGGTTAGAGGCTCCTTCCACCATGAATTTTCCAAAACTTGGCTATTTAGAGGCTCCCTCCACCATGAATTGGTCCAAACTGGGCTGGTTAGAGGCTCCCTCCACCATGAATTTCCCAAAACTTGGCTGTTCAGAGGCTCCCTCCACCGTGAATTGGTCCAAACTGGGCTGGTTAGAGGCTCCCTCCACCATGAATTTCCCAAAACTTGGCTGTTTAGAGGCTCCCTCCACCATGAATTGGTCCAAACTGGGCTGGTTAGAGGCTCCCTCCACTATGAACTTCCCATAGCTTGGCTGTTTAGAGGCTCCCTGCACCATGAATTGGTCCAAACTGGGCTGGTTAGAGGCTCCCTCCACCATGAACTTCCCATAGCTTGACTGTTTAGAGGCTCCCTCCACCATGAATTGGTCCAAACTGGGCTGGTTAGAGGCTCCCTCCACCATGAATTGGTCCAAACTGGGCTGGTTAGAGGCTCCCTCCACCATGAATTTCCCAAAACTTGGCTGTTTAGAGGCTCCCTCCACCATGAATTGGTGCAAACTGGGCTGGTTAGAGGCTCCCTCCACCATGAATTGGTCCAAACTGGGCTGGTTAGAGGCTCCGTCCACCATGAATTTCCCAAAACTTGGCTGTTTAGAGGCTCCCTCCACCATGAATTGGTCCAAACTGGGCTGGTTAGAGGCTCCCTCCACCATGAATTGGTCCAAACTGGGCTGGTTACAGGCTCCCTCCACTATGAACTTCCCATAGCTTGGCTGTTTAGAGGCTCCCTCCACCATGAATTGGTCCAAACTGGGCTGGTTAGAGGCTCCCTCCACCATGAATTTCCCAAAACTTGGCTGTTTAGAGGCTCCCTCCACCATGAATTGGTCCAAACTGGGCTGGTTAGAGGCTCCTTCCACCATGAATTTCCCAAAACTTGGCTGTTCAGAGGCTCCCTCCACCATGAATTGGTCCAAACTGGGCTGGTTAGAGGCTCCCTCCACCATGAATTGGTCCAAACTGGGGTTTTTAGAGGCTCCCTCCACCATGAATTGGTCCAAACTGGGCTGGTTAGAGGCTCCCTCCACCATGAATTGGTCCAAACTGGGCTGGTTACAGGCTCCCTCCACTATGAACTTCCCATAGCTTGGCTGTTTAGAGGCTCCCTCCACCATGAATTGGTCCAAACTGGGCTGGTTAGAGGCTCCCTCCACCATGAATTTCCCAAAACTTGGCTGTTTAGAGGCTCCCTCCACCATGAATTGGTCCAAACTGGGCTGGTTAGAGGCTCCTTCCACCATGAATTTCCCAAAACTTGGCTATTTAGAGGCTCCCTCCACCATGAATTGGTCCAAACTGGGCTGGTTAGAGGCTCCCTCCACCATGAATTTCCCAAAACTTGGCTGTTCAGAGGCTCCCTCCACCGTGAATTGGTCCAAACTGGGTTGGTTAGAGGCTCCCTCCACCATGAATTTCCCAAAACTTGGCTGTTTAGAGGCTCCCTCCACCATAAATTGGTCCAAACTGGGCTGGTTAGAGGCTTCCTCCACCATGAATTTCCCAAAACTTGGCTGTTTAGAGGCTCCCTCCACCATGAATTGGTCCAAACTGGGCTGGTTAGAGGCTCCCTCCACCATGAACTTCCCATAGCTTGGCTGTTTAGAGGCTCCCTCCACCATGAATTGGTCCAAACTGGGCTGGTTAGAGGCTCCCTCCACCATGAACGTCCCATAGCTTGGCTGTTTAGAGGCTCCCTCCACCATGAATTGGTCCAAACTGGGCTGGTTAGAGGCTCCCTCCACCATGAATTGGTCCAAACTGGGCTGGTTAGAGGCTCCCTCCACCATGAATTTCCCAAAACTTGGCTGTTTAGAGGCTCCCTCCACCATGAATTGGTCCAAACTGGGCTGGTTAGAGGCTCCCTCCACCATGAATTGGTCCAAACTGGGGTTTTTAGAGGCTCCCTCCACCATGAATTGGTCCAAAATGGGCTTGTTAGAGGCTCCCTCCACCATGAACTTCCCATAGCTTGGCTGTTTAGAGGCTCCCTCCACCATGAATTGGTCCAAACTGGGCTGGTTAGAGGCTCCCTCCACCATGAATTTCCCAAAACTTGGCTGTTTAGAGGCTCCCTCCACCATGAATTGGTCCAAACTGGGCTGGTTAGAGGCTCCCTCCACCATGAATTTCCCAAAACTTGGCTGTTTAGAGGCTCCCTCCACCATGAATTGGTCCAAACTGGGCTGGTTAGAGGCTCCCTCCACCATGAATTGGTCCAAACTGGGCTGGTTAGAGGCTCCCTCCACCATGAATTTCCCAAAACTTGGCTGTTTAGAGGCTCCCTCCACCATGAATTGGTCCAAACTGGGCTGGTTAGAGGCTCCCTCCACTATGAATTGGTCCAAACTGGGCTGGTTAGAGGCTCCCTCCACCATGAATTTCCCAAAACTTGGCTGTTTAGAGGCTCCCTCCACCATGAATTGGTGCAAACTGGGCTGGTTAGAGGCTCCCTCCACCATGAATTGGTCCAAACTGGGCTGGTTAGAGGCTCCCTCCACCATGAACTTCCCATAGCTTGGCTGTTTAGAGGCTCCCTCCACCATGAATTGGTCCAAACTGGGCTGGTTAGAGGCTCCCTCCACCATGAATTGGTCCAAACTGGGGTTTTTAGAGGCTCCCTCCACCATGAATTGGTCCAAACTGGGCTGTTTAGAGGCTCCCTCCACCATGAATTGGTCCAAACTGGGCTGGTTAGAGGCTCCCTCCACCATGAATTGGTCCAAACTGGGCTGGTTAGAGGCTCCCTCCACCATGAATTTCCCAAAACTTGGCTGTTTAGAGGCTCCCTCCACCATGAATTGGTCCAAACTGGGCTGGTTAGAGGCTCCCTCCACCATGAATTGGTCCAAACTGGGCTGGTTACAGGCTCCCTCCACTATGAACTTCCCATAGCTTGGCTGCTTAGAGGCTCCCTCCACCATGAATTGGTCCAAACTGGGCTGGTTAGAGGCTCCCTCCACCATGAATTTCCCAAAACTTGGCTGTTTAGAGGCTCCCTCCACCATGAATTGGTCCAAACTGGGCTGGTTAGAGGCTCCTTCCACCATGAATTTCCCAAAACTTGGCTATTTAGAGGCTCCCTCCACCATGAATTGGTCCAAACTGGGCTGGTTAGAGGCTCCTTCCACCATGAATTTCCCAAAACTTGGCTGTTTAGAGGCTCCCTCCACCATAAATTGGTCCAAACTGGGCTGGTTAGAGGCTCCCTCTACCATGAATTGGTCCAAACTGGGCTGGTTAGAGGCTCCCTCCACTATGAACTTCCCATAGCTTGGCTGGTTAGAGGCTCCCTCCACCATGAACTTCCCATAGCTTGGCTGTTTAGAGGCTCCCTCCACCATGAATTGGTCCAAACTGGGCTGGTTAGAGGCTCCTTCCACCATGAATTTCCCAAAACTTGGCTATTTAGAGGCTCCCTCCACCATGAATTGGTCCAAACTGGGCTGGTTAGAGGCTCCTTCCACCATGAATTTCCCAAAACTTGGCTATTTAGAGGCTCCCTCCACCATGAATTGGTCCAAACTGGGCTGGTTAGAGGCTCCCTCCACCATGAATTTCCCAAAACTTGGCTGTTTAGAGGCTCCCTCCACCATAAATTGGTCCAAACTGGGCTGGTTAGAGGCTCCCTCTACCATGAATTGGTCCAAACTGGGCTGGTTAGAGGCTCCCTCCACTATGAACTTCCCATAGCTTGGCTGGTTAGAGGCTCCCTCCACCATGAACTTCCCATAGCTTGGCTGTTTAGAGGCTCCCTCCACCATGAATTGGTCCAAACTGGGCTGGTTAGAGGCTCCCTCCACCATGAATTGGTCCAAACTGGGCTGGTTAGAGGCTCCCTCCACCATGAATTGGTCCAAACTGGGCTGGTTAGAGGCTCCCTCCACCATGAATTGGTCCAAACTGGGGTTTTTAGAGGCTCCCTCCACCATGAATTGGTCCAAACTGGGCTGGTTAGAGGCTCCCTCCACCATGAACTTCCCATAGCTTGGCTGTTTAGAGGCTCCCTCCACCATGAATTGGTCCAAACTGGGCTGGTTAGAGGCTCCCTCCACCAAGAATTTCCCAAAACTTGGCTGTTTAGAGGCTCCCTCCACCATGAATTGGTCCAAACTGGGCTGGTTAGAGGCTCCCTCCACCATGAATTTCCCAAAACTTGGCTGTTTAGAGGCTCCCTCCACCATGAATTGGTCCAAACTGGGCTGGTTAGAGGCTCCCTCCACCATGAATTGGTCCAAACTGGGCTGGTTAGAGGCTCCCTCCACCATGAATTTCCCAAAACTTGGCTGTTTAGAGGCTCCCTCCACCATGAATTGGTCCAAACTGGGCTGGTTAGAGGCTCCCTCCACCATGAATTGGTCCAAACTGGGCTGGTTAGAGGCTCCCTCCACCATGAATTTCCCAAAACTTGGCTGTTTAGAGGCTCCCTCCACCATGAATTGGTCCAAACTGGGCTGGTTAGAGGCTCCCTCCACCATGAATTGGTCCAAACTGGGCTGGTTACAGGCTCCCTCCACTATGAACTTCCCATAGCTTGGCTGTTTAGAGGCTCCCTCCACCATGAATTGGTCCAAACTGGGCTGGTTAGAGGCTCCCTCCACCATGAATTTCCCAAAACTTGGCTGTTTAGAGGCTCCCTCCACCATGAATTGGTCCAAACTGGGCTGGTTAGAGGCTCCTTCCACCATGAATTTCCCAAAACTTGGCTGTTCAGAGGCTCCCTCCACCATGAATTGGTCCAAACTGGGCTGGTTAGAGGCTCCCTCCACCATGAATTGGTCCAAACTGAGGTTTTTAGAGGCTCCCTCCACCATGAATTGGTCCAAACTGGGCTGGTTAGAGGCTCCCTCCACCATGAATTGGTCCAAACTGGGCTGGTTACAGGCTCCCTCCACTATGAATTTCCCAAAACTTGGCTGTTCAGAGGCTCCCTCCACCGTGAATTGGTCCAAACTGGGCTGGTTAGAGGCTCCCTCCACCATGAATTTCCCAAAACTTGGCTGTTTAGAGGCTCCCTCCACCATAAATTGGTCCAAACTGGGCTGGTTAGAGGCTTCCTCCACCATGAATTTCCCAAAACATGGCTGTTTAGAGGCTCCCTCCACCATGAATTGGTCCAAACTGGGCTGGTTAGAGGCTCCCTCCACCATGAACTTCCCATAGCTTGGCTGTTTAGAGGCTCCCTCCACCATGAATTGGTCCAAACTGGGCTGGTTAGAGGCTCCCTCCACCATGAACGTCCCATAGCTTGGCTGTTTAGAGGCTCCCTCCACCATGAATTGGTCCAAACTGGGCTGGTTAGAGGCTCCCTCCACCATGAATTGGTCCAAACTGGGCTGGTTAGAGGCTCCCTCCACCATGAATTTCCCAAAACTTGGCTGTTTAGAGGCTCCCTCCACCATGAATTGGTCCAAACTGGGCTGGTTAGAGGCTCCCTCCACCATGAATTGGTCCAAACTGGGGTTTTTAGAGGCTCCCTCCACCATGAATTGGTCCAAAATGGGCTGGTTAGAGGCTCCCTCCACCATGAACTTCCCATAGCTTGGCTGTTTAGAGGCTCCCTCCACCATGAATTGGTCCAAACTGGGCTGGTTAGAGGCTCCCTCCACCATGAATTTCCCAAAACTTAGCTGTTTAGAGGCTCCCTCCACCATGAATTGGTCCAAACTGGGCTGGTTAGAGGCTCCCTCCACCATGAATTGGTCCAAACTGGGCTGGTTAGAGGCTCCCTCCACCATGAATTTCCCAAAACTTGGCTGTTTAGAGGCTCCCTCCACCATGAATTGGTCCAAACTGGGCTGGTTAGAGGCTCCCTCCACCATGAATTTCCCAAAACTTGGCTGTTTAGAGGCTCCCTCCACCATGAATTGGTCCAAACTGGGCTGGTTAGAGGCTCCCTCCACTATGAATTGGTCCAAACTGGGCTGGTTAGAGGCTCCCTCCACCATGAATTGGTCCAAACTGGGCTGGTTAGAGGCTCCCTCCACCATGAACTTCCCATAGCTTGGCTGTTTAGAGGCTCCCTCCACCATGAATTGGTCCAAACTGGGCTGGTTAGAGGCTCCCTCCACCATGAATTTCCCAAAACTTGGCTGTTTAGAGGCTCCCTCCACCATGAATTGGTCCAAACTGGGCTGGTTAGAGGCTCCCTCCACCATGAATTTCCCAAAACATGGCTGTTTAGAGGCTCCCTCCACCATGAATTGGTCCAAACTGGGCTGGTTAGAGGCTCCCTCCACCATGAATTGGTCCAAACTGGGCTGGTTAGAGGCTCCCTCCACCATGAATTTCCCAAAACTTGGCTATTTAGAGGCTCCCTCCACCATGAATTGGTCCAAACTGGGCTGGTTAGAGGCTCCCTCCACCATGAATTTCCCAAAACATGGCTGTTTAGAGGCTCCCTCCACCATGAATTGGTCCAAACTGGGGTTTTTAGAGGCTCCCTCCACCATGAATTGGTCCAAACTGGGCTGGTTAGAGGCTCCCTCCACCATGAATTGGTCCAAACTGGGCTGGTTAGAGGCTCCCTCCACCATGAATTTCCCAAAACTTGGCTGTTTAGAGGCTCCCTCCACCATGAATTGGTCCAAACTGGGCTGGTTAGAGGCTCCCTCCACCATGAATTTCCCAAAACTTGGCTGTTTAGCGGCTCCCTCCATGAATTGGTCCAAACTGGGCTGGTTAGAGGCTCCCTCCACCATGAATTGGTCCAAACTGGGCTGGTTACAGGCTCCCTCCACTATGAACTTCCCATAGCTTGGCTGTTTAGAGGCTCCCTCCACCATGAATTGGTCCAAACTGGGCTGGTTAGAGGCTCCCTCCACCATGAATTTCCCAAAACTTGGCTGTTTAGAGGCTCCCTCCACCATGAATTGGTCCAAACTGGGCTGGTTAGAGGCTCCTTCCACCATGAATTTCCCAAAACTTGGCTGTTTAGAGGCTCCCCCCACCAGGAATTGGTCCAAACTGGGCTGGTTAGAGGCTCCCTCCACCATGAATTTCCCAAAACTTGGCTGTTCAGAGGCTCCCTCCACCATGAATTGGTCCAAACTGGGCTGGTTAGAGGCTCCCTCCACCATGAATTGGTCCAAACTGGGGTTTTTAGAGGCTCCCTCCACCATGAATTGGTCCAAACTGGGCTGGTTAGAAGCTCCCTCCACCATGAATTTCCCAAAACTTGGCTGTTTAGAGGCTCCCTCCACCATGAATTGGTCCAAACTGGGCTGGTTAGAGGCTCCCTCCACCATGAATTTCCCAAAACTTGGCTGTTTAGAGGCTCCCTCCACCATGAATTGGTCCAAACTGGGCTGGTTAGAGGCTCCTTCCACCATGAATTTTCCAAAACTTGGCTATTTAGAGGCTCCCTCCACCATGAATTGGTCCAAACTGGGCTGGTTAGAGGCTCCCTCCACCATGAATTTCCCAAAACTTGGCTGTTCAGAGGCTCCCTCCACCGTGAATTGGTCCAAACTGGGCTGGTTAGAGGCTCCCTCCACCATGAATTTCCCAAAACTTGGCTGTTTAGAGGCTCCCTCCACCATGAATTGGTCCAAACTGGGCTGGTTAGAGGCTCCCTCCACTATGAACTTCCCATAGCTTGGCTGTTTAGAGGCTCCCTGCACCATGAATTGGTCCAAACTGGGCTGGTTAGAGGCTCCCTCCACCATGAACTTCCCATAGCTTGGCTGTTTAGAGGCTCCCTCCACCATGAATTGGTCCAAACTGGGCTGGTTAGAGGCTCCCTCCACCATGAATTGGTCCAAACTGGGCTGGTTAGAGGCTCCCTCCACCATGAATTTCCCAAAACTTGGCTGTTTAGAGGCTCCCTCCACCATGAATTGGTGCAAACTGGGCTGGTTAGAGGCTCCCTCCACCATGAATTGGTCCAAACTGGGCTGGTTAGAGGCTCCCTCCACCATGAATTTCCCAAAACTTGGCTGTTTAGAGGCTCCCTCCACCATGAATTGGTCCAAACTGGGCTGGTTAGAGGCTCCCTCCACCATGAATTGGTCCAAACTGGGCTGGTTACAGGCTCCCTCCACTATGAACTTCCCATAGCTTGGCTGTTTAGAGGCTCCCTCCACCATGAATTGGTCCAAACTGGGCTGGTTAGAGGCTCCCTCCACCATGAATTTCCCAAAACTTGGCTGTTTAGAGGCTCCCTCCACCATGAATTGGTCCAAACTGGGCTGGTTAGAGGCTCCTTCCACCATGAATTTCCCAAAACTTGGCTGTTCAGAGGCTCCCTCCACCATGAATTGGTCCAAACTGGGCTGGTTAGAGGCTCCCTCCACCATGAATTGGTCCAAACTGGGGTTTTTAGAGGCTCCCTCCACCATGAATTGGTCCAAACTGGGCTGGTTAGAGGCTCCCTCCACCATGAATTGGTCCAAACTGGGCTGGTTACAGGCTCCCTCCACTATGAACTTCCCATAGCTTGGCTGTTTAGAGGCTCCCTCCACCATGAATTGGTCCAAACTGGGCTGGTTAGAGGCTCCCTCCACCATGAATTTCCCAAAACTTGGCTGTTTAGAGGCTCCCTCCACCATGAATTGGTCCAAACTGGGCTGGTTAGAGGCTCCTTCCACCATGAATTTCCCAAAACTTGGCTATTTAGAGGCTCCCTCCACCATGAATTGGTCCAAACTGGGCTGGTTAGAGGCTCCCTCCACCATGAATTTCCCAAAACTTGGCTGTTCAGAGGCTCCCTCCACCGTGAATTGGTCCAAACTGGGTTGGTTAGAGGCTCCCTCCACCATGAATTTCCCAAAACTTGGCTGTTTAGAGGCTCCCTCCACCATAAATTGGTCCAAACTGGGCTGGTTAGAGGCTTCCTCCACCATGAATTTCCCAAAACTTGGCTGTTTAGAGGCTCCCTCCACCATGAATTGGTCCAAACTGGGCTGGTTAGAGGCTCCCTCCACCATGAACTTCCCATAGCTTGGCTGTTTAGAGGCTCCCTCCACCATGAATTGGTCCAAACTGGGCTGGTTAGAGGCTCCCTCCACCATGAACGTCCCATAGCTTGGCTGTTTAGAGGCTCCCTCCACCATGAATTGGTCCAAACTGGGCTGGTTAGAGGCTCCCTCCACCATGAATTGGTCCAAACTGGGCTGGTTAGAGGCTCCCTCCACCATGAATTTCCCAAAACTTGGCTGTTTAGAGGCTCCCTCCACCATGAATTGGTCCAAACTGGGCTGGTTAGAGGCTCCCTCCACCATGAATTGGTCCAAACTGGGGTTTTTAGAGGCTCCCTCCACCATGAATTGGTCCAAAATGGGCTTGTTAGAGGCTCCCTCCACCATGAACTTCCCATAGCTTGGCTGTTTAGAGGCTCCCTCCACCATGAATTGGTCCAAACTGGGCTGGTTAGAGGCTCCCTCCACCATGAATTTCCCAAAACTTGGCTGTTTAGAGGCTCCCTCCACCATGAATTGGTCCAAACTGGGCTGGTTAGAGGCTCCCTCCACCATGAATTTCCCAAAACTTGGCTGTTTAGAGGCTCCCTCCACCATGAATTGGTCCAAACTGGGCTGGTTAGAGGCTCCCTCCACCATGAATTGGTCCAAACTGGGCTGGTTAGAGGCTCCCTCCACCATGAATTTCCCAAAACTTGGCTGTTTAGAGGCTCCCTCCACCATGAATTGGTCCAAACTGGGCTGGTTAGAGGCTCCCTCCACTATGAATTGGTCCAAACTGGGCTGGTTAGAGGCTCCCTCCACCATGAATTTCCCAAAACTTGGCTGTTTAGAGGCTCCCTCCACCATGAATTGGTGCAAACTGGGCTGGTTAGAGGCTCCCTCCACCATGAATTGGTCCAAACTGGGCTGGTTAGAGGCTCCCTCCACCATGAACTTCCCATAGCTTGGCTGTTTAGAGGCTCCCTCCACCATGAATTGGTCCAAACTGGGCTGGTTAGAGGCTCCCTCCACCATGAATTGGTCCAAACTGGGGTTTTTAGAGGCTCCCTCCACCATGAATTGGTCCAAACTGGGCTGTTTAGAGGCTCCCTCCACCATGAATTGGTCCAAACTGGGCTGGTTAGAGGCTCCCTCCACCATGAATTGGTCCAAACTGGGCTGGTTAGAGGCTCCCTCCACCATGAATTTCCCAAAACTTGGCTGTTTAGAGGCTCCCTCCACCATGAATTGGTCCAAACTGGGCTGGTTAGAGGCTCCCTCCACCATGAATTGGTCCAAACTGGGCTGGTTACAGGCTCCCTCCACTATGAACTTCCCATAGCTTGGCTGCTTAGAGGCTCCCTCCACCATGAATTGGTCCAAACTGGGCTGGTTAGAGGCTCCCTCCACCATGAATTTCCCAAAACTTGGCTGTTTAGAGGCTCCCTCCACCATGAATTGGTCCAAACTGGGCTGGTTAGAGGCTCCTTCCACCATGAATTTCCCAAAACTTGGCTATTTAGAGGCTCCCTCCACCATGAATTGGTCCAAACTGGGCTGGTTAGAGGCTCCCTCCACCATGAATTTCCCAAAACTTGGCTGTTTAGAGGCTCCCTCCACCATAAATTGGTCCAAACTGGGCTGGTTAGAGGCTCCCTCTACCATGAATTGGTCCAAACTGGGCTGGTTAGAGGCTCCCTCCACTATGAACTTCCCATAGCTTGGCTGGTTAGAGGCTCCCTCCACCATGAACTTCCCATAGCTTGGCTGTTTAGAGGCTCCCTCCACCATGAATTGGTCCAAACTGGGCTGGTTAGAGGCTCCTTCCACCATGAATTTCCCAAAACTTGGCTATTTAGAGGCTCCCTCCACCATGAATTGGTCCAAACTGGGCTGGTTAGAGGCTCCTTCCACCATGAATTTCCCAAAACTTGGCTATTTAGAGGCTCCCTCCACCATGAATTGGTCCAAACTGGGCTGGTTAGAGGCTCCCTCCACCATGAATTTCCCAAAACTTGGCTGTTTAGAGGCTCCCTCCACCATAAATTGGTCCAAACTGGGCTGGTTAGAGGCTCCCTCTACCATGAATTGGTCCAAACTGGGCTGGTTAGAGGCTCCCTCCACTATGAACTTCCCATAGCTTGGCTGGTTAGAGGCTCCCTCCACCATGAACTTCCCATAGCTTGGCTGTTTAGAGGCTCCCTCCACCATGAATTGGTCCAAACTGGGCTGGTTAGAGGCTCCCTCCACCATGAATTGGTCCAAACTGGGCTGGTTAGAGGCTCCCTCCACCATGAATTGGTCCAAACTGGGCTGGTTAGAGGCTCCCTCCACCATGAATTGGTCCAAACTGGGGTTTTTAGAGGCTCCCTCCACCATGAATTGGTCCAAACTGGGCTGGTTAGAGGCTCCCTCCACCATGAACTTCCCATAGCTTGGCTGTTTAGAGGCTCCCTCCACCATGAATTGGTCCAAACTGGGCTGGTTAGAGGCTCCCTCCACCAAGAATTTCCCAAAACTTGGCTGTTTAGAGGCTCCCTCCACCATGAATTGGTCCAAACTGGGCTGGTTAGAGGCTCCCTCCACCATGAATTTCCCAAAACTTGGCTGTTTAGAGGCTCCCTCCACCATGAATTGGTCCAAACTGGGCTGGTTAGAGGCTCCCTCCACCATGAATTGGTCCAAACTGGGCTGGTTAGAGGCTCCCTCCACCATGAATTTCCCAAAACTTGGCTGTTTAGAGGCTCCCTCCACCATGAATTGGTCCAAACTGGGCTGGTTAGAGGCTCCCTCCACCATGAATTGGTCCAAACTGGGCTGGTTAGAGGCTCCCTCCACCATGAATTTCCCAAAACTTGGCTGTTTAGAGGCTCCCTCCACCATGAATTGGTCCAAACTGGGCTGGTTAGAGGCTCCCTCCACCATGAATTGGTCCAAACTGGGCTGGTTACAGGCTCCCTCCACTATGAACTTCCCATAGCTTGGCTGTTTAGAGGCTCCCTCCACCATGAATTGGTCCAAACTGGGCTGGTTAGAGGCTCCCTCCACCATGAATTTCCCAAAACTTGGCTGTTTAGAGGCTCCCTCCACCATGAATTGGTCCAAACTGGGCTGGTTAGAGGCTCCTTCCACCATGAATTTCCCAAAACTTGGCTGTTCAGAGGCTCCCTCCACCATGAATTGGTCCAAACTGGGCTGGTTAGAGGCTCCCTCCACCATGAATTGGTCCAAACTGAGGTTTTTAGAGGCTCCCTCCACCATGAATTGGTCCAAACTGGGCTGGTTAGAGGCTCCCTCCACCATGAATTGGTCCAAACTGGGCTGGTTACAGGCTCCCTCCACTATGAATTTCCCAAAACTTGGCTGTTCAGAGGCTCCCTCCACCGTGAATTGGTCCAAACTGGGCTGGTTAGAGGCTCCCTCCACCATGAATTTCCCAAAACTTGGCTGTTTAGAGGCTCCCTCCACCATAAATTGGTCCAAACTGGGCTGGTTAGAGGCTTCCTCCACCATGAATTTCCCAAAACATGGCTGTTTAGAGGCTCCCTCCACCATGAATTGGTCCAAACTGGGCTGGTTAGAGGCTCCCTCCACCATGAACTTCCCATAGCTTGGCTGTTTAGAGGCTCCCTCCACCATGAATTGGTCCAAACTGGGCTGGTTAGAGGCTCCCTCCACCATGAACGTCCCATAGCTTGGCTGTTTAGAGGCTCCCTCCACCATGAATTGGTCCAAACTGGGCTGGTTAGAGGCTCCCTCCACCATGAATTGGTCCAAACTGGGCTGGTTAGAGGCTCCCTCCACCATGAATTTCCCAAAACTTGGCTGTTTAGAGGCTCCCTCCACCATGAATTGGTCCAAACTGGGCTGGTTAGAGGCTCCCTCCACCATGAATTGGTCCAAACTGGGGTTTTTAGAGGCTCCCTCCACCATGAATTGGTCCAAAATGGGCTGGTTAGAGGCTCCCTCCACCATGAACTTCCCATAGCTTGGCTGTTTAGAGGCTCCCTCCACCATGAATTGGTCCAAACTGGGCTGGTTAGAGGCTCCCTCCACCATGAATTTCCCAAAACTTAGCTGTTTAGAGGCTCCCTCCACCATGAATTGGTCCAAACTGGGCTGGTTAGAGGCTCCCTCCACCATGAATTGGTCCAAACTGGGCTGGTTAGAGGCTCCCTCCACCATGAATTTCCCAAAACTTGGCTGTTTAGAGGCTCCCTCCACCATGAATTGGTCCAAACTGGGCTGGTTAGAGGCTCCCTCCACCATGAATTTCCCAAAACTTGGCTGTTTAGAGGCTCCCTCCACCATGAATTGGTCCAAACTGGGCTGGTTAGAGGCTCCCTCCACTATGAATTGGTCCAAACTGGGCTGGTTAGAGGCTCCCTCCACCATGAATTGGTCCAAACTGGGCTGGTTAGAGGCTCCCTCCACCATGAACTTCCCATAGCTTGGCTGTTTAGAGGCTCCCTCCACCATGAATTGGTCCAAACTGGGCTGGTTAGAGGCTCCCTCCACCATGAATTTCCCAAAACTTGGCTGTTTAGAGGCTCCCTCCACCATGAATTGGTCCAAACTGGGCTGGTTAGAGGCTCCTTCCACCATGAATTTCCCAAAACTTGGCTATTTAGAGGCTCCCTCCACCGTGAATTGGTCCAAACTGGGCTGGTTAGAGGCTCCCTCCACCATGAATTTCCCAAAACTTGGCTGTTCAGAGGCTCCCTCCACCGTGAATTGGTCCAAACTGGGCTGGTTAGAGGCTCCCTCCACCATGAATTTCCCAAAACTTGGCTGTTTAGAGGCTCCCTCCACCATGAATTGGTCCAAACTGGGCTGGTTAGAGGCTCCCTCCACCATGAATTGGTCCAAACTGGGCTGGTTAGAGGCTCCCTCCACCATGAATTGGTCCAAACTGGGCTGGTTAGAGGCTCCCTTCACCATGAATTGGTCCAAACTGGGGTTTTTAGAGGCTCCCTCCACCATGAATTGGTCCAAACTGGGCTGGTTAGAGGCTCCCTCCACCATGAACTTCCCATAGCTTGGCTGTTTAGAGGCTCCCTCCACCATGAATTGGTCCAAACTGGGCTGGTTAGAGGCTCCCTCCACCAAGAATTTCCCAAAACTTGGCTGTTTAGAGGTTCCCTCCACCATGAATTGGTCCAAACTGGGCTGGTTAGAGGCTCCCTCCACCATGAATTTCCCAAAACTTGGCTGTTTAGAGGCTCCCTCCACCATGAATTGGTCCAAACTGGGCTGGTTAGAGGCTCCCTCCACCATGAATTGGTCCAAACTGGGCTGGTTAGAGGCTCCCTCCACCATGAATTTCCCAAAACTTGGCTGTTTAGAGGCTCCCTCCACCATGAATTGGTCCAAACTGGGCTGGTTAGAGGCTCCCTCCACCATGAATTGGTCCAAACTGGGCTGGTTAGAGGCTCCCTCCACCATGAATTTCCCAAAACTTGGCTGTTTAGAGGCTCCCTCCACCATGAATTGGTCCAAACTGGGCTGGTTAGAGGCTCCCTCCACCATGAATTGGTCCAAACTGGGCTGGTTACAGGCTCCCTCCACTATGAACTTCCCATAGCTTGGCTGTTTAGAGGCTCCCTCCACCATGAATTGGTCCAAACTGGGCTGGTTAGAGGCTCCCTCCACCATGAATTTCCCAAAACTTGGCTGTTTAGAGGCTCCCTCCACCATGAATTGGTCCAAACTGGGCTGGTTAGAGGCTCCCTCCACCATGAACGTCCCATAGCTTGGCTGTTTAGAGGCTCCCTCCACCATGAATTGGTCCAAACTGGGCTGGTTAGAGGCTCCCTCCACCATGAATTGGTCCAAACTGGGCTGGTTAGAGGCTCCCTCCACCATGAATTTCCCAAAACTTGGCTGTTTAGAGGCTCCCTCCACCATGAATTGGTCCAAACTGGGCTGGTTAGAGGCTCCCTCCACCATGAATTGGTCCAAACTGGGCTGGTTAGAGGCTCCCTCCACCATGAATTGGTCCAAACTGGGCTGGTTAGAGGCTCCCTCCACCATGAATTTCCCAAAACTTGGCTGTTTAGAGGCTCCCTCCACCATGAATTGGTCCAAACTGGGCTGGTTAGAGGCTCCCTCCACCATGAATTTCCCAAAACTTGGCTGTTTAGAGGCTCCCTCCACCATGAATTGGTCCAAACTGGGCTGGTTAGAGGCTCCCTCCACCATGAATTGGTCCAAACTGGGCTGGTTAGAGGCTCCCTCCACCATGAATTTCCCAAAACTTGGCTGTTTAGAGGCTCCCTCCACCATGAATTGGTCCAAACTGGGCTGGTTAGAGGCTCCCTCCACCATGAATTTCCCAAAACTTGGCTGTTTAGAGGCTCCCTCCACCATGAATTGGTCCAAACTGGGCTGGTTAGAGGCTCCCTCCACCATGAATTTCCCAAAACTTGGCTGTTTAGAGGCTCCCTCCACCATGAATTGGTCCAAACTGGGCTGGTTAGAGGCTCCCTCCACTATGAATTGGTCCAAACTGGGCTGGTTAGAGGCTCCCTCCACCATGAATTTCCCAAAACTTGGCTGTTTAGAGGCTCCCTCCACCATGAATTGGTGCAAACTGGGCTGGTTAGAGGCTCCCTCCACCATGAATTGGTCCAAACTGGGCTGGTTAGAGGCTCCCTCCACCATGAACTTCCCATAGCTTGGCTGTTTAGAGGCTCCCTCCACCATGAATTGGTCCAAACTGGGCTGGTTAGAGGCTCCCTCCACCATGAATTGGTCCAAACTGGGGTTTTTAGAGGCTCCCTCCACCATGAATTGGTCCAAACTGGGCTGTTTAGAGGCTCCCTCCACCATGAATTGGTCCAAACTGGGCTGGTTAGAGGCTCCCTCCACCATGAATTGGTCCAAACTGGGCTGGTTAGAGGCTCCCTCCACCATGAATTTCCCAAAACTTGGCTGTTTAGAGGCTCCCTCCACCATGAATTGGTCCAAACTGGGCTGGTTAGAGGCTCCCTCCACCATGAATTGGTCCAAACTGGGCTGGTTAGAGGCTCCCTCCACCATGAATTGGTCCAAACTGGGCTGGTTAGAGGCTCCCTCCACCATGAATTTCCCAAAACTTGGCTGTTTAGAGGCTCCCTCCACCATGAATTGGTCCAAACTGGGCTGGTTAGACGCTCCTTCCACCATGAATTTCCCAAAACTTGGCTATTTAGAGGCTCCCTCCACCATGAATTGGTCCAAACTGGGCTGGTTAGAGGCTCCCTCCACCATGAATTTCCCAAAACTTGGCTGTTCAGAGGCTCCCTCCACCGTGAATTGGTCCAAACTGGGCTGGTTAGAGGCTCCCTCCACCATGAATTTCCCAAAACTTGGCTGTTTAGAGGCTCCCTCCACCATGAATTGGTCCAAACTGGGCTGGTTAGAGGCTCCCTCCACCATGAATTGGTCCAAACTGGGCTGGTTACAGGCTCCCTCCACTATGAACTTCCCATAGCTTGGCTGTTTAGAGGCTCCCTCCACCATGAATTGGTCCAAACTGGGCTGGTTAGAGGCTCCCTCCACCATGAATTTCCCAAAACTTGGCTGTTTAGAGGCTCCCTCCACCATGAATTGGTCCAAACTGGGCTGGTTAGAGGCTCCTTCCACCATGAATTTCCCAAAACTTGGCTGTTTAGAGGCTCCCCCCACCAGGAATTGGTCCAAACTGGGCTGGTTAGAGGCTCCCTCCACCATGAATTTCCCAAAACTTGGCTGTTCAGAGGCTCCCTCCACCATGAATTGGTCCAAACTGGGCTGGTTAGAGGCTCCCTCCACCATGAATTGGTCCAAACTGGGGTTTTTAGAGGCTCCCTCCACCATGAATTGGTCCAAACTGGGCTGGTTAGAGGCTCCCTCCACCATGAACTTCCCATAGCTTGGCTGTTTAGAGGCTCCCTCCACCATGAATTGGTCCAAACTGGGCTGTTTAGAGGCTCCCTCCACCATGAATTGGTCCAAACTGGGCTGGTTAGAGGCTCCCTCCACCATGAATTGGTCCAAACTGGGCTGGTTAGAGGCTCCCTCCACCATGAATTTGGCCAAACTGGAGTTTTTAGAGGCTCCCTCCACCATGAATTGGTCCAAACTGGGGTTTTTAGAGGCTCCCTCCACCATGAATTTGTCCAAACTCTGCTGGTTAGAGTCTCAATCCACCCTGATTTTCAAAACAAATGTTGGTGCCAACCTCAACTTACTACAAAGGCCAAATTCACTGCTGGTGACAAGCTCTCCTCACTCCAAGTGCCAAATACACATGTTTCAAGGTGTTTTCCTAATGTTTGAGAGGTGGTATTGAGTGTGTAAAGTGTGTAGTTGTTAGGCTGTGATGTTGGGGTAATAGAGGGTCTTTGGTGTGTTAGATGTCCCCAGACATGCTTCCCCTGCTGTCCCAGTGTCATTCCAGAGGTGTTGGCATCATTTCCTGGGGTGTCATACTGGACTTGGTGACCCTCCAGACACGGATTTGGGTTTCCCCCTTAACGAGTATATGTTCCCCATAGACTATAATGGGGTTCGAAACCCGTTCGAACACACGAACAGTGAGCGGCTGTTCGAATCGAATTTCGAACCTCGAACATTTTAGTGTTTGCTCATCTCTAGTTATTTCCTCTGCTATCTCTTTCAGGACTCTAGGGTTTAAATCATCTGGTCCTGGGGACTTGGTTTCCTGTAACTTGGCTAAGTGCTCTCTTACCAGACCTTCGCTTATAGTCAGCTTGGAGTCCTCCTTCCCCTCATCTCCATCACCATTAATGTCGATATTTCCATTAGTTTCTTGGGAGAAGACGGATACAAAATATGAATTTAGTAGCTCCACCTGCTGTTCCACCATGTTAACTGTTTCTCCTTTGTCATTCTTCAGGACTCCAATGGTCTCCTTCACTTTTCTTTTGCTTTTAACATATCCCCAAAATCATTTTACCTTACTCTTTGCCTCTTTTGCAAGCTTCAATTCGTGTTCAGCCTTAGCTCCTTTGATGCTTGTCTTGCAGAGTCTGCAGACTGCTGTGTACTCTTCCTTAGGTATAGTTCCCATCTTCCACTTTTTGTATGTTTCCTTTTTCCTTTTTAGCAGGTTATGTAATTTTTTGGTCATCCATCCTGATATTTTTAGGTGCTTCCCATTTTTCTTCCTTCTAGGTATTGTTAGTTCCTGTGCTTTAATGATTTCCCTATGGAAGATTTCCCACCCTTCATGTGCATTTTTGTGCTTAAGAATTTTGCACCATGGAATTCTGCTAACCCTTGCCTTCAGGCTCTTGAAGTCTGCCCTGCTAAAGTCGAGCCTTGAAGTCTGTGTCTTCTCAGGTCTTCTTCTTCTTCTTGCAACCCCAAACTCAAGTATAGCATGATCGCTGAAGCCCAGTGTCCCTGCTACCCGTAGTCCCTTAACCATGTGCTCTTTGTTGATTAGGACTAGGTCCAAAATGGATGTTCCTCTCGTGTTTTCTTCTACTAGCTGGGCAATGAAGTTGTCTGCTAGAGAGGATAAAAATTTGATGGAGCCTTTACTCTTGGCTGTGTGGGTTTCCCAATGAATGTCAGGGTAATTGAAGTCTCCCATGATCACTATTTCATGTTTCTTTGAGAGCGTGGTCATTTGCTGTGAAAAAATCTCATCCATGTCTTCTGTCTGTCCTGGTGGTCTGTAATAAACGCCTAGTATGATGTCCTTATCATTGTTTTTCCCTTGAATTACTACCCAAATAATTTCCAGTAGATTATCATTCTGTAAAACTGTAAATTCTGTGGAGATGTGTTCTTTTTTAACATACAATGCAACTACACCGGCTCTTTTATTAGTTCTATTCTTTTTGAATAAGTTGTATCCTTCCATCTGTATGTTCCAATCATGCATGTCGTCAGTGGCGGATCCAGGGTTTGCGGGGCCCTGGGCAATTGACTTTGGCGGGGCCCTACTTACTGAGGGTCTCGCACTTCTAACCTGTACTTCCCAACTGTTGAAGACCAGAAAGAGGGAACAAAACGTGCGGCAGCAAATTAGGCCCCGCCCACTTTTATGTTGACCCCACCCATTCTCATTCAATTATCATGTGTTTCCACACAGTATAATCCTCCTACAGTCACCCGTAAATTATATCTCCCCCCCATTTTCATATACACCCTTCATCTACCCCTAGTTTCATGTCCCCCCCTCTATCTCTGTCCCCAGTTTCATGCCATTCTCCCCCTTTATCTGCCCACAGTTTCATTTCCCCCCCGTCTCTGCCCCAGTGTCATGCCGTTCTCCCCCCTTCATCTGCCCCAGTGTCATGCCGTTCTCCCCCTTCATCTGCCCCAGTGTCATGCCGTTCTCCCCCTTCATCTGCCCCAATGTCATGCCATTCCCCCCCTCTATCTGCCCCAGTGTCATGCCATTCTCCCCCTCCATCTGCCCTAGTGTCATGCCGTTCTCCCCCCCTTCATCTGCCCCAGTGTCATGCCGTTCTCCCCCATCCATCTGCCCCAGTGTCATGCTGTTCTCTCCCCCTCCATCTGCCCCAGTGTCATGCCATTCTCCCCCCTCCATCTGCCCCAGTGTCATCCCATTCTCCCCCCTCCATCTGCCCCAGTGTCATGCCATTCTCCCCCCTCCATCTGCCCCAGTGTCATGCCATTCTTCCCCCCTTCATCTGCCCCAGTGCCATGCCATTCTCCCCCCGCCATCTGCCCTAGTGTCATGCCGTTCTCCCCCCTCCATCTGCCCCAGTGTCATGCCGTTCTCCCCCCTCCATCTGCCCCAGTGTCATGCTGTTCTCTCCCCCTCTATCTGCCCCAGTGTCATGCCATTCTCCCCCCTCCATCTGCCCCAGTGTCATGCCATTCTCCCCCCTCCATCTTCCCTAGTGTCATGCCGTTCTCCCCCCCTTCATCTGCCCCAGTGTCATGCCGTTCTCCCCCTCCATCTGCCCCAGTGTCATGCTGTTCTCCCCCCTCCATCTGCCCTAGTGTCATGCCGTTCTCCCCCTCTTCATCTGCCCCAGTGTCATGCCGTTCTCCCCCTTCATCTGCCCCAGTGTCATGCCGTTCTCCCCCCTCCATCTGCCCCAGTGTCATGCCGTTCTCCCCCTCCATCTGCCCCAGTGTCATGCCGTTCTCACTCACACACACTCACACACACACTCACCATTCCTCGTTCCCTCGCAGCTCTCTCCCTCATACACATACTGTAGCCGCGATGTGATGACGTCATCACATCGCGGCTACAAATGCCGGAGGCCGGAGCTCAGCGTTAAAGCAGGAGCTAAGCTGTGACAGCTCCGGCTTTAAACGCCTATGTTGTCAGCTCATCGGCGTCCTACCGCCGATGAGCTGAAATACATAGGCGTTTAAAGCAGGAGCTGTCACAGCTCAGTTCCTGCTTTAACGCTGAGCTCAGTTGGAGTCGGGACATGCCGACCGGGACCATTTTGTTAGGTCCCAGCCGCGCCGCGGGGCCCCCGGGCGGTTGCCCGGCTCACCCGGCCCTGGATCCGCCCCTGCATGTCATTCCACCAGGTTTCTGTGATGCCGATGACGTCATAGTTTTCCTTGTGTATCATCAGCTCTAGTTCTCCTTGTTTGTTTCCCATGCTTTGTGCGTTTGTGTAAAAACATTTCAGATTGTGCTCTGTTGCATCCTTTTTCGTAATTTCCTTCTGAGTATCCTGTCTTGGGTCCTCTTTACCACATCTAGTAACCTTGTTAAGTATGTCTTTTAGCTGCATGTTCTTGTCTTTCTTTTTTCTTCCCATCCCCTCTTCTTCTAGTTTAAAGCCCTTCTGATGAGTGTGGCAAGTCTTCTGGCAAATATGTTTTTCCCAGGTTTTGTGAGATGTATCCCGTCTCTAGCAAGGAGTCCATCATAGAGGTAATTCACGCCATGGTCCAAAAATCCAAATCCTTGCTCTCGGCACCACCGTCGAAGCCAGGTGTTTACCTCAAGTATTCTATTCCATCTCCTGATGCTATGACCATCAACTGGGAGGATTGATGAGAATACTACCTGCGCATCCAGTTCCTTCACTGTCTTCCCCAAATTTTCAAACTCTTTATAGATAGTTGGTAAATCATTTTTTGCCGTATCGTTTGTACCCACATGTATCAGTAGGAATGGGTAGTCGTCCTTGGAGCTGAGGAGGCTTGGTATCCTATCTGCCACATCCTTGATTTTTGCTCCTGGGAGGCAGCATACTTCTCGTGCGGTTAAGTCTGGCCTGCAGACAGCTGCCTCTGTGCCTCTTAGCAGTGAGTCACCCATAACCACTACTCTTCTTTTCTTCCTTGCAACACCATTTCTTGTTGCTCCTGATTGTCTCTGGGTGACTTTTGTTTCTTCTTTTGCTGATAGGTTATTTTTGTCATTTTCATCCGCCTGCATGAGAGTTTCATATCGGTTACTTAGCTGTGGTGATGGTCTTGTGATCCATTTGCATCTCTTGGTCACATGTGTACAGTTTTCTGCCTCTGTAGGTTCTCTGAAGTATTCTTCCCTTACTGTATTCGGGGGACTTGCATCAGTCTCTGCAACTGTAGGCTCTCTAGCACTTTCATCCCCCACTGTGTTCTGGAGGCTTGCTTCAGCTTCATCAATGAAGACCTCACTTTCTTTGATGCTTCTCAACGTCACTATTCTTTCTTCCAACCTCTGCACTTTTTCTTCTAAAAGGGCCACTAGTTTACATTTCATACAGATGAAGTTGGCTTTATGGTCCGGCAGATCTGTAAACATATAGCAAGTGTTGCAGCTTACCATGTGGGTTTTCTCCTCTTCCATGTTGCTCATTAAATTTGGATGAATGATCTTGTATATGTTTTTTGTTTTTTTTTCCTCGTCTGACGCCGTCTACGAAAGGTTTTGCGATGTCCTCTAACCAGCGAGACCCAGCAATTCCCAGCAATCGATAAGATTAAGGCGACTCTTCTCCTCTTCCCAGAATGCACCAGAAATATTCAGATGAGCTTCCAATCCATCTTACGGCATGTGGTACTATGTGCAGACGTGCGTATCTAATCCTCTAGCGTGTGGTACTGTGTGCAGACAGGTGTATCTAATCCTCTGGCGTGAGGTACTGTGTGCAGATGCGTGTATCTAATCCTCCCCCGTGTGGTACTGTTTGCTGAGACATGTAACTAATTATCTGGCATGTGGTACTGTGTGCAGAGGCATGTATCTAATCCTCCAAAGTGTGGTACTGTGTTCAGACGTACGTATCTAATCCTCCCCTGTGTGAAGAGGCACGTATCTAATCCTACAGCGTGTGGAACTGTGTGTTCACACGCGTATCTAATCCTACAGCATGGGGTACTGTATGCAGATGTATCTAATCCTATGGCGTGCACAACTGTGTGAAGATGTGCGTATCTAATCGTCTGGCATGTGAAACTGTAAGCAGTCGCGCAAATCTAATCCTACGGCATGTGGTACTGTGTGCAGACGTGCTTATCTAATCCTCTGGTGTGTGGAACTGTGTGTAGATGCGCGTATCTAATCCTCCCCTGTGTGGTATTGTGTGATGAGGCGCGTATCTAATCCTACGGCGTGTGGAACTGTGTGTAGACGCGCGTATCTAATCCGACGGCATGTGGTACTGTGTGCAGATGCGCGTATCTAATTCTCCCCTGTGTGGTACTGTGTGCTGAGACGCGTATCTAATTCTCTGGCTTGTAGTACTGTGTGCAGAGGCATGTATCTAATCCTCCAAAGTGTGGTACTGTATGAAGACACACGTATCTAATTCTCCCCTGTGTGGTATTGTGTGAAGAGATGCGTGTCTAATCCTACGGCATGGAAAGTAAAGACAACCCCCAAACACCTAAGTGGGATAAACAGTAATTCAGTCAGGCTATATACACTCAATCCAACTTTCCTCGGTGTGTACCCCCAACCACCTAAGTGGGATACACAGCAATTCAGTCAGGCTATATACGCTGAATCCAACTTTCCATGGTGTGTACCCCCAAAAACCTAAGTGGGATACACAGACAAACCGTCAGGCCAAATAGGTCAAACCAGCTTTCCTTGGTGTATACCCAGTGACAATTGTGGGTAATTTAGCATCAAAGGTAGGCGGTGTTCCTGGATTTACATAGGTGTTGGTGGCGCTGGGTGCCAAATAAACAGCAGATCAGGTGGTAGAATCCAAAATAAATGGCTTTATTCAGTTTACAACAGGAACAAAACAACAAACAGCCTAGCCCACACACAGGGCGCTACCTCACTTCTTGAACACTGTCTATTCTACCAACGGCAAGATACTCTGAGGTTTCTTCTCACCAGTCTGGTTTAAAGTCCATTATGGAATCCAGTCCTCTTGGGACAGATCACCTGTCTCTATCTGGTCCACAGTGCACCTGCTCCTGCAGGCCACTAGCAGCAACACTCCCTCTCTGGAGTTGAGCCTCTTTTAGATTCCAGTCTTCTTGGGACAGACCGCCTGTCTGTCTCCAACTGGTCCAGTCCACCAGCAGCATTCTCCTGCTGTGTGTACTCCCTCTGGAGTGGAGCCCCTTTCTCTCTCCTGGGTGTGGTCAGAGTCCTTTTAAACCCTGTTTCTGGTCGCTCTACAGTGCCCTCTAGGTTCACACCCTCACAACCCCAAACATCTACGTGGGATATACAGGAATTCAGTCAGGCTATATACGCTCAATCCAGCTGTCCACAGTGTGTGCCCCTAATACCTAAGTGGGATACACAGCAATTCATTCAGGCTATATACGCTCAATCCAGCTTTCCACGGTGTGTACCCCCCAAAGCCTAAGTGGGATACACAGCAATTCAGTCAGGCTATATGTGCTCAATCCAACTTTCCACAGTGTATACCCCTAAACACCTCAGTGGGATACACAGCAATTCAGTCAGGCTATATATGCTCAATCCAACTTTCCACGGTGTGTAACCCCAAACACCTTAGTGGGACACAGAGCAATTCAGTCAGGCTATATATGCTCAATCCAGCTTTCCTCGGTGTATACACCATAAAATTCGCATTTATATACATCTAAAAATGTGTAAGGCTAGCGAAAGGGGACGTGGACGAGGCCGGGGGCGTGGAAATGTAGCTGGGGAGCAAGGTTGCAGTCAAGTTACAGCACATCCCGTGCCTACTCCTCTGCAGCAGCAAGCATTGTGCTTCCCCACAATCCCCGGCTTGATGGCCCCATTAAGTAGGGTACAACACTAACCAGGCCTGAGCACCAGGAACAGGTCTTACAATGGCTAGCGGATAATGCTTCCAGCACATTCTCCACCAGCCAGTCAGCCTCTACCTCAACTCCTCCTCCTACCCAACAGTCTGGTCCTCCTTTCTCACAACATGCCCAGTCTTCTCAGCAGAGTAATCCCACTTTTCCCACCTCCCAGGAGCTGTTTTAGGGTCCTTTCACTGTCCTTCTCTCTGTCCCACCACTTCCCGAATCCTGGGAGCTACAAGATGAGTTTCTGTGTCCTGATGCCCAAACACTGGAGCATCCTCTATCTCCAGTTGATTTTGTTGTTGTTGACCAGCAACCCGCCTTCAGTGACGATGATGAGACACAGTTGCCATCAGGGCAGCCTGTTGCCATGGGCGGTGTGCAGGAGGAGAAGCTGAGAGAGGACACTGGCCCGACCTGGACAGGGGGGATGTCAAGCGGGGAAAGCAGTGTAGATGTGGAGGGAAGTGCAGCACCAAAGAGGGTGGCTAGAGGCAGAGGCATGTCCAGAGGCAGAGGACATCTGCTTCACCGAAGCCAGGCCACAGCCAGAGAAGAAGGAGGAGGATGACGAAGTGGCAGATGATCTCATTCTCACACAGGAGGCTAGCGGGGAAGTTCAGTGTGTCCCATTGCTGCAGCGCGGATGGGGCGAAATGGAGGAGGAAGAAGAGGAGGAAATGGAGAGTGACCATTCTGGTGGGGGCAGCGCAGTCATGCGAAGTAACACTCTGGCACGCATGGCTGAATTCATGTTGGGGTGCTTTTCAAGTGAGAAACGCATTGTGAAAATCCTGGAGAGCAACCAATACTGGATTTTTGCAATCCTCGACCCCCGGTATAAAAATAATATTTCTACTAATAATATTTCTATTTATTCCGGTAGAGGGGAGGGCCAATCGCATTAATGATTGCCACAAGCAACTGGTGCAGAATATGATGGAGATGTTTCCATCAACTCTCGTTGGTGGCAGAGAGGAGAGTTCCTCCAAGAGGCTAACAACTGCCAATCGGTCCACACCCACCAGGGGCACACTCTTCAAGGTCTGGGAGAAGTTAATGGCACCCCCTCACCAAACTACCGCCACTTAGGGGCCTAGTGTCACCAGGAGGGACAAGTATAGGCGCATGTTGCGGGAGTACCTGGCCGACCACAGCCCTGTCCTCTCCGATCTCTCTGCGCCCTACACTTATTGGGTCTCCAAGTTGGATTTGTGGCTGGAACTTGTGCTGTACGCCTTGGAGGTCCTTTCCTGCCCTTGTGCCAGCGTGCTATCGGAAAAGGTCTTCAGCGCAGCCGGTGGCATCATCACGGATAAGCACAGCCGGCTGTCAGCTGACAGTGCTGACCGGCTGACTTTCATCAAAATGAACAGACACTGGATAGATCTATTATTTTCATTTCCACCAGTATCAAGCACCCGGACATGAAGTTTCATGTGTGTGCTCAACCTCTACAATTCCTCCTCCTCCTCCTCATACTCCTTCACCATAAGCGTTGCATAATTCTGCTCCTACTAGGCTCAATCCACCCTGATTCCCCCAAACTCTGCTGGTTAGAGGTTCAATCCACCCTGATTCCCCCAAACTCTGCTGGTTAGAGGCTCAATCTACCCTGATTCCCCCAAACTCTGCTGGTTAGAGGCTGAATCCACCCTGATTCCCCCAAACTCTGCTGGTTAGAGGCTCAATCCACCCTGATTCCCCCAAACTCTGCTGGTTAGAGGTTCAATCCACCCTGATTCCCCCAAACTCTGCTGGTTAGAGGCTCAATCCACCCAGATTCCCCCAAACTCTGCTGGTTAGAAGCTCAATTCACCCTGATTCCCCCAAACGTTGCTGGTTAGAGGCTCAATCCACCCTGATTCCCCCAAACTCTGCTGGACAGAGGCTCAATCCACCCTGATTTCCCCAAACTCTGCTGGATAGAGGCTCAATCCACCCTGATTCCCCCAAACTCTGCTGGTTAGAGGCTCAATCCACCCTGATTCCCCCAAACTCTGCTGGTGCAAGGCTCATCTCACCTCAAGGGCCAAAAACACTGCTGGTGCAAGGCTCAACTCACCTCAAGGGCCAAAATCACTGCTGGTGCATGCCTCAACTCACCCCAAGGGCCAAAAACACTGCTGGTGCATGGCTCAACTCACCCCAAGGGCCACAAACTAAGTCTCTGCTGGTTAAAGGTTCAACTCACCCAAAGGGCCTAACATTCTGCTGGTGCAATGCTCAACTCAATTAAAGGTGCAACGTTTAGATGGCTTCTTTCCAAACCGAGAGGGATTCCTTTCGGTAAGATGTGATGGCTGTTTCCAGCCCCGATTATCCTGTTTGATCGTGTTCAGTAATGAGGCCAGCTCAGCATGAGGATCGTGTACGTTAGGTTGTCCATGCCCACTAATGTGCATGAAAACTCGATCACAGTAAATGTTCTTATTTTTCTCCAATTCAATCTCTGAATGAACTGCTCTGAAAGATGGCCTAGGCACTACTGCAATGGCAATCACTGGGTTTTCATGTTCTGGTCCAAAGAATCTTGTGTCTTACTTGAAGAAGAGACAATCTTAGTCTGACTGCTGGTTGCTTGTGCTGCAGCGTTTGGAGTTGGGTCTGTCAGCCTTGTGATGAACTCCTCATTCTGGATCCCATTACTTTCAACAGTCTCTAAAGTTTTTTGACACTTTGAATTTTGTTCAGTTCCAAAGGACTCTGTGTTTAGATTTGGCTCAGCCGCAGCTCCAGAACATGCCTTGGAAGGCAAGGTTTCCTTTAGTGGCTCCATCAAAGCAGGATGATGATGATGATCAACCTTGGTTAAATCTGGTGTCGGAAGGGAAAGTGGTTTCTGATCTACATCTAAAGTACTGGAACATGTTGTTTGAACTATTAACACCTGATCAGAACCCTGTAGAGATAATGTAGAGTCCGATATTAGAGGACCATTACCGGTAGTAGTAGTTGCAGCCAATTCTCCACCTTTGTGGTCCTCTAAATAAAAGTTACCCCCCCCAGGACTTGATGCCAAAATGTTATCAATTTCACAATCAAAATCAAGGTCAATGTCTGGGTCCTCAGTCCAATCTACTGCATCATTCCCACACAATGAGAGTGATGGTTCTGGAACCACTGTTTTAGGGGCTAACAGTATTAAGGGGCTGACACTCTGCTGGTGCAAGACTCAACTCACTTAAAGGGGCTAACACTCTGCTGGTGCAAGGCTCACCTCACCCAAAGGGCAAAAAACTCTGCTGGTAAAGGGGTGCATGCTAATGTTTCTTTAGCTTTAAATTTGTGTTTCTATCCATACTATTGAGGAGGAAAGAAGGTTTTCAAGTATTTTTCAACTTTCATAGAGGTTCTATTGAGTTTGGAAAGTGTGTAGTTGATAGGTTGTGATAGTGGGGTAATACTGTGACTTGGGCGTGTTAGATGCCCCCAGACATGCTTCCCCTGCTGTCCCAGTTGCATTCCAGAGGTGTTGTCATCATTTTCTGAGGTGTCATAGTGGACTTGGTGACCCTCCTGAGTCGAATAGTGGTTTCCCCTGAAACAAACTTTTTTCCCCATAAACTAGTCGAATACTGAGAGGCTATTCGAATTGAATATCGAATATTTCTCTTGCTCATCTCTAGGCACTACCCCTGTTACTAGGCATACTGACACTGGGGAAGTTTCTCTGGTCAACACCTTTGTTAAACCAAAATCCAACTTTTACACAACTCAACATAGGGGTAGCAATTTGGAAACTTTTTATTCGTTAGTTGCAGCAGATCTGATCATAGATTGTAAGCTCTTTTGAGCAGGGCCCTCAGTCCCATTGTGTGAAATGACGTTCTTTGTTATGTATGTATGTCTGTCTGTATCTGAACCCTATAAATTGTACAGTGCTGCGGAATATGTTGGCGCTATATAAATAAAATGTATTATTATTATTATTATTATTATTATTATTATTATTATTATTATTATTATTATATAGATGAACTCAATATCAACTCCACTTACTAACAATCTCACAATCTCCCCCAACAAGAGACAGGCACTTAGGGCACTTTTCTCTAACTATCTTTTTGGTGACATCTGTTGTCTTGATCAGTTGCCAATGGATCTGATCATGAATGCAGGAGCTTTCTATGGTCTGGGACTTGTCAGGAACCCGGCCTTGATGTCCTTATGGTAGCTGGGTTATCAGGCAGAGACACTACATGTATGAGAAGATATCCCGGCCACAATAAGGAAATCATGGCAGATTTTCTGACCTCAGAAAACTCCTACATTCATGGTCGTATCCACTGGCAACTGATCAAGTCAACAATTTGTGATCACAACATATTTAGAGAAAATCTTTAAAACTCTGCAAATTCTTTAATTGATTATATTTGTAAAAATGTTTAACTTTTAATTATCTACAAGTTTAAAAATAATTGTGTTCATGGGAATTCCCCTTTAGACTAAGGCCACACTGGGCAGAAATGCAGCGTTTTTGGGCATTGCAGAAACGCAGCAGAAAAAAACGCTGTGTATTATAGTACCAGCATAGTGAATGTAATTTTGTCTAATCCTAGCCCCACACTACGGGAAAAAAAAACGCTGCGGAAAAGCTGCGTTTTTCTAAAACGTTCGCGTTTTTCAAAAATTCAGCATGTCAATTTTAGTTGCGGAAACGCTGAGTTTTTCCTCCATAGATTTCTATGAAGAGTGTGAAAACTGCAGCAAAACCGCAGCATGATAAATGTGTTGCGGAAACTCCGCAGAAACGCTGCGGAAAAGCATCAAAATCCACAGACAAGAACTCACTGTTTTGCTTGGTTGAGGCTAAGGCTAACTAGAGCAAAAACGCGATGAAAAACTCAACAGAAAACTCATATGAATTTCCGCAGCACAAAACTGAAAAACGCGATGAAAACTGCATGTACATGTGTGTGTTTGCTGCGTTTCTGCCTAGTGGGGCCTTAGCCTTAAGAAGTTTTACACCTCATTTTTATTGATGATCTATCCTCCAAATAGATCATCAATAAGAGATCAGTGACTCTTTTCCCCTGCTGATCAGCTACATGAAGGGGTCATGGTGCCTGTTTATATCAGAATTGTAACTTAGATGTGTACAGAACGAGACTGTAGTTACAGTACGTGGCCACTATGAGATAAATGACACTATATAAACAGAGAAGGGAACACAGCGCTTACAGGTTTATTCAAACTGCTGATCCTGGGAGTTCCGGGTACTGGAACCCCAATATATATTTTTTTTACTTTTTAATGAGGAAATGCCTGGGGCAATGTTAATAAGAGACATTATTTAAAGGGGTACACAGGAAAGTTATTAATTTGAAGATACATTTTGGGGTATTATTCATTATGGGGGGGTTATATTATATATTTTATAATTGGGGTAGCAGCAGGATGGCTGTGCAGGACAATGTGGGTCAGGTGCCTGGAAAAGTAAGAAGCCAAAGATGTCTGTGTTGCAAACTTTACAGAGACTGGAAAAAGTGGTCATGGCGGTCCAGATGGAAGAGAAATGGAATGGAAATGTGAACAATTTGACAAGACGTCAATGGTAAGTCACAAAATGTTACTGCACTGCACTGTATTCACCTAAACTATCTGCAGAGCCCTGTGTAGAGCCAATATCTACCACTATACGGTCACCGTATAGTGATAATATTGGTATGCCTAAGTTGGGGGCCCAATGGTTCGTCCCCCCCCCCCCCCCTTACCCGTGCTCAACACCTAGCTACGCCTCTGCTTGAGCCCATACAGTGTGAGGCCCAGGTAGTGAGCATAGCGTAAGATTCTTAGTACTCGTTGCTCTAAGAACTCCCCACTTATTTTCTAGTCCTGGCTCAGACATCAGAGCCATGCTGGGGCACAGAATGAGCGAGGAGTCTGAGGTGCAATAAGTACCGAGAACTGTCAATATTTGCCTAGTATAAAGTGATAAATAGCAGACAGATAAGTATACTGCTGCAATTTCTCAGTAGTTTAGTGAAACAACATAAGTGGAGAGGCATTAGAGGATCAGCAATGTGAATATAAAAGACAAAATATGCAGGCAAGACTGTATTTGCAACAAGTACCATCTTCTTTAGGCAGGAAACACACCATGGCATTCTGTACAAGAGGGGTGAAAATGTGGGGAGTGTGGTCTGGACACCAAGTGTGATGGCCACTTGACAGTAGACTCCCAGCCATTATTGGCATGGGCTCTGACTATGGAGACCTACCTCCAACAACCTTCCAAGGTGCTCACAGCAACATGTGCAGCTGTCCACTATTCCTTTTTACCACAAATGGGACAGTGAGCCGCCAAGCACCAGTGTTAACTCTCCCTCCCTCCATCTTTACAGCAAATGAACCACAGAACCTTTAACCATCTCTGTCTGCACCATCATTCCAGCAGCCACTGCTGTATCACTGTCCCATGGAGCGCCGGAGTTTCAGAAAACTGACATCATCTTCTCAGGCCTCGCACACGCTGCCGGAATGTCAGGCAAGCCCATTGGCCCCCCTCCCCTCTCTGCCTGGCTGCCTCACTCCACAGCTTTTCTACCCCAGAGACACCCTAGGCACCTATAGTGGACCAGATAGCATCATCTCTGGGTCTACAATCAATTAATATCTCTGCCCTGCAGAGTGGACCCTACTGGCCTCCTCCATACCACTTGGTGCCGCCGATGCCCTTCCCTGGTCACTTCGAGTAGTCACCCTCCCAGACCTTGTTTCTGATGTCCTAGCCCACAGGGGCCCTTCGGCTGTCCCCTTTTAATACAGCACGGCTAACAGTGGTGGAGAACACTCCTTCTCTCATTGGCAAAGCCTCTTGATGCAACTCCCTACCAAGCAGGATTACAAAGACCTAGTAGACTAGGTCAAGTAAACTAGTAAAAATGAGAAGGCCGCTGTAAGGCTGGACCTGCGTCAGCTTTCGGAGTGAGAAGATACCCTCGAGCACACTCATGACACTTGACGAAATATTCCTCTTACTTAAAGGAGGTGGTGCCCTTCCATGCCCAGGCCCTTTGGGACACTACGCAACATCTTGAGGAAATGGATAATAGGGGAAGTTGACACAATGTAAAGGGTCAGGGGCTTCCCTGAAGCCAACAGAAGAAAATCTAAAGATCATCCTTGAAGCCATTTTCAAAATGATACTGGGTAAGCCACCTGATCACCACATCAAACTGCACAGGAAGCATAGAGCACTTTGACCTAAAAGTATTGACCTGCACCCCTAGAGATATTATTTGCTGTATGCAGGACTTTAAGCTTAAAAGGGGTTGTCCAGCAAAAAATAGACCAATTTTTTTTTTTTTACTGCCCCTAATTAAAAAAAAAAAAAGTCACATTCACCTTTCCCTGGTGCCTTCTAGTCTGGTCCTCCCCGTCCATCATTGCGTTCCAGCGGAAGTCCTTGCCACACATGACCGCTGACACTGACTACCTTTGACGTCCCAGGGTCTCTTCCTTAGGCCAATCAGTGGAAGGAATCCAACAAGCAGTTTCTCCTTGATACAGCCTTATTGGAAGCTGTACCCAGATTGCGTCCTGGCAATTCACCTCTCTCTACTCCCAAAGACATACCTCCTTAATATGCCTTCCCTTCAATTGAGGGAAAAAATGCCTTGCAGCTCCTGTTATACATCCTCACTTCAGCCTGTGGTCAGTAATAGTCAAAATATGACAGTGGATCACCAGACGCCAAGGAGAGAAAAGGATAAATGTTTGCTGCATTTCCTCAAAATCAGCCTCCAAAAAAAGCCCCCCAATAGATCCTCTTCACTTTCCGTTGTGTGAATTTATTTGAGTCCTGGTCCGTTCTGTTTACCTTTTTGCCTATTCATCCTATTTGGATATTTGATAAGTATTCAGCACATTGTTCCAAGCATAGTTGTTCTGGGTGCGGTGAACCCTAGTTTTTTACTACTTGAAGGTTTAGACTTTTATAGGTGTGAGAAGGTGACAGGCAGAGTGCTGGAGTCACGCTATATCTCCCCCAGGTGTAGATCCTTGGCCCAGAAAAGGCTGCAGCTCCTGCATTCCAGTGCAGATCCATGGAGTGAAAGGAGGTGTACACTTCTGTCCTGTAACCTTGAATCTGGTAAAACAAAGTTGTTTGTTTTGTTCGTGTGGCTGGCAGTAAGCCACATGTATAGTTGGGTTAACATTACTGTTTAGTTAGTCACTCAGACGAGCAGGTTTTTATTTTGGTTTTGCCTGAAGTTAAGGCTATATTTTGTTTTGCTCATTTTGTGCCTAAGGTCAAGATTTATAGATTTTCCTGTTTTTTTCTAAATAAACCAGTTTGCTGCATATTTTGCATCCCAGTCTTAACTTTTTGGGTCTGCACCACTGCTTCTACCAAGCTAACTTCCCCACATAGGATTTTTGTGTGTGAAACATAGTTCTATTTATCATATCCCTTTGCATACTGTCAGTTTTTCTGTGTTTCATGTTTACTTTCTGCTCTATACTTTGTGTTCCTTCATATTCATCAATGTCCAGTCGGACATTTGTGGGGGCCTTCTCTGTATCTAGCCTCTCCTTTCTAAATGTGAAACAAGTCAGGTTTTCTGTTTCTCTTGCAGGTAAGTTTTTTCTCCAGCTTTGTTTGTGCCCTCTTAGGTTAGTTAGTTGGGCCCAAACTGCTTATTATGCTAAGTTTTTCTGGTTTTTCTTTTGTGTTTTTCTTATAAACTTGACTGAGAAGTTATCAGTCAGGGACTAGTTCCTGATCAGAGATCCCCAGATCATAACAGAATTTTTACAAGATGTTGCTCCATTTATACCACACTCCAGCCTTGCTTTATTCTTTCAACACTACCATACCAGACTCTTGCTAGGATGTGGTTCTCATGGAACCCACATATTTCATCTTTTTTTGGTTGTGGCCTCTGATATCGGGTATTGGTCCTTCCCCTCCCACTCCTCCCATGCACATATCTTAGAAAACATAGATCCTTAGAGCATCTGACCGTTCTTCTGAACGATGAGGGGGACTGAAGCCAGGCTATATGGGAACTCAGGAACACTTCCAGGGTACTCCGTGATATTTAACTGTTGATGTTGTAACTTCCCCTGACTCTATCGAGGTGGAGCAGCCTCTCAATTATCCTATGTATTCTTTCCCCTTGTTTCTTGTCTTGTGTCCCCCCCTTTTTTCCTTTCTTATCGGTATATACATCTGAATTAAAATTTTTGTTTCTTTATTATTCTCAGGGCAGACTCGCACTCTTTTCTTTGTCTTATCTGCTTATTTTGCAATATGAGTGTTATGTGCCTATAATGTTTTGCCTCATCTTTTTTACATCTTTTGAAAAAACTTCAATAACAATTACAATTGAAAGCAAAAAAATATGTTTTGTCATCTCCCATTTATATTACTGCAACACCCTTCTCTGTGGCTTCTCTGCAAATGCTCTCGCTCTCCTCCAATCCACCGTCAACTCTTTTGCCCACGTAATCAGTGCCGCATCTCTAATGAGGTGAGGTGAAGTGGCGGCCTCAGGCGGCACCCTGGAGGGGACGGTGCTATGGCAATTTTTTTTTTTTAACTTTTTTTCCCTAAACTAGCACAGGAGAGGGCCGCTCTGAAAACAACCCTAGTGGCCTTTTCCTGCGCTGTTTTAGACCTCTGCATCTCAGCGTAGGTGGTGTCATCACGTCTCCTGCATTGAGACGCAGACGTCTCATTGCCGGGTGAAGAGGAGGTGGCATTGGTGAGGTTGTTAAGTAACATACCTTTTTTTGTTTGTTTTATAATAGACCGCTACTTGCTGGAGTATCCCCAGCAGGTAGCGGCCTATTTACCTACCTCTCCGGGCCTGCTCACTGCCACCCCCGCTTCCCCTTCTACTATAGGCCACGTAGGGTGGCAGTGAGGAGGCCCAGGCCGTGCTCCCACTACCGCTATTATTATACTCAGGGGTCTTTTCAGACCCCCAAGTATAATAATCAGAGCCCCAGGGGAGGTGAGGGAACATAATAATCAGTGTTACTCACATCTCTGGGATCCGATGTTAATCCTAGCAGGCTTCGGCCCTGTATGGTAATGTCCAAGATGTCACGTGTAGAGATGAGCGAACGGCGTTCGATCGAATTGGTATTCGAAAGAATATCAGGCTGCTCGAGGTATTCGATTCCAATCGAATACCACGTGGCAAACGCACTAAAAATTCATATCCCCTCCCACCTCCCCAATAACTGTGCAGGGGAGGTGGGACAGGAACTATGACAACGTAGGCATTGAAAAAAAAATTGGATAAAGCCATTGGCTGCCGAAATCAGGTGACCTCTGATTCATAAGAATAGTGGCCACCATCTTCGTCTCATTTTGCGGCTTGATGAGAGATAGGGACAGACGTGCTGCTGAGGGCTAGAGAGGGATTAGCTTTTGCTAGGCAGGAAATCTGAAAAACAACAACAGCTCTTTTTAGAGCAATACTGCAGGGAGATGAGTCGATATATGCTCAATCCAGCTTTTCACGGTGTGTACCCCCAAATGCCAAAGTGGGATACATAGCAATTCAAACAGGCTATGTACGCTAAATCCAGTTTTTCACGGTGTGTACCCCCCCAAAACCTAAGTGGGATGCACAGCAATTAAATCAGGCTATATACGCTCAATCCAGTATTTCACGCTGTGTACCCCCAAAACCTAAGTGGGATACACAGCAATTAAATCAGGCTATATACGTTCAATCCAGTTTTTCATGGTGTGTACCCCCCAAAACTTAAGTGGGATACACAACAAGTCAAACAGGCTATATACGCTCAATATAGTTTTTCACGGTGTGTACCCCCCAAAACCTAAGTGGGATACACACACAGCAATTCAAACAGGCTATATATGCTCAATCCAGTTTTTCATGGTGTGTACCCCCCAAAACTTAAGTGGGATACACAACAAGTCAAACAGGCTATATACGCTCAATATAGTTTTTCACGGTGTGTACCCCCCAAAACCTAAGTGGGATACACACACAGCAATTCAAACAGGCTATATATGCTCAATCCAGTTTTTCATGGTGTAAAGCCCCAAAACCTGAGTGGGATACACAGCAATTCAGTCAGGCTATATACACTCAATCCAGTTTTTCACGGTGTGTACCCTCAAAACCTAAGTGGGATACACACACAGCAATTCAAACAGGCTATATAAGATCAATCCAGTTTTTCACGGTGTGTACCCCCAAAACCTAAGTGGGATACACACACAGCAATTCAAACAGGCTATATATGCTCAATCCAGTTTTTCATGGTGTAAAGCCCCAAAACCTGAGTGGGATACACAGCAATTCAGTCAGGCTATATACACTCAATCCAGTTTTTCACGGTGTGTACCCCCAAAACCTAAGTGGGATACACAGCAATTAAATCAGGCTATATACGCTCAATCCAGATTTCCATGGTGTGTGCCCCCAAAACCTAAGTGGGATACACAGCAATTAAATCAGGCTATATACGCTCAATCCAGTTTTTGACGGTGTGTACCCCCCAAAACCTAAGTGGGATACACAGCAATTCAAACAGGCTATATATGCTCAATCTAGTTTTTCACGGTGTGTACCCCCCAAGACCTAAGTAGGATACACAGCAATTCAAACAGGCTATATACGCTCAATCCAGTTTTTCACGGTGTGTACCCCCCAAAACCTAAGTGGGATACACAGCAATTCAAACAGGCTATATACAGTGTTGGCCAAAAGTATTGGCACCCCTGAAATTCTGTCAGATAATACTCATTTTCTTCCAGAAAATGATTGCAAGCACAAACTCTTTGGTATTAATATCTTCATTTATTTTGCTTGCAATGAAAAAACACAAAAGAGAATGAAAAAAAAGTCAAATCATTGATCATTTTACACAAAACTCCAAAAATGGGCAGGACAAAATTATTGGCACCCTCAGCCTAATAATAAGTCAGCTCCTGCATTATTACTGGCGTAATACAGGGACTTGGGCATGTTAGATGCCCCCAGGCATGCTTCCCCTGCTGTCCCAGTTGCATTTCAGAGGTGCTGTCATCATTTCCTGAGGTGTCATAGTGGACTTGGTGACCCTCCTGAGTCGAATAGTGGTTTCCCCTGAAACAAACTTTTTTTCCCATAGACTATAATGGGAATCGATATTCGTTCTAATAGTCGAATCTTGAGGGGCTATTCGAAACGAATATCGAATATTTTACTGTTTGCTCATCTCTAGTCACGTGGTCTGGGATATAGGCCCAAAACCTGTGCTAGCACAATATAGGCCCAAAGCCTGTGCTAGTAATAATTGCCTGTTACTGCCAGCACAGGCTTTGGAACTGTATGGTAACAGGCTGCTACTGGATACTGCAGGATCCGATACTGCGCACGCTCCGGCGCCATTTTTGTCAATGGAAATTTGCGACCATACAACACAACCCGCCAGAAGAAAAGAATATGAAGGCGTGGAAGAAAGAGCCCAGGAGGATGTCGCTGGAAGAAGACACCAGAGGAGGGCATGACCGAAAGATGACGTCCAGCAGTGCACGAACCGCCCACCGTGCATGGTAAGTATGATGTGAATATTTGTTTTTAGGGTTTTAGTTTAAAACAGGCGGGGGGGGGCCGTCTTTTACAATACGATTAGTGGTGCCTGAATAGCCTTTTTAAAGGCTATTCAGGCATACGTGTGGCTCACAGGCCATAAATATGGTGATAGAGCCCCTTTAATTTACATGGTCCAGGTTTGATGGTATCCAGCTCTTTCTGGTATTCCTAGTCACTTGGAACCTGGGATAATAGTGACCGGAGATTAATGTTAAGCTTTTGGCTGGCTGACACTAAGTCCCAGTCTTAGTAATGGAAACCTGTCAATTACATTACTAGGGTGGTTAAGCACACACACAAAATAACGTTTACGGAAACAAACCCTCCACTTCACAACCCTCTTTCATAATTTTATTAAAAATAAGGAAACATTCTGATCCTTTGGTGGACTGCCACAGAATATTGGATACCTGCAGAAATAAAAAAAATAAAAAAATACATATAATAAACCACTGGTTAATAGAAGAGTTAAAAACAGTGAAGCTCACTTGAAGAGGTCATCCATCTTCCTTCTTTCTCTGAACTCTGTTTCTGAATGTGGTTAGTGAAGTTTCCTCTATTTCTCCTGTTTCTGCTCCGAAACCTCTGACTTTCTGAAACTGCTCCAAAATGAACACTTATCATGCAACTTTCTGTACATTTGGCACATTTTCAGATAGTGGAGAAGAGGCAGCCTACTCATTTTTTTATTTAAAGTATGATCTAAATCCAAGAAACTACTTTACACCACTTTTGGAAATTTGACACAAATTGTACCCTAAGAAGCAAGGCAAAACGACCCACAGAAAAGTAAAACAATGGCCCTTATGATATATCCCACCCCCTTAGGCTACCTTCACACATAGTATTTGCATAGCTTTTTGTTTTAGATAGCAAACTATGGCACACTGCTGCAAAGTCCAGTTGAAGTTTAGTCAATACAAAAGGTGTATGATGAATTGCATACGCATGTTAGAATATTATATATCCAAATATAGTCAATTATCTACCAAAAGATAAGCTTATTGCATTCAGGTCAAATATTTTGTCGATGTTCCAGTCTTTAGTAGACCTTATTCAAGCTACATCTTTACAAAAGAATATCTGTAAATAAGTCAACAAATCAAAAAAGAGTGAGTCATATGACATAAGCAGGTCTGCTAGATATAGTTATACAAAGGGTAGTACATAGCATAAAAATAAAAAAAAATGTAGACAAAAGAAAACCTATGAAAACACATTCCAAATACATACTGATAGGGAATGTAGGTTGTGACCCTATATGGGACAGTGATAACTCCTGTAAATATGACGGTGCTATGTAAGTAAGCAAAATAAATATAAATGACTAAGGAATATATGAAAAAGTACGGAAAGAATGGAGGACAAGGAGAGTAACAGTCAATCAAACCCCAGAGGACAGTCTCCAAATAATAAGGAAATATGAATTATCCCTTTATGGGAGCAGATGTGCCTCCAAGAGTGCCAATTAGGGAATTGTAAGAAAAAATTCTGACACACTTTCAGCTGAAGAAGATGTAATATCTTCCTCAATAAGAACAACACTTGGGAGCCATAAAAGAACCTGGACTGACACATGGCAATATCAAGCAGGGACAGCCTTCCTAGAGAAATAATGGTGGCTAAGTATATTCTCAATCAAGACAGTGTGCATGCCATCTGCTGGCGAAACGCAGTGGAATCAACTGGTACAGCAGTAATTTCTTTTTCCTGGACACATATTCCCTTAAGGATGTCTAGCAATGGCATGAAGAAGAAGTGATAGAAACAGACAGAGATGATATTGACCTTGTGCTAGTTGTGGATGTAACCTGTCTACAAAGAAGATCATGGGGTGAAGGTTTAGGATGGTCTTGCTCTCTTTGCCTGCCAGTGCCAATTCCTATTTGCAAAATGAGGTGTTGATGCCATGTCATGTGAATACGGAGAGGCCTAGTCCCTACATGTGTGCTTGCACAGCCATGACTATTTATCTGCTTCCAGATCTTACACATTGCCATTCATTTGTCAGGGCCAGTTCACACCTGCGCCTGAACTCCATTATGCAGGTTTCCGTTTCCTGCCGAAAAACTGGGCAGGAGACGGAAACTGGCAGACACTTTTCAAACCCATTCATTTGAATGGGTTTGAAAAATGTCCGGCCATGAGCGCTTTGGAGCGTTTTGTGCTCTCCGCGTCGAAACCGTTTTTTTTTAACCGGACACAAAGTCGGACATGCAGTACTTTGTGTCCGATTAAAAAAAAGACCGGTGTTGCCGTGGAGAGCACAAAACGCTCACGGGCGTTCACTGGCAGGCAGTGAATGCAGGTTTCAGTCTTCTGCCAGCAGAAAATGGAAACCTACATGATGGAGTTCGGGCGCAGGTGTGAACCCGCCCTTAGTTGGTAATGTAGAAAAAAAATTCCCATTTGATGACCACACTTAGTTGCTGATGCCAATACCAATAGGAGTGTAAATGCATCTACCAGTCCCAACACCACCCAAGCTTGCCCTAGAGCCTAGGCCTATCACTTGGGGCTCTGAGTGGGAGTCACAGTGATGAGCACAATACTCTATATACTTGTATCTGGGGAGTTTGAGTATATCTTTATGTATGCAGGCATATATAATTGTGGCTAGTGTTTGGACGAGCTGTGTGAGCAGAGGGAGGGGGCGTTCCTCCCCTCTCACACAGTACAGTGCGATAGGCGCTGCTGTGGAGAAGGGCGTCCCTGGCTAACTGTCAGAAACGCCCTTCTGACTGTAAAGCGCTACAGTACCGGGACCGATAGCGCTTTACACCAGGCACAGATCGGGAAAGCTTTCCAGCAGTATATAGAACTGCCTGTGCCCAATCTGATGAAAGGTCCTCTTTAAGTAAAATGCTCCACTTTGTGGATAATGTATTCTGACCTATGTATTTATATGTTTTGCACTTGCACTTGCATTATTGCAGCTTACATTTTGGATCCACAATCTTTAAATTATTGTGCATACTTATATATATTTGGTCAATTATAACAGTACACACTTCATCTCCTCTGACCCTTCTATGGTATATGTGTGTGAATCATGATTACTCTTTGTACTTTTTGTGCTCTTCTCAATGTGACTCCCACTTATTTATTGTTTTCTATGTTTTTAATTGATTTTAAACAAATTCTTTTTCTGCTCAAGTAGCTAATAAAGTATATTTTTGTACAGTTTATATTTTTGTGGACATTATTCATTATTTAAATAGCCTTGATACTAGATAGGTACAGTATATCAAGCTTGCCCTAGAGCCTAGGCCTATCCCAGGCAGGTTTTCTGGATGTTGGGGCTGCACATCAGTATTGTAAGCGACCATTTTCTTGTGGCCGGCAGGCATGCGCAGTCAGTTTTGCCCTAGGCCCGAACTCTGCTAGTGGAAAAAAAAGCTAACAAGAGGGAGGAACTAAGGGCAGATGTAGGGGGGCAGTTAAACTTAATCCTCCCAGCCAGGATGTGCTCATTCACAGGTTACACACAACCACCCAGCTGGGATGTGCTCTGATCACGACTCATATCCACAACAATATTGTTCAGCCCTTAGGCGCGCGCGCACTCGGGATCGTTGTAAACACTCCCAAATCCCTAGTACGTTTCTGCGCAGGCGCACTCCTTTGAAGCCATAGCGGACAATAAAATCCTTCTTCCGCTTATTCACACAAGCACACCAGCATAGAACCTTGCCAACGATATGAAGCAAGTAAAATCTAATTGCTCATTTAGACCATTTGGTGACATAGTGTCACAATCTAAAAATACATTGTGCGTCTTTTTTCAAGATAAATTGGTCCCAATCGCCTCCCCTGGGGGGTGGCTTTACAATCTCCTGCACACCAAGCCCTTGTGTATCTGCATGATATGTGGAGAAATGCCGTGCGACGGGGGTGTCTCTGTTATTCTGTATATTGCATACATGGTCACGTATATGTCTCCTCAGTTGCCTTTAAGTCTTCCCCACATATCTCAGTGGGCAAGGACAACTGAGGAGATATACAACCCCCATAATTGAACAATTAGCAAACTCTCTGCAGTTGAATGTAATACCAGTGGATACCCTTGAAAACCTCGGATCACTATTAATAAATGGACACGTGGTACAACTGCCACACTTATACGTCCCCAGAGGTTTACGCTGTGTAAGCCAATTCCCTTCTTGCTGGGCCTTTGGTAGACAACTGTGGACTAATCTCTCAAATTTTTTCCACGCCTATAGGTGACATTAGGTCTATCAGCAATTTTGTTCCTTAGGTCTGGGTCCGCCTTCAGAATACTCCATTATCTAAACAAGAGTTTTTTTTACCTCTCCATGATGCGTAATCAAAGGTACCAATAATCCTGGCAGGACCCTTCTCTTCTACTCTATTTCGAGGTACCAGTAAATCTCTACGTTCTGTTCTCCTTGCTCTGTCAAAAGCACGTTGTATAACAGGTTTCGGAAACCCCCTACTAAAAAAACGTGTAGAGAGATCTTTAGACTCACATAAGAAGTCCACATACAACGAGCAATTGCGCAACTTTGTTGTTCCAGGGAGTAAGGGTTTCTTGGTCCCATAGGGATTGATATAAGGCATGTACTATTCCCTCTTCCCTGATATTTTTCCTTACTATTGAGGTTGTTCCTAGCACTGTGTTTCACAATTGTTTTATTACTTTTAAAAGGTTATTAATAAAAGTGATATTTAATGTGTTTATTATTTAGGACAGAGAGTGTCATCTGCCCCTCAGTGAATTTGTATATAGCACACATATCTTTATTCTGTGATGTATATTCTGAGGACACGTGTGACACCACTGCTTCACTACATGACCTGCTTTCGATAAACGTTTGACGGTGATTTTATACTCTTCTTCCTGTTCATTTTGCGGTTTCTTACTAAAAATCTCCATGTAAACAATATTTTCTCTCAGGACCAAAGACATCTCACCAAAATGAAGCGCCCACAGGTGTAACTATAGGGGTCACAGTGGCCGCAACTGTGACTGGGCTCAGGAGCCAGGGGGCCCTCTGGTCACTTGCAACACACTGGGGCTGAATAAACTTCTTTGGTCTCCTTTACGATTTCCTTTCATGGCTGCCAGCTTGTGGTAACATTTCTGAAGCTCAGCCTTCTAATGTAAGAAATGAGTAAGTTAACCCTTTGCAAGGGCACAACTAGCTGTTGTTAGGCACACATAGTGAAGGAGGGATTCTATGGGTGGCTATGACAAGACAGGGGAATGATGGGAGGCTTATTAAGACACGTTATGAGACAAGTCCTGGCTGTGCCTTAGCACTAGGGCCCGTGAGCCTTCCGTTACGCCCCTGGTTGTTCCAGCGCTGTCTCTATGCAGTGCTGCCACACTCCTCTGTACTCGTGGATGGGGTACACCACCTATGTCCGCCCCTTATCACCTCCAAATATCTCTCCTTTACATGCTGCGTTTCATGCAACCCCCGCTCTCAGTCCGCAGTAGACTGGGTGTCTTGAAACCGCCATTATGGGTTTGGTCAAGGGCGACTTGAAACTACTGTTAACCCAAACTGTTTTTTCACTCTAAAATAAACGTTATTTTCCGCAGCGGGCGATAGCAGGCGGGAGAAAATAACGCACATAGCTTCACTTCGTGTTGCTGTTTTGCATGCGTGAAAGCGGCGAATGTGGGAAAGGAAGCCCAGTCTGATTGTTCTGCTATTCTTCCCGCTGATATGTGAGGCCGTTGCTTTTCAATGCCTATTTTGAAGGGCGTTTGTTAGACTTCACTTGTGAAGCTGCAGCCCCCGGGAGATGTTTATCCCCTTGAGGTGTCAGGTGCCGGAGGATAACACCCCGCTCTCATTTTGTAGGTTACTGCGACTCAATTCAAACCCTGGGAACCGGGGATCCGCACAAAGCCCGATTCACAAAGGCATTAACCCCTACACTTCACTAAGCTGCCTTTTAAAGTTGCTCCAGCTGATGCCTCTTGCTGCAGTGACGTTCATTCCAGGCAGTGAGCTGTGAGCAGGGCTCCTGTGTGTGGGAGTGCTGAGAGCAGCTTCTCTGTGCAGGGGTTATTGTCAGGGAGTTCCTCTCTGATACCAGAACCAATTGGTTCCCTTATCACCACTGTGATCATCGTAATGTAACTATTTATGACAATCACAGTGAAGGCACAGGGACTGGTGAAGCACCATCACATCATGCTAGCAGAAGCTGACAGCCCCTCCTTTACCTTCTTCCTGGAGCCCTGCTCTGTCAGCAAGTAGCCTCCCCAGTGATATCAGAAGCAGCTGACAGTCCTCTGCTCCATGCAGGGCTGCTGTTAGGGACATGTCCTGTGATAAAAGAACCAATTGCTTCCCCTATCACCACTGTGATCATTATTATTTAATTAACTATTTAGGATGATGACAGTAAAAGGGACTTATGTAGCATGATCACATGTGCTATCAGGAGCTGCTCCCCCTGCCAAACCCTACCCTCACCTTCTGACCCCAGCTCCAGTAGGGAGCCTCCACAGTAATAACTGAACCAATAGGTTCAGTGTGCAGCCGTATGATCATCATAATTCATCGGTTAACAAACTTTTGCCACTGCTGCTTCCTTCATTTTATTGTCACAGCAATTTTGCTGAAGAGAGAAGAGAGACAGATTTTGACAGCAGAGTGAAAGTGTTACTGTGAAGCGCACACACACAAATATACCGTATTCATACATATACATGCTGCATATATACATACCTCCCAACCATCCCGGGATCGGCGGGACAGTCCCAGATTGTGAGTCCTATCACGGTCCCAGTCGGCGGAGGTATGTCCCAGATTCAAGAGGACACAGATGAGTTGAATACAATGATGAAGCAGGAGCCGTCCACGGACAGCCTCTGCTTCATCACTGTGCTCCTGTATGCATTGACCCTGGGAGCTGTAGGCGTGATGTGATAATGTCACTCACATCGCGCTTGTAGTTCCCTCAACTTCAGGAGAGGCAGACCTCAGACAGAACAGCAGAGGAGTGAGGAGAGGTAAATATCAGATGAAAAGGGGACATTCAACTGGGGTTAGATGAAAAGTTGACATTAAACTGGGGGCAAATGGAGGGGGAGGCATTAAGCTGGCGCAGATGAAGGAGGGAATATTAAACTGGGGCAGATGAAAAGGGGCCATTAAACTGGGTGTAGATGGAGAGAACATTAAACTGGGGGCAAATGAAGGGGGGGCATTAAGCTGGCGGCAAATAAAGAAGGGAATTTTAAACGGGGTAGATGAAAAGGAGGGAACATTAAACTGGGGCAGATGAAGGGGGGCATTAAGCTAGCGGAAGAAGAAGGGGGAAATGTTAAACTGGGGGCAGATAAAAAGGGGACATTAAACTGGGGGCAGATGAAGGAGGGGACATTAAATTGGAAGCAGATGAAAGAGGGACATTAAACTGGGGGTAGATGAAAGGGGGACATTAAACTGGGGGCAAGTTGGAAGGGGACATTAAACCATGGGGGTAGCTGGAGAGGGACATTAAACCATGGGGTTAGCTGGAGGGGGACTTGTCTGCCTCTAGTTACCCCCAGTTTAATGTCCACCTCTAGTTTCCCCCAACTGGGGCACCAAAAGAGGGACTTCATGCTGTGGGGTAATTGGAGATAAACATTATAATGTGGGGGCATATAATAGGTGACTGTAGGAGCATTATACTGGATGGATCAGAGTAGGCAGCTCAACATAGAAGTGGGAAAAGCTAAATTTGCAGGGTGCTTATGGCGTGTCTTTTGAAAGTTGGTAGGTAGATTTTAATACACAGTGTAATACATTGCATCCCACTGTTCCATTCTTTTATACAGTATCTCACAAAAGTGAGTACACCCCCTCACATTGTTGTAAGTATTTCATTATATATTTATATATTTTTAACACTGAAGATTTGACACTTTGATACAATATAAAGTAGCCAATGAACAGCTTGTATAACAGTGTAAATATGGTGTGCCATGACAATCCCTCAACACACAGTCATTAATGTCTAAACCCCTGGCAACAAAAGTGAGTACACCCCTAAATGAAAATGGACAAATTTGGGCCCAAAGTGTCATTATTTTGTGCGGCCACTGTTATTTTCCAGAACTGCCTTAACCCTCTTAGGCATGGAGTTCACTAGAATCCTTTTCCACTCCTCCATGACTACATCACAGAGCTGGTGAATGTTATAGAGAACTTGTGCTCCTCCACCTCCTGTTTAAGGATGGCCGACAGATGCTCAATAGGGTTTAGATCTGAAGACGTGCTTGGCCAGCCCAGCACCTTTACCCTCAGTTTCTTTAGCAAGGCAGTGCTCATCTTGGAGGTGTGTTTGGGGTCGTTATGTTGAAGTACTGACCTGTGGCCCAGTTACCAAAGTGAGGGGATCATGCTCTGCTTCAGTAAGTCCACTGTGGTACATGGTGATATTCATGGTTACTTCAATGAACTGTAGCTCCCCTATAGCCAGCAGCACTCATGCAGCCCCAAACCATGACATTCCCACCACCATGCTTGATTATGCTTGTCCTTGTACTCCTCAACTGGTTGCTGCTGTACACAATTAACAACATCTGAACCAAATATGTCCACAGGACATGGTTCCAGTAGTAAATGTTCTCAGTCTGCTTGTTCTTCAGCAAACTGGGTCCCATAGCAAACGTTTGACTTGGATGACCCCCATAGCATAGCGCCCCTTTGCCTGGCCCCCACACAGTATAACACCACATTTACATACTATAATGTCCCAAAGTGGCCTCCAAACAATATAATATCTCATAGTGGCCCCTCTTCACAGTATAATGTCCCATAGCGTCTCCTCTACACAGTATAATGTTCCATAGTGGTCCACACACACAGTTTAATGTCCCATAACGGCTTCTGCACACAGTATAATGTCACATATTGGCTCCTCCACACAGTATAATGTCCCAAAGTGGTGAAGTTCAGAACGATTTCCCTGCTGTTTTCGGCCCTCTTCAATGATGTCACAGATATGGGTTATGCCAGCGTCATTATGCATCACGATGCTGGTCTGTCCCATTTGGCATCTGTGAAAGAGACCTGAAGACACTATGGAGTCATACTGGAGCCCAGAAGAGGTAACACTGATTTTTATGTTCACTTATCTCCCATCATTATATTCAGGGGTCTGAAGAGACCTCAGAGTATAATGATAGCAGTATTATTTGGAGTTTACCCAACAAATACTCTTAACCATGGGCCCGCGGCCTTACTTACCCGTTCCTGCCATGGTTGCCTCTGCTTCCCTTTCTGCCCTCCAGGGGGCCCTATGTGTCCCATATTGTGCTGCAGGGAGGCAAAGGGTGCCCTAGAGGGCAGAAAGATAAGCAGACATGGCCGTGCACAGGAACTGAGATCGGTAAATAAATAGAGCCTATTACCTGCTGGAGTAAGCGCGTTGATTTGAAAAAAAAAAAAGGTTGCAGCCCTGTAGAAGCCGCTACGGCTGCTACTGCAGTACTTTCTCTACTCGCTGTCAGTATTTGTACTTATATTTTGCAAAGACAACCACTAGATATGACACTGAACACAGATACTCAAGTTCTTTGATCGACTATGGCAAGGCCTTTTCAGAGTAGAACCAAAGTGGTACTGCAGCTCAGTTTCAGGGTGTTGACAATTTTCTTATCGCCTATGCTATCTACAATTCTTATTTTCAGATCTAGAGTTCTTTGCCACGAGGTGCCATGTTGCACTTCCAGTTACCAGTGTGAGAGTGATAATAACACCAAATTTACTTGCTCCCCATTCATGCCTGAGACCTTGTAACACTAATGAGTTAAATGATACCGAGGAGGGAAAATGCCTGATTGGGTACAATTTGTCTATTTTTACTTAAGGGTGCACTCACTTTTGTTGCCAGGGAGTAGACATTAAAGGGATTCTACCACTAAGGGTGCATTCACACTGAGTAAACGCTAGCTTATTCTGAACGTAAAACACGTTCAGAATAAGCGGCGTCTAAAGCAGCTCCATTCATTTCTATGGGAGCCGGCATACGAGCGCTCCCCATAGAAATGAATGGGCTGCTTCTTTCACTCCGTGCAGTCCCATTGAAGTGAATGGGGAGTGCCGACGTATACGGCAAGCTCTGCTCATGCCGGAGCGTACACGCCGGCACTCCCCATTCACTTCAATGGGACTGCACGGAGTGAAAGAAGCAGCCCATTCATTTCTATGGGGAGCGCTCGTATCCCCGCTCCCATAGAAATGAATGGAGCTGCTTTAGACGCCGCTTATTCTGAACGTGTTTTACGTTCAGAATAAGCTAGCGTTTACTCAGTGTGAATTCACCCTAAAACAACATTTTTTCTATTTACCACGTCGGAATAGCCTTGAGTAGAGCCGACTGCGCAGGCATCAGAGTTGACCCAGACAGAAGATGACGAGAGAAGGGGAGGATGCAGCTGAAGATGGAGGCATCGCTGGAGAGTTCTCTGGCAGCAGTGGGGACGCCCCCATTGCTGCGAGAGAACTCATTTGCATACTGGTAAAAAACAGTATTTCTACGAAACGGCAGGTCGGGGGTGATTGAACAAGTTAGGAGACGAATAGCCTCTCAAGACTATCCCAACGTGGTAAATAGAATAAATGTTGTTTTAGTGGTAGAATCCCTTTAATGACTATGTGTTGCATGATTTTGATGGCACACCAAATTTACACTTTTATACAAACTGTACAGTGCAACTAGTGTCATATCTTTAGTGTTGTCCCATGAAAATAAAGGGGCTCTATCAGCAAAATCATGCTGATAGAGCCCCACATATGCGTGAATAGCCTTTAAAAAGGCTATTCAGGCACCGCTAAAGTTATATTAAACTACCCCCCCCCCCCCCCCCGTTTTAAAATAATACCCTAAAAAAGAATGTTATCTACTTATGGATCGTGCACTGTGGGCGGGCATTCAGGGTGTGTCTTCTTCTTCATCCACGCCTCTTCTTCCTCCAATGTCCTCCGGTCCCGTCCTCCTCCGGCGCTCGCGAGCGGACACGGATATAAAAAAATGGCCTGGGCGCATGCGCAGTAGTACGCAGCGTGCACAATGCGCAAGTAGATAACATTCTTTTTTAGGGTTTTATTTTAAAACGGGGGGGGGGGGGGGGGGGTAGTTTAATATAACTTTTACGGTGCCCGAATAGCCTTAAAGGCTATTCACGCATATGTGGGGCTCTATCAGCATGATTTTGCTGATAGAGCCCCTTTAAAGGCGGAAAATAGAGAAAAAAAATTGAAGCACCAAAACGGTAAAATATTTAATATATGGGAGTTGCACTTTTTCAATAGCTGCAAGGCCACAATGACCGGTGGCCCTGCAACTGTACGGGGGATGCAGAGGGCATCTTTTTTGCAGCCAGATGTACTTTTTAGTTATACCATTTTGGGAAATGTCTATTGCTTAAATCACTTTTTATTCAAATCAGAGGCAAAACAGTGAAAAAAAACGGCAGTTTGGCACTTTTGATTCTCTTTCCTCCTACGACGTTCACTGTACAGGAAACATATTTTTATGAGTTTGTAGATCAGGCATTTTTGTACACATGGATACCTAATGTGTACGTGTTTCAGTGTTCACAATATGTGTTTCACAATATTCTACTTTTATATATATTCTATGGAAAAGGGGTGATTTACAAGTTTTAATTTAAGAAAAAATTTAGTGGCCCCTGCACACACTATTATGCCCCATAGTGGCCCCTGCACACACTATTATCCCCCATAGTGGCCCCTGCACACACTATTATCCCCCATAGTGGCCCCTGCACACACTATTATCCTCCATAGTGGCCCCTGCACACAGTATTATCCCCCATAGTGGCTCCTGCATCCAGTATTATGTCCCACTGTGGACACCCATAAACAATTATTATACTCTGGGGTCTTTTCAGACCCCAAAGTATAATGATCGGAGACCCAGGGGAATAAAAACATAAAAAACTGCTGTTTCTTACCTGTCCCCCGGCTCCTACGCTGTCGGCCTCCGCTGCCGTCCTTCTGCAATGACGTCGGACGTCCATGACCCGGGATGCAGGCTGGGTTCATGTGACGTTAGAGACGTCAGACAACAAGGAAGGAGGCCTGGCCAGGATCGTGGAGAGGTAAGTAACAGCGTCTCCAGGTTTCCTTATAAAAATTAACTTTTATTCATCCATTAAAAGGCTCTCTGTACGTGTATATCTGCAACCTATGGTATGCTGTAAAGCCTTTTAATGGATGAATAAAAGTTAATTTTTATAAGGAAACCTGGAGACGCTGGAATTATGATTTCGTAGTCTATCAAAGCATTGGTGGAATCAAGTCCGTCCACATCCGAGCAGCCCAGGATCAGGATTTATTCAACGAGGGGTGAGCTGGACTTTTTTTGTTTATAGCAGGTAAGTAACAGTGTTTTTTATGTTTCTTACCTCTCCCGGTCCAACAATTACTATACTCGGGGGTCTGAAAAGACCCCCGAGTATAATGATAGCAGCGGTAACGGCTGTCACCGGGCCCCTAATGTCCCGGGCCCTGTGGCAGCTGCCTCTGCTGCTATGGCGGTAGTTATGCCACTATTCCCACTTTATTCTCAGCTATATTCCCACTTTAGGAGGGCCTTGAATTAGTAATCCCCGTGATCAGAGTAGACTCCGATCGCGGGCTATCGCTCCAGTTGTCCGCTGTACAATACAGTGTAGACCAAGTAGCTATGGTGACCCCTCTGCAGCAGACCAGCCACCATTATCTTTACAGACCTGGTGTTAGCTGTAATTGCATGCACTCCTGCCACTGGAGTTGGACAATGTTGCGACCCTGCTCATTCTGCGCCACCCCCACCAAAAAAATACCCCACATTCAGACTATAAATTCCTTTGTACTGTACAGACAGGCAGATCGCATCCATACTTTTCTAGTATACCAGGAAATGATTTATGAGCAATTCCTGCTCCAAAACTAAGGCATAATGTTGCCCCTGGAACCTGACATTTTTTGGCAGTAATCCCTTCAACCCCAAACCAAAAAAGGTGTAGTGTGCACGCCAAAACAGGCATGAGAAAAGAAAACCATTATTTTTTGTCCTGATTGCACATCCATGCCAGTGAATAAGAAGTAAAGAGACTGTAGCTTACCACTTGGTCGGACTTTCCTGGAGGTGCAAGACTCTGCCTCTGGACCAATGAGGACAATCAAACTGAGAAGATACACATGTGAAGAAAGGAAGTCTGCAGCACTCCGGAGTCCTTAAAACTTCAATGCTTTATTCCATATCGATTAAAAAGATAGTCCATATAGCAAACATGACTGTGATAGTAGGAAAAACACACAAGTGATCTAAAATAAACGCTAACGCGTTTCGGGGTTACAGTTCCCCTTAGTCATAGGCATCACATCCATGCCAGCCCTGTGCATTTCTGAATGCTTTAAAGGAGCTATCCACTTTCTACAATTGATGGCCTATTTTTAGTATAGTCCATTAATTTAAAATCCCCTCAAGGGGTAACACCAGCAGGTAACAGCCTATTAAAAAAATACATCAGAGGTTTCCCGGGCCATCTAAGCTCCAGGGCCCTATGGCAGCTGCTACAGCGGCTATTCCAATGCTTACGACACCGATACCCACATATCACCATTACTGAGGCAGGTTTGCTCTTGCCCTGCTGCTCTCTCGCCATACAAAGCAACGAGTGTACAGTGTTGGCCAAAAGTATTGGCACCCCTGCAATTCTGTCAGATAATGCTCATTTTCTTCCAGAAAATGATTGAAATCACAAATTATTTGGTATTGTTATCTTTATTTAATTTGTCTTCAATGAAAAACCACAAAAAGAATTGTCAAAAAGCCAAATTGGATATAATTCCACATCAAACATAGAAAAGGGGGTGGACAAAAGTATTGGCACTGTTTGAAAAATCATGTGATGCTTCTCTAATTTGTGTAATTGACAGCACCTGTTACTTACCTGTGGCACCTAACAGGTGGTGGCAATAACTAAATCACACTTGCAGCCAGTTGAAATGAATTAAAGCTGACTCAACCTCTGACCTGTGTCCTTGTGTGTACCACATTGAGCAAGGAGAAAAGAAAGAAGACCAAAGAACTGTCTGAGGACTTGTGAAGCAAAATTGTGAGGAAGCATGAGCAATCTCAAGGCTACAAGTCCATCTCCAAAGACCTGAATGTTCCTGTGTCTACCGTGCGCAGTGTCATCAAGAAGTTTAAAGCCCATGGCACTGTGGCTAACCTCCCTAGATGTGGAAAAAAAAAAAAGAAAAATTGACGAGAGATTGCAAGATTGTACAAATGGTGGATATAGAACCTCAACTAACATCCAAACAAGTTCAAGCTGCCCTGCAGTCCGAGGGTACAACAGCGTCAACCTGTACTATCCGTCGGCGTCTGAATGAAAAGGGACTGTATGGTAGCTTACCCAGGAAGACCCCACTTCTTACCCAGAGACATAAAAAAGCCAGGCTGGAGTTTGCCAAAACTTACCTGAGAAAGCCAAAAACGTTTTGGAAGAATGTTCTCTGGTCAGATGAGACAAAAGTAGAGCTTTTTGGGAAAAGGCATCAACATAGAGTTTACAGGAAAAAAAAAAAAGGCCTTCAAAGAAAAGAACACGGTCCCTACAGTCAAACATGGCGGAGGTTCCCTGATGTTTTGGGGTTGCTTTGCTGCCTCTGGCACTGGACTGCTTGACCGTGTGCATGGCATTATGAAGTCTGAAGACTACCAACACATTGTGCAGCATAATGTAGGGCCCAGTGTGAGAAAGCTGGGTCTCCCTCAGAGGTCATGGGTCTTCCAGCAGGACAATGACCCAAAACACACTTCAGAAAGCACTAGAGAATGGTTTGAGAGAAAGCACTGGAGACTTCTAAAGTGGCCAGCAATGAGTCCAGACCTGAATCCCATATAACACCTGTGGAGAGATCTCTTGATGGCAGTTTGGAGAAGGCCCCCTTCAAATCTCAGGGACCTGGAGCAGTTTGCCAAAGAAGAATGGTCTAAAATTCCAGCAGAGCATTGTAAGAAACTCATTAATGGTTACCGGAAGCGGTTGTTCGCAGTTATTTTGTCTAAAGGTTGTGCTACCAAGTATTAGGCTGGGGGTGCCAATACTGGGGGCCCATTTTTGGAGTTTTGTGTAAAATGATCAATGATTTGACTTTTTTTCATTCTCTTTTGTGTTTTTTCATTGCAAGCAAAATAAATGAAGATATTAATACCAAAGAGTTTGTGCTTGCAATCATTTTCTGGAAGAATATGAGTATTATCTGACAGAATTGCAGGGGTGCCAATACTTTTGGCCAACACTGTACTGCAGCCCTGTCCTATGGTAAGAGCTACTGTATCTTCAGGCTCCCAGGTTGTAGGACTCTCAAAGATCTAATGTTGATGGCCATCAATTGCAGAAAGTGGATAACCCCTTTAAAATTTATACTGAGGTCAGATTATAATTTAATTTGTTTATAAGTAAATTAAAACTTATTTCTATCTAGATTTTACTTCTCATATTATTTTAGGTATAAAAGTCAGACCATGTGGTTTGTCCATTAAAGGCAAGGGGTGCATTATATGGTATTACTTCTTTTATAGTCTTACATAACAAAAGGAAACAGAAGAACAAAAAATTACAAAAAAAATTTACTTTTAAAATTTACATTTTAAATTTTGTCGCCATACTTGGCTCAAAAAAAAATGCCGCAAAATCTGCAAGAAAAAAATTTGCGCTTGTGCATTTTGGGGCCTCAGCCTGAGTTAGACACTATTAACTACCCTGGAAGCGGATTATGCACACAAAACGGTATAATTTTACTCAAATTAGCATACAAATATTAGGTTGATCTTGCTAAATTGGAAACAATAAATTCATTTTATGCTTTGAGTCAACTTCCAACAAAACGTTAAATAACCAACAAGCGCTTACTTTCCAATACATGCCTTAGTGAATACCCTGAGATGTCCATTTTACTTAATAGTGGGATTTTTTGGATTGATTCTACTGTTTTACAGCTACTAGTCAATTGCAAAGACACTATAGGGGCCATAAAATAAACTACGCAATAAATGCAACTGAAAAACAGAAGTGTATGTTGAATATAAAACCATACTATATCTCATTTTTTGGAAATAAAAAAAAACAAAAAACAATTATATAAATATGTAGTTTCTATAATCAGAAGAAATAGAAAAGCATATGTTTGTACATAAGAAGCAAATTTTATATTTTTCACATTTTATACCATTTATCTACTTCTATCGAGAAAAAAATATTCAATTTCATTAACCCCTTCCCGACATGCGCCGTAATAGTACGGCGCGTGTCGGGTCTGTAACTATGGCGACCGCCCAGGAGCCGGGCGGCCGTCATAGCCGCCGGGTGTCTACTGCTTTAAGCAGTAGACAACCGGCTCTGATGCCTCCGATCGGTCCCCGGACCGATCGGAGGCATTAACCCCTCCAGCGCTGCTGTCAAAGGCGCCATTTTCCCGGCGGCGCATGGGCGCCGCCATTTTGGCAGGTATCGCCGGCTCCTGGAGCATGCTCCAGGGCCGACCCCCCATTGCCATGACAGCCGGGAGCCTTGTTAAAGGCTCCCAGCCGATCTGCAAATTCTCTCTTTTGCAGGCTGGTGTATACAGCCTGCAAAAGAGATGATGATTTTTTGCAATGCATTGCAATGCATTAGCATTGTAATGCATTGCATTAGTGATCAGACCCCCTGGGGTTCAACACCCCTAGGGGGTCTAATAAATGCAAAAAAAAAATAAAAAAAAAGTAAAAAAAAATATAAAAAAATATAAAAAGTATTAAAAGTTCAAATCACCCCCCTTTCCCTAGAACAAATATAAAAGTAGTTAAAAACTGTGAAACATATACATGTTAGATATCCCCGCGTCCGAAATCGCCCGCTCTACAAATCTATAAAAATATTTTTCCTGTTCGGTAAACGCCGTAGCAGGAAAAATAGTCAAAAGTGCCAAACCGCCGTTTTTTCACTGTTTTAATTCTGATAAAAATTTGAATAAAAAGTGATCAAAGCAATAACATTTCCCGAAAATGGTAGAACTAAAAAGTACACCCGGCCCTGCAAAAAAAGACGCCATATACATCCCCATACACGCACGTATAAAAAAGTTACGGCCGTCGGAATATGGCGACTTTTAGAAAAAAAATTTTTTAACACCGTTTTGAAATTTTTTTTAGGGGTCAAAATGTAAATAAAACCATATAAATTTGGTATCCCTGGAACCGTACCGAAACACAGAATATAGGGGACATGTCATTTTGGCTGCACAGTGAACGCCGTAAAACCAAAGCCCGTAAGAAAGTCGCAGAAATGCATTTTTTCTTCAAATCCACCCCATTCTGAATTTTTTTCCTGCTTCCCAGTACATTATATAGAATAATTAATGGTGGCATCATGAAGAAAAAATTGTCCCGCAAAAATTAAGACCTCATATGACTCTGGGAGCGGAGAAATAAAAAAGTTATGGGGTTTAGAAGGAGGGGAGTCAAAAACGAAAAACGAAAATCAAAAAATGCCATCGGCGGGAAGGGGTTAAAAAATGCAACTAATTATTTCAAGAAAAGAGACCTGATAAAATAGTTACGATATGCCAAGCCATTAATAAGATATTGCTGTATAAAGCAATGCATACCAAAAGTGTTATATTTGACCCGAGCACTGAGGCATCGATGACCCCTGCTCCTGAAAGGGTTAAAGCCAGTGGGTGCAGTGCCCACAGAGCACGTCCATGTAAAAGCTGACAGCACTAGGAATGGAAAGAATTGCATTTTATCTACAAGGGTTTGTCAGGCCTGGGGAGGCCTGGAAACCTTCTCCAGAAATTCTCACCGCCCGTTTGAACTATTCAGTCATTCTGGGGGAGCCTTGAAACAGAAGCAGCTCTTACTCCATAGCTGGCTTAATGTAAATGGCTGCAAGCCAAAGTGTTTACACGAAGGTGATTGACAGCAGCATTGACGAACCACACCACTACTATGGGCTGCGGGCTGGGCCGTGTCACAGGGGGCTGGCTGTTGCACACAATGCTTGTTTCAGTTCTAGTTAGTCTCTGTAGGGCATTGGTGCGGATTCTTGGAGTCTGTAAGATGCGTCTGTTGCAATCTCTTAGCTGGGTTCCCATATTGCGGACATTGGTAGAAGACCAGTGTGGATTGTAAATGACAATGTGACTGCTTCCTGTCTGTGCGCAGTATATGGAGCCTTACCAGCCTGTATATTAGGCGCTTGTTTGGTTTGTGTGCTTCTTGGATCCCTAAGGAATGAAAGCTTTCTGAGGGGAGAAGCAGCGTCAGTCATGTGAAGGTAAATGCATGGATTCTGTACTCCTCTACTTACCCTATGAGGGAAGCATCTCCTTGTAGACGTGGAATGGGGGCTTCCCATGGCAAGGGAGGTTTTACCATCTCTAGAAATGCAGCCATTTTTACTCCCTGCTACACAAACCTTCATCCACAGTCTTTGCTTCTTTCAGAGAAAAAAAGTGTTATTTGGTCCCTTCATGGTGCTTTCAGCGTGAGGCTACCAGGTGGGTGGTTGTGGTGACCTAAAAACAGATACTTGGCTTTTAGCGCAACGCGTAAGTGCATGCTGTGAAGACGTCGTAGTATCTCGGGCTTTTTGTGTATTTCTAGTGGTTTTGGTTTTTTTTTTAAATTTAAGACACATTTCACTATTATTTAATTCAGAATTGTTGATGCCAATTATAGTTAGATGGGATTTTTGCCCAAAATGCTCATTTTGTTATCTGGTTTTATCAGTTCTATTAGAATTTTTATTTGTTTATTTTTAAACCCAAATTGTTAGAGTTCCTAAAAAGTGGGAAATTGTAAAAGTTCGGATCCATGACACATTTTCCCCTATGTTTATGGAATCGATTTAGCAGGTCTTTCAAATTGTTTTCTTTTATGACAGTTCATCTACTAAAGGCTTGCAATAGATACCACGTAAACAGGCGTACTGGGGTATGGGATTGCATTGGAAAATGGGGGTGTGACTACTTCATACATATTGCATATTCTCACTGTAGATATCACTTCTCAACTTTCTATTTTGTGAATAATATTCCTTAAGAGTAAATGCATAAAGTGTGATGTGTGTATAATCCTAGTAAATATTAACATGAAAAAAATATGAAGAAATGGTGAATATGCACCCCACATCTCACGCCATATGGATTAGATGGCGCAGAATATGGAAAATGCTGCAATTGAACATTCTGAAATGTTATGCTGAGATCTATTTAACCCTGTATTCACAGGAGTGAGACAAACATTAAGAAATGAAAGGGAATTTTATTTTGTTTAACCAATATTGAAATTGAAAATATCATCCTGACTTACTTTCCTATCCTATAACACAAATGCAATTTTTAGACTGTTTGAAACCCATGAATTATGTATGAATTGTCTAAATTACTGTAAGTCATGAAAACTTAACATATTACAGTAGTGACATACTAGTAGCAGTATATGCAGCGACGTAAACAATCTGTGCTGAAAATGTCTTGACAGATAACACACACCTGTATGTGTTTTGCATGTGCATTCGTATTTTCATATACATGCATATAGATATAAATATATTTATATATAAATATATGGTTAGATGAAATTATAAATATATATATATATATATATATATATATATATATATATATATAATATATATATGTGTAAGCACGTTAGTACATATTTATATGTAAATTTGCAGAACAGTGGGGGAGACCTGACAATGCTGTCTTAAATGTAAACTGTTTACTACTAGATGACTAGATGAGGTCGGATGAATCTGCGCCAGTTTGCACCTGCATGCGCCATTTATTTGAGCCGTCTCTTTGGTGCCTGCACTTAGCATTGGACACTTTAGCCTCTTCTCGTTTTTAAGACACTATTGAACACTGTACAGTGCAAAACTGTTTACAATGTATAATACACTGGTCACACAGTTTGCATGGTAGTTTTTGGTGCAAATGGGCCAGCACTTGGTTGTATTTGTAATCGTAAATTTGGCCCTATGTTCTCATTACCAATTAAATACATATTTATTTATATCCATTTATATTCTCATATTATTTGATGCTTAGGATGTTTATGCTGGTTATATATTATAACTACCTGGTCCCCCTTCTTTCCTGAAGTGAAGACATTATGTATTATCTATAGGGACGATGATCTGTATAAATGTATTGCTTATACATGATGCTTATTTCAAAATGCATGTCATGGAAAGCATGATTTGCTCATGATACAAATGTTAATAGCGGCTCCAGATATTTTTCTGTTGTTTTAATCAATCTGGCAGTTATTTCCATTATGCAGTGCTGTACACTGACTGCTTTCTTTCACATCTGTCTTTTTCCAAGTGAAGTTAACATTCTTATCACGCATGCATGCACTCTAGGACCAATCTCTTAGGAATACTGCTAAACTGCCAGTGTATGCTTTTTTTGGCTTGTAGAAAAAAAACAGAGTGGAGGGAAAACAAACTACTTGCAGATGGTGTCCTGGCTAGAAACAGATCCAGTGCCCTACCTAGTCTGTCCCCTTCTGCAGTCCAACATCCAGTAATCAAATCAAAGGGCAACGATAAAACACAAAGTTTCCAGTATCAGTATAAATCCTTTCCAGTCTTTAAAGTGAATCTGTCACATGGAAAACGTTATCTAATCTGCCAGCAGCATGTTATAACATGGAAGGAGCTCTTGTAATGGTAGGACAGTCCTATCAGGGATTGACAGCCTCCCCTCTTCTCTATGACTGTGCACACAAAGATAACACTCTCACTGTAAGACCACCTTCTTGACCACATAGCATAGAAAGCAGAGATTTATATGAATATCTGCTTAGTTCTGATTGCTCTAAAGCATGTTGCTGCAGATTGGATTCCTTCAAAAACGATTGCAGGGCACCAAATGGTGAACAAAATGGTCACCCCTGTGACTTACTATTTGCAAATGTGCCATTTGAGACTAACCCCACTGCTGTGTTGTATCTGCAAGAAAAAAGCAGACTAGAATAGAATGGTTAAAGGGATTCTACCATTAAAACCTTTTTTTTTTTTTTTTTTTTTTTTAAATTGTGGATAAGACGTCGGAATAGCCTTTAGAAAGGCTATTCGTCTCTTACCTTTAGACATGGTCTCCGCTGCGCCGTTTCTTAGAAATACAGTTTTTTACCGGTATGCAAATTAGTTCTTTCTCTTTTTCCGGCGCAGGCTCGTAACATCTAGGTGTTGGGCCTTGAGCAGACTGCGTAGGCGCACAGGCCACGGGAAAATGGCTGCTAACAATACTGTGCAAGTGGCCATTCTCCCGTGGCCTATACGCCTGCGCAGTCTGCTCTGTTCAAGGCCTGATGCCTAGAAGTTACGAGCCTGCGCCGGAAGAAGACATTGAAGATGATGCTGTGGACTAAGAAGGAGGCGGTGTTGGAGACAATTCTCTGGCAGCGGTGGGGACGCCCCCATCGCTTTTTGAGCGCTGGGGCCCGCCCCCATCGCTGCGAGAGAACGGTATTTCTAAGGAACAGTGCAGCGGAGACCACTTTCTAAAGGCTATTCCAACGTCTTATCCACAAAAAAAAAGGTTTTAATGGTAGAATACCTTTAAGCAGGAAGCCTTCAGCTTCTTGCCCCACTATTCAGGCTGCCACTAGTGCTGCCTGCTGGTTAGTACAGGCTTGCTGCATCAAGCTATACATTAGTATTCTACAGAAAGCTCTGTGGGAAGAGGGCTTAGCAAATATTGTTTTGTTTTGTTTTTTATATGGAAGAACTGTGTATGGGGCCTTGAGGGGGGTTGGCATTATACTGTGTGAGGATCCAATTGGGAGTATTATTCTGGTTGGAGGGGCATGGGAGAGCTTTATTCTGTGTGTGTGAGGGGAGGGGTCACTAAACGGCATTGTAATGTGTGTGTGCCACTGGGAGCATTACAATTGGTGTGTGGAGAGAAATGAAGAGCACTCTATGGTGTTCGGAGCTACTAGGGATCATTATAGTGCGTATTAAGCAGTGCATTGTTGATGTTCCTTGTAGGATGTAAGATATACTTTTATCATATTTTTTTTAAATTAAGCACAAACTTCATAAATGCCTTTTGTGGCTCTATTGAGAAAGGTGTTTGGTGTGTTATAGTACCAAAGCCAATAGCCTCCAAAAGAGGTGTAGTTAGGGGTTCAGCACAGGGAAGAGGGGTGAAGCAGAAGACTTAGAGCACCTTGTAGGCCAGAAGCCTGTAGTGGCTTGTGTCTTACGAGCTACTTACTAGTAGAAAAGGAAGCAAAAGGCTTCCTTTTCTACTATTCACTTCAACTGCATCAGTGTCTGCCAGACAGCGATGCAGTTAATGTGTAGCTTGGTAGCACTAAGGTTCGGATTCCCAATGATAGTGAGCTCGGTTGCCCCTCCCCCGCCGCCATGATAGCTACGCTTCTGGCCTTCACAATTTCATAGATAACAATTTACATTACATTACATTCAAATATAGTGTATGACACTGTCAGGGCTCTTAGCTATCTATCTAGTGCGGCGGATACCGGGTGTTAAAAGATGGCAGCCACTCAGGAGGGTGGCCACCACATTCGCCAAGTCTCTGCTGTTTAATACAGCAGAGACCCGGCACTAATGCCCACGATCGGTGCCTGCACTGATCGCAGGCATTAACCTTTCTGGCGCCTTGTTCAAAGCTGACCGAGGTGCCATTGTACCCGTGCGCCGCCATTTTGCAAGGGAAGACTGGCACACGGTAATGCATTGTAGTAGCGAGCACACCCCTTGGGGTTCAAGACCCCTAAGGGGTCTAATAAATATAAATCTAAATAATTTAAAAATAATAAAATAAACACATATAAAATACGTATAAAAGTATTTAACACATATTAAAAAGAACTTAAATACTGTGGAACATATACACATTAGGTATTCCTGTGTTCAAAAACGCCTGCTCTTTAAATCTCTAAAAATATTTTTCCCATACGGTAAACGCTGTAGTGGGGAAAAAAAATCAAAAGTTTTTTCACTGTTTTGCCTATAAATAAAAATTTGAATAAAAGTGATCAAAGCAATAGCAATTCCCTAAAATGATATAACTTAAAACATACACCTATACACCCTATTCATCCCTGTACACGGAATGATAAAAAAGTTACAGAATATGGCGACTTTTAGAAAAAAAAAAAAATTTGCACAGTTTTGAATTTTTGTTAAGGGGTTAATATGCAAATAAAACCATATAAATTAGGTATCCCTGGAATCGCACCAAAACATAAAACACAGGTGACATGTCATTTTGACTGCATAGTGAGCGCCGTAAAAACGAATTCTGTAAGAAAGTTGTACAAATGCATTTTTTCTTCAAATACACACCTTTCAGAATTATTTTTTACAGCTTCCTAATACAGAATAATTAATGGTAGCATCATTGAGAAAAATTTCTCCTGCAAACATTAAGACCTCGTATGACTCTGAGAGCAGAAAAATAAAAAAGTCTTAGGATCAAAAATGGCAGTCAGGGGTTAATCTTACACTGTGTTGCCACTTACGCTAGGTTCACACCTGCGTTCTGCCAGAAGACGGAAAGCATAGACCGGGTCCGGCCGTGAGCGGCGGTGAGCGTTTTATGCTCTCCGCCGCGAAACCGGATTTTTTAATCCGGACACAGAGTACTGCATGTCCGACTCTGTGTCCGGATTAAAAAACCCAGTTTCGCGGCGGAGAGCATAAAATGCTCACCACCGCTCACGGCCGGACATCTCTCTCACCCATTCAAATGAATGGGTGAGAAAGCTTCCTGCAGGTTTCCGTCTCCTGCTCTGTTTTATGCAGGAAACGGAAACCTGCAGAACGGACACCTGGGCACAGATGTGAACGAGCCCTTACTTTTACCCATTTTAACATTTTAAATGCTCAAAAAACTAGCCTATATTTGGAGAAAGGTGCTGGCTTGTGTATTTTTTATACACACATGGTGATTATTTAGCAAAAAATAATGGGTTTATATTAAAAATTAGCCAGTTTGGGGGACATGTAAGTACAATAGGCTTGTTATTTTGGAGAAAAATTTGTGACTGAGGAAAGGAAAAGTGATGAAGAAGAAATTACTTGTTTTGAATGGTGCAGCCGGTGGGTGTCAGCTGACTGCTTTGGGTTAGTGTTGCAAGGTGAAATATTTCTGACTCATTATGTTCCAGATTGTGTACTGGCTGTTGGTGCTGCTGCTTCCTTCTGCTTATTATAGCTGTGGCACTGGCAGAGGAGGTACAGCACTGACTGAGTGAGATCAGGTGCAGTTAGAGGCCCTCCGGTAAGACATATGACTACCACTTGCAGTTGTCTCCCCATGCTGGTTATACAGACTATTCTGATAATATGCCAATTTTTCCTCCCTTTGGCTTTATAGCTAGGGTCTAAAAGCATGGCAATCCAGTACCCATCCCTCTGCTTCAAGCTAATAGTACACTAGTCACTATGTAAGCGGTAAAGCATACAGCCCACCATGCTTTTAAGTATGTGAAATTACTCAAGGGTCTGCCATGGTTGGTCTCCGTGGCTAGCATGATGATTAACATCATCTTGAAATAAATAAGGGTCAGGTCAATCTTATAACTGATGCTGATAAATTTGGTGGCCTCCTCAAAGGGCTTCAGAAGTAGACACACTTCACTCTCCAATGGCAGATCTCAAAATAACACATTGTCCCTTTAGTCTACTGCATGCACAGAGATGCAATTCCATTGAGTTGAAACATTGAAGATGAGGTGCAATGACAAGACATTTTGCATGTCCACAGCTAATTTACTTCTTGTATTGTCATGTATTTGTCGTTCCCCCTAGGTCTGCTCCAGGCAGGCTTTTTGAAAGGTTGGGTTGTGCATTGGCTGAAATTGTTACCATCATCACTGCCATAAACCTCTTCCTTTTGATATAACCTTGTCACCCCAACCTGGTTATTTTATTCTATCTTGGCCTACTGCACTACTTATGTAATAGTGATTGGCAACAATTCTTACACTGTGTGTATGTTATTTTATTCATTTGTGAATTTGTTTTTGACAAAAAACTATTTCAAGAAAACTAGCACTGGAATGGTGACCTGGATAGTGAGTAATAGAATAGACTAGAATACACTACATGATTTGGTTTGGGTTTTTCTGCCATGATAACAACACTTTGTAAGTATTGGTTAAGAAAAAAAAAACAGTATTGCCCTAAAAAAAAAACCTTAGCAAAATGAGATTTGTCAAAAAAAATGATTTTAGATGCTGTGGACAGCAGTCTGATAATTAATGGCAAATCTGACACTGTATTACAAAAAAAAAATATTTTGCAAAAAAGACTTAACAAAATGAGATTATTTGCAATGAAAGGGTGAACTATTCAGTGTATGTGAAAACTGCGTTCACAAAAACACCACAGCACAGTGCAGAAACTCTCCCTACTCGACTCCTAGGAGTTTTATGCTTATATGTCTAAAATTGATTAATCCTCATAAAACTTTGCTCCTCTAGCCCACATCCTATTATTCTGCAGTTCTATTGCAATACTGGTGTTGTTTTCCCAGTAGCAAATTGCAGAAAATGCTTTGGATAATGCAGTGATGAAGATAATGCAACTTTGCCTAAGGCACCGTTCACATCTGCGTTGGTATTCCTTCCGGGGAGTCCGCATAAGGACCCACCGAACGGAATACCGAAGGCAACTGCGAGCGGTGTGCCAGTGAAAGCACATGGATCCCATAGACTATAATGGGGTCTGTGTGCTTGCCGTCAGATCTCCGCAAGGATCATGCGGACAGGAAAGTAGTTCACAGTCTACTTTAGGGTCAGTTCACACGTGAAAACCGCCTAGCTTATTTGTGCGAGGTAAAAAACCTCGAGGAGTTTTTTTGACGCGGTTTTTTACCACGCGGTTTTCGCCTCCCATTCACTTCTATGCAATTCTTCAGGCGTTTTCCGCCTGAAGAAAGGTCATGTCGCTTCTTCAGACGGAAAACGCTAGGAGGAAAAAAAAAGCTAGTGGTCTACATAGACCACCATGTTAAAGGAGAGGTTTTTGAAGCGAATTCCGCTGTCAAAAACCTCCCCTTTGCCCACGTGTGAACTAGCCCTTACTGCTCGCATGATACGTGCGGCCAGCACACGGACCCCATTATAGTCTATGGGGTCTGTGTGCTTTCACTGCACACCGCTTGCAGTTGCGTTCGTTATTCCATTTGGGGGGTCCCCATGCGGACTCCCTGAACGGAATACCCAACGCAGATGTGAACAAGGCCTAAGCCTGCAACATCACAAAATGTATCTAACATCAGCAGAATAATCTCTGTCCGTACCACTCATTATTGGCTTTAGGTGATGCCAGAAGGCAGGCTATGGTAAAGAGCCCATGATAGTCCTTCTCCCTATTTTAACTGCACAATACATAATACAGCGCCCATTTTAGTTAGTTAGAGATAAATTGTAAAAGTTTCAGTTTTGTTTAAAAAAAAAAAAAAAAACTTTTGGAAAATTTGGGTTAAATCTGGCTAATTAAGAATTGGTTTTCTCTTCTCTAGTAAGGTTACAGATAAGTAGATAATGTAAAATTCAGGCATGCAGATTGGGTAGACCAGGAGAATAACCTAATTCATGCTACATTCAGCATCTTATCTCCCTCTTTCCCTTACTCTACTGTACAAGGTTTTCATATGATGTTGAGTTGCACTACTCTGAATACTTATCAACTGTTAGATTTGTATAATTTTGACCTCTTTGTATATTGCCTTATGACTCCTTTTTCTCAAACCTTTTTGCCTCTCTCAGCACATAGAAGTACAGTTTGCCACATAAGTTTTACATAGCTCTATGCAGGAGTGTACATAATGCTTCACGGTATATTTTATGACTTGTATACCGTATTTTTCGGACGCACCCAGGTTTTAGACGCACTATAAGATGCACCCAGGTTTTAGAGGAGAAACATAGGGAAAAAAATTTTTTCAGGCAAAAAATGGTAAAATATTTAATGTATGGGAGATGTAGTTTTGGAACAGCTGCAAGGCCACATTGACAGGTGACCCTGCAGCTGTACGGGGATGTATAGGGCGTTTTTTTTGTGGGGTCAGGTGTACTTTTTAGTTACCGTATATACTCGAGTATAAGCCGAATTTTTCAGCCCAGTTTTTGGGCTGAAAAAGCCCCCCTCGGTTTATACTCGAGTCAGCAAAAAAAAAAAAAAAAAAATTTTTTTTTTTTTTTTTTAGGAGGGTGGGTCTATGACCAGCCACAATTTTAATGTATATAATCTCCCATAAATTAGTGCAAAGAAAAAAAAATGTTCTAAATTGCTCCTTTCCCTAGAATACATAGAAAAGTAAAAAATGACTGTGAAACACATACACATTAGGTATCCTGTGTCTGAAAGTGCCCGGTCTACTGAATATAGGGGATCTGCAGTGCTCCTGTTCCATCAGGAAGGGGTTAATAGGAGCACTGCAGATACCCTATATTCAGCCAGGCTGAATTCCAAGTGGGGGAAAAAAAGGAAGGGAAGGGACAAACACAACCAAAACACCCCCTCCCCTTACCCAGCACCTACTGCACCCAAAAACTCCGACCATTTTAATTTTTTAAATTTTCCAGCAGCTGCTGCATTTCCCCCCTAGGCTTATACTCGAGTCAATAAGTTTTCCCAGTTTTTTTGTGGTAAAATTAGTGGGGTCGGCTTATATTCGGGTCGGCTTATACTCGAGTATATACGGTATACCATTTTGGGAAATGTTTATTGCTTAGATCACCTTTTATTTAATTCAGAGGCAAAACAGAGAAAAACCCGGTGGTTTAGCACTTTTGATTTTGACGTTCACTGTACATAAAACTATTAGTAGACTGGGCATTTTCAGACACAGGGATACCTAATGTGTATGTTTCACAGTAATGTTATACTTTTATATGTATTCTAGAGAAAGGAGGTGAACTTTTATTTATTTTATTTTTTTATTATATTTTTTTTTTTTGTGTGTTTTTTTTTTTTTTTTTTTTTTACTATTTTATTATCCCCCGCCTAGGGGGCTTGAACCTGCAATCATTTGATTGCAAGTCCCATAGACGGCAATACAAGTGTATTGCCGTCTATGGGAGATTCTATACATTACTATCGCGGAGTGTCATAGACCAGCCGCGATAGTAATATATATCTATGACAGGCCTGGGAGCCTTCATTAGGCTCCCGGCTGTAATCGGAACAGGTCGGCTCCTGCGGTCTCGCCGTGCAGGAGCCGGCCTGCATCACTAAAGGTATGGGGCCGGTGGGGACCGACCCCGGGGCTAACTGACTGCCGGGACCTGCGGAGGAGGAGCGGATTTACAGCATGGCCGCGCTACTGCCACCGCTGGTTTTCTTCAGCGGCAGGAGCGTGGCAATCTGCAGGCCCCGGCAGCTAAGACAGTCCCCTGCATCTGCTGTAATAGACCGGCGGATGCCGGGGAGTGTCTTAGCTGCCGGGGCCTGCAGATTGTCACGCTCCTGCCGCTGAAGAAAACCAGCGGTGGCAGTAGCGCGGCCATGCTGTAAATCCGCTCCTCCCCCCACATTCAGACTATAAGACGCACCTTCATTTTCCTCCGAAATTTTGGGGAAAAAAGTGTGTCTTATAGTCCGAAAAATACGGTAAATATTTTCTGAGCAGAGGTCACCCTACATTTTATCCAACAGAGTAAACATATTCCTCTTAGCCTATGCAGACGATCCCTTGTTCTTCATATCCAGCCTGTGTGACTCTCTGCCTTCACTTCTCTCATACTTAACCATTTATCAACTCCCTAACCAACTATAAGATCAACATATAAAAACAGCGGTTTCTAATGGCATGCTCCCATAGAAATGAATTGAATGGCTACGTCCATTCATTTCTATGGGAGCGTGCTATTCGAAACGGCTGTTTTGAATACTGTTCGCTCATCTCTAGTAACAATACATTGAAATGAATGGGATCTGTTTTGAGTGCTCACATTCTGACACATGTATACGTGCCAGAATGCGCGCGCGTTAACTCCATGTGAACTCGCCCTTTTTATCTGTTTTTTTTTTTCCACATAGTTGGGGTCCCCTCTGGACAAATCTCACTCGCTTACACTAGGAAATGGTAGTCTTAGTTGGTGAATTTCTGGGATTCTCCAGTTTTACACCTCTATCAGATGGCAAACTGTTCCTCCATTTCTAGTTGCAGTCAGGAAGCCATATATAAAATCTTTTCTCATGGCATAGGCTGCCCTAAAGATTATTTTGGAAATAAGTATTGAGAATCACAGCCTCATTTACCGTCTTCATTCTCTCTTATTCCCTTGAAATCTTACTTGGTATCTATCGGACTCCACCATATTAATGCAGCTAGAGCATGTACATACCTCCCAACTTTTGAAGAACCAAAAGAGCAAAGTTGGTTCCACCCACTTTTGTTGACTCCGCCCATTCCCATTCATTTTTCATGTGCCCCCACACAGTATAATCCTCCTACAGTCACTAGTAAATTATATGACCCCCTCCATCTACACCCTTCATCTGCCCCTAGATTCATGTCCCCCATCTCTGCCCACAGTTTCATGTCCCCCCATCTCTGCCCACAGTTTCATGTCCCCCCATCTCTGCCCACAGTTTCATGTCCCCCCATCTCTGCCCGCAGTTTCACGTCCCCCCATCTCTGCCCGCAGTTTCACGTCCCCCCATCTCTGCCCGCAGTTTCACGTCCCCCATCTCTTCTCCCAGAATCACGTCCCCCCATCTTTGCCCCAGAATCACGTCCCCCCCATCTCTGCACCCAGATTCTTGCCCTCATCTCTGCGGTGGTGTGCGGAAAATAGGAGTGACATAATAGATAAAGCGCTTAAAAGGATTGTTCCTGTGGATAGGGGATAAGTATACAATGGCTGGGGACCCGTATACCAGGTACACAAGTGATCAGGAGGATGGGGAATAAAAGGCCCCCTAAGGCCTCTTTGTGAATGCAGCACTAGTTGGCTTGCATGACCATCAGCACCAGTGCCCGAAGCCCCATAGAAGTAAATGGAGCACTGGTTATGCAAGTACTGTATGCTAGCGCTTCATTCACAAGAAAGCATTATGGGGACTTTTGATCCCTCATCGTCCTGATCATTGGGCCCCCAGTAATAGGACACTTATGCCCTGTCCTGTGGATAAGGGATAAATGTCCATAACGGGACAACCTCTTTAGTAATGATTCAGTTATATTTTTTAAAAGTCTTCAAGGAACAGTGTAACATTGGAAGGACTGAATGGATCTTGTGTACAGACATTCTGCCAGCTTGTGAGACCCAGTTGTTAGTTGATTCATAGAGGTCAAGCACAATGCTAGGTTCTTTAAAATGCTTGAGTATTGTTTGTTCATGAAGAAGTTTTGATAAAAATACACATTTCAGGTCCTCTTTAATGACTTATTTATAATATCCAAACATTTGCTGAAATGACAAAAATAGTGGCAAATTAACATTACATTATAGTTGAAAGGACAAATTATAGGTGACAAAATCCATCAAGTATCAGATGGTTAGGTTCTAGATGGCAAAATCGCTTTCTATGTACAGGGTTTACAGTATACAGATCTTATCTTTATGATGTTTTTACTTGTGTATATATATATAAAAAAGTGATTCTGTTAATTCATAACAGAATATACATTTACTAGCTGTTACCCGCGACTTCGTCTGCGGTGATTGTAGAAGTGGGTATATACAGGCGTGGGTAAGGTTTTCGTACTGTGTATAAGGGATGGGATATGAAATGTAACTTTGTATCTTGTTGTTGCTGTAATTCAGAGAATACGTGAGACTTTTGTGTTGAAGGTAATTTGTATTTGAGCTGCTCTACGGTGTTGTGAGAAACTTTACATAGTGACTTTGGGACAGAAGTATTTGAAGTTAACCCTTTCCCGCCGATGGCATTTTTTGATTTTCGTTTTTGACTCCCCTCCTTCTAAACCCCATAACTTTTTTATTTCTCCGCTCCCAGAGCCATATGAGGTCTTAATTTTTCCTGGGACAAATTTTTCTTCATGATGCCACCATTATTTATTCTATATAATGTACTGGGAAGCAGGGAAAAAATTCTGAATGGGGTGGATTTGAAGAAAAAATGCAGTTCTGCGACTTTCTTACGGGCTTTGGTTTTACGGCGTTCACTGTGCAACCAAAATGACATGTCCCCTGTATTCTGTGTTTCGTTACGACTCCGGGGATACCAAATTTATATGGTTTTATTTACATTTTGAGCCCTTAAAAAAATCCCAAACTGTGTTAAAAAATTATTTTTTGAAAAGTCGCCATATTCTGACAGCCGTAACTTTTTTTATACGTGCGTGTACGGGGATGTATAGGGCGTCTTTTTTTGCGGGACCGGGTGTACTTTGTAGTTCTACCTTTTTCGGGAAATGTTATTGCTTTGATCACTTTTTATTCAATTTTTTATCAGAATCAAAACTGTGAAAAAATGGCGGTTTGGCATTTTTGACCATTTTTCCCGCTACGGCGTTTACCGAACAGGAAAAATATTTGTATATCTTTGTAGAGCGGGCGATTTCGGACGTGGGGATACCTAAGGTGTATGTGTTTCACAGTATTTAACTACTTTTATATGTGTTCTAGGGAAAGGGGGGTGATTTGAATTTTTAATCCTTTTTATTTATTTTTTTTATATTTTTTTACTTTTTGTAAACTTTTTTTTTTTGCATTTATTAGACCGCCTAGGGGTATTGACATGGGTGGGCGGTGTCGCGGATTGTCAGAGCGGTGGGGGTTGGCAAACATGGCTGCTCCGGAGCGTTAAAGAGAGCCTCCTGGAGTATCGTTAAGGTGAGGGGCAAAGTGGTAAAGTATATGTATATGTGATTGTGTGGGGTTAGGGGCGAGGCTGCAGAGGGCAATATGAATTTTGTGGCTTGCTATGGTCCAAAGTGTGTGAGATTGCAGAGATGGTGGTGTGAGTTTGGGTTTTGTGGGGGTCCTGGCACAAACGTATGTGCGCTATTGTGACGAAAAGTAGCCTATTGCGCAATCGGATGTATTAACTATGTTTGTGGAAAAATTCAGCCAAATCGGTGGAGCGGATTTTCTGTGATTGAGGAACAAACATCCGAACATCCAAACTCACAAACCCACAAACTTTCACATTTATAATATTAATAGGATATTACATTTGTGCTGTTTTTATATTTTCTCTGTATTCTCTCCCTGAAATTTGTGAGATCTTGTCGACAATATCATGTTACATGCCAATATTGCTGATTACAAAACAAAGTCTTGTAGCTTCGCTATGTAATACTGGCTTGAGTTGACCACTGTAAGTGTCCATTGTGCCAAAATGCCTTAATGTTTTACTTTCATTTTAAATCTCAGTAGGTTTCTGAACCATGGTGCGATATAAGTATCCTGTATAAAGATGGATGGCCGTGAATTTGTAAATATGCCACCCTTGGGGTTGTCGGGGCTGTCCCTGGATGCTGGGCGTGTTCCATCTGGAAATACTAGTGGACGCCTTATGTCATCGGCAGGGCAACTATCTCCATTCTGCACAGCAAAATATTACCCATCGCCTCTTGGACTGCACTCGCAGTCAGGTAAGACATTTTTGAATAATTATGGAATTTAACACAATTACAGTTGATGTTGCAGTTAAATTATATTTTCTTCAAACAGTCACTAACTTTTCAGATTACAGAAAAATGCACAGCACTCCCATCGGTTCCAAGGTGCTCTGTTAAGGTTTCACCCAAAATCACTTAGGAAAGTATTTCAGGCACCCAAGTATTCTTGTGAAATTCGTTATTTATTGAAGGTGACATTATGAAATTATTATTACTCCTGCAGCTCTGCCCTCATCTTTCTACCTAAAATGCAATCTGGTTTGACGAAGGCTCCATAGTGAGCCGAAAAACGTTTCACACTGTATGTGGATTGCTTATTTCATAATCACCTTCAATAAATAACAAATTTCACAAGAATACTTGAGTGCCTGAAATACTTTCCTAACTTTTCAGATAACTTAGTCTCATTTAATAGAGCATGTGATTCTTGACCAAAATGTAATTAAAAATTGGTAGCTTTCTGTCTGAGAAAATGTTCTAAGTTCCTGCCATTTGTCTTCCTTCTAGCTAATTTGCATTTCACTCCCTGTTGCTAGGGAAATCCCTTCCATAGATACTTTAGATCAGCAAGACATCTTCACAGTCAGTGGAAGGAGGAGATTTGATTTCTTCACACCAGTAATAGTAGTAATGAATAGAGGAAGACTTCTCCTTATTGTACACATCCTCTGCCTCTATGACAAATGTAAAATATGCTGCAGCTATAAGATGATTACTAGACGCATAAAAACTAATAAAACACAGTGAAGGCTTATACTGTCATACAACAGACTGTCTAAGCAAGACCCTGCAGATACTCCAGCTTTTCATGAAACCTCAGGTACCTTTGATATAGGATATTTCACTTTATCTACATAACTAAAAACACTGCTAACCACCATGTACAAAAAAACAACTTGGGTTGAAAGATGCTGTGCAATGGTTACAGCAATGTACAGGGTTTTCCTCATCTAAAGAAGACTTTCTCCAGCAATTACACAATTACTTCAGTCTGAATGGGGCTATTGGCAATGTCTTTTCTTTTTTTGCTGCAGAAGAGCCTTTGACAATAGTTATATGTAATGTTCAATTTCCCATACTTCTGCTGCAATAAATATGAATTATTACAAAAAATGTGCATAATGCACTACAATTTATGAATGCAGCCTGAGACGGAAGGATTATAATACAGATTCACACTTATCACTTTAGGGTCTTATTGTTAGCCTCCATAGAGATACCTTAGAACATAAGATATCATAGTGCCTCTTAGTTTTGAGTACCTGTACAGTGAAGAGGTAATATCCTAAATTCATGATGTTGTGTATTCACAGGCTGAATGCTGCTAATCATTTGTAGGATCAATAGCAGCAGCTGTGGATACATTCCTTAGGGGGCGTTCACACTGCCGCTGTCAGGAACATCCTTCTCCACAGCAGAGCCTATCGCGCTGCACAGTGTGAGCGGGGAGGAACGTCCCCCCCCCCCCTCCTGATAATACTCGTCTATGGACGAGCTGTGTGAGCAGAGGGAGGGGGCGTTCCTCCCCACTCACACTCTACAGTGCGATAGGCGCTGCTGTGGAGAAGGACGTTCCTGACTGACTGTCAGAAACGCCCTTCTGACTGTAAAGCGCTACGGTACCGGGACCGATAGCACTTTACCCGGGGCACAGATCGGGAAAGCCGACAGTGCGCTGAATTCAGCGCACTGTCTGCTTTACAGCAGTATATGGAACTGCCTGAGCCCAATGTGATGAAAGGTCCTCTTTAAGTTGTTTGTATGAATTGGATGAGGAGAGAAAGAAGTAAAAACTAATAACTGACTTTTCTGACAAACAAAAAACAGAATCTGTAATAAGGCATTAATATTATTGAAAATTGCAGGCTGTTGTTTTCAGTAACATTAAATGATATGGATTTTATTACATATTCCTTCCCCTTCCCCGACTATAACCATTTGGGACCGCACCCTATATCCTTAGCTTCTTCATAATGTCATTGCCTACTGAATATATCCCCAGTCCTGTATTTCTCACTTTGAGCTCAGGGTTCCACAGGCCAGAAACACCGCAGGAAAAATTGTGCATTTTACAGTAACTGCAAAGTGGATGTGATTCATACGAATCCCATGCCCACTTTGCGTTTAAAACCGGTGGCTTATCTGTAGATATAATTGTAACCAAAAGTCCACGGAGGAAAACTCTGCAAACTTTCGGTTCAAAGCACTGTGGGAAGAACAGAGTTGCATTCCTGCCGCGGTTTTTCCTGCAGAGCTTTAGCACTGCGGATCATCCCGTGGGGCCTTAGCCTAAGAGCACCTTTTACCATCTCTGCCAACTCCACCTCTTTGCTTCATTTGATAGGCACTGTTTGTTACACACATGGAATTTTTTTTTATTTTTACACAACATTACAAGTTTTGGTGCCTCATATGCTATGTTAGGTGGGCCATGTCAGTCCGGAGCCGGCAAGGGTTATAATTCTGAAACACTGCCAGTGTCTGATTCGAGCCCTGAATCATGCCCCCTTTCCTGCTGACACTGCCTCTCTGACAGTTCAGGGCATAAATTGTATATTAGGCACCAAACTACCACATTAGTATATCGGACACCACACTAACTACATTGTATGCTTGGGAAGGGTGGTCGCTAGAGAAAATATTCTAACTGGGAATCAGTTTGTCAGTAAACATTTACTGAACTGTGTTTGTTCAGTTAAATTAGGTACAATATTAAAACAGTAGGGAATGATTCACACTGTACAATTAAAATGTTATGCAATGTTAAATGCAACATTCGCCCCTTTTATATACATAACTAGGTTTGTATTTGTGATTAATCAAAAGTTAAAGTTCTTTTAAAAAGTTATTTATATGAGGTTTGAATTCAGTTTTGTCGTTGATACGTCAGAATAACCTTAAGGAAGGCTATTCTTCTCCTACCTTTAGATGTCGTCTCCGCCCCGCCATTCGGTTAAAATTCTGTTTTCTGTCGGTATTCAAATGAGTTCTCTCACGGCACTGGGGGCGGGCACCAGCGCTCAAACAGCACTGGGGGCATCCCCAATGCTGCGAGAGAACTCTCCTGCGGCGCCTACATCTTCTTCAGGAACGTCCTCTTCACACGTCGTCTTCCGGTGCAGGCGGTAAAACTTCTAGGCTTCAGGCAGAGCCGACTGCGCATGCCCACAGGCCATGAGAAAATGGCTGCTTACTTACTGTGTAAGCGGCCATTTTTCTTGTGACCATGGTCATGCGCAGTTGGCTCTGCCCAAGGCCTTCAAGTTTCACCACCTGCGCCAGAATAAGATGTATGAAGATGAGGTTCCAGAAGAAGCTGGAGGCGGCGCTGGAGAGTTCTCTCGCAGAATTGGGGACACCCCCAGTGCTGCGAGAGAACTTATTTGTATAACGACGGAAATCAGAATTTTAACCGAACGGCGGGGCGAAGATGACATCTAAAGGTAGGAGAAGAATAGCCTTTCTTAAGGTTATTCCGATGTGTCAATGACAAAAAATTTTTTTTTTAATGGTAGAATCCCTCTAAAGATTATGATGACAATTATATGACAACGGCAATTACATGTTGCTCATATATTAAAGTGTAACTTAACTTTTGTACAACTTTTGATTTTCTGTCAGTAGTTGTGTCCTTAATAAATCTTAAAGGGGCTCTATCAGCAAAATCATGCTGATAGAGCCCCACATATGCGTGAATAGCCTTTAAAAAGGCTATTCAGGCACCGTAAATGTTATATTAAACTACCTCCCCCCCCCCCCCCCCCGTTTTAAAATAAAACCCTAAAAAAGAATGTTATCTACTTACGCATCATGCACTGTGGGCGGGCATTCAGGGTGCATGATTTTGCTGATAGAGCCCCTTTAAATTACAGGAGGAATATTCCAACCCTTTAAAAAAAAAAATCACTGTACAGGAATGTTGGAGAAGAAACGCTAAAACATAACTTTTATTAATAGACCCTTATTGAAAGAGACTGTGATCAACACCCCAGTTGCACTACAATAAATTCAAATGATGATAAAATTGGTAAGGCCAGGTATTCTATGAACTGCATCAGGAAAAATACTTGAAGCCTCCTGATTTCCTATAAATAATGTATAAAAATCCTCTGGACTTATGCAGTGTGGCAATATGTCAGAGTTTTGGGCTTGCCCCCCTGAGATCTAGTGTATATCACTAACAGGCATTGCTTACATTTTGTTTATGTTGCGTTTTAGGCTGAAGCCTCACATGGCACAAATGTCACAGTTTGGCCTTCTGCATCTTGCTGTGTACCAAAAGTACAGTTTATGCCCACATATATGACACTGTTGTACCCAAGATAACGCACTTGATATCATATGTGGGTATAAACTGCTGTTTGTGCACAGCAGAACCCCTAACATGCCAGTAAAGTGGAATCCACTGATACCTGACCCCATTTTAGATACTGTACCCCTCAAATAATTTATCTAGGGGTACCGTGATCATTTTTAAACCCTACGTGTTGCATTTTTTATTTCCCAGAAATGAGTGTGCACCTGATGGTGAAAGGTGAAAAATATACATTTTTCCAATACATAATTTCAGTGCACAATATATTGTGCCCAGCTGTGTTGCAGACAAAACAATCCATATGCTGTTTTTCCCAGAATAACCTGCGTAACAGATTTTTGAGAGTGTGTCTCTGCTGACTTAAGCTGGGTGCTGAAATGGCATTACTCTGGAAAAATTGCAATTTTTTACAATTTTAAACTAAAATAAAGCAACACACAAGGATTAAAAATGCTTGTTATGCCCTTTAATAAATAGTTTGATGGGTGTAGTGGGGTCATTTCTTAGGGAATTTCAACTTGGGTCCATTCACACAGTTGTTTGGCGAGGATTTTGGCGCTGAATCCGTGTCAGAACCCACGTGGAAAAAACGCCTCCCCATAGAGTTCTATGGGTTCCTCTAGCTTTTTTTTTTACCACTAGCGTTAAAAAAAAGCTTAATTCAGGCGGATTCCAGCTGCAAAAACCAATGCAGTCAAAGGGAGGCAGAAATTCCACGTGGAATTGGCAAAAACTGCGTGGAAAAAAAGCTAGCGTTTTTTTTTCAAGGTCCATACACTGTGCTGGAGATAAAAAACATTTCCTAATTCCTGAATAAGGAAAATGTAATTTACTTGAGAAAGGAGCCTAGAGTTCCGAAACGTTGTAATCTGTCATCATTATTAGTTAGCCATTAAAAAGGTATCAACTACTGAAGACTCAAGTTTTTTTTCTTTTTTTTTTCTTTTTTAATAATGCCTGAAGTGTTTTTTTTCCCTCGCCAAAATCCTCATCAAAAAACTGTGTGAATGGACCCTAACTGACAGCTCTGGGGCTCTGAGGATTTAACATGGCATCCAAAAACCATTCCCTCTGACGCTGGGTTCATACCAGCGTCTGGGCTCCGTTATCAGGTTTCTGTATGCAGAAGACGGAAACTTGTCGTGCCGAGTCCGGCTGTGAGCGTTTTGAGCTCTCCGCGGTGAAACCGTTTTTTTTTAAACCGGACACAGAGTACTGCATGTCTGACTCTGTGTCCGGTTTAAAAAAACGGTTTAGCTGTGGAGGGCATAAAACGCTCACCGGCGCTCACTGCCGGACACTTTTCAAACCCATTCAAATGAATGGGTTTGGAAAGAAGCAGGCAGGTTTCTGTCTCCTACCCTGTTTTATGTAGGAAATGGAAAACTGCAGAACGGAGACCGGGCGCAGATGTGAACGAGCCCTAAGGCTACATTCACACGGGTGGGGTGTTAACCCCCTAAATGCTGAGATTAGTCATGATCGTGGCATCTAAGGGGTTGCCCTAGCAAGCCGGTACCTGTATGGCTCCCCAAATTCGTCTTTGGGTGTGTGGGGGGGTGATCTTTATTCAACAGGCCGGGGCCTGTTCTGTGGTCCCAGGTCTGCAATTGTCTTCTTGTGTCTTCTGATCCTGTGTGCAGGATTGATTACACAGGCCTGTCAGTGTATGCATATACATAAATATCAGATAGATCTATATCTATCTAAACCCTCCCCCGCAATAAAATGCTCCTTTGCCCTTATACAGTATAAAAACACAAAACACAGCATAAAACACTACGTGTTTGGGATCACTGCATCCATAACAAACTTCATTTCAATAAAAGGAAACTATGTCAGAAAAAGTGCTGGAAGAACCAATTTTTTACCATCTTGCCTCATAAAATATGGAATACGAAGTGATCAAAAACTCATACATAGCCCAAAATGGTACCAATACCACAGCTTTTCCCACTGCAGATTTTGCTGCAGTTTTTTGAGCCAAAGTCAGGAGTGGATTTAACAGAAGGGACACTGTTTCCTTTATATTTTCTATTCCTTTTCAAGCCACTCCTGATTCTGCGTTTTACAGTATCTGCAAAGTGAATATGATTTAAACCTCAATCTCACTTGCAAAACTTGTAATGGAATCCCAAGGACTGAAAAAAAAAAAATCGAATCCTTTACACTCCAAATTTGTTTTCATCCATATCACTTCAGTTTTACAGTTTCATACTGTACGAAATACTGATAGATTTGCAAGTGAGAATGAGGTCTATAAGATGTTATGACTATGCAGAGATCTGTCAACAATTTTTGTTATTTAAGCCAATATAGTATAATAACAAAGATTATGTGATGATGCAGAGAGATGGTCGGAGTGGCCATAATATGTATTCAATGAGCCCGGCCTTTACAAAGCGCTTATCTAAGGAAACCCGAGGATTCCATAGACTATAATGGGTTTGCCATGTTCCGCCTGGTTACCGCCCGAAAAATGCAGAGAGAAAAGTCTCATTTGCATTTTCAAGTAGATTCAGGGACAGAATCCACAAATGGAATTCAAGCGCTGATGTGAAACCAACCATAGATATTAAAGGCCTATAAAAAAATCCTTTTAACAGCCTTTTAAAAATTTTCTGTAGTGAAAATGTGAATTTGGATAGATAGAAAAATACTTTTACTAAAAATGTTACTCATAGTCTTACCTCATAGCATGACAAAACCAAACTGTAATTCTTAATACAAACATAACAATACAAATGAAACTTATTGAAATAACATTACAAAATATAGCTGAGATTTTACAATGTCACATGTCAATGAAACAAATACAAAAACCTTATTGCGCAAGGACTATAAATGTAATACTTTTTAATTCTTCAAATATTCCTACTGTTTGAAATCTTATATACTGATAGATATTTTGGTATATGTATATACACAGTTTACCTTGGTGTAGTAAAATAATGCTTTATCCATTCATCTTTAGGTTTCCCCCACTTGTCCAGAAGTGTCTATCATTCCTATATTCCAGTGAGTCACCTGGAGTCTCCTGGTGGAGTTGCACCATTGTTAACACGTATAGGCCAACATAGTGTGATTGATCCACAAAAAGGTACATCATTCTCTTATTCTTTTTTTTTTTTTTTTTTCCGCTTGATTCCGTACTTCTTTCTTTATAGCTGCAGGAGCCTAGATGCAAGGAATATTGTCCTATATATTTTGTTACTACTTTACTTGTGTGTCTAATTGATCATGAAGCACAACATAATGGGGCAGATTTATGAAGAGGCATTGCTAAAGCCAGAACCAACTATATAAGGGACACCCTCTGCAAGGCCGCGCACCTAGGGGGAGATGAATGCCAGCTCATAACGCATTTTCTCTGTCACTTACTCTAGATTTATGGTGTAAATTATAGTACATATGCATATCTGTACGCCTTTACCACACCCCTTTTCGGGAAAGTGACAAAAGCAGTGCAGATTTTTCTTAAAATCACAGTGGCTGGGAAAAATTTACATGGATATATATAAGCTAATGCAGCCAAATTGGAAGATTAACAATGTGGTATAATCAGGCTGTAAACAAGCGACTATCATCGTATTTCTCTTTATTCAGCGCTCATCCTGTTCAGGATTATGTTGTGAGGCTGGGTTTACGCAGTGCTATTTTAATTAATGGCTGCATGTTTTATGCAATTGCAGTAATGTGTAGCATATTTTACTTTGCATTTTATCTGAGCAGTACATTTTTACTATGCATGGTTTGCAAGGTTTTCACTTCTCTGAATGGCATTAGCTCACGGCTGAAATGCATAACAAAATATACTACTTTTTATGGCAATTAAAAATGCATGTAATACTTTGTTAAAAATGCTGGTCTCAGCACTACATATATCAGACATTTGAAGCATATCCTATTGATACAGTCTTAAATTCCAAGATGGGAACACCTTTTTAGAGTTATGTTTGTGACTGATCGTTCTAAATCTGTGGATCAGAGAGTTTGTAAAGGTGTCAAAAAAGCCAATAGCTGACAAACTGATATATACTAAGTAATCAATGAATGCAATAAATGAATGAAGTAGGAGAAGGCGGCATGTATCACTATTGAAACCATGTCTACCATAAAGCATGTTGATGAATTTAGATGCATTCTGGTTTTTTTTCCCCCCTCTACTATGTATATGTAGCCTGGACCACAAATCAGACAGTTACAGGACCTGTCCTGAGTTTTTCCCTGGGTTCACGGCCATATACAAGGACTCATTATTATACACAGGCGTATGTATGCAGCCATGGAGATGAATGAGTCAGCCTGCAAGCTGTGCAAAACACAGCTAAGGCTGGGTTCACACTACCGCCGCTGTCCGCCCCAGGGTTTCCGTTGTAAACCCTAGGGAAACTGGACAGGGGACGGGTTGCTGGCGGTCAGCATTAAAAACCATTCATCCATTGTAGTCTCAGGCCTTACTATAACTCCTAGGCAGCATGCCTGCTGCCTCGGGGTTGTTTTTGACTCATGTCACCTCCATTCAAAAACATCTCCAGAATACGCCCTTTCCTTGCCAGAGATACATTAAAGACACTTATTGTCTCTCTGATTTATTCTCGCCTTGACTACTGTAACTCCTTACTAATCTGTCTTCCCCTCACTAAACTCTCCCCTCTACAATCTATTCTGAATGCAGCGGCCAGGTTCATCTATCAGTCTAGACGCTACAGAGATGCCTCTGGTCTGTGCCAGTCGCTACATTGGCTGCCTATTCATTATAGAATAAAATATAAAGTTATCACTCTCATCCACAAGGCTCTCCATAATGCCGCACCTCCCTACATTTCCTCCCTCATCTCTGTCTACCGCCCAACCCGTGCTCTCCACTCACTCAATGACCTAACACTTACATCCTCTATCAGAACCTCCCACGCTCCTATACAAGACTTCTACTGAGTTGCACCACTTCTCTGGAATACTATCTTTCTTTTTAATGTATCTTTCTGAATGTACTTGAACCCTACAAATTGTACAGTGCTGTGGAATATGTTAGCTCTATATAAATAAAATTTGTTATTATTTGAATGGTTTTGTAAAGGTGACCACCGATCTCCATATGCGGCCTCTCTACCTGGAAACCAGTTTTATTGCATGGACACAAAGTCGTACATGAAGGACTTTGTGTCTGTGCAAAAAAACCGGATTCCAGGCAGAGAGGCTGCATACGCACACTGGCGGTCACCTTTAAAACCCATTCAAATAAATGGGTTTTAAAGCTAACCGCCAGTAAGTCTTCCCCTGTCCAGTTTCCCCGGGTTTTACGATGGAAACCACGGTGCGGACCATAAAACATAAAATGTAATATGTTATAACCACTGTATTTTTATTTATTTTTTTCAGATGGATTTTGCTATGTTGGTCAGCAGTCAGTATATCATCCTCAAACATCAATTTTAAAGGCATCAGCTAACCAGGCACAAAACCTGTATGAAAATGATCCAATATGTCATTCGTTTAAAAATTCCAAAGAGACTTCCAAAGAAAAGGAAAAAGTTTTCCGAAGTGAAGTCTTGCTTACTCCTTCCTTAATGAGCACTGCAAAAAAAGATAGGAGATTTTCAGAAGAGGTGCATTCTGGTGATTTATTCGAACGTGAGCTGGACAGTAAAGTTGAAAAAGAGAGGAAAAAAATGAACCTTCACAGGGTACCTAAACAAGGGGAACATCACTCTTCATTTATATCTGAATATATGCCAAACCGCTGGTCGGGAACCATTGAGGCAAAGTCTAAACATCTCCAAACTCCTCTTTTCGGTAATCATGGAGGTGAATCCTTCTCCAAATCTACTGGCTCTGCAGAAGACAAATGTATCAAACAGCACTTAAGTAGACATGATGAGAACATAAGGACTTCGTGCCACACAAACTCAAATCAAACTAAACATGGAGATTCTGTTGTGACACTAGATAAAAATCTGAGCACACAATGCACTTGTCCATCCTCTCACCCTGTAAACTTTTTTGGTAAAGTAGCCCCCACTACACCATTACCCTCTCAGTCCCTCCACTCTTCAATGTATAGCATTATTCAACAAACCCAGGAACCTACTAATGACTTAAAGACATTAGCACCAAATTTTGTGTCAACCAGTGAACTTTCTGATGAACATAGCAATCATATACAAGTTGGTACCCAAGCAAGTAATCTTAATGTAAAAGAATTACACAAACCAGAAGAAAAGGCACAGTTCTCCCATTCTGGCTTTCCCCAAGAATTTGTAGTCAATGAAACAAAAAGAGCAGATTGTGTCCGAGAGCAAGGATCTGTCATTTGTTGCAATTCCTCCTTAAAAGGCCATGGTGTACCAGATTCTTTCTCGAACAATCATGGCCATGGCCCTTTAGGGAAAAAAATCTTCGCTTCTAGTGATCATGCCCATTGTGTGCAGGAAGATTATGTCAAAGAAACAAGCAAAATGTCTGGATTCATGGAATTTCACAGGCAAGACCAAGGAAATACATTTGTGAAGCACCCAGAAGAAAAAGGAAAGCACTTAGAAACTAGTAATTTTACCAATTCCCAGATACCTATTTTATCAACACAACACTCCCAAACAAGCCATGGAAAAGAGGAAGCAAGTAAACCTTCTTTTGAATCTAAGAATTTGGGTTCTAGAAAAAATGACATAGAATCCATGCATTCATCTGGTCATTGTGAGCGTTCTGCAATGCAAAATCTTATTAAATATAGTGGAAACTTTGAGAAAGAGACCGCTGCTTGGCAAAGTAGTGGCAAAAAGAGTCCTTTTGGTGGTCTTGGCAACATGAGGTTGGACGAGACTCAGTTAAAAGATGCTAAAGTCCACAGTTTGCCACAGCCAGAGGTCAAAAGAGATCCAGATAGACCTGAAAGTGCTAAAACAGTGGCTAAGGAGTCATTACATTTTCAGGGGGAAATGGAGGTGCGAAATCCACCAGTTGGTATAGCTGTGGCTGTTGCTCGACAAAAAGACAGTGGTGGAAATAAAATGCTCACCTCTAAAGGTAAGATGTGGAAAATATATCACAGCGTAAAAATCATAAAGACAAATTGCCAAGATGTCACAAAATGAAATCACTGCAGAAGGTTCTCACTGGTACTACAGACAACTAGAAGGGCATTTTTATCTATTTTAGAGCATAATTGATACCATAGTGCTTTACATTTGAAGAGAGGTTTCAATACAAAACACAAAATACACAAAAATAAATACCGTGCTAACATAGTGACCCACTGGTACATTGAGATAGAAGACCCTGGCTGCAAGCCTTACAATCTATGAGGGAGAGATAAAATCTGTTCAGATGGCGGTGTGGTGGCTCTAGGCTTTATTGAATGAGTCTTTGGGGTCCTCCTAAAAGGCTGTGATTGTAGGAAAAGTCTTATGTATTCTAGTAGTGAGTTCCAAAGTAAAGGGGATGTGCATGAAAAGTCTTAGAAACGGTGAAGAGGAGCTAGAAGAGGAATGAAGACGGAAAATCTTGAGAGGATCAGAGATTGTGTGAGGGGTATTAAAGATAGCCATGTTTAAATTTGTAGACAATTAAAACTGAAATATTTTCACAGATATAAATAAATTTAAAAATTGCAAAGTGTTTTAAAGATGTTTTTTTTTTTTCTAGCCATCTCAGTGCTGTCATTTGTTTTGATTGATTGCCAATGGACTATAATACTTCTACTAATATACTACTAATATATAAGACTATAATGGGGTCCGTGTGCCATCATGATCTACTTTCATGTCCACATGATTTATGCGGACACCGTGCGTGCAGAGAGCACACGGACATCATTATAGTCTATGGGGTCTGTGTGCTTTCACTGAACACTGCTTGCCAGTGCATTCGGTGGTCCGTTCCGGGGGTCCCCATGCGGACCCAATGCAGATGTGTACCAAGGGTAAGGCAGTAGAAAGATTTTTTCATCCACGCTACCTGTTGACAAGTCCATTAATGGAAAGGGCCCAGCATGGGACCTATCATAACAACACCCAACTTAGAGCTGTCATAGTATTAGACACTATTTGAGCCATGCCCTTATGACAATCTTAAGATGACCTGTTTTTCAGGTTGGCAGTCCTATATATATTTTGAGCACATACTGTCGTATCACATTGCTCTACAAAATTATCCTACTTCATAAATACTTTTTAAGAATTACATGCACCCAGCCACTTTGGTAGAGCACTGGGGTTGGTATAATGATACAAATCCCTCTGAAAGAGTTACTTTGAAAGCTGCACTGGAATTTATCTAGGGATGTGATCAGTAATTTAGATTTTGGTAGTATGACTATGAATTGGTACACCTCAAAGTGGCCCCAAGAATTTTTAGGTTAATTATACTTTTTCTATCTATGATTCTCAGGCCTCATTTTTGTTTACACGCCCCAAACTATATATAAAAAAAACCCCTAGAAAATTACACCATTTTGAAAACTACACAGATGTGAATCTAGCCTTAACTGTCTAGGGAACTGTTTCTTGTACTTTTGCAGTCCATTATTTTACATTATGAGTTTGAAGACATGTGCACTCCTACATTTCTGTCATTGCTATGCCAGACATAAAATAATTATCCTGACCACCAAGTTTAGCCTGGTCTACCCCAGCTAGTATGATTGTGGCAATTCAATATGATTGGGGGAGCTGGTAGACTCTCTTTAAGTTAGCTTGTTCACTGAATATTTACCCTCAAAATGTATCCTCCAGTTGTGTAGAGTACATTACAGTGCTAAACAACATACCTTTGTTATGTATGTCACTATTGTAGATTTGGATTTCCTTTGTTAATAAATATGAGTCAGATTTGAAGCCCACCCAATCCTCAGGGAAGTGTCACATTTTAGAGGGAAGCTGTTTTACATACTACAGTGTTCTGCTCCACATATGAGCCAAGTATCATAATTTTTGAGGTTTTTTATTTTGCTGTTGTGCAGAGCCTTAACCCTTAAGTACTATCATGGTGTGTTTCATAGACCACTATCATACACACATCATTATGATAGACACCATGATAGTACTTAAGGGTTAATACCGCAGTGAGAACTAATGGCTAGAGCAGCTGTTTTGATAGGTACAAATTGATAAGATCACAAAGTAAGGCTGGGTTCACACCTGCTCTACATTTAGTGTTTCTGTCCCCAAATCTGCTTAAAGAATGCAGAGAGAAAAGTCCTGCAAGCAGGACTTTCCTCTCCGCATTTTTTGGGTGGAAACCCAGCGGACCCTATCATAGTCTATGGCGTCAGCAAGTTTCCGCAGGTAACCACTTTTTAAGCAGATTAGGTTTCCATTCTTCAGACCCGCAATTAGACCCGAAGAACGGACAGCTGAACGCTAGTGTTAACCTAGCATTAGTTGTTGGATGCTGATGAGTTCTCAGGGCATCTAGGGATCTAGTAAGGGCCCCCATTGCAGCTATTTTTAACGGGACTGAGGAGATGAAGTCGGGACCACTTTTGCATGGAGTTGGAAAAAAGTTATTGACTCCACTCCTGCTTCAAAATAAAATGCTCAGTTATTTTTAAATATTTTATGTAAATATTAGTATTTAATTGTATCAGTAATTAGATGCATTTTTTGTTGCATATTTGTTTTTACAATTTTTTTACGAACTAGAGGGCTTTGCAGCTGCTATCTGACTGTGGCTGTCAGCCATTTATGAAGGAGTGAGAGTTGGGGAAGGAGGCAGTATTATTTGATTACCCATAGCAGAGACCCATCGCTAATACCTGTGGTCTGAGTTCACTTTAATTGCTGGCTCTGCTGGCCAGCCCCCCCCTTCCCCCCCAATCCCCACATTATAAAAAAAAAAAGACCAGTCTCAATAGCTATGTAGTGTATCTCCCATAGATTGTGATACAGTTGTACAGTCTGTGGGATTTGCAATCAACTGTTTGCATGTTCAAATCCCGTATGGGGGGGGGGGGACTAATAAGATAGTCAAAAAGAAAAAAAAGAAGTTTTTAAAAACATTAAAAAAAACCCTAGAGGTTCAAATCATCCCCCTTTCCCTGGCATACATATACGCTGCAATTTCCAAAACCAGCGCTGCACGGTTGCCACCGTGGTTTTTCCCACAGCGCTTTATTGCTGCAGGACGTTCCATGGGGCCTTAGTCTTATAGTTCTCAAAGACATGCACAGTGTTATAATTTGTAGATTGGATGGTTGATTTTGAAAAAAAAGATGCTTATGAGGTTGTAATTGAGTTAAGTGTACATGTAGGACATGTTTTGTTTTTATCCATCCCAAAAGTGGACTTAATCCTGGGACTTATGATTCCCATTGTAATGGGATATTGCATTTTATTTCCAATACCCACAAAAAGCTTTCATAAAAGTTAATCAATAAGCTATGAGGATAGTCTAAAAAGTTTCCAACCTCCACATGTAGATGGCAACACTCGTCAAACAAAGTTGGGGAATGTGTTTGTGCTTGCGTTGGAATCTACTCACAAAAATTTCAGCCATTTTGCACCAGCGACTTTTCTTTGACAGTCGTTGAAGTGAGTCGATGTGAGTGATTTTGTGAAAATGGATAAAATCGAATATCGAGCTGTTTTTGTTTCTGTGGTGTAATGGTGTATCCAAGTTTCATCCACAGTAATTAATCGGCGCCAAAACCCAGATTTATTGCGCCTAAACTGCGCCAACAAAGCGTTGCAAATGTTCATCTGAACACGTTTTTGGTCCAGAGTGAGCAATCGCAGTACGCAGCGCACGGACAGCTTTCTCATCCCTAAAATTTCAACCAATATGTGGCAAACACGTTCTTTCGAGATGCTCATAGCCTTTGCTATCTCTCTGACTTCAATTTGACTGTTCTCTAGCACCATTTGGTGAACTTGAGCAATGTTTTCATTCGTGGTTGCAGTTTTTGGCCGTCCCGAACGTTCATCGTCAACCAAGCTGGTACGGATATGTTTAAATTCAGCTGCCCAAAATTTGACGGTGGTACATGATGGTGCACAGTCGCTGTACACAGTATCCATCTCGTCTTTAATTTGCAAAAGCGTATTGCCTTTCAAAAACAAATATCTAATGACAGCTCCATGTTCAATTTTATCAATTTTCACAAAATCACTCACATTGACTCTCTTCACCGACTGTCAAAGAAAAACCGCTGATGCAAAATGGCTGAAATTTTTCTGAGTACATTCCAACGCATGCGCAAAAACATTCCCCAACTTTGGCTGACGAGTGTTGCCATCTACATGTGGAGGTCGGAAACTTTTCAGACTACCCTCATATATGTACACTAAAATGGTGCCATTGAAATACAACCCATCACACAAAAAAACAAGCCATCATACAGGCTTATGTTGATGGAAAAACGCAATGACCTTTGCTCTTTAAATGAGACAATATAAAAAAGATTGTTTGGTTATAAAGGCTCAAATAGGACAGGTCATTAAAGGGCTAATGTCCCATTTGTATTTTTTTATTTTCTGAATATTTTCATCTTGTTTTTGTTAATAGGTCATACAAGGGAGGAATCTGCAGATGAAAGATTTAGACATTGCAATGAAAGATTGCTGTTGGAAAGACTTGACAGGGAGCATGCAAAGCTTCTCCGGTGAGCTTGTAAAACAGAAGAAATTTGTGATTTTATATGTTTTTGTAAATAAAAGTCAATGAATATTAAAATATCTATAGAATGTTCACACAGAAATTTGGAGCTGATTTTAGAGAGCACTCCACATAAAAAATCAACTCCAAATTCTTCTTTGATATTTGCTATTTATTCATTACAATGGGAGGCATAGGTAGATTTTTCTCTAGATGTTTTTCTGAATGGGGATTATCAGCAGAGTGGGTTTTGTGTCTGAATTAGCAACAAGATTGAGTATCCTTCTTCAATCTCTATCTACCATTGAATACAAAAAAACAGATTCAGGGTTGAATTTGAAGCTGATTTTGAGATGAAATCCACCTCAAAATTGATTCCAAATTCCTCCGTATGAACATACTTTTATACTTTGGTATTTGTGCTCAAATGCAATTCACTTGTATTCTTCTAATATCCTGCTGTTTCTGGTCTTGACTGAATAAAGTGTTTTACTGACATTAAATATACTATAAGTACTGAGGTTTAGCCGCATTTGTGTTTTAGTATTAATAAATTTTGTAATATACTTTAATAACAAATTTTGACTTCTTTCTGTAAAATTCTGTGTTTCTTTATTCTTTTGTTTGATTCTCTATTGAGAGCTGTACCATGCTACTCCTTGTGTACAGGTTTGTGTGTGTTAGGGTCCATTCACATGGAGAAAAATGGTGAGGAATTTAGTGTGGAATTTCAGCGTTGAAAAAAAAAAAAAGCCTCCCATTGACTTCCACACCAAATTCCTCACCATTTTCCTCCATGTGAATGGACCCTAAGGCCAGGTTCACACGGGGTATTTTGGACTGGAATTTGACGCAGAGGCCACCTCAGATTCTGGTCCAAAAACGGGTAGCCACAAGCAGTTATAAAAGCCAGTGGTGGTGCAACAAAGTACTAGTGGTGTGTTGGAGTGTTTTACACAGTAGACACCCAGCGCTGATGCCTCAGTTCAGTGCCCACATCGATCGGAGGCATTAACCCCCTCCGGCGCCTCAGTCAAAGCTGACCGAGGCGCCAGTATCCCGGCGACGCAAGGGCACCGCTGATCGCCGGTGCCTGGAGCAGGCTCCCCGGCCTGTCTGCAGTGATTTTCTTTTGCAGGCTGCTCTATGCGATTTTTTTTTTTTTTTGCTATGTATCGCAATGCATTAGCATTGTAATGCATTGCATTAGTGATCAGACCCCCTAGGGTTCAAGACCCCTAGAGGGTCTAATAAATGTAAAAAATGTTTTTAAAAAATATTTTAAAAAATTAAGTATTAAAAATTCTAATTACTCCCCTTTTGCTAGAACACATATAAAAGTAGTTAAATACTGTGAAACACATACATGTTAGGTATCCCTGTGTCTGAAAAACGCCCGCTCTACAAATCTATAAAAATATTTTTCCTGTACGGTAAACGCCGTAGCAGGAAAAAAAAGTCAAAAGTGCCAAACCGCCGTTTTTTCACTGTTTTGTCTCTGATAAAGATTAGAATAAATAATAATCAAAGGAATACCAATTCCCCAAAATGGTATAACTAAAAAGTACACCCGGCCCCGCAAAAAAGGCGCCTTATACATCCCCGTACACAGAAGTATAAAAAAGTTACGGGTCAGAATATGGTGACTTTTAGAAAAATTTGGCACAGTTTTGGATTTAAATGTAAATAAAACCATATAAATTTGGTATCTCCAGAATTGTACCGTAACATAGAATACAGGGGACATGTCATTTTGGCTGCACAGTGAACGCCGTAAAAACAAAGCCCATAAGAAAGTAGCACAAATGCATTTTTTCTCCAAATCCACCCCATTCTGAATTTTTTTTCAGCTTCCCAGTACATTGTATAGAATAAATAATGGTGGCATCATGAAGAAATATTTGTCCGGCAAACTTTAAGACCTCATATGGGTCTGGGAGCAGAGAAATAAAATTATGGGGTTTGGAAGGAGAGGAGTGCAAAACGAAAAATGAAAATCAAAAAATGCCGTCAGTGGGAAGGGGTTAAAGCCAGAAAGTTGCCATTTGAAATGCCTTTAGTTTTTTGTCATGTCTGTGATCTGCTTTTTTTCTACAAAATTAAACAAGTGAAGGAACATCCTCAGGGACTTGTGATTCCAAAATGATTCACGGAATACCCCCCTCTTGACAGTACCGTCTATACTTGTACTGGGGTGGGTGGCATTCCTCACAGCTGAGCATCATCACTGGCTTGTAAGGAATGGCCCCTGTGACAGTACAAGGCTATGTAAGAGTACAGTTAAGAGAGAGTGTTCGTCACAGCAATGACGCTAGACTGTAAGGCCCACCATTCTGACAGTGGGGAGATATCGGTGGTGAAATTAACGGCATCCATATCTCCACCATTGGGGCACATACCAGGAAAGCCGAGAGTGCGCTGAAGTCAGTGCACTGTTGGCTTTCTAGCAGAATATAAAACCACACATTCATAAGGACTTGAAAGGTCTTCTTTAATATCATAAACATAAATAACATAAATGCACAAAATAAATAATTCTATGAATTTCTCACCATTGACCTTTCCATATGAATATATTTGTGACAACTGTAGCTTCTGGTTTATGAGGCTAAGAGCTTCTGAGATACCAAGGCTTTGCCATACTGCACTCACAGCATCATGTAGGCAGCACCCAGTATCAACCACTTTAATAAATCTGGTGTACTTTCAGACTAAGTTTATCCTATGCACCTATGAATTGACATTGAATTTTATGAAAGATAGAGCGTTCTAGGCATGTTGTCTGTCCTTTACTTCATTTCAGCTCCAGAGAAAGCACAACCTGTAGAGTTCATACATACCACTTAAGTATATGCACAAATCTTAAAATTACTAGAATTGTGAAGAGCAAAAATGTGGGGTTTTTGAAAACATAACCTACAAAATATAGGGAGCACAGGAACATTGAATAAAAGAAAGGAGATCCATCACTGATGTGAAATCAGCATCTTTACTTCACATCCATAAAATCCACAGCTACAGGCAAAGTATCATTAACTATATGTTTCCGACCTTAGTGGCTCTTAGCAATGGCATAAAAATGGTTACAGTCAGCTGATCTTAAAAACCTACATTAGGACAGTATTAAGGCTGACATTTAGTCATATGATCTACTTAAAACAAATCAGATTTAATCAACTTTTGACAACTGTCAGAAGCAATATATAAGAACTGAGGCACAGATTAAACCTCATAGTGTACGGTAAAATGAAATCCTGTCGTCTGTTCAGATCTAATGATGTGAATGTTTATATGTTTTGAGAAGAAATAATCAATATAATTTTTTTTCCAGTAACCAACAAAATCATCTGAAAAAATATATAATAAAAATTAACTTTTAATCTTCATGAATAAAAAAAAGTTACAGGCCAACTCAGGTTCACATACTAGCTGACGGATTTCAGGGTGTAACACCCCTTAGTCATAGCATAGTTAACACCAAAAGTGGACTAATAGGGTTGAGCGATTGTGTTCGGAAAAGATCAGATTCCGATCGGCGATCGAAAAAATTTCATGATCGCCATCGGAATTCCGAACACGATCTTTTTATGTGGGATCGAGATCGTTAATTTTTCCCACAATGCTTTGCTTAGCCTTCACACTGAGTATACGCTGTATACTCAGTGTGAAGTCTCCACTGCAGTTCCATAGGAATGAATGGAAGCAGCCGACACACAGCTTTAACCCCCTGTGCGCCGGCTGCCTCCATTCATTCGAATGGGAGTCTAAACTAACATCTCTAGCAGCTACTTACCTCTAGAGATGGCTGCTCCGGTGCCCTCCTTCTTCTTGCCTCGCTGCCCCGCCTCCCAGGTTAGTGTTTAAAGCGCTAGGTAGGCGGGGCTTGTGGCGTAGGAGAGTGTGGGTGGGTACAGGGCGGGGAGACGTGACGTCTCCCCTCCCATTACCCGCCCACACTCTCCTAACCCGCCCACACTCTCCTAACCTGGCAGGGAGTGGGCAACGAAGGAAGAAAAGCAGCGTGGAGCAGCAGCAAGGCGAAGAATGAAGGCACGGGGCACAGGACCAGCCATCTCTGGAGGTAAGTGGACACCAGGGGGGACTAAGTAGCCAGAGGATTAAAAAAAAAATCCTCTGGCTACTTTAGTGATTCACTACACAGCGTGGATTCTAGCAATTGTTAGATTCCATGCTGTATAGTGAATAGGATTGCTTTTAAAATCCGATCTCCGATTAATAAAAAAATCCCATTGACTTGCATTGGGATCGAGATCAGGTTCGAATGAAAAATGATCAGAAATCGTATTTTAAAATCGATCCTGAAAAGTCAAGATCGGCTCAACCCTATGGACTAACTTTTAAAACCAAAAAGACCCATAAGTCCCACCCTCCAATTAACTAAAATATTCCCACACGTGATGTGATGTAACTATATAACGCACAACAACACACAACAAATGTCAATATCATACTAAATCATTAATCAAAATCGTATGTCTCTTAACATCACCATAAATAATAACTGTAACATAGACGATGATATAAATATACATGCGTTAATACCAAAATGAAAAAAACTGCCGTATTGCCGCAAAAAACAAAATACCTAACCAAAATAGCCTGATATACAGATAACGAATTTATCGAAAAGAAATCCACATGATGTTTCAGTCTGATTATACAACCAGAACAAGATCTAGGGGTGGAGATGCATTGTCATGACAGCCAGGAGCCTATAGAAGGCTCCCAGGCTTGTCATTGTATAATGTCTATTAGAGGACTGTAGGCAATTTTTCAATGCTTTAGCATTTCAGTGCAATATATTAGTGATCAGACCATCCAGGGTTCAAGAACTCTAAGAGGATATAACAGCAAAAATAGAATAAAAAATGAAAATTGAAAAATGACTGCAGCCCGAAGGGGTTAAAGAAGCAATATTTCCCATATGCACCTGGGTAAAATGCAGGGAAATGGCAGTCAATACTTTTGTTTGCCATGCCCACATCTGATCCTGACCTTAAGGGTAAGTTCACACTATGAAACTGTGCTGTTATTTGATAGTGTAATACACTGCCATACTTATACTATACCATATGAAAGTGTATTACAACTATCATTTCAATTCAGTTTGTTACAGTCACAGATCATAAATCAGACTTCGGTCCTGCATGTCCATCACACGACTGTGTACTGATTTATCCATTGGAAATAAAATATAAATAAAAGCCTGTAGACTTACAGTATCATACGAACACTTAATTTAAGCATGAATGCAATACAGCATAAATATGTCATGTATGCCATGTTTGTCTTTCAGAGAAAACAAAGATCTTACTGATATTTCTGAAATGCATGCGGGTGGTTGTGCTGCCATTGGTTTGAGCCCTAATCTTATGGTAACAGGAGGAACAGCTCTCTCAGGACCTTGGGCTCCAGACTCAACACACTTGGCTCATTCCTGGTTATCTACTGGAATTATGCCTTGTATGTGGCATGCTGATCACCCATATGGTAAGTTAAAGTTAGAGCATATATTTTTTCTGTTTGGAACAATCATCCTAAAACCATATGGTAAATACTCTATATTCTGCATTTTGTGACTGTGAGCTTCTTACAGTAACTTACATTGCAGCTGTCCTGATATTCATTCATGTTTCCTAGAAAATCTGACTGGCGAGAGCCCTTAGCCTGACTCATACATACTCATGTTGTTTGGATGTCTTTCAATATATTGTAAAGAAGCTGGGATGTGCAGAAGATCATGTGTTTAAGATTGTTTTAATGGTATTTTACCAGATTTATACAAATTTTACAAAGCAGGGAAGGAGATCAGTGAATTTTAAGAAAAAAATATACTTCCTTCCCCAGTCTATGTCACTAAAGCCTTACTGTTCCAGTGGCCTCTCTGGCCTTTTCCTCCTGCAGCATTCATATGCCCTCCATCATTCATGTGACTGCTAAAGCTAGATACTGACCTCAGAAATAATGCTGTGTACTGTATGTGCCCACTGACACAAGTTATTGGCTGATGTGGTCACATACTCTACTGTAGCTGCGTTTTTTTCCACAGTGTTTTTTAGCTGCGTTTCACTATGTGGGGCCTTAGCCTTAAGGTGGGTTCTTTGTGAGATAGATAAATTATATTTAACTTCTTTAGGCCAAACCTTAAAGATCATAGAATTTTTTCTGTTTTGTATCACTACATTAAGAGAGTCAGAATTTCTTTTATTTCCATGAAATCTTCAAATATGGCTTAGTATGTTGGGGGAGTCACATCTAAGACATTTATCATATTTCCTCTGTTTAAAATAGACAAAAAAAAAAAAACTAAAGGAAATGTGTATGCCATTTTGCAGGAAGGGATTGTTGGTGAATTTTTCTTTTGATTTTTAATTTTAAGTAGAATTTAAGCAGTTACTGGTTTTCTCAATTTATTTTATATTTGTATTCCAGGTTTGGCTCATCCAACTCTTCACCAGGGAATAAACCCATCAATACCAGGAGTAGCTGCATCATTTCCACCCACTTACAATTTTGCAAGAGAACCCCGCAGTGGCCAAATTGTGGTCATTCCAGCTGAACATATATCACATTTTGGTATGTAAAAAAAATAAAATAAGAGACACATTTGACTGTACTTGTATTCTGTTTTGAGAAATACAGGCACGACATTTCTTAGAAAAGGCAGTAGAATTCATGACTATTTACAGCAATTTAACCTATTGAAAGTAATTAGCAAAAGTGTATATGTCAGTAGAAAAAGCCCAAATAAATCCCCCTATCCCTACCACCTAGCACTGTCAATGGATACGACCTTTAGTCTATCTTTGTTCAGGACGAGCATGAACGGTTTGTTTGTTTCTTTCACTTTCCTTTAGCTGCTTATTAAAACAAGACTATATAACTATACATGTGCCGTCCTAACAAATAGAGCATGTGCAGTGCATGAATGTTGTTTGTTAGCAGTAATAGTCAGTGTGGGAGTTAGAAAGCATACAGAGCAAGGTATACCTGGGAAATGAAGTTTTACTAGTAAGCAGGCAGTCACATGCTCCACTCGGGCCATTGCAAGCTGAAAATGCATTGGGTTGAAGATCTTGAAAGAAAGGGCACATAGGAGAAGGGTGAGGTCACAGGTACAGTGCAAATACTTTTTTTTTATTTTAAAACTCGTTTTATTGAAGGAGATGCAACAAAATAAACAGGGTAATCAAGAAAAACATGTACAGAACAGGAAAAGGACAGTGCAAATACTTTACATGTCATCTCAGTGTTTGTCTTTCTGCAGTCTCTTATCACTTCCTATATTTCTCCATTTACCCCCCCCCCCCCTTCAGCTTGTTGAATAGGCCTGAGAAGTCTCACAACACTTATGCAGATCAGATATTATGCAGATGCTTGGAGAGAAGGACTCTGTGTTATCTGTGTGTTTACATAAATAGATAACAGATAATAGATCAGCAAATTGCAAATAGCTGAGCTGATTGTCCTGCTGGCAAGAGCAGTGAGTGCGTGACATCACTTGTCCTATAGGTTCATGGTTATAGCAACACTGTGTAAACAATGGGAGGAATAAGTTCTCATCGTAGGCAAACAAAGCAGCAGTTCTAAAGCAATATATTTAGGAAAAGTCTTCAATTTACATATGCTACCAGTATAAATAGTATCATTGAGATGGGACAACCCCTTTAAGTTGTATGGTGGGAAATCCCCTTTAAGGTTAAGTGTGTTACTTTGATCTATAGTAGGACAGAATTAACCCACTGTACATCTACCTATTGGTTTCTGTTATTTGTTGGTACTATACATTCACATACCAGAATACTGTTTGTTGCATACCTGACCGTATCTTAGTAGACTTGTACAAAAACAAATAAAAAACAACATAGAAAAACCCTTTCCCCCTCCCCAAAACCTCCCCGAGAGCTCTATGTGATAGGGCAAAAGAGTAAGGCCCTATAGTTTGAGCATGCGGTTAGTTATTCTGGCCTGGCTGGGTTGACACTTTTGGCAGTCACTACAGAGGACGCTTCAGCGGTTGCTGAGTCATTCAGTGCTCCTTGTAGTGCCTGTTTTTTATTGTAAAGGCCTCAGACCACCATACTTATGATATGCTCCTAATAAGTTGCTTCAGTATATTTTGATGTCTGCTAGAATTCATGTAGCATCAAAATGGAGGCCTCCTAGTTGACACTAGTATACAGTTTGAGAAAATGCTACTACAGCTGATACACGAACACATTTCGATAAGGTGTGGGCCCTGTGGATGCTACTGGTCTGTCATTTTGTTCACAATTATAACCCCCAGAATGAGTAACTCTGGTTTTACACCTGCCTCCTCCATGGTATGACTCCCAAAATTATAGGGAATAAGTTTCCAATTTTGTAAAGGAGCTCTATCATTGAGAAAAGTAATTTTTAGCTAAGCACATACTTGCATAGCCTTTAGAAAAGCTATTTTTACACCTACATTTTGTATGTAAGTTGCCTCAGTAGTGTTTGAATAAGTCAGTTTTTATTCATATGCTAATTAGCCTCCTCCGTGCACCCGGAAGTGTCTGTGAGCACTTCTATGTGTATGAGAGCAGAGAGGCTGCTGTGCTGATGCCTCATCTCTCTGCTCTCATACACATAGAGAATAGCAGAGGGTGCATAGATACGCTTCTGGAGTACACAGAGAAGGCTAATTAGCATGTGAATAAAAACGGACTTATTCAAAAACTACTGAGGTAATTTACATACAAAAGGTAGGTGTAGAATAGACGTTCTAAAAGCTATGCCAGTATGTGCTTAGCTAAAAATGACTTTTCCCAATAATAGAGCCCCTTTAACTATGTATTGCTTGTTTTGTTTCTTTCCTCTGTATTTTGTCTTTATATTTGAAGTGTAACATTTTCTGTGTGTGTGTGTGTGGGGGGGGGTTATTTTATTTTTTACATGCATGTTCAATTGGTAACTTTGTTATATACGCTGGCATCTCTGCCGAAATATAGACTACTTTTGTGATAATTCTCAATTATTACACTATTTTCTATTCTTTTTTGTAGTCAATACCGCTCCATATTGTGTTAATAAAGTATGTTTTCAGTCAATAAATACTTATGAAACAAAAAAAAAAGTGTCTGGTTTACACATGTGCACATAGCAGTCATGCTGGGAACTTTTATATGTTGCAGGAATGTTTTGTAATGTTGCCAGTGTGCAGTATTACAATACATAGAATTTGTTGGCAGCCCTGTGTTCAATTAAAGCCAAACCCTCTATTTTCAATGTGAAACAGAGGGGTAACTTGCAGCTTTTAAGCATTGTCATAGCGCCCATCCCTTCATTGATGCAATTTGTTCTAATGTAGACAAACACCCTGTTTTCAGAGTGAAGTATAAGATACCATAAGGATTAGGAACAGACTGCTGTACAGCAGGTAAATGTGTAGTGTCAGCCAGCACTGAAGAAAACATATTTCTCTAAAAAGATATTTTACAAAGTTCTTATATTCACCTGCGCTATTCATTTATGAAAAGTATGGTAGTTTTTTTTGTTTTGTTTTGTTCTTTTACTACACATTCCGAAAGTCATGCGTAAAGATACATTAAAGGGGTTGTCCAAGACCTAGATATAAAGGGTACTGATGACCTACACACAAGATTTTCTGGAAGGCAACGCTTATTTTGGTCATGCCTTCTTTTCCTAAAAGTAGTTATTGCAGCATAAGAAGCTGGAAATTTTAACCTTTTGCTCAAAAACTTCCTTGTGTCTTTAATATGCCACTTTTCTGTTGAAGGGAGAACTCACCTCAATATATAAAAAATATAGTGCATGCTTAACCATGATTGGTAGAAATCATATACTATCATAAAAGATATTCAAAATTATAAATACTTTATTATAAATACTTTTCAGCTTTATAAATATTTCTACCTTGTGAGTTTCATAGATTTCATTCAGATTTTGGAGCCCCCCCCCTTCCCCGCCCCACTGTATTACCTGTATTAAAAATACCCTATTTCTTTTTATTCAAAATGTATTTATGTTCTGTTTCTGGTACTTTTTAGCAGAATTACTTGATCGGACATCTCCCCTTTGGCCTTCTATGTATTCCTCGACACATACTTCAGTCCAGCATGCGCATCAACTTCAGCTTTTCACTCAGCAGCATCTTGTGCGACAACATGAACTCTACATGTTACTGCAGCAGCAAGCGGCACATTCCATAGATCTACAGAGGGGCGCACAAGTGGACAGTATGGAGTCACAGAGAACTGAACAACCAGATGTACTGGATTTACAGAGAAATGCTGACATCTTGGAACTACAGAGAAACACACAACTGGAAGCTAAAGAATTCCAGAGGAAACCCCAACATGATTCTCAACAATGCCACAGAAATGAACAACTTACGGTAAGACCTTAGCTATTTACATATACAATCTTTTTTTCCTTTTTATTATTGACAAGATTTCATGGTGTCTCGTGGTTTCTGCTAATTCTTTTTTCACAACCAAAGTAGAGAAGTACCTACTGTATGTTGAGATAAGTGATTCTGTAGGATGCTTATTGTAGCCATCCTTATTACTCTCCTAGTGAGATATCAAGCTTAGGCTCCATCATATTTAATTACACATTAGACAAACACACTTTTAACCCCCTTCCCGCCGATGGCACTTTTTAACTTTCTGACCAAGCTCGATTTTTCAAAACTGACGTGTCACTTTATGTGGCAATAACTTTGGAACACTTTAACTTACCAAAGTGATTTTGAGATTGTTTTTTTCGTAACACATTGTACTTCATGTTAGTAGTAAATTTTGGTTGATATGTTTTGTGTTTAATTATGAAAAAATAGGAAATGTGGTGGAAATTTTGAAAAATAAGCATTTTATAAAGTTTGAAATGATGTGCATTGCATACAGATAGTCGACCCGCCAAAATTATATCATAAATCTAATGTACCAGATCTCTGCTTTATGTCAGCATCAAACTTTAGTCACCCTTTTATTTTTTACGGACATTAGAAGGTTTACAAGTGAAACAACAATATTCAAAATTTTCAAGAAATTTCCAAAACCCATTTTTTAAAGGACTAATCCAGTTATGAAGGGGTTTTGAAAGACCCTTGTATTAGAAACCCCATAAATCACCCCATTTTCAAAACTGCACCCCTTAAATAAGCCAAAACAACATATACCTAGTATTTTATCCCTATAAGTGCTTAACAGGAATTAATACTAAATGGAGGTGAAATTTTCAAATTTGATTTTATTTTACTAATATTTTCGTTTAGCCCTAGAATTAGCCCTAGCACATTCACAAGGGGTTAAAGGAGAAAACGCATCTCACAATTTGTTATGCAAGTTCTCCGGACTACCATAGTACCCAACTTGTGGGTGTAAACTAATATATGGACATACAGCGAGACGCAGAAGGGAAGGCGCGCCAAGGAGCTCTTAGAGGGCAGATCTGGCTGGGATCAGTTTCAGGAACCATGTCGCATTTACAAAGCCCTTGAGGTGTCAAACAGTGGAAACCTCTAGAAAGTGACCCCGTTTTGAAAACCGCACCCCTCAAAGAATTTATCAAGTGATGTAATGAGCATTAGTAACCCCGAAGTGAGTATGTAAGCTGTGCGGAGTAAATTGGGTACACCAAATCCCATTCTATTTTCCCACTAGCTCCTATGACACGGACGGGGAAGAGGAGCATTCTGGGGGGTCAGCGCTGTCCCCTGAGAACGCTCGCACAGCTTATACATTTCCTTTTAGTCACAGCCACTTATGTCCTAATGATTTGGTGACTTTTGGGGTTTTTGTCTTCACATTATACAAGCTAGATTTTTATTTTTATTCTCTGGCAATGTGGCCATATGAGGGCTTGGTGATTTAGATATTAGATGTACTTCAATCACTCAAAACACACTAAAAAGTATATAGGTAGATTTATTAACCCATAAAAAGCACCAATATACATTTCTTTTTTTTAAAAAAAAAAAAAAAAAACATTTTTTGCCCGGAAAACCCCTTTAACTTAAATTTTCAGAAATTACTTGAGGATGACTTAGTAGAGAACCATAAAGTAAAAACAAGCTTACTTTATGGCTCACTTTAGCAGGTGAACGAAAAAACTTCCTACAATAATAATTGTCCCTTAATATTGAAAAAAAAATTTCTTAATTGTGCATTTCTATGAACCGCCTAGGATTAATCCAGAGTTTATGCATCAATGCATCCTGCTTGGACAGCCTAACAAAATGTCCACCATCTACAATTTGAAATACAAAATGTGCCTCTATATAAATGATGGAGCAGTGAAACGAAATAATATTGTCTGAAGTCAGGTATTCCATAACCCCCCTTAGCCTTGCTCAACTGCATCTGCTCTAAACTCGCCCTGAAGGGTATAACCCATCCCCTTCCCACCCCAACAAAGTATTAATTAAATTAAATTATCTATAATTTAAAAAATAGATATTAGTATTCATTACAGGGAGTGAGCTAACATGAAGGAATTGCAACATAAATACCATGTTACTTTCTTAAATTCTAAAAGATGGCTTTAGGGAAGTCTGTCTCCCAAACTCTTTATTTATCTAGAAGTAATAAATAGAGATGAGCGAATACCGTCTTCAGAGCTACACTGCAGGAACAGTGTATATACACTCAACCTGCCAAAGCTTCACAAAAGCCCTTTTTAGGGCTCAAATTCATTACATGGGTCCCATAGGGGTAAGAATAAAGCTTCGTACTGTCACCTGTGTACATCTGACAATGCATCAGGGTAGCATAAAGGGATGAGGACGAGGATGTGGAAATCCAGCTGAGGATCCAGGCCACAGTCGAGCTACTGCGGATCCATTGGCTACTGGAGATGGGCAGCTAGCAGTGCCCCTCGTCATTAGCACAAAGGGATGGGGATGTGGAAATCCTGTTGGGGATCCAGGCCGCAGTAGCTCGACTGTGGATCCAATTAGCTACTGGAGAGGGGCAGCCAGCAGTGCCACAACTTCAAGCAGGGTACCCCGCTGACCAGGCCCGAGCACCAGGAACCTATGTTACAGTGGATAGCAGATATAGTGGACCCGCAACCAGCATGTCCTGTCAACAGTATTGACGAGACACGGTTCCATGTGTCTGTACCAGCTCACAAGTTCCTCGTCGTCCTCCTCCTCCAACACCATCACCGTTAAAAAAAAAATAATTAAAAAAAAAACAAACATGTAATGTTTTAGCGCAAATAATATTTTAGGGCTCACCCCAAGGGCCTGACAAATAATGTATTAGGGCTCACCCCAAGGGCCTGAAAATTAATGTTTTAGGGCTCACCCCAAGGGCCAAAAACTAAAACTCTGCTGGTTAAAGGCTCAACTCACCCAAAGGGCTAAAAACACTGCTGGTGCAAAGCTCAATTCACCCAAAGGGCCAAAAACATTACTGGTACAAGGCTCAATTCACCCCAAGGGCCAATAACTAAAACACTGCTGGTGCAAGGCTCAACTCACCCCAAGGGCCAAAAATACTGCTGGTGCAAGGCTTAAGGGCTAAAAACATTGCTGGTACAAGGCTCAACTCACCCCAAGGGCCAAAAAGTAAAACACTGCTGGCGCAAGGCTCAACTCACCCAAAGGGCCAAAAACACTTTTATGGTTTTTATGGTTTTATTTTAAAATGGGGGGTGGGGTGGGTAAAATTACATTAGCGGTGCCTGAATAGCCTTTTTAAAGGCTATTCACACACATGTGGGGCTCATACAGCATAATTTTGCTGATAAAGCCCCTTTAATGCTTTCACATCAAGGGATGCAAATAATGTTCAATGTGAAAGATACAATCCTGCAATTTTAAGAACAACCATGCTGTCCCTAATGTATGAGAAAAAGCTCAACACAAATTCCCTCAAAATCCTTATATACTGACTGCACTGCAGGTCTGTAACTTGTACAGTATTGAGTTACATGAGATCCCACGTTACCTGATATGAGTGATCCTCTCAAGACTCAATTCATTTTGGGTTTGAGTGCCTCGGGTCTGGAAACACAGATAACAGTGGATACAAACACAGAGTTTAACCATACGCTGTGCTTCCATTTGCCTTTATGCATTTTAACATTTGAAAACCTTCAAAAACTACCCTTTTTGGAGGAAAGGGGCTTGCTGTAGTTTTTTTTAGACACATAAGGTGACTATATTGCAAAAAAGCAATGTTTTTTCTAGAAAAGCTAGTCCTGTTTGATGACTTGTAAATGCTACATGCTTGTTGTTTAGGAAACAAACGGGTGGCTGTTTGCCTTATTTAATTTTTTTAAAAAATTTTTTAGCCACTAAAAATTATTGCTTTATTGGAGCTATATGCCACACCGAACACCACATTGGTATAAGAAGAAGTAATGGTGGGGTTGTTTGTTGTTATTACGCCAACAGAGTGGCAGTGATAAGTGGCACTGCCAGCTATAGAATTTGAAGAAACATTTGTGCCATTCTGTCAGCTTGCCTTGCACTTCAAAAATGAAATTAGAATTGACTTCTTAAGCCACCAAAAATGTTCCCTTTATGGAAGCAGATGCAACACCAACGAGTGACAGTTGAAGAAAAATTTGTGATGCACTATCAGAGTGCCTGTCCTGCCAGCTGAAAAAGCAAAAATATACTGAAATGGAACAGATTCTATGAAAGTGGGAACAACACTTGGCAAGCAGATTAGTACTTGTATTATCATGCCAGTAATCCCTGTATAGAAACACATGCCATATTAACATTGTGTTGGCACAATTTACATAATTTCAAGGAAAAATTTGGGTACACTACCTGGCTGCCAGCTTAAAAGCTAGAATACCTTTTGAAATGAAAAGGATTCTATGATCCTGAGACCAACACTTTGGGTGACGGAAAAAATACCTGGTTTATCCCTGAATGGGCGGGCCCACATGCCGCATCAACATTGTTAATTTCAAGGCATTCCAAGGAAAATTTGTGGCACAGAATCGGTGTGCCTACCATTTTAAAAGTAATAGAGAATTGAGTGTAGAAAAAGTCACCAAAAAATGTACATAATTTCAATTTGTGTGCCTACTGCCTAGTGTGCCATCTATAAAAGCTATCTTCCAAAAGTGAGATAGAAGTTGTTCTTCTTCTCCCTTTCACAGTTAGCCACTCCATTGTGTCTGTGATTTGCTACATGCAGTAATTATTCTCTGTATACTGGTGCTCAAGTGGATGCTCCATCATATACATTGGTTCCTTTCAGTGTTCCTCACCTCACAAACATGAAGTGAGGGAATGTGAGTGTAAGCAATGGCTTGCCCTGATTATGTTGGGTGCAAGAAATGGTCCAGTGTGGGGAACTGGAGGAGGTGGATGGGTCCGACCTGGTATGGAAACTGTGACTGCCCTGCACCCTTTAGGTGATATCAGTATTACAAAGCCCCGACCTTGCTGCCTTTTTAGACTGTGGCCTCTGATGATTAAAACATTGAGCTAGTAGACCATGAAAGCTATGTCTTGTTCTATACTGCACCACGTATTGATGGTGGCATGCACCTTTGCCCACTTAGACATTTAATAGATGAAGACCACATAGAGATCTCAAGAAAGGACAGCTTTCCTCAAGAAGTAATGATGGGTAGGTATTCTCCATTGAGGCTGTGTTGCTGCTATCATTTGGTGAAATGCACTGGACTCCACTAAGTGGCACAGCAGCAGCTGCATGACCAAAGGGGTTGCTAATTTACTTACCTGTATGTGGTTATTGTTTTCGATGGACCTGGGGCTTGTGGCCATGTTGTGACACCTGAGTCACGTGATAGAATGTGGCCTTCATCCTCCGGGATCCCTCTGCATACCAAGTTGCACCGCTGCCTACTCCACTGAGCTCATGGGTAATTATGTTAGATCAAAGGAGGAGGGGACAGAGTGACCCCAAAGACTGAAGTTCACTTCATATCACATGACTCAGGGGTCTGTGATGTGGTTGGAACCCCTAGGTCCATCGGCTGCAATAATCCGGTTCTGCTATTCTTTAAAATCTGTAAAAGGAAATAAAATAAATAATGAAAAAGTAACTAAGGAATGCAAAAATAATGCACAAATATTTCAATATCTAGATGCAACAAAATCAAGGTCAGGACAGGTAGGTCCCCTAAATAATAGTAACCAATAGTGACCAAGAAAAAGTAGAGCTTCTAAATGGATTCTATAGCTCAGAATATACAGGACAACAGAAAATAGTTCATATAGGTGTCACCGGTCCAAACCTAGTCTGGAAACTGACTCCTTGCCTCATAGTGATCTATGATTCTGGGATTCCCTGCCTCCTTGCCACTTGACTATCTGTACTATATACTGTACGGGATAGGAGAGTTACAACTAAGCAGGGACTCCAAGAATCACAGGTCATCACAATGCAAGCCCCATCTCCTGATTTAGCTTTGAACTGGGAAATTTCCCCAATGTATAGACCGACTTTCCAGTCTGGATTGCTAAGAGAGAATAAGAGGGAAGAGATCAGTTTGTATACAACACATAACTTTTCACATCAAACTAGAAGAATCCTGCCCACTCATCGGGCATGGAAAGCTTTGTACTGCAAGCCGCAGAAGTAACAAAGATATATATGCAGATTAGATGTGTAAATTTGTGACTGCACTACATCTAATACTTCTGCTAATACTATTAAAACAACTGCAATTTCATTTTTTATTTTGTAATAAGAAGAAACTCTTAAAATATCTTTGTCTTTGACATTAGTAATATATTTTCTCAAATATCAAATGGATTTGTCTTTTTTTCTATTTTTAGGAGCGGTTGAAACTAGGGCAAGATAAAGTTGTGGATTTGTCCTCACAAACCAAGGAAAGCCCTGTGTTCAGTTCAGCATCAAATCCTAGCAATAAAGTGTTTGGTTCCTCGCCTCGCCATCTGAACTCTTTTTCTGCAACAAATAAATTGGAAGAAGGGGCTGATGAACAAACTTCTGAGCAGCCGTCTTTCCACAGTGCATTACCTGCTTCAATTTTACCAAACAAAGTGGAAGTTAATGTGGGATCATTAACAAATGCAGATATAAAGGAGGATGACACTTCTCTTCTCCAAGGTTTGTTACGGACTACTGAACTCTGTTGTAAATAACTAAGCCCCTATTTATTAATTTGTGATAAACTTTAAAGCGTACCTCAATTTAGAAACAATTTTTCACATATGAATAGTGCAGGTGACGTAAAAAACTTTGTAATATATCATATTACAGAAATCTGTTTCCTTCTCCGCTTATTAGACTGCTCTTCTGCTTCTGTAGCAGCAGCGATTATTTTATTGTCTTTTCCAGCTGCCTCTTCCTCTCCCTATTGACTATTTGTAGAAGGTAAAAAACTTCCCTTTCGAAGTTCTAGGATTGCCTTTCACTTACGATGTAGAAAATGTATAATATTAATGCTTTTGGTCAGAAATTAAAGTCCATGTTGATCATAACTTATTTCTCTTTTCAGATGTTAGAAGTGGATGCTCAGTGCGGTGTCTTTCACCCTCTTTGCAGCAGCAGCAGCTTTCTTATATAAATCAACCAAATAATGTCGAAAACACGGAAGGTTTTGCTTCTGTTATCAAACTGTCTGAATTAAAGGCTTGTCATGCTGAAACCCCAGATCTGAAATCTGTCCATATTGCTGAGGAATTTGGGGCAGCTGAACCAACAACCGACACGATAAAAATTGAGGATTTTCCTATTATTACAAACTGTAAAATCTCCAATGACCAAGAAATGTCCGAGGGATGCCGTAATTTTTTATTTCAAGAACCAGAGTCTCCAAAAGTAGGTGAAAAGGAAGATAAAGGGAATTTGGAACGTCTTTCCCCTTGTGTCTCTGAAATGAATTTTAGCGTAGGAAAAGGTACATGTTCAACGCAAACAGACTTTGACACGTTCGAGTCTCAAAATGGTGAAATGGATTTAGTGATAATACCTCAAAATGTGGAACAGTCACCCAAAATAAATGAGATCAATGATTTATCCATGATAAATGGAAACCTGTGTACAGATGGTGTGACAGCTGAACCTGTTAACTGTAAGGAAGAAGACATGTGTCCTGAAGAAGGTCCTGATGTGAAATGTATGGACGATCCACTGGCTGGTATGAATGTATTAGCAGCAGCTTCTGAAATGCCACAAGCCTGCTGTTTACCATCCAGAAACACCGCAATTCTGCTTCCTGATATGTCGGCAGATGTCCATGGCATTGTCTTACTAAGTGAAATAGCAGATACCGAAATTGAGAGAAGAAAGCAAATCGACAGTGAGTTTTTGTTTGTTTTTCATAATATTTTGTTGGATGAAATCTGCAATTACCTGCGACTTTCAGACTAAGGCGAATGATGGAAAGCTCGTGTTTAATGTCAGATTTTCTTTGTTTCCACTCACTAGATTTGCAAAGCTACCACATCAGACCTTCTCTTGAAAGCCTGTTAGCTGCTAGCTCGCAAATGTTAATGGAGATTCTTTCTTCACCAACTTTGGATTGCCTAAAAGCTGAATCAATTAGATTACCTCGAGAACTATCTCTTAATAAAAAATATAGCTGGAAGCAAGAAAACAGTTCACCGGTGAGTGGTCATTACAGCTGTATTACACAGCAATGGTTAAATGGCTATGTATGATAGAAGTATTCGTGTGAAAAGGAAATTATCGGCATTATCTCCAGCCTGGAGACTATACAGAGAACAAAGCTTCTAACTTCATTCTTTGTGTATGTTCTGCACTAACATCTGATATTGATGGCATAACCCTTTACTTTGATACCTTAAGACCGCTGCCTAGCTCTGATGTTAAGGCTTGGCTTTTTTTCATCTCCATATTCCAATATGTATAACTTTTTAATATCTCCTTTAACCTAGCCTTGCATGAAGAATTGCATTTTAGATGGCACAATTTGATGTTTTTCTTAGTTTTTATTAACATTTTTGGAATGCTTTTGGGTTCTCCATTTTTGTCATCATGTTTTGTGTTTGATTTTCTTTAAAGTTAAAAATGACATAATAACTTTATCCAACAGGTCATTGCGATTACAGTGATACTATATGTATACAGGTTTTGTTTTATTGTACAACTTTTACTGAATATATCTTTTTGTGAGCACCATATTTTGACACCCATACATTTTTTTTTCTTGTTTATCAGTTGATCAAGTGCAATTTTTCTGTGAAGCAAGCTATAGTTTTTATTGCTATGTACAACCTTTTGGTTACTTTTTTTTTATTTATTTTTTTGCAGGAGGCTAGGTAACTAAGGCCTGGTTCACACCTGCGTTCGGTATTCCGCTCAGGGAGTCTGCTTGGGGACCCGCCAAATGGAATACCAAATGCATTAAAAAGCAGTGAGCAATGAAACCACGTGGACCCCATAACTATAATGGGGTCCGTGTGCTTTCCGGGGGGTGTCCGCACGAATCGTACAGAGAGAAAAGTGCTGTTTGAAGTACTTTTCTCTCTGCATGATTCGTGCACAAAATGCACGGGCCCCATTATAGTCTATGGGGTTCATGTGCTTTAATTGCTCATCACTTTTTAATGCGTTTGATGTTCTGTTCGGGGGTCCCCAAGCAGACTCCCCGAACGGAATACCCAACGCAGATGTGAACCAGGCCTAAGAACAGTTTAAACTTTATGGGGTTTTTTGCCTGTTTGTTTCTTTCTTTTAAATCAAAGTAAAAATTGTTTAAAATAATTCTAAAATAAAAAATAAATAAAAAATTACATATAAAATACCACTGTGTGTATGGACACACAGTGGCATTTGATATGTAATTTTTTTTTATTTTTATTTATCTTTAGAATTATTTTATACAATTTTTACTTTGTTTTATAATTTTTACTGTCCCAGAAGTGAAACATGACATTTCTTGATCCCCTTTACAATACATATCAATACTTCTGTATTGCCCTATATAGTACATTACCTCAGATTACTGTACTTTCAGTGATAGGTCTGCAAATGATCAAATTGTCAAGCACCTAGTTCCAATCTGTTTCATGTGGTAGGGGCATAAAACCAAGATTGAAAGCAGTTTTGTAGCCACATGAACCCTCAAAAATCAGATAAAGTGGTTTAGGATGATTGTGCGAAGCCTCCTGTTCTTTGACACGCCAGGTATTGCCAATTGTTACAAACTGAAAAACACCAACAGATCACTGTGAACCTAGGCCAAGATGGCAGCACTGTTCAATGTTGCATGTCCTGGTGGTTAGGAGAACAACTATGAGCTGGAATGATAGCATAAGGTATACAAAGGCAAACCTCTGTGTGGACAGATACCACATGACAATGACATAATGATCTACTCTACAACTCCCATGCCTAAGGTGGCAAACCATGTCAACACAAACCATCAGAAGACATTTGCACGAAATTGGACTATGAACCATACATCGAGTTGGCGTGACCTAACATCATTGCATAAACTCTTAAAGGTTTAAATTGAGATCTTTCCTCTTCAGCGATTAGTCTTGCTTTTATTTAACCCCTTCCCGACATGCGCCATAATAGTACGGTGCGTGTCGGGTCTGTAACTATGGCCATAGCCGCTTTAAGCAGTAGACAACCGGCTCTGATGCGTCCGATCGGTCCCCGGACCGATCGGAGGCATTAACCCCTCCGGCGCTGCTGTCAAAGGCGCCGGAGGCACCATTATCCCGACGGCGCATGGGCGCCGCCATTTTGGCAAGGATCGCCGGCTCCTGGAGCATGCTCCAGGGCCGACGTCATGTTGCAGTGACAGCCGGGAGCCTTGTTAAAGGCTCCCAGCCGGTCTGCAAATTCTCTCTTTTGCAGGCTGGTGTATACAGCCTGCAAAAGAGATGATGCTTTTTTGCAATGCATTGCAATGCATTAGCATTGTAATGCATTGCATTAGTGATCAGACCCCCTGGGGTTCAACACCCCTAGGGGGTCTAATAAATGCAAAAAAAAAATAAAAAGAAAAGTAAAAAAAAATATAAAAAAATATAAAAAGTATTAAAAGTTCAAATCACCCCCCTTTCCCTAGAACAAATATAAAGTAGTTAAAAACTGTGAAACATATACATGTTAGGTATCCCCGCGTCCGAAATCGCCCGCTCTACAAATCTATAAAAATATTTTTCCTGTTCGGTAAACGCTGTAGCAGGAAAAATAGTCAAAAGTGCCAAACCGCCGTTTTTTCACTGTTTTAATTCTGATAAAAATTTGAATAAAAAGTGATCAAAGCAATAACATTTCCCGAAAATGGTAGAACTAAAAAGTACACACGGCCCTGCAAAAAAAGACGCCCTATGCATCCCCGTACACCTATGTATAAAAAAGTTACGGCCGTCGGAATATGGCGACTTTTAGAAAAAAAAATTTTTTAACACCGTTTTGGAATTTTTAGGGGTCAAAATGTAAATAAAACCATATAAATTTGGTATCCCTGGAACCGTACCGAAACACAGAATATAGGGGACATGTCATTTTGGCTGCACAGTGAACGCCGTAAAACCAAAGCCCGTAAGAAAGTCGCAGAAATGCATTTTTTCTTCAAATCCACCCCATTCTGAATTTTTTTCCTGCTTCCCAGTACATTATATAGAATAATTAATGGTGGCATCATGAAGAAAAAATTGTCCCGCAAAAATTAAGACCTCATATGACTCTGGGAGCGGAGAAATAAAAAAGTTATGGGGTTTAGAAGGAGGGGAGTCAAAAACGAAAATCAAAAAATGCCATCGGCGGGAAGGGGTTAAAAGCAGTGATAGCCAGAGGTAGGTCTGGTGACCATGTGGACCATATCACAAGGGAATGGCATATAAGTCTTACTCCTGGGATATTGGCGTGGGGTGGCATAGTGCATTGCGGCCTGACCCCTTTAGTCTCATTTCAGTTATACTTATAGTTCAGCATTAGATTTGACTTGGTTGTAAAACTAGCTGTACCATTATTTCTCTGTGTCCTAGGAACAATTTCAACTGTTTCTTTTTTTATGACATTTTCATATCATTGACCTTATTAATGATCCAGTGATTTCCATAATTCCAAGACTTTTCCTTCTTCTGTTGCAGTTTAATGTATAAGCGTGTATGTGTGTATCTTGGGCATTGGTTTCTTAGCAAAAGATGTAGTCTATTTAAAAGAACAGGAAACTGTAAGAGAATACATAGCAGTACTATAGCCGCAATGACCGTACTCAGTTTACCCCTCTTACAAGCGGTGTAAAGGATATTTTATTTCCATTTGAATCTACAAGTCTTATATCCGATTTGAGAATTTGAATATATTTTCTCAACTTCTTTTGTGCAGCATTTTTCAATCGCATCCGCTATTGAGGACATGGACTCAGTGGAACTTGATTGTAGGGTAAGGCTTGCAGAGTTGCAGAAACAATACAAGGAGAAACAAAGGGAATTGGCAAAGCTACAGAGGAGAAGGGATACTGAGTGAGTAACATCTTTTGATACAGACTATTATTATTTATATAGCACCATTAATTCCAGGGTGCTGTACATTTGAGGGTTTACATACGGTACTATAAAATGTACTTTCATGCAGATTTATCACCAGAAACATTCCAGTTTTTTTTTTGTCTGCCCCATTTGAAGATGATACTGTAATATAATCAGAGCTGCGGAGTCTGCAGAGTTGGAGGCAGTTGTAGGTTGAGTTGGGGTCAGTAAGAATAAAATGATTTAAAATCATATTATACAATTATCAATTATTGTATGATTAATTATATGCAGTTATTTGCATATTTACTTTCATACTAATTCATTTACTAGTTTTACATTTACTTTTCTTGTGAATTAGAGCCCGTGCACATGATGTAACGCGGCGCTGATTCAGCACTTCAAAACAGAATCCCATTGACTTCAATGGGTTCCGTTTAACCCATTGAAATCAATGGGTTAAAAAGCCATGTATCAGAATCAGCACCACATTACATCGTGTGCGCAGCCCTTAGGCTCCATTCCCACGGAGTAACGCGCCGCGAGCGCTCAAAACAGATCCCATTCACTTCAACATGTGTCGGCTTATGGGCACTACATATTGAAATCAATGGGAGACTTTTTAACCCATTGATTTCAATGTGTAGCGTGCGTGAGCCGCCACACATTGAAGTGAATGGGATCTGTTTTGAGTGCTCACACTCTGACACGTGTATACGTGTCTGAATGCGAGGCACATTACTGAGCCTTAGAGTTTTACTGCTTCTGCCTGACCATGGCTTTCACCCATTTATAAAGGAGTTGGGATAGAAGTCTAAGTTGGGCTGTGGAAGAATAGAGGAGTCTGAGTTGGTGGTTGACCTAACAACTCTGCAGCCCTAAGTATAATTTTACTGAATAAGGTTAAGGCCCCATATTGCAGAATACAGCTGAAGAATGCTCTGGAAAAAAAGCACTGGAAACGTATCACGTTTTTTTTTTCTCTCACTAAACCTATAGGGCAAACACAAGTGTTTCCGCAGATAAAATTGACATGCTGCGTTTTTGAAAACGTAGCTTTTCCAGTGTGTTATTATTTGTCTGGGAGCATAATATTCTGATGATCACAACATTTTACTTTTTTATTTAATGGCTTTCATCTACCAGGGTAAATAACGTTAATTATTGGACAGTTTGAACTTGGACTTGCAGCATAGCCACGCAAGGGATGATTTCCTGTTGTCATTGAACAGAGTCTGACGAAGGTCCATCGGACCGAAAACGTTCACTCGTGCTTTACTAAATAAAATGGTGATTGGTTAACACAAACCAAGTGTGAAGTTCATCCACATCTTCCAAGTTGTACCTAGAAGATGAATAATTTTGTCTAGACAAAGTGATATATCAGGAATGGGCTTTATGCCACCCAGTTTCTAGCTAAACTAATTGTGTAGTCCCCAATCTGATCATTCTACATTTTTCAGAAATTATCCTATTAATATTATAAATGTGAAAGTTTGTGGGTTTGTGAGTTTGGATGTTCGGATGTTTGTTCCTCAATCACGGAAAAACGGCTCCACCGATTTGGCTGAAATTTTCCACAAACATAGTTAATACACCCGATTGCGCAATAGGCTACTTTTCGTCACAACAGCGCACATACGTTTTTCCCAGGACCCCCACAAAACCCAAACTCACACCACCATCTCTGCAATCTCACACACTTTGGACCACAGCAAGCCACAAAATTCATATTGCCCTCTACAGCCTCGCCCCTAACCCCACACAATCACATATACATATACTTTACCACTTTGCCCCTCACCTTAACGCTACTCCAGGAGGCTCTCTTTAACGCTCCGGAGCAGCCATGTTTGCCGACCCCCACCGCTCTGACAATCCGTGACACCGCCCACCCATGTCAATACCCCTAGGCGGTCTAATAAATGCAAAAAAAAAAGTTTAAAAAAAAGTCAAAAAAATATTTAAAACAAAAAAAAAAAAAAAGGATTAAAAATTCTAATCACCCCCCTTTCCCTAGAACACATATAAAAGTAGTTGAAAACTGTGAAACACATACATGTTAGGTATCCCCGCGTCTGAAATTGCCCGCTCTACAAAGCTATACAAATATTTTTCCTGTTTGGTAAATGCCGTACCGGAAAAAATGGTCAAAAGTGCCAAACCGCCATTTTTTCACTGTTTTGATTCTGATAAAAATTTGAATAAAAAGTGATCAAAGCAATAACATTTCCCGAAAATGGCAGAACTAAAAAGTACACCCGGTTCCGCAAAAAAAGACGCCCTATACATCCCCGTACACGGAAGTATAAAAAAGTTACGGCTGTCGGAATATGGCGACTTTTCAAAAAATAATTTTTTTAAACAGTTTTGGATTTTTTTTAAGGGGTCGAAATGTAAATAAAACCATATAAATTTGGTATCCCCGGAATCGTAACGAAACACAGAATACAGGGGACATGTCATTTTGGTTGCACAGTGAACGCCGTCAAACCAAAGCCCGTAAGAAAGTCGCAGAAATGCATTTTTTTCTTCAAATCCACCCCATTCTGAATGTTTTCCCTGCTTCCCAGTACATTATATACAATAAATAATGGCGGCATCATGAAGAAAAATTTGTCCCGCAAAAATTAAGACCTCATTTGACTCTGGGAGTGGAGAAATAAAAAAGTTATGGGGTTTAGAAGGAGGGGAGTCAAAAACGAAAATCAAAAAATGCCATCGGCAGGAAACGGTTAACTTCAAGTACTTCTGTCCCAAAGTCACTATGTAAAGTTTCTCACAACACCGTATATATAGCAGCTCAAATACAAAGAAACTTCAACACAAAAGTCTCACGTATTCTCTGAATTACAGCAACAACAAGATACAAACTTACATTTCATATCCCATACCTTATACACAGTACGAAAACCTTACCCGCGCCTGTATATACCCACTTCTACAATCACCGCAGACGAAGTCGCGGGTACCAGCTAGTTATTAATAACATTAATATTGAGATTTGATATGTGAAGATTTCTTTAATCTAAAATGTATTAAAACACTCTTTTATTTTGAACTACATATTCACCACAATTGTGTGCCTTATATAAGAATCCTTGGTATATCATTGAAACGACACTCCAGCATTTATTTATTTTTATAACTGTAATTTTTACAGTTATACGTGAATGGTAAAACAGCAATCAGGAAATAAACGGAAAATAAAGGGAAAAACTGTCATAAATATCTCAGCAGATGGTAGGGAACAGTACCAAAAACGTATAACAGCAATATTACAAGATAAACCCCTGGAAGGGCACATATAAGAGAAGGAAAGAAAGAGGAAAAAAAATGAAAAGGGGGGGAAAAAACAGAAGGGAACAACCTTTCATTGACCTAATGGCCTTGGAGAGTACAATAGGCATCCCATTGTGATTAAATATCCTGGAACACATCCGTAGTGTTGTTGAGGTTTTCTGTTAAATATTCAAAGGTGCAGATATCTTTCATTCTGACAATAAAATCCGGCCCTGACGGCAGAGACATTGACCTCCAGTTGCATGCTATAAAGATCTTTTCAGTTGTGCAGAGGTATAGGAAAAGTCGGGAGGATGCCCTACCAAGGTGTCTTGGGGGGAAAACTAAGTAGGTAAATCAACGGATCTAGTGGTAACCTCTGAATAAAGAGGGTGTCTATCATTGCCTTGGCCTCCCTCCAGAAACCCAAAATATATGATACAGAGAACCATGGCCCGAGTGGCATCACCAGTAAACCGGTGGTATAGCAGGATTAAGGGAGTGTAGGAGAGCAGGGGTATGGTACCAGTGCACAAGTAGCTTGTACTGGGTCTCCCTATGGGTTATGCATGTAGAGGACTTCGCCGCTCAGGACCAGACCAACTGCCATTGACCCATGGTAATAAATCGGCCCAGGGCCTCCTTCCATTTGGTCATGTATTGATGGGCCGGGGGTGCACCATCTTCCGGAGAAGAGCAAGTTGATAAAGGTAGACGATTGAACCCCTAGTACAGACACCAGACAGTTTTTCCCTTTTTTTTTTTCATTTATTTCCTGATTGCTGTTTTACCATTCATGTATAACTGTAAAAATTACAGTTATAAAAAAAAAAACTGGGAGGGCCGGGAGAATGTGAGCAAGCCAAGGAGTATGCGAACCAGGTGAACCACCTGTTGTTAGTGTAGCCACTTCGAGGATGGGAGTCCAAGAGTAGAAGTGAGAAAAATGAAAGGCCTGAGCTCCAGAGTAGACGGGTCAACCATGTCTGCAATACGATAGAGACCCGCCTTCGATCACACCCGGACCATGCTGGAGGTCATGCCTTCTGGGAGTAGAGGATTGTATAGAATATTGATCATGGAAGGAGAGCAATAGGCATCAGATAATGCAAGAGGCAAAAGCAGTGTGGGAAGGTATTTTGATACAAGAAGTAGGGCAGAAGAATGTAGGGGGCAAGACTATGAACAATCTCAATAATATCTGCAGGCAAACCATGCTAGAAAAAAAGGTCACACTTTTATCATTTGACGTTTTGAAGAAAGTGAAAAAAATAAGAAGACACTAAGAGTATCACAAAATAAGAACTAAAAAAATTCCTGGAGTGTCCCTTTAAGTTTACAGGTGGCATTTTTGTTTATGATTTTCCTCTATATCTTAGGCCCTGTTTACACTGTTTATTTTTTGACAGTATACCCTCACAGTTAACAGTTCAGAGTAGTTCACCATGCTGGGAATAGAGCATAAAATGTTTTGGGGGGGTTTTTTAAGCATTTTTTTCCTTCATTCTGTTTCTATAGCACACAATAATTATACTTTTTTTTGTAATCTGCAAACACATTTTATGTTATTTTCATTATATTCTTTGTAGGGAAAAATCTGATGAGAAAATTAAGCCCTTAACAAGAAGGGGCCCTGGTAGGCCAAAGAAGAGGAAACATGGAATAATTCCTACATGTCATAATCAAGAAAGGATGAAAAATAGGAACAACAGAAAGTAAGGATGCAGACTAAAATACAGAAGCCACTTGTATTGGATAGAACTAAAAATAAATGTATACCTAAAACTGGCCACTCTGTTGGCATTAGTCACTGGCAAAGCTGACCTGAGACCTCTGAAAAAAATGAATTGTGGCCAGTAGAGCAATTACAATAGACTTACATTTCCTAATTCACTTCTCTGCTTTGCTGTGTAGACCTGGACAGGTTCAGCAGACTTGACAGCTCTATTGGACTGCTTGAGGCCTAGATAGGGCAGAGTAGTAATGCTATACACAGAAATAAGGCTGTTTATGTATCTATCCTGCTACTCCCTGGTATTTCAGTCACTTTCTGGTGACTACTCACTTGGCTTTCATTTATTGCAACAACAATAACACATAAAATCTTGCTTTATACAGAAAGTGCAGGAAAAAGGGTTGTGGAGTTGATACTACCAACTCTAATCCGTCTCTTTTTATACATACTAATTTTGACTCCTATTCTGACCTACTCCATCACAAACAGGACTGTATGTTTCTGGGAGGCAGGGACTGCTAGAAGCATGATAACTATACTGCTAGTAGCCCCTCTCCCTGCATAAAGAAAGTGCAGGTGGTTAAATGCTGTGTGAGGGATGGTATCATTTCTTCATTCTTGGGCAAAAAATTTTTTATAAGCATAAGGGTTTGGAAGTAATTTTGGTGGTGGTAGTCTCTGTTTAAATATATACGGGAAGGTTTTTTTTATGTTTTTCCATCTCGCCATTTAGGAAGCCATAACTTTTTTTAATTATATTGTTGACAGCTACATAAAGGTTTATTTTTGGAAGATGAATGAAGACTTGGTACAGAACAAAGTATTCAATGAGAATATTTCATTCATTCAGATCTAGGATGTGTTATTTGAGTGTTCCTTTTATATTTTTGCCTAAAAATTTTCATGTTTTATCTACTGATTATTTGCAGGCTTAGCAAGTGTATTTTACTGTCCGAAAGGACTAAGGCAGGTGATTGTCTACAAACAAGTCTATTAAACATTGAAGACTTGGAAAATGAAAGAAACCATGAAATAGATGATTGGGAGGAGCACAGCAGTACATCAAGCTACCTTTATGAGGTAAATTAGTGTTTTATTTGCTAAGTGTGTGTATATATATATATATATATATATATATATATATATATATATATATATATACATATACATATATACATACATATATACACCATATAGATCAGTGCAGTTTTGGTGCCTGATATGCTAACTAGACTCTCTAATGTCAAGGGTTTGGTCAGACATAATAGGCAAGGAGGCACAATGCTGAGCTCTGCTACTCTCTGCCTTTCATTGGAGCTCTGAGTCATGTCACCTTGCCTGCTCCACTCTGGTTAGCATATCGCTTTTCATCTTCACATTCCAAGAGCCACAACCGTTTTACTTTTAATTTTTCATAGATCTATTTGTCGATAGATTTGTTAACATTCTGGTAATGTATTAAGAAACTAAAGAAAATGGAACTCCACCATTGTTTGTTTGTTTTTTGGTTTTCTTTTTGCAGCGTTCAGTTAGCGGTAACAATGACTTGATATTAACCCTTTGACTACCATATTTTCAGATTATAAGATGCATTTATTTTCATTGTGGCTGTATAAACTCTTAGATGCCAATAACGGTGTTCTCTTTGTGTTTGCTGCACCCATCGGCAATGCCTCATTGCCATAATTTATAGTAGCAATAGTGCCAAGCACCACCTATCGTTCAAGTCCCAGTATGGGACCAATTGCAAATACAGAAAAAAAGCTGCCTAATGTGAAACTAAAAAAATAAGTAAAAGCCATTTTTTCATTTTTTTTTAGAAAAATAAAATAATAAAAAACAATGGCTAAATGTGGTATTGATGCATGCATAAGAATCCATAGCATAAAAATAGAATGTCATCCCGTAAAAAATAAATGAAAAATTTCTGGGTTTTGGGCACAAAAATTTTAAATTTTGTTACAAAGCAATAAAAATAAAATAAATTATATAGTGGTCCAGTATATTAGCTTAACATGTATTGTGATAAAAAAAAATTAATAATAATAATAATAATAATAATGATTTGAATTGTTTCCTCTGTGTACTCTAATCCTGCAGTTATACACCCTAAAACTGTCCACTACTGACATATGGTAAGTAAGTAAGAAATAGGGGGCAGATGAAAGGGTGTATGACTGCAGGATCTGACTTTGTTTTGTTTATAAGCTTGCATATAAAGGAAACTGGCACTATTCACGGTTTGGTGTCCTTCAAACAGAGATCACACTAAGGCATTCATTTAGATCCGTTTGAAGTTTTTCAGCGTTGCTCGGCTGCAATAACCAACATTCCAGTATGAAATTTCCAATAGGAGAGGAAGAAAGTAGCAGCACTCGCCAAGAGTAAAAGTGCTTCTTTTAATCCAGGAAGGTAATTACAAACATCATAATACATGAAAGAGCCACACGCCACGCACTGCCACATTTGTATTTATCTGCCTGGAAAAAAGAAGCGCTTTTACATTTGGTGAATGCTGCTTCCTTCTTCTTCTTCTATCGGAAATTTTGGTTTGTTTGTTACTGAAAGGTTTAATATAGAAGAATTAAAGTTAAGTTCACATCTGTGACAAGAGTCTCTTTTGGAGACTCCATTGCAATGTCCAACTGAAAAAAATCCTGCATGATGTCAATTTTAAAATGACGGACACCCGATGGACCCCATGATAGTCAGTTGGGTTCTGTCGAACTCTGTGTGTTACCGCTATTTTATGGACCAGAACAACAGAGAGACTAAGCTAGTGTGAACCTAATGGAAGCAGATACCATAATTAAATAATAAATGTTTCAAATCACATTTTACATAACTCATAATGGCCGATTGAACTAATGAAAGTAGCTTATCTTACTCTTACATAAGGCTTTTTACTTCATATTGGCAAGTGTCTTTTATCATATTGTATCATTGTAGTTTATGAAAAGTCATGCTCTTCTTCAATCACCATCTTCAGATTGCTTACAGCGCACTTAAAAATGTAAACATCACAATATTTATTCTGTAACTTAGTTTCTTGTTTAAGTAGAATTCCTTCACAAACCCAAAATCAGTAACCAAGGATTAAGCACAAAATAGGATAATTTCTGAGAACACAGAGCCAAGATGCAAAAGCAATCACAGGCTTTGAGAAGTATCTTGAGGAGTAACTATCCTGCCTCAGTTCAGGATTGGACAATGAGACAACACTCTGATTTCTTCTGTGTTCTCATAGCTCTGACTAGCAAAACAGGCCCAACCAGAGTTTGACTGTTGAGCATGGCAACCTTAAAATGATGGCTGCGAGCTGCACTGTACTGGAGTGAACAATGAATACAAATAGGAAAGGCAGGAACGCAGATTTCCAACCTATTTAATTTTCATTTTAGATGGCTTTAAAAACTGTTTGACCAGGTTTGATACATCCCTAGTAATTTCAGTAAAGCTAATAAATAAATATTGTTTTTAAGTTAACAGACCATTGTCAAGAAAAGCGAAAAGATGGAAGAAGCAGAAGAAAAAATTTTGAATTCAGGCAGATGCACAATGTCCAGCTCTCCCGAATGGTATCCAAAGAAGGTAGATGAAAATGTAGTACAATGATACCCATTAACTGAAGCATAATTGTCATATTTGTAAAGGCTGTCTATACCTTTGCATCATTTTTAAATGATCGAACTGTGTGTATTTTATAGTAAAGAAATAACCGTTTTTAAATAGATATTAAAAAAAAGTTTGCTTTGTTTGGCTTTTAAATACAACTTAGAATGCCGTGTTCTAGCTAATCCTTCAGACCAGTTGTCTGTCTGGTCTATTCTCCAGATCTTTCTTTCACCACCTCTCCTCAACAACATATTATGACCATCCTGGTCATTCTGGAGTTGGTGACGTTCAGTTCAACAAAAGATCTGGGTTTTTTAAGGATCTTTTGTGTTAGTGATACCCCTGCTGTTGATCTATTATACCAAATGTTAAAGAAAAAAAGATTGAGGACAAAATTGTTGTCCTCTGAGATGTAAGGAACTCACAACTAAGGAGTTCACTGTATTTATTATTAGGGACTTAACCAAACAACAAAATGTTCCCGTATTTCTGAACGTTTTAGTACAATAGCTGTATTTATAACAGATAAGTAATATGGACTATATAGCTCAAACATGTAAAACATTTGATCCGTTTTATTTTTTTTCTAACTCTTAATAAAACATTTTAATTACAGATACAGACTCAGAAGATGATGACAGCATAATAAGAAATGAGTGGCTGTCCCAGCCCAAATCATTGCATTATAGCATGTGTAATTTGCTGACACAAAAAATGAAGACTCTTGGACGATCCCCATCACCACAGAACATCTCCCCTTTCTATAGGACTTCCAAATCTAAGCAGACACACAGCAGAAATAGACATCTCTGTTTACTACTCCCTGATCGACAGGCTGAATCATCTTTCAGTGATTCAACGGAGGACTCATTGGACCAAGGTTACTAGTTTTACAAAGCAAAAGTTCAGACTCGGGCAGAGAATGTCTGCTTTTAATGTTGATCTCTGTTTGGCTATCTGTCTGTTCTGCAGTTTCAACTACTTGCCTTTGCAGTTTCTAGTGTTACTCTTTTTGGCTCGTTTTGTGAGCTGTTTTAGTCTTCATCAGTCTGCCCTTTTCCTGTGTTAATCTTGGCATGAAGGTTCCATGTGAGAACAGTCTTTGTATTTTGATAAAGTGCGGGTGTGTGATTTGTTTGTATTATAAAGTTTTATTAAACATACCAATTTTATTTTTTTTAATAATGCCAGTGTACTTCGTGTCTCTTGCGATGCATTCTAAATGGTTAATATAGTTTTGGCTTTTTTTCTTTGTTCTGCTTCTTTTATGTTTCTTCCTACCCTCTGCATCACTCCAAAGATTATCATGTTGCTTAAAAGGTCCTGCAGTGTTCATATTTCAAATATCCCTCCTTACCACATGACTTTGAATTTTTCTAATGCTCACGGTTAATGGGTATGTAAAATATTACAAACTTATTTCGTTACTTTAATGCATTTAGACTAAATATTACTACTATTTTGCGTCTACAGTTTATATGCAGGCATATGTGTCTCATGGTCACAGATTACAAACAAGCCTTGTGTAATCCGATCATGCAGTCATGTTTTACTCATGTCCATCTTCCCGTTCCCCTTTCCTGCCGTCTGTACCTTAACAAAAACATGGGGCAAAAATACAATAAGGTAAAGTTGCAGACAAAAAACAATGCGCAAAATTCAACATTTGCTTTAACGTACTTTGAAAAAATTTAACCTTTTAAATATTCTTTATACATCCTGTTTTATTCAATTCTTTGTAAAATATCTCCATATTACCAGAAAGGGGGGATATTTGAGAAGTGCATATTGCTAAGACTTGCTGTAATACTAAAAATGTGCAGAAATTAACCAGACTTTTCTAGAATGCTTGCTTTTTCCTTGCAGCTGCTTGAGCATTCCTTCACCCCTGACCCTTACCCATGATGCTTTGATTGTCTGTATCGGTTTCTTGCATTTGCTCTTATGCTGCTCTAAGGAAGCAAAGTGATTGGCTGGAGTAGGGCAGACAACGCACAGCGTGGGTCAGATTCCAAGCCAGCAGAACCTTGATCACTGTAAAGTAGGTAATTTCCAAACATCAACCTCTTTATTAGTAAATCTTCCAGGCTGACATTTAATCTTCTCTTCCATAGCATATTACTGGAAAACGTAGCTTCTGATGTGCTTAGAAACTTCATACATCGTATCAAGGTAGATAACAAAATGGCCAGCTATAAATCATAAAGGCAATGGGAAAGTATTGTTTTTAACAAGATTTACTAGTTCCCATATTTTTAGTCTGCAGATATATAAACTCTCATCTTGTTTTAAGCGCTGTACAATAATAGCAGCATCTGCATTGTAAGTGTTAGATTTAGATGATTTTTTAGTGACATGCTGCTTGTTACAGTAAGTCAAAAACTCACTAGACAATAAAAAAAGTTTGGAATTTAAAAAAAATGTAATTACATATTTTTTCACAGATATATTGGCATCAGTCAATACTAAATATGTCATAGAAAAATACACTATATATTTAATGACCACTAAAATATATTCCAAGAATTTTTGGTTAATGTTTAAGGCAATAGGATTTGACTCTACAGGTTAAAATACATTAGTATATGGTATCCTTTACATTACATACAACTTCTTAATGAGAGATATGCTATTATATTCTGTTACAACCAATTATATTAATTAAGGATTGGAATCGCATAGCTATACTTAACACTGTACAAAAGTTAAGTAGCAAGCACATCATATATTTTTCTTTAGTCCATCCTTTCTGTCTTAGTATTAGTACTGTAAGCGCACACCTCATAGGTTTGTACTTCTGCGTAGATTATGTTTCCTATGAAGGGTATACATGTGAGAGAAGACCCTTGAGCTGTCTATGGTCTGCCTTTGTCTAGCCTCCTTTGTACGCTCTGCCTGACATTGTGATAGAATATGTACCACAATTTTAATGGGTCTGTATTGTGCTTATTGTCTGTATAAATTTTATTTCCTTGCTAGAATGCTTCAAAGTCATCTTGTTTGTCAATCTTTAATAACTTAATAACATTATTAGAATTTCATTATCTAGTATATAACATTCTCACTGCTTGTATGGATTAACTGTGCTATAATTCCTAAACAGCATGAGCTAACCTTTTTTGTCTATTTTTTTTCTTGGCAAGCTCCCATTTGTTTGGATACCTTTATTATGCCTGAAAAATCTTTTACATATAAACTTTTTACCACCTTATTCATGTACATTTATGTATTCTGGTAAATTACAGGCTATCAATGGGAGGGGGATTATGAAGCTATCCTAAAACATGGCTGAAACAGTTCTACTTCCACAACTCATTCAGTGACATCACATCCATTGGTAAAATGGTTAACAGATGTGATGTCACTGCATGAGAAGAGGACCTCTTTCTGAAAGAAAGCAGTCATGTTTTTTTAATCTTGGATAACACATTTAGGCTATGTCCCCATGTTGCGGAACGACAGTTTATTTGTTTTTTGTTGCAGATTTTATTGCATATTTTTGAGCCAAAGCCAGGAGTAGATTGAGGAAAATGTAAAAGCATAAGCATTTCCTAGATATTCCCCATTCCTTTTGTAGCCACTCTTGGCTTTGACTCAAAAAACTGCAACAAAATCTCCAACAAAAAAAAGCTGCGTTTCCGCAACATGGGGCCTCAACAACAAAGAAAAACTGTCTTTGTCACCCATAGCAACCAATTAGTTCACCGCCTTCAATTCACATAGAGCTTTGAAATATTAATGGTGTTATGCATTCCCTGATCTGGATAAGCTAAATGACTCATATATACAGGTTCTTCGTCTCCTCCATTCTTAGGGGGCGTTCACATGGAGTAAAGTGGCACGTCTACGCCGCGTGAGCTTTTGCGGGCCATATACGCTCCTATTGATTTCAATGGGAGCCGGGATGGTATATGCGGCGCTATTTTGCAGCCGCAAAATCACGCCCGAAAATAGTGCCGCGTATACGATCTCGGCTCCCATTGAAATCAATGGATTGTATATGGCCCGCAAAAGCTCACGCGGCGTAGACGTGCCACATCACGCGCCACTTTACTCCGTGTGAACCCTCCCTTAGTTTGCCGAGTGCAGCAGGGTGCTGAAAGCCTCTGTGCTCAGACTCCTTTGTCGGCACTTGGGCTCTCTCTTATATCACAGATTCCGCTGTACCCCTGCTGCTTGTACAAGGAGTAGTGCAGTGTTAGTCACATGACCAATAGTCAGAGTGTCAACAGGGAAGGAAGACGAATAAGAATTACAGCCCCCCAACTGCACTACTCAAACCTAAGAAGGGGAGCAACAGGGGAGCTGCATGTATATTAATAAGTAAGCTTATCTCGTGCGGGAAATATTCTGATAAAGTACTTCATTCTCAACATAACCCCTTTAAAGCTCTGTATTGATTGGTTGCTATAATTAACAATGACAGTTTTTAATGTAGACATTTTTCATATATCTGCCCCATTATATATTTGCTAAAGCAGGGAACACTGGGCCTCATTAATCAAACTGTCAAATGAAAAAGTGACCTTGCTGCCCTCGACACCAATCCAGGTTTAGCTTTCATTTCTTGCTGCTCTGGTAAAATGAATGTTGTTCTGTGATTATTTGCTGAAGACAGTTTTGATAAATCTTCCCCATAATATGTTCCACTTTCCACATAGGTATGAAGTGTAACCAATATAAAAATAACATAATTAGAGTGTAACCTATTTATTGGTTTCTTAGGGGGCGTTCACACTACTGTTAGTAGTGTCTGATGCTAACATCTGTTATAAAATGTTAACAAAGGAGACTAACAGAACTGTCATAAATCTATTAAAAATCCCTTTGATTTCAATTGGATTTTATCTGTTGACCGTTAGTGTCCGTTTACATCAAATCTGCCACATGCCCGTTTTTTTTTCTCGGACATAACAGCCTGGGGTGCAGGACTTTTGTGTCCTTTCAAAATAATGGACATTTGACGGATGACAAGTGTCTGTTATTTTTTTTAACATTAATGTCTATGGCTATGGATAGTAACAGATGGGCGTCATCAGTTAGTGTCCATTGATGTCTGTTATGATAGGCGTCCGTTTTTTTTCTTCTTAACGGACACTATCACTACGGACATCAAACGGTAGTGTGAACACCCCCTTACTTCTCAAAAGCTTATAAAAACTCTACTAAACTATCATAGAGAGCTTGAAACTGATAACAGAACATAGCCTACATAAGATACTTATAAATGGAGCACCATGGAAATCATATTTTTAGGCATGTATTTCTAGGATACTTTACTATAGTGTGTATATCATAACTTATATTTGTTACTCCTTTTTACTTCCACCTGCATCCTAAGCCTACACTTCCCTATATTATTTATGTACAACTCTACGTTTTTTACATTGTACATTTGCCTTTGGAGAGATTGTACAGCTGAAATTTTTTGTTCACAAAAACAACTGAGTGGCATTCCAAAATAAACAAAAGTAATACCTTATAAATCCCCTGCCACTTACCAGGACTCATCTCTGCATCCTGATCCCTTTCAACAAATTGGAAATGCCCCCTCAACCAATCACTGGCCATGGTGGTTGTAAGTCTCAGTCTATGACTGGCTGAGGGCATTTCCTGTGTATTGACAGACCAGGAAGCAGAGACTCTGTACGTATCATAGCGGGAGTATTGGGGATTTGTGAATATCAGGGTTTTTTTTTCGGTTATGCCATTCTCTGCCTATATATAATTGGCCTGACAGCCCCTTTAAAGGCTATGTAAACCATTGCACCATTTTTTTTTTTATTCTTGAATTATACATATTTGGGGCAAAAGAAAAAAAAAAATGTAATTGGGTGTAATTAAAAATGTAGCTTTGTTTGATTTGTTTGCAGCTGTATGTATAAACACTACAATGAAGCTATAGAATGCCGTCGATTAGTTAATCTGTCAGGCTGACTGCCCAAGGGCTCCTTCTCCATCCCTGCTCTCTTTTTTATACTCCGTTCTCACGGAGTAACGCGTCGCTCATTTAGACACGTAAACATGTGTCAGAGCGCGGCGCTTCAAAACAGATCCATTTGACTTCAATGGGTGCCGGCTTACACGTGCTACACATTAAAATCAATGGGAGGCTTTGTAACCCATTTATTTCAATGTGTAGCGTGCGTAAGCCGGCACCCATTGAAGTCAATGGGATCTGTTTTGAAGCGCCGCGTTCTGACACGTGTTTACGTGTCTAAATGAGTAGTGCTTTACTCCATGAGAACGGAGCCTAAGGCTAGATGGATTGTGTCTGCTGTGAAATGGCCACAGTGCACATCCCACAGCAAACCCATCTGATGCAATTTTGATAGTTTTTAAGCTGTAGCTTTCAGCCACCATGAGCAGTGAGACAATCTATCTGACGGATTAGCTAATAAATGACATTTTACAACTTGTAGTGCTTACATATACAACCAAACCAAGCAAAAATGCACAAATTCTAATTAAACTCAATTACGAAAATGATTTAACCTAAAATACATATAATTCAAGAATAAAAGAAAAATGTATTCAAATGTGTACCTACCCTTTAATGCATTCCTCGGGTCTCAAAAACTTTTCATAATGATTAGTGCAGGTTCATATATGAACATTTTGTAATATATCTTATTAAAAAATGTTTTCTTTTTTTCCTTTTCAAGCAGTTACAAAGAGGGGAGGGGGATCGAAAAAAAACACTCGATTGCTTTTGCACTCTGCAGTCTATTTTAATACTGTTATGTTGTAGCTAAGACACTATGAGTGAACAGAATGAGACAGTAAACAATCAATTAACCAGCTGGCAGAAGGATCCCACTCCTCCTCCCTCTCCATAGAGTTGTATGTGTGAGGCCGAATATGGAGATGGTTATAATGTAAACAAGCAGTGAGATTGAAGATAAGGAGTAGGAGAATAGCGTAAGGGGGGCTTTCACACAGAGTAAGGCAGCGCTGATTCTGGTACGATAACTCGCGTAAGAATCAGCATTGATAAAAAAGACTGCCATTGACTTCATTCAATGGGTTTCGTTTTCTGCGCGGAACACATTGAAATCAATGGGAAGCTTTTTAACCCATTGATTTCAATGTGTTTCACGCGGAAAAGTTATCCCATTGAAGTCATTGGGAGTCTTTTTATCAGCACTGATTCTTACGCGAGTTATCGTGCCAGAATCAGTGCCACGTTACTCCGTGTATGCCCCCTAATAGGTGGAGAAAGAAACAGGTGTCCTTAATAAGATATATTACAAAGTTTCTTATTTTCACCTGTACTATTAATTTATGCAAAGTAATTTATAACTGAGGATATGCTTTAAGTGTTTAAATTCTAAATAATTTAATAATAGAACTGCCCCATTCAGCTTTGTTTATCTTTGATCATATTATGTTTTAATAATTATCCAGTGCTTTAAGCCTATTTCATGCTAACCATTAGACGACTCAATACTTCAATGCAAGCCCTTGTGCAGTGTTCTGGAGTATTTTGCTGCCCACCATTATAGGTATACAACATTCCATTTTTCCATCAATAGTTGTTATAGTGAAAAGGTGGTAATAATATATATATTTTTTTTTATAATCATTATATTGCAATACTTAAAAAATGTAATCTTCCATGTCATCTCTTTCTTCACTTACACTTTTAGATGTTAGCTCTGAAGAGGAAGAAGATTATATCAGTTATGATATAAATCATTTGCCTTATTCGCATGTAGAGGATAGTGGTCTGGGTCTTCTTGCACGCTTTGCAGCCAGTGAAACACCTAATCCTATCATAGCTCCACCTTTACCCACGGTTCAGTCGGATGAAAAACATACAATTGTGGAGGATAAACAAAACGCAATGGGTGAGTTGTTGCTCTTTGTTTGTTCATGTTATTATTCAGTATTAGGTATGAGTAAGTTGAAAATACCGTATTTTTCGGACTCCCCTCATTTTGGGGGAAAATGAGGCTGCGTCTTATAGTCCAAATGTGGACAAAGGGGGGAGCAGAGGAGTGGAACTGCAGCATCGCCACGCTCCTGCCACTGCTGGCTTTCTGTAGGGCAGGAGCGTAGTGATGCTGCCGGCCCCGGCACCTGTGCCGAGTCTAAAAACCTCCCTGGCATCCACTAGAACGGTGGACGCCGGGTCTGTAATGGCGGCCGCTCTACTGCAGAGTGGCCGCCATAGCAACTGGGTTTCCGCTATACGCGGAGGCCCGAAACTAATGCCCACAATCAGAATGCATTCTATTTGCGGGCATAAAAACTTAAGATCCCTCGAAGGTCTAAAAAGCTAAATATTATATACATATATTATGTTAAAATTTTAAATCACTCCTCTTTCCCTAGATCATACATATATATAGATACTGTGAGAAAGGTAGCTTGGTAGAAGCAGTGGTGCAGACCCAACCAGAGACAGGGACACAAAATATGCAGGGAACAGTTTTATTTAGAAAAAAAACAAAACATGAAAACCTTGACTTTAGGCACAAATTGAGTAAAATAAAATACAGCCTTAACTTCAGGAAAACAATAAGAAACAAAATCCTGCTCGTCTGAGCAATTAACTAAACAGTAATAATAAAATAACTATACATGTGGGTGCCATTTTTAAGAACCATCTCCTGATGTAAATTGGCAAATTAGTGACCAGAAAGGGTATATGACAGTGTTCTAAGTAGTTTTATTTGTGATATACAGTCCATGGTCATGTGATTCACATTCATTCAGGAAATATATTGGGAAATTAGAGAACTTTTCATTACACAAACAATAAAATTTGTCTGTCAATGTTTGTGTGAAACTGGATAATTCCTTTGTTTTTTTTAATTGATCTTCTAACTTGAAATGTAATTTGAATGTATGAAATCTCATAACTAGTCACACATAAATATTTTGTGTGTGTTTTGTTTTTTTATACATGTTATGTTGTACAGTCACAGAGTCCGAAGAAACAGAATCAGAAACTGAAGACAAAAGTGAAACAATTTCCTCACTACACCTAACGTTTACCAGCTCTAAAAAAGTAGGGAACTCTAGAATAGGTGTAGATACAATGGAAGTGGATACCATTTATAATCAGTCAGAGAAAGAAAAGTTAGCAGACAAAGCACGGAAATATACCAAAACTAAGTCAGCAAAAGATCACAGCCAGGAATTTGAAGTCGAAGTAAGTGATGATGATCTTTGGAGTCGGCGCAGAAGTGAACGAATCTTTCTTCATGGTGCAATCAGCTCTCCATCTGTTTTGACGGATGTCACCACCAGTACAACTCCTGTGTCTAAACCGGTTCGCTGCTGCAAGATGACAAGCCCTAAGAAAGGAAAGGAACAAAGAGACAACTCTAAGGTATGTTTGCTTATTAGCAATACCATAATAATACCATCTTTTTTTCGAGAGTGTATCCCACAGATAATGACATATCTATGGTAACTGAGGACTATCTGTCAACACTACCTGTCTTATTGCTCCTTCTAAATAAACCACAGTAATAAATATAACATGACTATTTGAAAAGTAGTCTATGCCCAGATCTAGCTCAAGGTAATCTTTATTTCAACTCTAAGCAAGAGAATATAAAAAAAGCAATAACAAGCAAAAATGATAAACTAGCCTTGTAAGATGGTTATCACGGTTATTAGGGCAAGCAAGCATTTTTGCAGCTTTGTGTAAGAATTACAACCAATTCTGAAAGAGTGCTTTTATTCAATATTCTGAGAGTTTTCAAACAGGGAAATTTTCAAGGAAGTCGATATCCTGCATTTACTTTATAGCATACACTATTGGGAGAGCAAGGCATTTACCATTTTATGCTAGGTTCACACTAGCGTTCGGTGGACTCATTCTACAAGAAGGACTTTTCTCTCTGCTGATTTCAGTATAAAATCAACAGAAACTGAGTGTAAACCCGGGGACGCCATTATAGGTAATCGCTTCTTAAGAGGATAGGGTTTCTGGTTTTTGGCCCAAGTGGACCTGAAGAACAATAACCTGAACTCTAGTGTGAACCTAACCTAGCCTAACCTAACTTGCATAAAGCTGGCTTGTACTTTTGACAGACTTCATTTAGATGTATTAGACGTTTGGCTTGTACTGGGTTTGGCTTGTATTGTAGTGCTTATACATGCTAACTGTAGAAGTCAAAGGAAGCAAAAGTAATTTTTTTTTTTAATTATAGTCTAAAATACATACAAATGTAAAAAAAAAAAAAAAAAAAAATGCTGAAAAGGTGAACATAGTCTTTAAATAAAGTCATATGTGTAGCCAAAGGTAAAGTATAATGGGCACCCATTACATCAAATACTGTTGCCCTTTATACGCACTTTAATTGTTAATGTGATTTGATCAATAAACTTTCATAATTTTCATATTACCTATTACAGAGTGCTGTGAATTTTTCATTGTTGATTTTGGGTCCCTTCACTACACCACAGATGCATATACCACGTTCTGAGAATTGTTTTTTTTGTGTTGCTCAGAGACTTCCTGAACACATAAAATGGAAGTCTGGAAATAATTGTCTGTAGTATAGAAATAACTGTTTTTGCTAATTTTCTTAGTGGACATGAAAACCTGAACCAATTAAAATTCCAGCAATGCCAGATATGTACTGTATCTTTTTTAAGTTTTGGTGCCCTGCTGTATACACATTGGGTAAACTTCTTATTAATATTTTTATTAATGGCCCGGTGGAGGGTTTACAAAGTAGAATCTCAATACTTGCAACTAGAAACTAAGCTAATTATATATTATCACTTTAATTTGTGATATAAATGAAAAGTTTTTTCATCATAAGGAGAATGAGTACACATTTATTTTTACACTAGTAATGTATTGTTATAGTTATGGCAAAGTTAACTGATATTATTCCAAGAAGTCCATAGATAATACCATAAAGGTTACTCATTCATATCCTATTCTCCTTCTTCTTTAATGCATGAGTAATTTATGTAGAATTTTTTTTTTACGTTTTATTTATCAGAAGAAAAAGATGAAGGATGGTTCCTGCCTGACTTCCTCGGATGGGGGTGGTTCTTTGCCTCAGAGTCAACTCATCGGAAGCAATTCCACACCTTATAGTCGAAAAAATAAACTGAAGCTAAAGGCTAAAAGTCTTAAAGAAGAGGTAAGAAAGATGATAATATACATTATGAATACAAAACTTCTAAATGAAAGTTATGGAGAAGTCAAACTGTTTTAGATACTTATGAATTCAGTTGGTTTTATATAAAACAATTATAGCAGGGTAGTTTTGGGAAATTATAAATGGCCATCAAAATTGTCTACCTCCTAACGGATACAAATAAAATTATGTTTTTTTTTTTTAAACACATAATATACAATGAAACGAGTGCAGTTTACGCTCATGTAAGTAACCCACCCTCTGTGATACTAGTACTACCTATTAAAATGGAAACTTCAAATTAGTCAATAGCACCAGCAAGATAAGTTTTCAACCCTGCAGTAGCTCCAACAAGTACCATATTGTATATCTAAAGCAGTCATATAATGATCGTCTAATATGCAGTGGTCTCTGGCTTATAAATGTATCCCACGATTGGAAACATCACTTTGTAGGCTTATCTTTGTTTAGTATTGTATTCAACCAATACATATGAAACCATTTCTAATTTTGTGAGAACCAGAGCGAAAGGAACCAAAGCTGGGTTTGCTCAATGTTGGGAGAATACTCTTCCGTGCCTATGCCGTGAGGGGAGGGGCTAAGTTAAAAGTTTGCTATGGGGCCCAGTTTTTGCTAGTTATTCCACTGTCTACTGTACATAAAAATAAACTGGATAGCCTATTAAAAAATATTCCCTTCATATTATACCATCACCTAAGCTAGTTAAGATGTGTATGAGTATCTGTATGAAGTACAATATTTGTACTATGCCATGACAGAATGAACTAGAGGCCCATCTGTGGGCCAGTATAAGCCCTCTTTCATGTACTTAAATTATGATCCAATATATGAAATGTGACAATAGCATCAATAAATCACGAAATACAGAAGCTGAACAAGTTGTTTGTGTTGCTGAGTGTTTAAAGCTTTGCTTTTGCATTTCAACTGAACATCTAGAGCATGCGTTGCCATCCATGTAGTTTTTCTATATACTATAAATTGCCACATTGTAATGATCCAATGGGAATAAGCAGACATTACAGAAATGGCAGCAGATGTAATGTGTATGGCTAAATTGAGTCTCTAACTCAGAATTATCCCCAGGGGATTTCTATAGTGTATTATGGACTTGTAGTGGAACCTCACAGTTCTTACCTATGTGGTTTATACAGTCATGGACTTGTCTGTTATATCAGGCGTGAACCTACCCTTTTCGCCAGCCGAGGCGAACTACAGAAAGCCGCCTCCCCCCCCCCCCCCGGAGGAGGGGGCAGAGCGGAGAGGGCGTGGCCCCGTGAAGGGGGCTGGGCTTAGCGCCATTCGATATGAAACGCTGGAGATATGAAGGAAGGAAAAGTTTTTTTGTTCCAGATTTTGCTTTGTTTTTTTTGAGCCAAAGCCAAGAGTGGCTACAAAAGGAATGAGAAATATATAGGAAGTTCTTATACTTTCACCTTTTTCTCAATCCACTCCTGGTGTTGGCTCAAAAAAAATGTAAAAAAAAATCTGCAACAAAAAAAAAGCTGTGTGTTCGCAATGTGCGGTTTCAAGGTGTATAGTGGTAAGTAATAATAATGTCTGCTGATCCAAATTTTTGAAGTCCATAAATACTTTAACATTAAAAGATTACTTCAATATCACTTTTCATAATTTATCATTAGAATAAATGTGGAGCTGTTAGCAAACTGATGGAGAGTATGGCTGCAGAAGAAGACTTCGAACCTAGTCAGGACAGCAGTTTCTCTGAAGATGAGAACTTTTCCCTTCCTTTGAACCCAGAAAGACCCGTTACACCTCGTACGTACATTAGAATGGAATCTCTGGAATGTCACAATTTGGACATTTTATATACTTTTATATGTTTTTATGCATTTATTATTGCTATATTCTGTTATTGGTTGATGATAACTATTTAGCTATTTTTCAGCACCTCGTTCCTGTATAATTGATAAAGAAGAATTAAAAGATGGCCTGCGTGTGTTGATTCCAATGGATGACAAACTGCTGTATGCCGGCCATGTACAGACGGTTCACTCTCCAGACATGTGAGTCATTGCTCCTGTCTATCAAGCAATATTTTACTATTTAGCTATTTTACAATTTTTTAATGAAAAATTAGCAGTTACTTGTAAAAATAATATAATATACTTATAATATAGAAGTATGTTAAAGGGATTCTACCACTAAAAACACATTTTTTTCTAGTTAACACGTCGGAATAGCCTTTAAAAAGGCTATTCGTCTCCTAACTGTGGAAGTGCTCTCCGCCGCGCCGTTCGTTCAAAATACTGGTTTCTACCGGTATGCTAATTAGTTCTCTCGCAGCGATGGGGGCGTCCCCATCGCAGGAGCAGCGATGGGGGCGTCTCCATTGCAGCTTGAAAACCGACCGCAGCGCCGCCTCTCTGGTCTTCGGTGTCCTCCCCTTGCTTCATCAGCGCCTGTCGGACGCCTGCGCAGTACGCTCTGTTCGGCGAAGATTGCCGAACGTACTGCGCATGCGCGAAATTGCGGTCCCAGCCATAGTGCGGGCACCGCAATTTCGCGCATGCGCAGTACGTTCGGCAATCTTCGCCGAACAGAGCGTACTGCGCAGGCGTCCGACAGACGCTGAAGAAGCAAGGGGAGGATACAGAAGACCATAGAGGCGGCGCTGCGGTCGGTTTTCGAGCTGCAATGGGGACGCCCCCATCGCTGCGAGAGAACTCATTAGCATACCGGTACAAACCAGTATTTTGAACGAACGGCGCGGCAGAGAGCACTTCCACAGGTAGGAGACGAATAGCCTTTTTAAAGGCTATTCCGACGTGTTAACTAGAAAAAAATGTGTTTTAGTGGTAGAATCCCTTTAAAGAGACAAATGTCGCCATTTTTTACTGACCTTGTTTCTGCTAATTTTCATCTTGCATAACATGACTTTTTTGTCTTATTTAGAAAACACTTTATCAAATACCTTAGGAAGATTACTTAGATTTAATGGAGATGTAATCCCCTCTGTTAGGGGACGTTCACACTACTGCCGCTGTCCATCCCCAGGGTTTCCATCCTAAACCCCGGGGAAACTGGACAGGGGACGGTCATTCATTTAAATGGGTTTTTAAAAGTAACTGCTGGTATCCAAATGCGGCCTCTCCGCCAGAAACCGTTTTTTTTTTACACGGACACAAAGTCCTGTATGTACGACTTTGTGTCCGTGCAAAAAAAAAAAAAAAATGGTTTTCAGGCGGAGAGGCCGCATTTGGATACCGGCAGTGGTTACTTTTAAAAACCCATTCAAATAAATGGGTTTTAAAGCTGGTAAGACGTTCCCTGGGGTTTATGATGGAAACCCCAGGGTGGACAGCAGCAGTAGTGTGAATGCCCCCTTACCCGCAAAGGTAAGCCAAATTGAAGAGCAGCTGTTGTTCTGGAGCACTCAATACATGCACAGATTATACTGCAGTCTTTCAGTGGTTATGCACACATGGTGAATAAGCTCTGAATGGCCCAAACAGACCAGCAGTAGAAAGGATTGTTTAAATATTGTTCTGCACAGGATAAACTAATAGATTGAATGGATTAATTTGATTTTACATGATAATACCTTTTGGTATTTATGACCACTGTTTAATGTGTAAAGGACAGGTCTGCTACTCTCCATTCCCATGGTTAGTAATGCTAGTTATAAGTCACCTTTCCATTTTGCAATTCTAAGTTGTTGTCTTTTTCTTTTCTCAAGATATCGTGTGATTATTGAGGGTGAGAGAGGAAATCGTCCACATATCTACAGCCAGGAGCAGCTTTTACAAGAGGCGGTGAGTTTACCTTGGAAAGTGGTGTAATAATTGGTCAATTGATTGTGACTCTGGTACCATTCTATGGGATGTAAAATATCTGAGGTATTTTCTAAGAGGTAAACTACATGAGTGTACAGAGGCAAATCATTTTACAGTGGAGTATGGATTCACTAAAACATATCGTGTTGAACTGATTTGCTTGGTTTCTCTGATGAGGTAAGTGGAAATCTGAATGTTGATCAAGTAGGTAATGTGATATATCAAGACTTTGCAACAGCAATTGCTACAGAGGCAAGGACTAGAAGACAAAAGTATGTCCATGGGTAAAAAGTTAGGAGACAGAAAATAGAGTCTTTGTAAATGGTATTCACAATGGGTTAAATTCAGCAGAGTACCCTGAGGATCAATGATGGCCTCAATTCTCTTTAATCTCTTTATTAATGACATTAATACATTAAACTGAGATAGATTGTATAATTTTGCAGAAAGACTTTGATAATATGGCAATGGGGGCAAGAACACATTTGATGTATTTTATGTTAAGTGTGTATTATAGCACCTAGGCGGTACTTAAAGTATTACTGTATATACGCTAAAGTGAATGAAATTGAAGACTGAGGGGAACAGAACAAAAGAAAGACTTGGATATTCTGGTTACAAGTAAGCTAAGCAGCAGCTGCAAAAGCAACAATAGATATATACAAAACAAGAACCCCAGAGTAATGTTTTCCCTCTATAAATCCCTTGTAAAATCACATTCCAACTATGGGATTCAGTTTCGGTTTCCACATTCTAAAAAGGGTACAAGAGAGATAGAGAGGGATCAGTGAGCTTGGGAATTAAAAAAAGGCCTGGACATCCACGAAAGACAACTGTGATGAATGATCGCAGAATCCTTTCTATGGTGAAGAAAACCCCTTCACAACATTCACCCAAGTAAAGAATACTGTCCAGGAAGTAGGTGTATCAGTATCTAAGTGTTCCACAAAGCAAAGCCTTCATGAGAGCAAATACAGAGGGTTCACCACAAGATGCAAACCATTAATCAGCCTCAAAAATGGAAAGGCTGGATTAGACTTTTACAGGGATAGACTTTCTGCTCAGATTCAACCAAATGCAGCAAGGTTGATTGGATGAGGCTTCACAGTACATATGAGCAATGACCCAAAACATACTGCAAAAGCAACCTAGGACTTTTTAAGACAAAGAAGTGAAATACTCTGGACTGAGATCTGGTGATGGACTCGGCCATTGCAATCGAGCATGGTTTTCAATTGCTTAAGACAAAACTTTAAGTCAGAAACATCGACAAACAAGCAATACCTGAAGACAGCTGTAGTAAAGGCCTGGCAAAGCATCACAAAGGCAAAAAAAAGTTTAGTGTTGTTCATGGGTCCCAGACTTCAGACAGTCATTGCCTGCAAAGGATTATGGTAATGTTAATTTGACTAATTACTTTTGAACTCCTGAAATGAGGAGGCTTTGTAGAAAAATGGTTGCAATTCCTAAAAGTCTCACAGCATATTTTTGTTCAACCCCTTGTATTAAACCTGAAAGTATAGACTTCAATTGCATCTCAGTTGTTTCATTTCAAATCCAATGTTGTGGCTGCAGAGTCTAAATCATAGGGATTGCATCACTGTCCAAATATTTTTGGACTTAACTGTATGCATATTTGTATCCCTGTATACGTTTTTATCTATATATGTGAATGTATGTGTATATAAGAATATTGATTGATAGATAGATAGATAGATAGATAGATAGATAGATAGATAGATAGATAGATAGATAGAGATAGCACAAACACTATCTGGTTATGAAACAACACTTCCTGGTAAGGCTACATTGATACAGTGCATATTAAAACCTGCACAAATTTATGCAGTTTCCAATTGTTGAACAAAAATGCACCATTTCAAGTGCGTGCACTGAAAACGCTGCGATTTCCAAAACTGCGGTGGTTTTGGAAATTGCAGCATGTCAATTATAACTATGGAAACGCCAGCATTTTCCTTATAGGTATAAAGGAAGCAGAAAAACTTTCTATGAAAAGCGCTGTGGGAAAAATATTCAATGCGTTGTTGTCATGGTTGTTCCCACAGTGCTTTTTTGCTGTGGCCCGTTACATGGGGCCTTAGCCTCTCCCTCCCTATACATCTACTATGATGCTAGTCCAAATAGACCGCAAAATAGCAGGTTACAAGTGCAAGGTTATAATTTTTAGGTAAAATTGCCAAATGATTCAGCAATTGATACGTTTTTAAAGGTTATAACGGACCAACTATGTAACATCAACAGGAGGAGGTTGGGAACTAGAATCAATTTAACTGCAGGGGAACGGGAAATTTTGAAGGATTTGGAGAATGATGATAATATTGGGGTTAAACCCGCTGATAAGGGGGGCAATTTGGTCATAGTGCAAGGTTATAATTTAGGGGTAAAAAAATAAATAAAATAAACATGTTCCCTGATTGGATCTCTAGTTTACAATGCATTTACTTCTAAAACACGAAAATGTCAAATACAAAGCAATTTTTAGGTAACCTACAATTGCTAGGTAAAGTAGAAGTAATAAAGGTTAGAAAAGACAGAACATTATTGAATGCAATATTTGTTTGTGGATATTTGCTCACATGAGGAAGTTACATTTTTGTTGTTATTACTAGATCATAGATGTAAAACCACCATCTGTCCGCTATTTACTGGAAGGAACAAGAATTGCAGCTTATTGGAGTCAACAATATCGTTGTTTGTATCCTGGCACCATAGTGCAAGGTAAATTTATAGACACATTCAGATGGATATGTATTCCATTTGCATTTCATTCTTCTATTTTTTGCCCAAAACAAGAACTGATACCATTAGAGTTAAGATTTTCTACTTTTCTTTTCAGGGGTCTGTCACCAGAAATCTGTATATCAAACAAATATGTGAGGAAAACAATATCTCAGGTCCCTATGGGTGGAGCTACGTAGAGGGATAAAGAATAATACAATTTTGATAAGTCTTTGTTGTAATAAGTAGAAGACAAATAGATAAGGCTGTAAAATATAATGAAGTCATTACTATGGGGAACTGCAACTAACCGGTTATACATTGGGAAGTGGAAACCTGCAGGTCCAACAACATGAACAGCAGAAGTGTAATCTAGCAAAAGAAGAAAAAAGAGAAACAGGCGCTCCCTGTGCACACCTATAAATGGTAATAGCCGTTAGAGCCCTTTTGGAGGTCACCTGATGTAGTTTTGCAAAGCCACATCTACTGTAGAGGCATTAGTATTAAAGTTGAGAAGAGATGGCATTCACTGGCCCACTGTGCTGGCTACTTCCAAGGCTGTATAGTAGCAAGTTCCAGCAAAAGCTCAGAATTAGCTCAGGCACCACAATCCTCAGGAAGAGCTGGTGTTTTTAAAAGATCATCAGATAGGATTACTTTCAAAAATGTATTTTTGTCAAGATAACTCAGTCGCTACCAAGTCCTAAACCCTAAGGGGTCTCTAAAGTTACCTTTGCTACATAAAGTATAGCACTATTTACAGTAATTACAGTATCAATTTATTTGCTGAAAGGACCTTAACTCTTTTAAGCAATCTGATGTAAATAATAGCAAAGGGGAGTAACAAACGGGGGGATCTTAACCCTTTTAAGCAAACTTATGTAAATGATAGCAAAGGGGAGTAAGGCTCAGGAGGATTTTTTCTCTGATGGGGCAATTGATGTTCAAGTTAGTAGATTTAGGGCCCCTTCACACAGAGTATACGCTGGCTGATTCTGAACGTGTAAACGTTCCGAATCAGCGGCGTTTAAAACAGATCCCATTGCTTTGTATGGGAGCCGGCATACGTGTGCTCCCCATAGAAATGAATGGGCTGCCATTGCTTTCTATGGGAGCCAGCATACGTGCGCTCCCCATAGAAATGAACGGGCTGCTTTTCGAAAAAAGCAGCTCATTCATTTCTATGGGGAGCGCACGTATGCTGGCTCCCATAGAAAGCAATGGGATCTGTTTTAAACGCCGCTGATTCGGAACGTTTACATGTTCCGAATCAGCCAGCATATACTCCGTGTGAAGGGGACCTTATAGGTTGGACTGGACGGACTTGTGTCTTTATCCAACCTTATTAAAGCAATCCCACTGCATTGTAAGGGAGATTATATTGAGCACCATCATACTTTTAGATATTCCAACAGATGCACCATTTCCTTGAAAAAAGCAGTTTTTATAAAAATGTAAATGAGGCTCAAGTGCAATGGGCATGACAGAAACCCAAAGAGGTCCAGATAAGAAACACCAAGCAAATGTGCAGAAATTCATAGCTGTAGGAGATGGCTGTCAATCAAGTGTGTGGGATGCAGCAATTCAAACTTGGAGACAGAGCTCTTGGAGGTTCGGGGATGCCCCCTACTGCACATGAGCCTCATTTTCCTTTTTTGATTTAATGGTGTTTCTATTGGACTATCTAAAGGTATGATGGTGCTTAGCAACCTAAAATACTTGGTGGCTGGTTTGAAATTGATTTTCCTGGTGACAGACTCCTTTTAATGGGATCCATTCCTGACATTAAAAAGGAACAAAAGTCATAAGCATCAGACTAGTCAGTAGTGTATGCAATTATGAGTCACTATGGGTGTTATGTGTAGTGTAGTAGCGTTGAACCTCTATTGTGATCCTGTCTGTCTTGTTTTTTTATTTAAATGAGGTGACTTTTTTGCAATTAAAATCCTTACAGAAATGGAAAGTGAAAGGCTTGGTGACCAGTGTGAAAAAAAATATATATAGTGACATGGAAAATTAAAAATCAAATCATCAAAAATTCTTAAGATATGTTTCAGATAAAAATTTGGTTTTAAAAATAGGTTATTATATACACACAGGCGGTCCACTCTTACCCTGCAAGAGCCTATACAGACGTCTTTAGCGTGTTAACCAGCTGAGTGAAATCATGCAGCTGCATAGTGAAGAAGTCAGCTGTTACTACAGCCAGACCTCCCATGGAGAAGGCAGGGATGGTTTATTATTGTCCCTGCCCTCTTAATCACATTATACACAATACTGAATGCAGTATACACATTTATGGACACCACCTTGATGCATCCTCCCTTCTGGCCCGGTGGTCATGACTGCTTTGGGGGTCCAGGAATTGTATGAGCTAAGATCAGTTCTCCAGTGTAACACGGGGACCTCAGTTACATGATAAATCATCAGAAAAAAAATATAAAAGAAAAAACAAAAACAGCAAGTATGAAAAATCCCAAAAATGTGTCTGGTCCAGAACCGGGAAAAACAGCCATTCCTAAAAGGGTTGAATAAACAAAAATTATTTAAGAAATGAAAATATTGATTTATTTTTTTTGTACTAAGATTTGTATCTCTTTTAGGAAATTTAGACCAGGATGAAGATTCTGATCTTGTGTCTGTAGAGTTTGATGATGGTGATACAGGGAGAATTCCATTATCTCATATCAGGCTGTTACCTCCAGATTATAAAATACAGTGTAAGTGTCTTAAACATTTGTCATTTTTGGACCATGTAAATGTGTAGGGGTGTGTATGTCTGTCTATCAGCAAGACCTCATAATTCATTTTCTTATGTTTTCAGGCGCAGAACCATCACCTGCTCTGTTAGTACCTAGTGCAAAAAGAAAAATCCGTAAGCCTAGCAAGGAGAAAAATGATTTAAAAGAAGAAAGTAAAAACGTTACTGAAAAAAATACAGTGAATAAAAAACCTAGGGGGCGCAAGCCAAGCACCAAGCAGATTTTAGGTGAATTTCCTTATTTACAATATCAATATATTGGCTGTGTATATTGTTATCCTTGGTATATTTTATTCAGTGTAATTACATATCAGTGTTTCTCTTTCAGAAGAAGTAACTGTCAAAGAAAAAGCAAGTGAAGACACGACAGAGAAAGCTAAGACAATAGATGAAGACCAAGTGAATGTGACATTTATAAACATAAAAACAGATCGAGAAAGTGTTCAAACTGAGTCAGAGATATCTACATCAGCAAATGGTAAAAAGCAAAGAAATGTGAAAATTATGAAAAACTTTTATCCTAATGCTTCTTTTAGAAATGTGAGTGGTGGGGATCTGATAAATCCATCTATCTTAAAAGAGAAAATAAAAGCAAAACGGAGAAAGAAGCAAGAAGAGAAGAAAGAGTTTGCACCTATTGACGAGAATTACCAGAAAAATGATGAACAGCTTTTGGTAAAATTGGATCACGAAGGAGTTATGTCTCCAAAGACGAAGAAAACTAAAGAGGCTATGCTGAGACTGGAACATTCTAACAATGCTGTAAGAAAAGTTCGCAAGAAAACGACTGGTGGATCTTACTCTAATGTAGGTTCCAGCAAGCAGAAAGTGAAACAATCCGGACTGCAGTCTGAGACTAGCGAGGTGTTTTATAACTCTAAGTCTATTAAGCTTGCAAGCAATGGCTCAAAAATATCTGACCAGAAACGGGGAAGAAAGAAAAAAGGACAGGTGGAAGCCAGTAACAGCAGTTCAGAGTCAGAGGAGGATATTGAGAGAAAGAAAAGCAAAGCACAACTCATTTCTAACAGTTCAAGAGCTTCAGTATCCAAGTCTTCAGCCTCTACCAGCAGCAGCTCTTCTTCTTCCTCTTCTTCCTCTTCATCCTCATCTTCTTCCTCCTCATCTTCACTCTCGTCACATTCTTCAGCATCTTCCTCTAGTTCCAGTTCCTCTTCCTCCTCGTCATCCTCTTCCTCATCTTTAACTGATGATGCCTCCTCAAGCAGCTCAGAAGATGATACTGCAAATGCTTCTTCCATCACTACAGATACTCAAACAAAACAACACAGATATGTAAAACCTTGCAGCACATCTAAGCCTATGATGCAGATTAAACAACAAAAGCAAGAGCAGCAAAGAGGTAATAAATGCAAACCAAAAAAGAGAGAAGGCATACATTTACCTACAACCAAAGAATTAGCCAAAAGGCAAAGGCTGCCGTCTGTTGAGAATAGACCTAAGATCGCTGCATTCCTGCCTGCTAGACAACTTTGGAAGTGGTTTGGTAAACCTACACAGGTAACTATTTTATATGCAAAAATTATGTACACATGAATTATTTTCATTGTTTTGTTACAAAATCTCTGTCAGATAATTTACCACATTTATTAAAAAGGGGTTGTCTCACAAAGTAAAGTGAAAAGGACCTTTCTTGAGATCCACATTGAATCTCACCACAGCCAGGCTGAATGTGGGTGGCACTGGAGGTGCTTGGCAAGTACTAGAGATAGCCAAAGTATACCACTCGACCATCTCGATGCTTCCACTAAAGTGAATGGTAGTGGTGACCATCAAAGGTCCTGCCCACATTTAGTCTGGCTGCAGTCAGGTTGGATTATGAGAAAGGTCATCCTTCGTTTACTTCATGGTGCAACCTCTTTTAAGTGCAGGTCAAAACATTGGTTAATAACACTGGTTAACAGTAGGAGATTCAAATGCGTTAGGTAAACAGTGACTCTCTGCATCCTTGCTGATCAGCTGTTTGAAGGGTCCATGGCCTATGGTTACACCTCCCTCATTGCTGTCATTGGTTGCTCTGTACTGACCAACCAATCACAGTCCACAAGGATGTTTGAAAGTAGCAACCGAGTCGTCATGCCTCATTGAAGCTATGAACACTATGCAGAATGAGTTGCTGCTCCTTTACAATCTGTGCTGGGACTTGTGGTGCTCTGCCTTCACCACCTTTCTGTGTATGTCCTGTAAGTGCCGGTCAGTCATGTATATTACTGATTTGTACCTGTGTTCAAATTGTGATTTTTAATCAGGTAATTTTTATATCATCTATGCACCCTGTAATATTTGTGATTAAAAGTACATAAGGAAGCATTTTATTTTTCATTTACAGTTTTTTAGCTACTGCATTGATCATCTTTTCTCAATTTTTGAAGAGGGTTTTTTTTTGTCTTGAAAAAAGAAATGTACAATAGTGGTTTGTAGTAGTTGGCTTTATCTACATAGGAATCTCTCTCTCTCCCTAAAACAAACTACATATTTAAGACAGGTTACTTTTACATTTAAATGGAGGCTAAAGTCCCTCTAATCCATAGGCACTGCCGCTTATATCATTATATGGCACAATCGGTGAGGACTCCATAGGTCCCAGCTTGGGCAGACACTCATAAAAAAATGACAGCAGGGCAAAACATATTTGACACTGAAAACTACACCACCAAAATCTGCCACCACCAAAATAGCTGATAGTTACTGTTTCTCTTTCAAGCCCAGCCAGTTGCCCATACAGCCACACAGTTTCTGACCACATATGGTTCACTTTTCTATTAACTCTTTTTGAAAGTGAACGCAGCAACTTCTCGAGTCCCAATTACTTAGTTTCTATGAAACACTCATGGAATCAAAATGGTCACGACTAGATGAATTCCATGAGGGGTGTAGTTTCCAAATTGTGGTCTTTTGATGTTTTTTTTCTCCTATGTATTGGCATCGCAAAGTCTCTGCAAACCTGACATGGTGCCTGATAAACGGCCTAATAAAATCAAGGTACTAAAACCCTAATAATCCTAATCATGTCAAATGTTTTTAACAAAATACATTTTGTAATTTATGTCTTTGTAGACAAGTAATTGTTTTTTCATTTCTTTCAGAGGAGAGGAATGAAAGGTAAAGCCCGGAAGTTATTCTACAAAGCGATTGTCCGTGGTAAAGAAATTATAAGGATTGGAGATTGTGCAGTGTTTTTATCGGCAGGACGCCCAAATTTACCATACATTGGATGTATTCAGAGCATGTGGGAGTCTTGGGGAAACAACATGGTTGTAAGGGTTAAATGGTTTTACCATCCAGAGGAGACTAGTCCTGGGAAAAAGCTTAATGAATGCAGGGTAAGCTGAGTGGACGGTTAACTGCAAACAAATTAATTCTTTTGTATATTGACTATATTTAGGCTGGGTTCACATTGTGTCTTTTTAATTAACTACATGCCTTTGTGCTAGACAAATGTTTTGTCTAGCGCATTTTACTATGCATTTCAGCTGTAAGTTCTTGTCCATTAAATTAAAAAAAATAAAAATTTAACCAAATTAAATTTAATTTAAAAAAAGCACTTTAGGAACACAGCCTTAGGCCAAGACCCTACGTTGCGAACATACTGAGATTTGGCATTTTATAGTACCTGCAAAGTGGATGGGATTCTGGCTAATCCCATCCACATATTGCAAAAATATATGGTTTCAGCAATAAGGCTCATTTATTTTATAATGAGCAGGTATAATTTACAAATGCATATTTTGCTGCCCCCTATCTCCAGTTATTTGTTTTTCAGTTTTTTGCCTTCCAAGAGCCATAACAATTTTAATTTTCCTGTCCACATAGCTGTATTTTTTATTTATTTATTTATTTATTTTTAAATGTAGATTGTGAGCCCACATAGAGCTCACAATGTATATTTTTTCCCTATCAGTATGTTTTGGGGTTTTTTTGAAAAAGGGATGGAAATCCATGCAAACATGGGGAGAACATACAAACTCCTTGCAGATGGTTTTTTGCCCTGGGCGGGATTTGAACACCAGGACTCCAGCGCTGCAAGGTTGCAGTGCTGACCACTGAGCCACCGTGTGGCCCCCACATAGCTGTATTTTGTGCCAAGAATTGTCTTTATCAATGGCACCATTTAATAATGTGGGGTAGAATGGGGAAAATATGTATTTACCTAATGCCATCATAAGATCCCTATAGGCATTGGGTTGTAGATTGATTGTGTATCCCCCATGTCTAAACTTTTTAAAATAGTTTGACACTTACTGCCTGGATATGGTACCAGAACCAAGTTTACTGCTTAAATAAAAATGGTTTGGCGTTGGCAGAAAAAAATTAGCAGAACACTGTTTTTTTTAGCAAAAGGAAAAAAAGGAAGGCCCACAAAACAGTGTTGCCATTTTTCACTTTAACTTTGGAGTTAATGACATACAAATGGAGTTTATTCTGTTTATATCCTTTCATTTGGCATTTTTATGTCCATTGTTCTGATCCTCTGACAGACGAGAAGACAAACTTAAAGACAGTAAGGTAAATTTACCCTAGGTTTTAGTTTGGATTGGCCGTATATGCAGCATATGAGTAGTAGTATTGTTCTTGCCCATAAAGTGTGTTCAGGATTAGAGAAGTGGTGCCATGCAGTGCCCATACGTGGAGGGATAGAGTAGTGGTAGTGTACCCATACATGCACGATATGAGAAGAGACACTGCAGTGCCCTAATATAAAGGATAAAAGTAGTGGTCCAGTTCTGCAGTATAAAATAAGAGGTACTGTACAGGGATTATTCATCTAGGACAGGTGTAGGCAACTCTTTTGTTCGGCATTCAAATTTAAATTCAAAGATGAAAGATGAGGTCTTTGGAGTGTCGCACAATAATTGTAAGGTTGACAACACCTATACTAAAGTCATATATCACAAACCATAACACAAGGGTGTGGTCATACTGTGTTCCCAGCCACATGCATTTACCTCTTTTTGTCTTGCTACACCTGTACTTACCCATTAGAAGCAAGCGGCAACATGTCCTTGACATTAACCCCTATGGGCTTCACATAAGATTTACTGATATGGGAGAGACATGGAGATAATAATTAAGTATTTTCATTATTGAGATCCTTTATTATTACCTCCACATGTCTCACATATTAGTAACCCTTATGTGAAGCACATAGGGATTAATGTGAGGGACATGATGGGGTTTATTGCTATTAATCTAAGACGCATGGAGTTACTGAAACTAAATTAATAACTCCAAATGTCTGACATTAATATGAATAGAAACTCCAGCATGTTTCTGTTTTTTTTTTTTATCTTTCACTTTGCTGCACAGAGCTATCCTCCTTTTCCTCCTCCAGGAGCCTTTGCAGGATGCACATGACAGGAGCTCATCACTGTAGCATGCAGGGTCCTTGAGCTGTACATTGATGAGCTCCACCTCTTGGGCTTTCCTAACCTCTCACTGGTGGGCAGAGAAACAGCAAGCGAAGGGGGAGTGTCCTATACCTAGCTCTAGCAGTGCACTCTTCTTTTAATACCTGAAGGTCCCATGCTGGCTGCAGTGCCAGCAAAATATGCCGCGCATGCCAAGACTGGTTGCTGACCTGTGATCTAGGACATATAGATAGATATATATATATATATATATATATATATATATATATATATATATATATATATATATATATATATATATATAATTTTTTTTTTTTTTTCAATTTTGGAGATGTGTGTGGGCTAGAGATGCACGAACCTCCCATGATTTGTTTTATGTTTGCCCACCTCTTGCCCTCACACATGTCCATGTGGAAAAAAATTAAAAAAAGTTATGGTTCTTAGAATATGACTATATAAAGAACAAAAAAAATTACCCTACATAAATAACTCCTGCACAGTGCCCCTTCTTTTACACTGCATAAGGGGACCACAGAGCTTCCACCTGAAGAGACCCAGAGTATAATCATTTACCATATGTACTGGCCATTTTAATTCGTCCTGGACAGATCCCCAATTTAACTGAAAATTTTATTTAATTTTAAGGCTGCTGAAAACTTAGAGGACCTTTCATGTCCTCAGGCACTTGCAGTTTTATATACCGCTAGAAAGCCGACAGGCACATCTGCCCGAGGACATGAAAGGTCTTCTTTAAGTGAACAGCAGACAAAGCACAACATTAACTGTTCAGAGAGGACTGAATGATACAAGCCATGTGGTAGAATTGCTGCAAGAAGCCATTTCTAAGGAAAACAAATAGGAGGACTTGAATGAGCTAAGCAACACTGGCAGTCGAGACTAGATCTTTGAAAATCTGTACTTTGGTTTGATTAAGCCAAGTTTGAGATTTTCGGTTTTTAGTGTCATGCCTGCATGTTAGATGTAATGTAGGAGGCAGAATTGCTAGTGACATTGTTGGCAATCTATAGAGTATTGAAGGCACCCTTAAACAGTGTCATCCACAATATTCTGAAGTAACACACTATTCCATACAGTTTTTAGTTTAGCTAACATTTGTTTTTTAAAAGTGAGTTCAAAATCACCAAAATCTATACTTAGCTATACTTGCCTTTGTCATTTATTCACAGAATTGGGATCCACAACTTGGTAAAGGTAGAACATCTTGTCTGCAGATCTCTATCCAAAGGAAAGATTTTATGGAGGTAAGTTATATACTGAATACAAAAATTATCGCTAATGTTAGTTAAAAATGGAATAGAATGAAAAAAAAAACCTCAATGTAGTTTGACCTGGAGTACCATGAGTGTATGTATTATGTACTGTATGTAAATTATTTATCTATTTTTTTCTAATAAAGGTCAACATTATATGTATATATTTGTATTACCGTGTTTCTCCGAAAATCAGACAGGGTCTTATATTATTTTTTGCTCCGAAAGATAGGTTAGGGCTTATTTTCAGGGGATGTCTTTTTTTTTTTTTTTTTTTTCCTCCATGAACAACAATCCACTCATCCACCCCTTACACCCAAAACAATTTAGAGTTGGCAAGTGCTAATGGTGGATCACACACACAGATCTGTGTCACTCCGGTCTCAGGCCCCTTGCCATTGCAGCAACGTTCCAATGCAGCCAAGTGTAGTAGTAGTTGGTTTCCGCTGGTGACTGGAGGTAGCCACAATGTAGTCATGCCAGCGGAACTAACCGATCTTTGTGTGTGATGAAATGATGAAACCAGCACTAACTGTAGTCAACCCTATCTCTCTAGTGCCATCTTGTACAGATAGCTTCCTTAAAGTCGCTCTTAGAAGTGCACTTCTTTTTGGGGTGTCTGCTTCCATTGATGAAGGGTCTACTGTATCTGTTCTGCTGTATTATATTTACTTTTTTTACATGTTTAGCTGTCTGGACACGTTTGTTTTTTTTAATGAACTGAAACTAGGGCTTATTTTCGGAGTAGGGCTTATTTTCAGGATAAGTCTTATTTTCGGAGTAGGGCTTATATTTTCAGGCATACTCCAAAACTCCTGAAAAATCATGCTAGGACTTACTTTTGTGTAGGTCTTATTTATGGAGAAATACGGTAGTTTACAAGGAAAAAATGGTAAAATAGTAAACAATCTGATATTTTTTCCTTAAATTCATTGATCAGTATACAGTTTTAATAAATGGGTTGACAGAGTGAGCCTGTTTCTTTGCCAATGCTGGGGCCTGGCTCTTGTCTGTGGCATCCACTGGCTGTACTATTACATCTTATTGCTGTGAAGACACTGCAGTTAGGACATAGTAATATAGCCAAATGTGATAATATATTTGAATTCTATAATTTCTGGTTGGTTTGTTTTTTCTGCAGCGAGCCTTGTACCAGTCCTCTCACGTGGATGAAAATGATGTGCAGACTGTTTCTCACAAGTGTCTGGTTGTAGCTCTTGATCAGTATGAGCAGATGATAAGAACAAAGAAATACCAAGACAGTGAGGATCTCTACTACCTTGCAGGAACCTATGAACCCACCACAGGAATGATCTTCAATACCGATGGAGTACCTGTCATCTGCTAAATACACTTACATTTTGCAGTGTATTCTAAATATAAGACTTTCTGACAATCATTAATACACTAGAGTTTATAAGTAGAGCAGGTTTTCTTATAACCTACAAAAGAAAATAACAGTTTAAAATCTGTACAGGAGGAACTAAGATTAGGACAGAAAAAAAATCAACGCATATTTTAAATATTAGCTTCACCCGTCCAGAAGGGTGAAAAGTTATCTGTCCAAAGTTTTCTCTTTCTCGAAACGTTTTTGGTTAAATATTCAAAATGCAAAGCAGTATTCATTAGATGTCCGATAACCTTTATATTTTCTAGAATTCATCAGCAACAAATATGTATTAAATGAAAGTATATGTAAATACTGTAGAATGATGCTTTGGAAAAGCTATGGGAGCACTTACAATGATGTTGTCTCATACATTTCTGTAAGCATAAAGACAATGCACTTAAGACAATGTGTAAGCTGAATTCATGTACTACACACACACAGATATATATGCAGATATAGCCAAATCACTAATAACTGAGCCCCTGACACACCATAGCATACAAGAAGGTAACAAACCTAAGCAATATGTACTGTAATTATGGGGACATGTAATGCTAATGATAACTTTATTCAATTTTATCTTTAATATACACAAAAAGTACAGTGCTTGCAGACAAAAAGATAATAAAGAAATATACAAGCAAAATATGTGTAAAATAAAAAGGGAATACAATAAAACAGACGTTTTTCAAGTCTGGTTGAAAGCTCAGCAAGAATCATTGAACAGACTTATAGGCTGGGCCACATCTCCAAATATCTGACACGAAGAACATGTACATCATCCTGTTTGAAAGACCCCAGCCCCCTTCCCAGAACTTTCCACCTGTGTCTGGGCAAGTTAATGACATTCACCAAATACAGCAAGATATCACATATTTTTGGAATATGCCATAACGCGCAACTCTCGGTGGGTACCACTTATATGTATGACACCTGTCCCACACAAATATTTATTAGCTTAACACCCAGGAATAATTGACTACGGGCAGCTTGTCTTGTGGATTGAAATTAATATACACGGGGGACACTCTGACTTAGCCAGATGTACTAACAATTAATCCACATTACAAAACCCCTACAATGAAGACTCATAACTAGACCCTTTATTCATACAACTAGTCCCACAATACATACATAGTTCATCATATAAATAGACATCTTCAAAATATATTTGTGTGTGTATACATATATATACCCTATATATATGTAAAGACTTAAGCTAAAGCATCCCATATATCCAGGTAATAGAAATTTTATTTTAGACATAGTATTTCAAATAATGGTACCAATGTCTGGACCAAACACAGCTCTAACAGCTACGTCGCTTATATATACATATACATATATATTGATATATATGTACATGTATATAAAATTATTTTTTAGATTTTAACTGGGATCATATGCACAGAAGAAACATTTCACACTAATGTATTTGTACTATATGTATTTGCATTTATGTAATGTACAAAATAATTTCATCCTGATATGCTGCCACGTAATGCATAATTGCATTCCACATATTTCAACCCATAATTACCCATCATCATTCATAAAGAATAATTACCAATCTTTTCAGACAATCTTGTGATGAAAAACAGTTGTCTTTTTCTTACGTTATTTTTTTAAACATATATATATTTTTTTCTTGTTTTTTTTCTTTGCATTTCTGTGTTTCCTTTTCATAAAATTTATTGTAGCTCACAGGTTTGTGTGAAATACTTTCTTAACACGTGTAACATTCATTCTATTCCTAACATTTGCTGACATGGTCACTGTTCTAAAACGTTGCATAAATCAATAATACTCAAAATGATAAGAAACGTTGCAATATCGAATATTTTAGCAGACAATAATGCTTTCTGTAATGCTTCCTCTGCTAAATTGACATTTCCTCTGAAATCACTACTATATCCATCTACAGACCTCCTGAAGGTCCCTGGACTGAGATTACACATGTCTGTAGAAGTATTTGTCTGTGTCCTGCATGACCCTGTGGCTGTTTCTAAGTGAGACAGTTATGGAGCAGATTCTCCTCTACTTACTGTGCGCAGTGTATGGCAGCTAGTCTCCACCCATCAGCTCAGGGACAATTGCAAACTACAAATAAATCCTGCAGAGAGGAAAACTGCTAAACAATGCAGAATGCAATAAATAACCTTATTTCCCATGTACACGCATTGTTCTATTGATTTATGGAAAGTTTGTTTAAAGGTTAAGTACACTTTAGGCACTTTTCTATGAAGATAAGGATTTAATACCGATTGGGATAACTTACTTAAGGCCCACTTACACAGCTCTATTATCAGGCAAATTATCAAGAACTACCATTCCTAGAATATAAATGTATCAAAGGAATTGGGCAACAATCAGGAACAAACAAGCAAAAGAACCTTAAGCAATATAATTGTCTGAAATAACACAGGAATAACAGATAAACTCTGTTATCTGTAAGTACACCCAATGTGAAGGGATAAATGTATTATTATTTTTTTTATAGAATTATTATTTTTTTTGTTTAAAGTGCTGCATTCATCAAAACTCTTTGGTACAAGAGCTAACCAGAACTATTTTTGACACAGACATACCGTACTGGGTCCATTGTGCCAATGGAGGTACCAGCTGTGCCTGGTTACCTTTGCTTTTTATTACAGATTTTATTACAGAATTCATATAGTAGGCACCTATAGAAGTTTTATGTAACTAGTGAAGTAAAAATGAAATGTTACATAGCCTTATATTCCACTCATTTCACAAGGCTACATAGCACTTACCAGTTATTGGAATATACTAAAAGTACATAAAGTTGATTTGCATGTACAACATGCTGTATATGCATGATAACAAAACAATTGCACCTTAATAGCAGTGTACATAAATTATATTTCTTTTCTTCATTGATAGATTATGAATCTTTGTAATTCAGATCCTTAATCAATTAACACTAATGTCATTCTGTAAACGTGTACTTAATGTAAATTGACTTCTGTAATAGTGATTGCACTCAACAACTGTGCAGGCAATGCAAGTGGAAAGATAACAACATATTGTGTATGTGATTGAAAATGCATCACTAGGTCACTGGTCACTAAAATTGTGAATATCTATCAGACGTTGTATTGTTTTGAGTACTTTATATTTGTATGTAGTTGTAATAAAAGGTAAAATAGCAAATATATGATGAAGGTGAAATGTGACTAGGTTGGCGAATTATAGATTAATGGAAGATTTGATCATACAAAATGTGACAGGTGAGAGCTCAAATGCTAAAATAATAATAAGGTAAAAAGGTTACAAGGTAAGCAAACCTGAAAGAGATTATATACAGATGGCAGTCGAATAGCTGAGTAAGGGCCAAGCAAGAACAGAGAACACCACTCAAAAACCAGTACAGGGTAGATCAGTGAAATGAGACTGACCAAGAGACACCACAAAGAAACAAAGATCAAATGGGTCCATGCATTGAGGAATTTGCAGGATATACTAGCTGCTAGTTTTTCATGTAGTGAATACCAGGCTATAGGCTCATTACAACCATGACGAATGTCACAATAGCCTACAGCCATAGCAGCCACATAATTATTTCTATTTATTTGTGCATTTTTGTAATCTCAGAAACTGCTTCTTATTATTATACAGAAAATGGAAGTTGTATAAATCTATACGAGCTTTACCTGTTGATGTCTGTCAGCAGCCAGAATGTTATCATTATAACCATTTTATGTATGAGAACCATAAGAGAACAAAGTATTCATTGTCCACACTGATATATGGTGCAGTCTGTTCTGCTGAGAGTGTCAAAAACAGGTTCAAAAGCCTTGGTAACCAGCAGCCTGTAGGATATCAGTTTTGCTACTTATCCCCTTCCTTTTACCTGCACATTGTTCCTCTCTGGCAACCTGTAATAGCCATCCCAGAATGTCATTTAGTATGCACACCCCTTCCTATTCTTCTTAGACATCAGTGCTACTGCTGTTACTCTGGAGTTTGATCCAAGAAGGTAGCCTGGTAGTGTAAACCTTTGAAATGCTGGGTCCATAGCACAGCAGTTCAGATTGGCAAGCTTTAGAAGGAACGTTTGCGTAGGGAGGACAGGGACATTGACAATTGGCCAATGAGCACTTTCTATATCAAACAGTTAAAAACACTCCTGCTATCATCACTAAGCTAACTGACAAGCACTTCCGTCAGTTCTGAGAAGGAAAGCACTCGCAGAAGTTATTCTGCTAGCCAGTTATCCAAAATGATCAGTGCAACCTGTGATATTCTTTTGCTAGGTGAATTTAGGGCAATTTTTACATAAGCTAGGACAGCCCCGGAAGTTGGAGCAGGTGAGGTTGTTCCTTGATCAAGTAGCCCTACTGGGTTTGATGAAGGACAAGCATGGTGGTCACCAATGCTATGGCCAATGGGAAGACCTCAGGTCCTGATAGTTTTTCTATTTAGCAGATTACCCCACATTAGTAGAATATTACAACAAAATCCTACACTCTGGGTGCATTCCTGATATATATGAAGTGATGCATATCCATTTTTTATATACTTAGGATATACAAATTTCATTGATGGATAGTGACTTGAAGATACCTACTAAGGTGGCAGTAGTGGAGAGCGAACATCGATTTGTTTATTTTAGGGTTCAGGTGATTCAGTCCCTAAATTTTGTTTTGGGTCGAACAAGTTTGGTATGAACCACATTTTAAATTGGCATATAGGACATAGTGTACGACACTAGGAATCCATCTATCCAATTTCTAGCTCTCCATGGTAAACACAGCAGAAGTTATATCAAACTAAAGTGACACGTATGTCTATTGAAAAGCTGATGGTAAGCAGTGGATACAAACTCTTAGTTTAACTATATTCTGCACTGAAACTCACATTTTAACATCCTCCAAAAATTACCTTTTTTGAGGGGAAAAGATACTTGCCATGGTTTTGTAGACACACTGGCTTTATTGAAATGGTTTTATAGAACAATTAACCTGTTTTAATGACTTTGTAAGTGCTACAGGCTACTAGGGAGATACATTTGTGAGTGTGTGCATAGTTGAAATGTGAATAAGTAGCTTTAAAAAAAAAAAAAAAGCCACCAAAATGATCTCTTTATGGGAGTAGAATGTCACACCAAATTGTGTTGGTATTGGAAGAAGCAATGGTGAGGTTTATTTTCTTGTTAATATGCCAACAGAGTGTCAATGGCAAAATAATTCATTATGAAGATGATCACACATATGTTTCTACCAGTCTACCAGTGCCATCACAATCTGAGCTTGCCTTATACCAACTCCATACACGTCTTTCCAATGTTGGGGTTGTATGTTGGATGGAATTCATACTATTGCAGCTACCTCCGCCCACTTCTTTTATATCACCCTGTGACCCTGATGTGATTGCCAGATCTTATCTACAATAGAATCATCATCGAATTCAGTAATTTCTTCATCCTCCTCACTTTTTTGTGGCTCCTCATAGCATTGGGATTGCTGTATGCCCTCAAAATTCAAACCAAAACACTGCCGGCTCTCATCCAACTCCTCAAGAGGAAGTAAATAAAGTCTTAGGCTATGAAGAATATCTCTCAGCAGATGCCACATAACTACTAGAGAATGTCAGTGAAGATAAAGAAGAACACGTGGTTGACAGTACAGAAAGACAGCACGGTAAATTACATATTGCAACAGAGGAGTAGAAGGAGGAACACACTGAACCCTGACTCAATATTTGTGTTTCACTGCTTTAAAAACATCTTTATTCACAGGAAGTATGACAGCACTGTGGCTACTGGTAGGCCTGTCATGATCAAAAGTAGTGTTGCTGTTGCCATCCACTTTCTTATTGTTAATACTTACACAAGTGTCTCCTCCTCCCCCTACTTTTGCCTGTCCTGTGTGCTATTTTTTAAAGTCCTTTAACTGCACACTTGAATTATAATAGAGATTGGTAAAATTCTGACACTGTCTTTATTTTTCTAAAATATATTTCTAAAATGGTAACCTGGTCAGTGAGTATCAGACAAGACTTACATTCTCAGTCTTGTTTTGTTTTTGCCACTACAATGGCAGCAGTTTGTATATTGGGTAAGCAAAAAAAAAAAAACCCTTAGCAAAAACAGATTTTTTCAGAATAGCAGAGCGTTTTACACTGTTTATTGGGTGAGCAAAAAAAAAAGAAAAAGATTTTTGACATTAGCACAAGCTTTAAGACCTTTTTATTGGATGAGTAAAAAAAATGGAAAACCTTTAAACAATGGGAGATTTTTTAGATTAGAAGGTTGCATCAAAGTGTTCATAGAGTAGGCAAAAAAAACCCTCATAAGTAACAGAGATTTTTCAAATTAGTAGATGCTGTTTTATATACCACTAGAAGGCGTTCTCTGCCCGGTGCTGGAGATATCAGTGCCGTTAGTTTCAGCATCAAACTCTACCCACCATCAGAAAGACATTCCTGACAGTCTATATGGGCTGTGAGGATCACCCCTTCTGACACTACTTGTCCATAGCATTGTACCGGGTTGGGGGGGGGGGCATTCCTCATAGCTCAGTGCTGTCGCTGGGTGTTAAGAAACATCCCCTCTGACACTAGCGGCACTGATATCTTAAGCCCAAGGCACAGAACGGGAAAGCCGACAGTGCGCCTTCTAGTGGTATATAAAACTGCATCTGCAGGAAGATATGAAAGGTCCTCTTTAAGTAATTGCCTTGGATCATGCAGTGATGAATAACATATCAATCCTAGAGTTTCACCAACACTGATATACCTTGAGTTCTTTTGGAAGAATTTGGAATATTCGGGTCAAACCCATCTTGTAAAGAATCATTTTGACAATCTCTAGTTGGCATTTCTGTTCCTCGGTTTGTGGGAAACATATGTAGCTACAGCCTGTCCTTACACCGCCTCAGCTGCAACATTCCAACTTGCTGGAATTTCAGGTTGCACATGCTGGAGTGTTTGGATGAGCAGCAGATGGTGGTGACTGCTGGATGCGGCAGGCCACAAAGACAAAGGATTACACCTTATTTCAAATTATTATGCACATGCCATTTTTGTTTGTTTTTCCTAAACAGTCGGTATGTGCACAGATTTTTTTTATCTTCACAGTTATATCACAATGTGGGTTTTATTACAGATGGGAGAACTGATAATGGCAATAGTTTTATTTATATTTTGAAATTAAAACAAAATATGTTCCAAATCATTATGCAGAGTTCAGTTTTTGCCATAGCGCAGAAGTTTTATAGTCAGTTCCCCCCTATGTATAGGTTTGATTCCCTCCTAGAAATATCTAACATTAGATATGTTTCTCTTTGTGACAGGTACGAGAAGAGTTCAATGTATTCTCGGTATAGGCATGAAGGAAAAAGCCGAAAATTCTGAATAAATTTTATTTTTCAATGTAGTCCCCCATAACCTCAATACACGTGTTTGATCTGGAAACTAACTTTTCAATACCCTGTAAAAAATAATTTTCCTTTGTCTAAAAAAATTCCGTTAATTGCCGCTCAATCTTTCTTGAGGTTGGGGAAAGTAATCACTGGGGGGGCAGGTCATGGCTGTAGGGTGAATGGTTGATTTCTTCAAAATTACAGTCTTAGGCTCCATTCCCACAGAGTAATGCGCCACTCATTCTGACACGTAAACACGTGGCAGAGTGAGGTGCTTCAAAAAAGATCGCATTGACTTCAATGGGTGCCGGCTTACGTGTGCTACCCATTGAACTCAATGGGAGGCTTTTTTTTTTTTTTTTTTTTTTTAACATACTGCTTTCAATGTGATACGCGCGTAGTAGTGGTGGTGCTCTTTTTTTTTTTTTTTTTTTTTTTGCCACTGCTTGCTCTCAGGATCATAATGATGAATCCACGTTTCATCCCTGGTAACAATCTGGTCGAAAATACTCAGCGGATTTTCACCACAGAGCTCCAAAAACTCCCTACAGCACTCAACTCACACTTGTTTCTGAGGCGCGGTGAGCATTCGTGGCACCCATTGAGCACTGACCTTTGACAGATTGAGATGGTCATGAAGGATAATGTGACTGGTACCCACGGATAGCTTAGTCATTTCTGCTAACATTCTGACCTTTATACGGGAATCTTCAAGTACAGGTTTCTCAACAAATTTAATGTTTTCCTTAGTAGTGGCACTAACTAGCCGCCGGTACGGGGTTCATCTTCAATGTTTTCTACACCTCGTTTAAATTCACTTGACCACTTTTGAACAGTGGATAATAAAGGAGCAGAATCTTGTTAAACAGCCACCATCTCTTCGTGGATGATTTTTTTTTGGGTTTTCCTTGTTTTGTAAGGAATTTCATCACAGCGCGATGCTTGATTTTTAGCAACATTGTTGCTTCAATCATTCAGGTCGTCTTTCTCCAAGGATATTTAGAAAAATGATGATAATGAATTAAAAATTTGTATTTATACCCTCAGGGAGTGTCATTTGACAATTAAATGATTTAAAAACCTTCATTATCACTAAATTGCCCCGATACTGAGAATACATTGAACGCCCCTCGTATTTCTGTTGCCTTAGGCTGAGTTCACACAGGGTTTTTTGATCAGGATTTTGAAGCGGAATCCGCCTCAAAATCCTGACCAAAAAAAACATCTCCCATTGAAATCATTGGGAGCCGATCATTTCTTTTTTTCCGCTAGAGGTTTGTTCTGGCTCCCGGAAAAAAGAAGTGACATGTTCATTCTTCAGGCAGATGCCACAGCTGGTTCAGCCACGGACGTCCACCTGAAGACACTCCTTCCCGACTAGGCCCATTCATTTGGGCTTAGTTCAGAGTGGAGTGCCGCGACTGGATGCCGGTGCACTGCACTGGCATCCAGTCACAGCTACTGATTTTCTTGGTCCAGAATCTGATGCAGCCTCAGCGTCAAATTCCGGACCAAAAAAACCCATGTGAACCCCACTATGACCAAATTCCTGAGCCAAAATACTCTGTGTGAACGCAGTCTAAGGAGAGTTTATAGGTTGAGAAAGGACAGAGTTTTTTTTTACCTACAGGAAACACAGTTGATCCATTGATTGCCAAAATAAATATCTCTGGATCTCTAGCTGTATCATCTTGGTGAGTTCAATTATCTATGGAGATTATCAATTCAGCAAAGCTAAAATAGTCAATACAGACTGGGTCTTTAGTTATGTCTTTGCATAAGGCAATGACTGAACTGTAAGGGCTAGTTCACACAGGGGCAATGAGGCGGATTTTGACACCGGATTTTGCCTCAAAATCCACCTCCATACAATGGTGGGCTATGGAGACCGCTAGCTTTAATTTTTCTGCTAGTAGTTTTTTTTGCCGTGAGCAGAAAAAAGAAGCGACATGACCTTTCTTCAGATTCCGCTTGAGGAAAGCAATAGAAGTGAATGGGAGGCGAAAAACGCGTTGCGTTTTTGGTGCGTTTTTTTGCAAAAAAATGTGACCGAAAAAGTGACACATTTTTTATGGTCCATTCACTTTAGGGGAGGGGAAAACCACCTGCCATTTTCTGAAGCTGTTTTTACCAAAAACTGCTCCATAAAACGCTCCAAAAAACGTGTCAAGGTCCAAAAACCGCTTCCTAATTAGGAAGCCTTTTTTTTCCAAACCAAATTAAGCCACGCGTAATTTACGTGTGAACTAGCCCTAACAGTTTTTGAAAACAATCAATGGGTTATAATAACATTCATGTGAATTCCAATACAAATCTGTTATTTGCTGCATACACAAATAACTTAAGATAAAATTAACACAAATAAACCAAAAATATCAAGTTACATAAGGAGGACTCAGCTTCACACGGGTATATTACATTTTACATTGTTTGTGTAGTGGCCCCATAAGAATTGTCCAATTTTGCACTGGTGTATTTTGTATGTTGTTTGTGTGTATGTCCATAAGCGTCATGTGAAAAACCTGTGATCAGTTGTTATGGATACCTGGAGTAAAGCTGTGTGAATGTGACCTTGTGAAACAGTGTCATCCACAGTGTCCTGCTTCTTTAAAGCTGACATACAGCAGTGAAGAAAAATGGCAGGTTTGCTATGGAAACCTGGAGTAAAACTCTGTGTGATATTGTGTGCTGAGCTGTCTATCTAATCCTCCAGTGTATGGTACTGTGTGGTGAGGCACGTATCTAATCCTATGGCTTGTGGTACTGTGTGCAGAGGCACGTATCTAATCCCCCCTGTTTGGTATTGTGTGAAGAGGCACGTATCTAATCCTCCAGCGTGTGAAACTGTGTGTAAATGCACGTATCTAATCCTCTGGCATGTGGAACTGTCTGAAGACGTGCGTATCTAATTCTCTGGCGTGTGGTACTGTGTGCAGAGGCACGTATCTAATCATCCCCTGTGTGGTATTGTGTGCAGTGGCATGTATCTAATCTTCCTGTATGTGATATTGTGTGAAGACGTGTGTATCTAATCCTCTGGTGTGTTGTACTGTGTGAAGATGCGCGTATCTAATCCTTGTTGGTGTGGTACTGTGTGCAGATGTACATATCTAATCCTCCGGCGTGTGGTACTGTGTGCAGATGCGCGTTTGTTATCCTCCCCCATGTGGTATTGTGTGAAGAGGCGCGTATCTAATCCTCTAGCAAGTGAAACTGTGTGCAGATGTGCATATCTAATCCTACGGGATGTGGTACTGTGTGCAGATGTGCGTATCTAATCCTCTGGTTTGTGGAACTGTGTGCAGATACGCATACCCAATCCTCTGGCATGTGGTACTGTGTGCAGACGCATGTATCCAACCCCCCGGCGTGTGGTACTGTGTGCAGACACGCATATCTAATCCTCCGGCGTGTGAAATTGTGTGCAGACGCATGTATCTAATACTACGGCATGTGGTACTGTGTGCAGACATGCGTTTCTAATCCTCTGGCATGTGAAACTGTGTGCAGATGTGCGTACCCAATCCTCTGGCGTGTGGTACTGTGGGCAGATGCGCGTATCTAATCCTCCCCATGTGGTACTGTGTGTAGACTCACGTATATAATCCTCCACTGTGTGGTATTGTGTGAAGAGGCGCGTATCTAATCCTACGGCTTGTGGAACTGTGTGTAGACACGCGTATCTAATCCTATGGCATGTGGTACAGTGTGCAGACGTGTGTATCTAATACTGTGGCATGTACAACTGTGTGCAGACACGCGTATCTAATCCTCTGGTGTCTGGAACTGTGTGCAGACGCATGTATCCAATCCCCCGGCGTGTGGTACTGTGTGCAGACGCGCATATATAATCCTCTGTTGTGTGAAACTGTGTGCAGACCCACATATCTAATACTACGGCATGTGATACTGTGTGCAGATGTGAATTTCTAATCCTCTGGCGTTTGGAACTGTGTGCAGATGTGCGTATCCAATCCTCCCCTGTGTGGTACTGTGTGTAGACGTGCGTATCTAATCCTCTGGCGGTGGTACTATGTGAAGACATGCCTATCTAATCCTCTGGCTTATTGAACTGTGTGTAGATGTGCGTATCTAATCCTCCCATGTGGTAATTTGTGTAGACACACGTATCTAATCCTTCAGCGTGTGGAACTGTGTGCAGACGCGTATATCTAATCCTCCCTTGTGTGGTGAAGAGGCGCATATCTAATCCTACAGCGTGTGGAACTGTGTGTAGACGCGCGTATCTAATCCTACAGCATGTGGTACTGTGTGCAGACGCGTATATCTAATCCTCTGGCGTGTAGAACTGTGTGCAGATGCGCGTATCTAATCCTCTGGTGTGTGGTACTGTGTGCAGACACGCATATCTAAACCTCCCCGTGTGGTACTGTGTGCTGAGATGCGTATCTAATTATCTGGCGTGTGGTACTGTGTGCAGAGGCATGTATCTAATCCTCCAAAGTGTGGTAGTGAGTGCAGACGCACGTATGTAATCCTCCCCTGTGTGGTATTGTGTGAAGAGGTGTGTATCTAATCCCACGGCTTGTGGAACTGTGTGTAGACACGCGTATCTAATCCTACGGCATGTAGTACAGTGTGCAGACACGTGTATCAAATCCTATGGCATGTACAACTGTGTGAAGACGTGTGTATCTAATCCGCTGGTGTGTGGAACTGTGTGCAGACATGTGTATCTAATCCTCTGGTGTGTGGAACACTGTGCAGACGCGCGTATCTAGTCCTACGACATGTGGTACTGTGTGCGCAGACGTGCGTATCTAATCCTCTGGTGCATGAAACTATGTCCAGATGCTCGAATACAATCCTCTGGCATACGGTACTGTGTGCCGATGCATGTATCCAATCCCCCAGTTTGTGGTAGTGTGTCCAGACGCATGTATCTAATCCTTCGGCATGTGGAACTGTGTGCAGACGTGTGCACGTATCTAATCCTTCAATGTGTGGAACTGTGTGCAGAAGCGCGTATTTAATCCTCTGGTGTGTTGGACTGTGTGCAGAAGCGTGTATCTAATCCTCTGACATGTCATACTGTGTGCTGATCTGTGTATCTAATCCTCTTATGCGTGTATCTCAGTTTGGATATCAGTGTTGGATTGTGCATGTGGAGTGACCATGTGTATTGCAGTTGGAATATGAGTGAAAGACTTTCAGGTTTGTATTGGCTAAGGAGGGGGACATTGTGTTGGGAATGCTGTATCTCTGCAATGGTACGTCCGAGCGATTTGGAGTCTAATCTTAAACCTTCCGGGATACCTGAAGTATCTCTGTACCAGATTTGGTGAAGATCGGTCAAGTCGTTTGGTCGCGCATAGAGAACAGACAGACAGACAAGAATTCATTTTTAAAATATAGAGAGATATAAGCCCTTCTCTGAGCTGACAACCAACTTTCTTATCCATGTATAATTTCTGCTTGTATTTCACTTAAGGATGCCAGTATTGCCTATTGTCACAGCTGCTGTTTTGAGATATACAGCCACTCTCATAGATTTTTTTTTAACGACGCTTCACAGATTGTTAATAGTGTTTGGCTGAAGCCTCACATGGTGTACACTAACCGGCCACTTTATTAGGTACACCTGTCCAACTGCTCGTTAACACTTAATTTCTAATCAGCCAATCACATGGCGGCAACTCAGTGCATTTAGGCATGTAGATATGGTCAAGACAATCTCCTGCAGTTCAAACCGAGCATCAGTATGGGGAAGAAAGGTGATTTGAGTGCCTTTGAACGTGGCATGGTTGTTGGTGACAGAAGGGCTGGTCTGAGTATTTCAGAAACTGCTGATCTACTGGGATTTTCACGCACAACCATCTCTAGGGTTTACAGAGAATGGTCCGAAAAAGAAAAAACATCCAGTGAACGGCAGTTCTGTGGGCGGAAATGCGTTGTTGATGCCAGAGGTCAGAGGAGAATGGCCAGACTGGTTCGAGCTGATAGAAAGGCAACAGTGACTCAAATAGCCACCCGTTACAACCAAGGTAGCCAGAAGAGCATCTCTGAACGCACAGTACGTCGAACTTTGAGGCAGATGGGCTACAGCAGCAGAAGACCACACCGGGTGCCACTCCTTTCAGCTAAGAACAGGAAACTGAGGCTACAATTTGCACAAGCTCATCGAAATTGGACAATTGAAGATTGGAAAAACGTTGCCTGGTCTGATGAGTCTCGATTTCTGCTGCGACATTCGGATGGTAGGGTCAGAATTTGGCGTCAACAACATGAAAGCATGGATCCATCCTGCCTTGTATCAACGGTTCAGGCTGGTGGTGGTGGTGTCATGGTGTGGGGAATATTTTCTTGGCACTCTTTGGGCCCCTTGGTACCAATTGAGCATCGTTGCAACGCCAAAGCCTACCTGAGTATTGTTGCTGACCATGTCCATCCCTTTATGACCACAATGTACCCAACATCTGATGGCTACTTTCAGCAGGATAATGCGCCATGTCATAAAGCTGGAATCATCTCAGACTGGTTTCTTGAACATGACAATGAGTTCACTGTACTCCAATGGCCTCCACAGTCACCAGATCTCAATCCAATAGAGCATCTTTGGGATGTGGTGGAACGGGAGATTCGCATCATGGAAGTGCAGCCGACAAATCTGCGGCAACTGTGTGATGCCATCATGTCAATATGGACCAAAATCTCTGAGGAATGCTTCCAGCACCTTGTTGAATCTATGCCACGAAGAATTGAGGCAGTTCTGAAGGCAAAAGGGGGTCCAACCCGTTACTAGCATGGTGTACCTAATAAAGTGGCCGGTGAGTGTATATGCCCCAGCAAAATCGCACCTTTTTACAGTCCCTGCAAAGTGGATGGAATTCTAGTGAATCCCTTCAACACATTGCAGGAAAATACCCGCAGCGGGAATGCTGCAATTACCAAAACCTTTGCATTTTTGGAAATTGCAGCTTTTCAATTATACCTACGGAAAAGCCAGCAGTTTCCATATAGGTATAATTGAAGGAGAAAGTCCGCAGAGGACAACTCTGTGGACTTTCTGGGAAAAGCACTGCAGAAAAAACCTCAGTGTGTCCTCCATGGTTTTTTCCACAGTACTTTTTCACTGTGGCTCGCTATGTAGGGCAGCCCCGCCTGCCAGTGTCCGTAGATGACTCTCAGCCTGCTCTGTGAACAAGCACTTGCAGGCCGCTCTTAGGGATGGAGGGGGCTGGGGTGCTGCTTCTTCACAACGCAGGCTGAGAGTCATCTACGGACACTGGCAGGTGGGGCTACCGCAGCCCCAGCCTGCCAGTGTCCAGAGATAACTCTCAGCCTGCGTTGTGACGAAGCAGGCAGCAGGGATACCTGGGCGGCCACTTCTCACGATCCGCCTGCCCCCGCCCACAGAGACGCCCCGCCCACAGGTCCGGCCCCACCCACAAGAAGTGGGTAGTCGATCTTAGGGCTTGGTCATTTCAAGAAGTAGCTCACATGCTGACAAAGTGTGAGCACCCCTGATCTAGGGTGTTGTGCCTATTTAAGTACAACTGGTCCATTATTGTGGGTAATGCACGGGGGTCCGCTCGGTGTGGCTCTTTTTCTTTTTCGATGGATGGAAAGGACACTGCGCTACTCCATAAACGTTGAATAAACACAAACTTTATTGAGGTTTCTTACACACAACGCATTGGACAGCATTTCGGGGAACAACCCTTCATCAAGTGTATAACCAATACACATGCGTATCCTGGGATAAGATGAGGGAGATGAGCTCAGTCCAGAGGAGGCAGAAGAAGTGATCTGCCCAGTGCGTGTTTATTCAATGTTTATGGAGTAGCGCAGTGTCCTTTCCATCCATCGGTCATTATTCCCATTTGAGCTTTATCTGACACTCTGGAGACACCAGCAGGTTGTTATTTAATCCTGCAGAACTCCTTAAGGCTGGGGCCCGGGTAAAAATCACGGCGTTTTACAGTACTTGTAAAGTGGATGGGATTCATGTGATTCTCATGCCCACTTTGCAGAAAAAAATCGCAGTGCAGACATGCTGCAATTTCCAAAACCGTTGCGGTTTTGAAAATCGCAGCATGTCAATTATATTTACGGAAACGCCGGCGGCTTTCCCATAGATATAATTGTAACAGAAAGTCCACGGAGGAAAACTCTGTGAACTTTCTTTTCAAAGCGCTGCAGGAAGAATCACAATGCGTTCATGCTGCAGTTGTTCCTGTAGCGCTTTAGCACGGCGTTTCCGGCCTGTGGGGCCTTAGACACATTGAAATTCTGACTTTGCGGTTCTTTTTTCCTCTCCACTTTCCAAAAGCTATAACTTTTTTATTTTTCTATTTACATAAGGGCTTATTTTTTGCAGGACAAATTGTACTTGATAGCGGTACTATTTAATTTTCCATATGCTGTTCTGGGAAGCTGAAAATAAAATTCCAAATGGAGTGGAATTGGAAAAAAAAAAACACAATTGTACAATTTTCTTCTAGAGTTAATGTTTACAGGTTTCACCTTGTGGTAAAAATTACATTACCTATATTCTGTGGGTCAGTACTATCACAGAGATACCAAATATAGGCCCCACATAGTAGTTTGCAACAAAGTCATTAGATATATCAAGGGTACATATTATATAAGGAAAAAAATATATATTTAAAGACAAAGGGATATATTACATCTGTGACTCTCCTGGGCTTCCTCTTGATGTGTAACAGGTCTTGAGAGCTATATAATAATCTATCTCCCTTAAACCTTATATTATCGTGTGCTTACCGGTGGAACCAATCACTATAATGTGAATATAGGATCCATTATTCACTGGGACTTATCATTGGGGAAAAGTGTTCTCTTTATTTGGGTAGGAGAGAAAGGATATATATCATCTCATATCATCCTTCCTAACCCTATTCTAGGTATTGAGAGGCCATTTGCATTTGGAATATTTCCCAAAATTATATATAAACGCTATCTCACATATCCAATTTAATTGAATGGGTCAATGCAGATCAACACTTTGTGGCCTTGATCTAAACATAGACGTATGTAGGGATTTGGCTTATGCCATAGTAATAAACCCCACCAAGGCAATATCTCTTTTATATCCAGGGAATTGATTTTTAATGTATATTAAAACAGCTATATCTTATCTGAGCCATAAGTGATAATGATTATATTTTGTTAGAGACAGACACAGTCTAGGTTTATTTCAGGTAGATTTAGTGCAGTTTACTGTAGCACATTTTATGCTACAAAAGGGCACATTTATGAAGACTAGTGTTACTAAGGCCAGTCTCCACCCTGCATCAGTGAAGGGAGTGCCTCGTATATGATGAGGAATACTTAGCTTCATTCAGGCTCTGCACTTAGGGGAAACTGCGCACCATAGAAGAGAATGGGACAAGGTTATAATTACATTGCACAACCACTGTGAAATAAATGGCAAGTTGTGCAAACAGGAAAGACTACAGTGGCCCGCACAATTCTACAGTTTCATCAACAGTTGATTCTAAGAATTCCTATCAGCGGAAAGTTCAAAATACTATAGTTGGGTGAAGGATATAAAAAATTGAGCTTGATAAAACTCATGGACACAGGTGCACCCAAAATCCCCCTATAACATCCTTGTCCGTTCAGACTTCTGTGCCATCCCCTGGCTGCATGGTACAACACAGGTGGCATGTTCACTTATGATTCTCTGCTCCTGGGCCTCCTGTTGTATTCTGTTTTAGCACAGCTGAGAGTTTGTTTCAGTATATCAGTACAGCCAATACTCTGAGTTCCCTCTGGTTCTTGAACCTAAGGGTAAGTTCACACGGAGTTTTTTGGTCAGGGTTTTGGCATTGTCAAAACCGGACAATGCATGAGGCGTTTCCTGAGGAGTTTTTTGCCATTTGAAGTGTTTTTGAGGTGTTTTTCGAGGAGTTTCCTGATCTGTTTCCTCTTGGGATGTGGTCATGAATGATATTTTTAAAAAAACGCATTTCCTGATCTGGTTTTTGCCAAAAACGCTTCAGTTTCCGCTTCAGGTTTCTGACCAAAAAACGTGAGCAGGAAAAACCAGCTCACATTGACTTGCATTGAAGCCGTGAGCCGGAAAACGCTCAGACTTCAAAAAAGAATGAACATCTCGCTTCTTTTATGCCGCTAGCGGAAAAAAACGCTAGCGGAAAAGACTCAGAAGCGTACTTTGAATGGTGAGGCGTTTTTTGGTTCAGGGTTTGGAGGCAGATTTCTGCCAAAACCCTGAGCAAAAAATCCGTGTGAACTTAGCCTAAGTTCACACAGGGATTTTTGGACCAGAACCTGAGGCGGAGGCATAGGGCGTCTTTTTTTGTGGGGCTGGGTGTACTTATTAGTTATACCATTTTAAGAAATTACTATTGCTTAGATCACAGTTTATTCAAATTTTTATCAGAGGCAAAAGAGTGAAAAAATGGTAGTTTGGCACTTTTTCATTTTTTTTTTCCTGCTACGGCATTTACTGTACAGGAAAAATATTTTTATAGATTTGTAGACTGGTGTTTTTGGACACAGAGATACCTAAAGTGCATGTGTTTCACAGTATTTAAGTATTTTTATATGTGTTATTGGTAAAGGGGGGTTGAGTTGAACTTTTAATATTTTTTCTTTTCTTTTTTTTGCATTTATTAAACACCCGTAGGAGTCTTGAACTCCACAGGGTCTGATCACTAACACAATGCATTATAATGCTAATGCATTGCAAAATCACAGAGTAGTAGTACATAGAGTAGCCTGCTATAGAAACTATTGAATGACAGGCCTGGGAGATCATAAGGCTCCCAGATGCTGTAGCACCTGGGGCTTTCTCCAGGTGCTGGTGATCCCTGGCAAACTGGCGGTGCCCACACGCCTTGGTCAGCTTTGACACAGCAGCGCCTGGAAGCTATGGCATCTGCCCAGCTCCCAAGCAGCTGCCTTCTTTATACACCTGGTACTAGTATGGCAGATGTCGGGAAAGGATTTAAAAAAACAAAAACAAAAAAAACCTATATAAATAAATATATGACCCATACAAATAATATTGGGAAAATATGTTCCAAAGAAGGGGCCACACAGTGGCTCAGTGTTTAGCACTGCAGCCTTGCAGCACTGGGATCCTGGTGTTCAAAAAAAAAAAAAAAAAAACATCTGCAAGGAGTTTATATGTTCTCCCTGTGTTTGCATGGATTTCCATCCCATATTCCAAAAAGACATACTGATAGGGGAAAAATGCACATAGTGGGCTCACAATCTACATTTAAAATAAATAAATAAAATCTCCTCAAAAGACAAGGGGGCACTCCAATCCGTCTGGAGAAAAAAGGTTTACTTTCCACAGGTGACAAGACTTCTTCACTGTAAGGTCTGTGAATCTGTGGAATAACCTACCCCTGGGGCTGTTCACAGCAGCAACAACTAACAGCTTCACAAAGGCTTAAATGGCTTTTTAGAGAAATATAGCATTAATGATTATGGACATGTCCGTCATAAGATGAGAGCAATGGAAATTAACACTGTCCATCTGCATTCTCTCTAATACAAAGATCATAAGGGAAGTTTTCTTGCATCATGTTTGTTTACCCTTGTGAAGGAGGAAAAAGTTGTGCATGTTAGGTTTTTTTTTCCCCCGAACTTGATGCAAAACAGTGACCATTTTATTGTTAACATTAGAGTGAATGGGAATGGACACAGACGGCGGGGGCTTAATCTTAATTATTGTTAATGTCCCTTGTTCTCATGTTATAGGTCCTTAGTAATGAAGACACCTAGTTATTTAAAAGCTGAGACTTTTCTTACCAATAAATCCCTTACCAATAAAACCCTGTGAACACTTCCGCGCGGCTAGCCGTGACATGATGCTGGTGCTGTGCACCGGCATCCAGTCGAAGCGTTCGGCTCCAGATTAGGCCTGAACAATGGGCCTAATCGGGAGGGAGTCTGAGTCAGCTGAGTTAGCTAGCAGAAAAAAGAAGTGAGCGGCTCCCATTGAAGTCAATAAGAGCCATTTTTGTAGGCGCATTCCGTGTCAAAATCTGCTCCAAATTTTTTTTTCGTGTGAAAATACCCTCAGGTGTATGAGAAGATAACAAATCATTTGTACTAGCCCCTGATAATAATGGCAATATTAAAGTGAAAATAACTGAGTGCCAATGGACTCACTTTATTGATTATTGGCGCTCAGTTACCAACAATGATATACAATGATATATTGATTTGATTAGTCTGCAGCTGGACAAATAGATCTCTGGTATATACACAGAAGCAGCTGTTACCCAAGCGTCCATAGTTAATAGCATAGAGTCACCTGACATGTCAGGGAACCTTTTACTTTGCATTTTGTAGGTTTGTGTATCCAATAAAGGTGAGACATGTTGTATGTGCCAGATCTAAACTTACACTTCAGCTTACTGTACACAATCTAGTAATATACACTGGGCTGTGTATGATTCTGCCTAATACATATGTATGACAGCCATGGATAGTGCTGCTCGGTCTGTCCCTCTCCCAGCTGCAGGTGCTACATTTGTCTGGCTGCCTCCAGGCGTTCCCTTGGCATTGTGCATGGCTTCCCCGTCTCTCCCATTACACAGGAGCTGAGAGGAGCTGAAGGAGGGCCTGTGCTCTGCAGTCAGCTTTGAAGGGAGACTATTAGTAGGCGGGATTGGAGATGCATTATGTTTCCTGCCGCCCAGTCCTGCTGTGTTGCGCTCAGGAGCAGTGACTGACGTGCTATTCTCGGCGCTGTCCTTTGTCCTGGACCTTGGGGGTAAGATGCTGCTTCTTAAAGTCCCCATGAGGGACATGTCCCCGGCTCGTGCTGCTCTGCCATCGCCGCTCCCCACACTTTAGCAGCTGTTACTAATAGGAGTAAAGTCTTCGTAGTAATGGAAGGCTTTGTATGTGAATGACAGGAACGAGCCATGTTGTGAGGGGAGAGCGGGGGTGACGGCTCTCTCACATCTTGCTGAGGCTCAACAGATGTCTGGAGCCCCTGTTGCACGTAGGCTGGCTGCGGCGGGCTGTGATGGAGCTGAGGCTGCAGGGTGTTGTCCATAGAGAGTGACGTGTGGTGGTGGTCTATCGCTTACATGGGGGGTGGGGGGGGAGAGCTTGTTTTGCTGTCTGACCTGATAACATGGAGTACAGGGCTGAGCCAGGGCTTGGGCTTTGAAGTTTTGCTGTTGTCATGGCTGACAGGTGTTGGTTTATTTCTCTGGTTCCTTATGACATTTTTTTTTAATATCCAGCAACGTTTCAGAGTTTTCAGTCTAGAAAATGGAGCCTGTATGAGAGATTTAGCCTGATATATATATATATATATATATATATATATACATACACACACATATAAGATATAGATATAGTATAATATTGGCACAGCTTCACCACACCTTATTGTTTTCAGCAGAAGATGGAGGACCAGAGTGTATGGTGTGGTGAAGGTCAGGTTGAGTGTTATGTTGTGCTATTACAAATCACAGTAATGGCCTAGGGGCCTCTGTCACCAGATGAGGAGGAGGAAGATGCTCTGAGAATGTACCGGCCCTGTATGTTGCCCGCTGTACCAGTTACCTCCTGTTGCAGGTTGTGTTAGCGCCATCTTACAGTATCTATAGTCCACCCTTAGTGATGTAGTCCTGCCATAGTAAGGATGAACAGGTAAAGATTCATACAGTGGTGGTAAATCCTGTTATAGTTGTCTATCCAGCTACGGAAAGAGGGTAGTTCTATAAGTTAATACTTATGGGGTAGTAAAACTAGTGTCCAACATACTATCTTCACATTTGGGTAATACAGAGAATAGCACTTCCATACTTCCAATAAGTGGATCCCAGAACCATCACTACATAGGATTGTTATTGCACACTTACATCCACTCCTGCTGGATTCCATATTGCTGTAGATAAACCTGAGAGGCTTAAAGTGGCCCTCCACCCTCAAACTATAATTTAGCCATCTGTTAACTATATGATGTATACTAACCTTCATGGCCGCCATTCCAGCCACCATTTCCTTGCTCCAGAGATGGATTCTTCTGGTCTTCTATTACAAATTGTCAGTGGCTTCTTCAGGGATGCCGTCTGTAAGTCATAGACACCCTCATGTCCCCTCTACTAGCTTAAGATTCATCCCAGTCTTCTTTTCCCCTCAGGTATTACTAGAAGATGTTGCACACAGAATGAGCCCTGACATAGCCTGTGCACAACTTTTCCATGCAAGAAAATCTTCAGCATTGTTAGGGCTGTGTTTGTGGATCCTCCAGTAATACTGACAGTGAAAAGAAGATTGGGATCCGTCCTGTCCAATTGGAGGAGACAGGGAACTTGTTTGTGACAGCATCCTTGAAGTTGATAGAAGCCATTTTGTGATAAAAGACCAGAGAAGATGGAACGTGAACATGGCACCTGGAATGGAGGGAAACAGGTAGGTATACTTCACATAGGTAGTAAATGGTTAAATTATAGTTTGAGGGTGGAGGGTCGCATATTTAGGTTAAAAAAGGGAATGAATTTATTAAACTCTGCCTCAGTCTCATTGCAAAGCACACTGGAGTTAGATGTATGTACCACTTAACAGATTTGTGCATATACAGTATGCGCTGTTGTGGGACATATACTGCAGTCTACGGCACTTATAAGATTACATTCATTTTTAAACTAATTTGTGCTATTTACTGGTGCAAATTACAGTACAATGGAGAACTTTCTATCCCAATCTTATGGATCTAAATTCTTACATTTCATTAAAACTGAAAGGCAAGAAGATAAACTGCTCGAGGGTCCATCAGCAGCCGATAGGTGCTGTATAGCTACTGTGAGGTTTTCAGGTTCAGTCCTTACACCGGGGTGTCATCCATTAAATACCCAATGCATAAAGAGCAGCTTGCCAATTTTAATAACTTTACTAGAATTTACAGTTGAGAACTTATACGGCAGTGAGCAGTTGTTGTCAATAAGTAAGCAAGATCGGCCTATTTTATGGCATACACCCGTCTGGTTGTGCAAGTGGTGTGTCACGGGATGGTTAGAGTCTATACTATAGGCAATGTGTAATATATATTTCATGTGGAATGTATTCTCTAACCTGTTGTATACATCAATGTGTAGTTGGCTGATTGGGGTCTAGTGTGTTAGCACATTGTATGCAAATACCTCTAACTAGTGAGGACAATGGGTGGAGATAATCTGATCAGTGTCTCCAAGAAGATGTTGGACGGTGCATTGTCCATAGTAGACAGGGAGTCTTCTCTCCTTGGTATAGGTGAGGGGGAAGGATCTGTGACTCAGCCCTTCCCACCCACAGATATAGGTGTAACAGTCGTAGTATATAGTTGTAGCTAGCAGTTAGTAAGTGTTAGCCGGCCTGTGCACAGCTCTGTAGAGAGCCAGAATTTAGTTACAGGACCAAGGAGCCAAAGCTATCATTGGATTGTGACTTCTGTGGACTTATTGTTGTTACGGTTGATGTGACCGCCGCCGGCTACTAACTTTGTGGATTACAATAAATTGCTGTTGTCTCCCGACCTCTTGCGTCCGTGTTGATTCAAAAGACCTTCCGGAGGAAGACGTATACCTTTGCTCCGTGACAACTGGTTGGCAGCGGTGGGATCAACAGCGGACAGCGAGATGGACTACAACAGCTCAGCGATTAATGGAGCCACAACCTCAGAATACAGGAACTGGACTATGGCAAGTCTACAAGTAAGGGCCCAGGAACTAAACCTGAGTTACCAGGGAAGAACGAAAGAGCAACTGATCGAGGCACTGGAGGAGATGACCCTGCAAAGCGACCATGAGGAGGGCTGCCCCCAGGAGACAGGAGAGATACGGGAGTGGCAGGTACAGACCCAAAAGAGCAGATGGGTTGTTTTGTATGAGGAGGAATTGGCAGTGCTGGGGCTAGGAGCAACTGCAGAGCAAAGGAGTAGAGCATTACAGAGGGCTCAGGAAACGGAGAAGGAGGAACAGAGAATGGCGTATGAAAAGGAAAGAATGGCGCATGAAAGGCGAATGGCTGAGATAACTACGCGGAATTATAATCAAACGCCGACCCCCAGCCCAACAGTGAGAGAACCACCATATGTCTCCCATAAACACTTCAAGACCTTTGAGGAAGCGGCTGGGGATGTTGATGGATATTTTCAGGACTTCGAACACCAGTGCCGCCTGATGGAAGTCCCAGAGAAGGATTGGGTCCGGTATCTGGTGGGGCACCTACGAGATGGGGCTGCGGAAGCTCTCAGAGCCATGGACCCTAGTGATCAGCGGGACTATGAGGCCATTAAAAGAGCGGTGCAGAAGTATTATGCAGTCACTCCAGAGTCCTACCGAGTTCAGTTCCGCTCTTTGTCTTACAATGGGGGAAGCTCCTTCCACATGTTCGCCCACAAGTTGAAGCAAGCATGCAAGCGCTGGCTAGAAGGAGAGGAGGCTGTCACAGTCGATAAGATCCTCCAAGTCATACTTAAGGAACAGTTCTTTTCCCAGTGCCCCGCTGAGATCCGTGAGTGGGTGCTGGAACGGAACCCAGCCACAGTTGAGCAAGCTGCTTCTCTTGCAGATGAGGGCCTGACCATCAAGCCGCAGTGGAAGAGGTTGTTTGCAGAGGAGCGGAAAACTACCACAGTCCGCCAGACACCCTTCAGCCAGCCACCCACCTTTCGTGCCCGGCCTCAGGATTACAATTTCCCCTCTACCCTTGCCCCAGCCCATCGGCCTCCAGCTATGAACAACCCTGTCCCTAGACAACGACCTACTGGAAGAATGCTAGAGCGCAGATGTTTTGGGTGCGGGCGGCCTGGACATTTGCAAGCTAGTTGCCCTGTTAACATGGGGGCACGGGCCACCGTGGCATCCCGGCCTATTCACTACCTGGGAACCACCCCTAGGACAGAAAGTTTGGCCCCATTTCCAGATGACCCCATGAATGACCCATCTGTTCCACCTCCAGGGGTCTATGGGATTCAGCCTTCTGCCACACATCCCGCAAACCTTCAGCGGAAGCACTTGCAGGAGGTCCTACTGGATGGTCGAACAGTTGTTGGATTCCGGGACTCGGGAGCTTTCCTAACGGTAGCGGACCCCCGAGTTGTGCGACCCGAGGCCCTAGAGGAGGGCCCTGGCATTTCTATCAAGTTGGCAGGGGGTACTCGGAGACGTATTCCTAAAGCTACCGTGGAACTTGACTATGGTTATGGACCAAAACGATGCACAATTGGTGTGATGAGCGGGCTGCCGGCTGATGTTCTGTTAGGCAACGATGTTGGAAATCTACAGTGCCACTTTGTGGGAGCAGTGACCCGAAGCCAAGCTCAGGGAGAAGCCAACATGGATCCACCGGATTTTCTGCCAGATGCCAGCCCTTCAACCCTACAACTTTACCATTCAGCACCGCCGAGGGAACCAACACCAGAACGCAGATGGGTTATCCCGGGCCGGAGGACATATGATCTATAGAGACTGATGTGCATTCCCCAATTTACCTGTGTAGGCCAATTGTGTCATGCACATGTTTTGAGAGGGGGAGGGGTTGTCACGGGATGGTTAGAGTCTATACTATAGGCAATGTGTAATATATATTTCATGTGGAATGTATTCTCTAACCTGTTGTATACATCAATGTGTAGTTGGCTGATTGGGGTCTAGTGTGTTAGCACATTGTATGCAAATACCTCTAACTAGTGAGGACAATGGGTGGAGATAATCTGATCAGTGTCTCCAAGAAGATGTTGGACGGTGCATTGTCCATAGTAGACAGGGAGTCTTCTCTCCTTGGTATAGGTGAGGGGGAAGGATCTGTGACTCAGCCCTTCCCACCCACAGATATAGGTGTAACAGTCGTAGTATATAGTTGTAGCTAGCAGTTAGTAAGTGTTAGCCGGCCTGTGCACAGCTCTGTAGAGAGCCAGAATTTAGTTACAGGACCAAGGAGCCAAAGCTATCATTGGATTGTGACTTCTGTGGACTTATTGTTGTTACGGTTGATGTGACCGCCGCCGGCTACTAACTTTGTGGATTACAATAAATTGCTGTTGTCTCCCGACCTCTTGCGTCCGTGTTGATTCAAAAGACCTTCCGGAGGAAGACGTATACCTTTGCTCCGTGACATGGTGCCCTTCTATAACTCTGTGTGCCTGCAAAGACCAAGGTTTTCTAACTGTTGGGTTCTGTATGACTCTTGACAGAAAAAAAATAATCTCCCTTGTTCTATTATAAGCCATGTTGTGGAAATATTTTTATTTAGACGCATAGGGCCATGTGCACAAGGTCTTATAGTTATGCTCTGAATAATTCTATTTGTATTTAAATATAGCTACTACTTATTTCAAACCTATAGTTTATGTGACTGCATCTAATGCTATTCATTTATAGTATTACAACTTCTAACAAACAATGAGGCTCTACCTCAGCGCTATAGCAGCAGTCTAGGTCCCATAGTAGTATGCAAAAAGTATTTAATTGGATTTATAGTGCTCAGGTAGAGTCTCATTGCTTTGCTAGAAGTTGTATCTTTGTACCAGAGAGAGAAAAACTCTCTCTGGGAGAGACAGGGGCAGCTGCTGGCATTTACATATGTAATGGCATACTCCAACAGGTGGGCAGGTCTTCATTGGTCTGTTAGGCTCCGTTCCCACGGAGTAACGCACCACTCATTCTGACACATAACACGTAAGTGAGGCACTTCAAAACAGATCCCATTGATTTCAATGGGTGCCGGCTTACGTACGCTATCCATTGAAATCAATGGGAGGCTTTTTTAACTATTGCTTTCAATGTGATATGCGCGTATCACATTGAAAGCAATAGTTGAAAAAGCCTCCCATTGATTCCAATGGGTAGCGCACGTAAGCCGGCACCCATTGAAATCAATGGGATCTGTTTTAAAGTGCCTCACTCTGACACGTAACACGTGTCAGAATGAGTGGTGCGTTACTCCGTGGGAACGGAGCCTTACTGTTACACATTTTTGTTTTTGTTCTTCCCCATATTTTTCTTTTCCTGTAGTTATAATTTGTAATATTAGGTATTCTTCTGTTTTCTGTTCACAACCTATACAGAGTATTAGAGATGAGCAAACGCCGTTCAATCGAATAGGTATTCGATTGAATATCAGGCCGTTCGAGGTATTCGATTCCAATCTAATACAACGCAGCAAAACACACAAAAAATTTGTATCCCCTCCCACTTTCCCTGGCGCGTTTTTTTGCACCAATAACTGTGCAGGGGAGGTGGGACAGGAAGTACAACAACGGAGGCATTGAAAAAAAATTGAAAAAAAACCCATTGGCTGCCGAAAACATGTGACCTCCAATTTCTAAGAATAGCGGACGACATCTTTGATTCATTGAGAAACAGAAGAAAAACAACAGCTCTTTTCAGAGCTATACTGAAGGGAGAGGAGTTGAGCTTTCCACGGGATGTCCCCCCCAATACAGAGATACAGAGCAATTCAGTCCAGCTATATACGCTCAACCCAGCTTTGCAGGCGGTGTCCCCCCAAAACAGAAATACAGAGCAATTCAGTCCAGCTATATACGCTCAACCCAGCTTTGCAGGCGGTGTCCCCCCAAAACAGGGATACAGAGCAATTCAGTCCAGCTATATACGCTCAACCCAGCTTTGCAGGCGGTGTCCCCCCAAAACAGGAATACAGAGCAATTCAGTCCAGCTATATACGCTCAACCCAGCTTTGCAGGTGTTGTCCTCCCAAAACAGGGATACAGAGCAATTAGGTCCGGCTATATACGCTCAATCCAGATATCTATAGTGTGTACTTCCCAAAACCTAAGTGGGATACACAGCAATTCAGTCAGGCTATATACACTCAATCCAGTTTTTCATGGTGTGTACCCCAAAACTTACCTGAGATACACAGCAATTCAATCAGGCTATATAAGCGCAATCAAATTTTTAAGGGTCTACCCCCCAAAGCTAAGTGGGATACATGGCAATTCAGTCAGTCCATGTATGCTCAACCCTGTTTTTAATGCTGTACCCCGCAAAGCTAAGTGGTATACACAGCCATTCATTCAGTCCATACACGCAATATCCAGCTTTCCTCAGCTGTACCTCCCAAAGCTAAGTGGGAGACGCAGCCATTCAGTCAGTCTATATATGCGAAATCCAGCTTTGCCATGCTGTACCCCCAAAGCTAAGTGGGAGATACAGCCATTCAGTCAGGCCATGTGTGGTCAAACCTGTTTTTAATGGTGTACCCCCCAAAGCTAAGTGGGATACACAGCCATTCAGACAGTCCATATACACGAAATCCAGCTTTCTAATTCTGTACCCCCCAAAGCTAAGTGTGATACACAGCAATTCAGACAGGCTATATAAGGTCAATCCAACTTTTGTTCAATCCAGTATTATTTGCTCTCCATAATGTGAACTATGCCTTTGTCTCTTGAAAAGCAACCCAATATGAAGTCAGTTATGTGTGCCAGTGTGTTACTTGGCATGACTTCACTGCCCCCAACTGTAAGGGTCACTCCAAGTAACAACATAGTTCAACCCTTCCCCCCTCCCTCCTGTGTATTCTATAAGTAGTTCATGGACCAAAGAGTAAAATTGGTTTACAGTTACACAACTATCTATTGTGGTGCTTTTTGGTAACAATGTTTCCAGTTTTATCTTCAGGTGCATACCTTTAATCCTTTAATAGTCCCACATTGGGGAAATTTCAGAATTTTCATATACCTGTATATGAAAAGATTTTTGGGGTCACCCACTCTAGAGCAAGCAACGTACAACCAGTGGCGTAACTACCGTGGTAGCAGCAGTAGCAGCTGCCACAGGGCCCGGGACATTGGGGGCCCGGTGGCAGCCGCTACCGCTGCGTTTTTTTTTTTTTTTTAATAGGCCGTTACCGGCTGGAGTTACTCCAGCCGCTAACGGGCCCTATATACTTACCGATCCTGGCAGGGCTGGGATCGGTAAGTGACACTGCGGGCCCCACAAGTACTATTATACTCGGGGGTCTTTTCGGACCCCCGAGTATAATGATCGGAAGTGCAGGAGAGGTAACTGAACATAAAAAACTGTGTTACTTACCTCTCTAGGCTCCGCGCAGGCTTCGGCCTACTTGTGTGACGTCTCAGACGTCACATGATCGGGGCTTGCGTCCTTATGCGTCGCGACGCAGGTTCCCGGTCACAAGACGTCCCTGACGTCATTGAAGATGGCCGCCAGCGGGGAATCGGGAGACAGGTAAGTTACAGTGTTTTTTGGTTTTTTTTATGTTGTTCTTCCCCTGGGTCTCCGATTATTATACTCTGGGGTCTGAAAAGACCCCAGAGTATAATAATTGTTAATGGGTGTCCACAACGGGGCATAATAGTGGGTGAAGGGGCCACAATGGGGGATAATACTGTGTGTAGGGGCCACAATGGGGCATAATACTGTGTGCAGGGGCCACTATGGTGCATAATAGTGTGTGCAGGGGCCACTATGGGGTATAATACTGTGTGCAGGGGCCCCTATGGGGTATAATACTGTGTGCAGGGGCCACTGTGGGGTATAATACTGTGTGCAGGGGCCACTATGGGGTATAATACTGTGTGCAGGGGCCACTATGGGATATAATAATGTGTGCAGGGGCCACTACGGGGTATAATAATGTGTGCAGGGGCCACTATAGGGTATAATAATGTGTGCAGGGGCCACTATGGGGTATAATAATGTGTGCAGGGGCCACTATGGAGCGTAATAGTGTGCGTAGGAATGCGGGGGGTGGGGGTCGTGCGGGGTTTTCGGCGTCAGCCGGGGGGGGGGGCCATGTCAAAGGTTCGCCACGGGGCCCCGCCATTCCTAGTTACGCCACTGCGTACAACTGTCCATGTGAAAAACACGGGCTCTCCAAATTAATGCCGGCTACTTTAAGTGATTGACCTCGTGCTTTTTTTTATAGTCATAGCAAACGCAAGTCGGATTGCTCTTATTTTGAAAGTGAGCTTATGCGGTGGCATTCCAGGACGCTCCAAAGAATTCAGGAACTGCAATGGATACATTACGGCTTGTTCACTCTCCATAACTGAATCAATGGACATGTGTGTGGTTGCTAGACCAGGCGGCCTTCCCTGAATTAGTACATTTATGGAGATGGCACAGTCATTTATAGGCGCGAGGACTGCACGTTCACTAAGCCACTGATGGTTGTTAAAATTGTTACAAATATCAGGGAAACCTTGGTCAATAAGCTCCAATACCGAACATGTCATTTCACAAAAATCTTCCAGAAAGGAAATGAGACCAGTAGTGGAATCAGTAGGGAATCTGTCATTTTCAAGACATAGTGTGTGATCCATATGTATGTATGCGTGTGTGCATACACGCGTGTGATCCATGTGTTTGTGCGTGCGCAGTGAAAGTATCCATGCGTGCGGTAGTTGTGTGTGAGCATGCATGTGCTCTGTTTCAGCATCTGCGTAGTGTGCATTCATTTGAGTGTGTTTTCGTGTGTGTGTGTTATTTATGGGGTAATGGTGTTGTATTTGTGGGGTGGTGTTTGTGTTGTTTGTGTCTAGAGTTGTCTGGTGTTTGTGTGGTGTGTTGTGGTATTTGTGTGGTGTTGTGCTTGTGAGCTGGTGTATGTCTGCTGTCTGTGTGATGTTTATATGCTGTTTGCGAAATGTTTGTGTGTTGTGTGTGGTGTTGCGGCCCCTTTAGCAGCGACTCTCTGGTGCCGTTGCTATAATCTGCACTTGTCAGTCACAACTGTTGATTTCCCCTCAGCACTTCCACTTTCATTTTTCCCCATTATATGTATAGGGCCTAAATTTAGGGCCCCCAATCTCATGACGAGGGGACGCTAGCGAGATGTAATGTGCGCAGTATTTTGCTCCTGTGGGTGGAGAGCAGGCATGCCAAATTTCACCCAAATCGGGTGAGAACTGTGGATTTGTATAGAGCAGACTACTACAGAATTTGAGTTTCATACATATATAGTATGGACTGGCTTAGGTAAGCAAAAATGCCGCCCTCCCTGAGGCCCTGGCATAGCGCCGCCTGAAGCGGTCGCTTCAGGTCGCCTCATGGAAGGTGCGGCGCTGGCCCTATGGGACAGACACACTGCTGGCTTTCCATCAGGAACATGTTTTCTAAAAAGCCACCATGGCAGAAATCTCCCAAAATTAGGTGCTTCATTTCCTGTAGCACACCTTCACTTTGTACTACAGATTTTAGTCACAGAGTGTGGATGAGATTTTCTTAAATATCACTCACTATTGCTGCTATTATAGATTGTATTGGGTCAGCACGTAGAGATGAGCGAACACTATTCGAAACAGCCGTTTCGAATAGCACGCTCCCATAGAAATGAATGGACGTAGCCGGCAAAGTCTGTGTGCCTGCTGTTTCCATTCATTTCTATGGGAGCGTGCTATTCGAAACAGCTGTTTCGAATAGTGTTCGCTCATCTCTAGACTCAGCTGACAAGTGCGCAGTGACTAACCTGCTGTTCATTTCTGTGTGTCTAGGGGACTATTGTTTTCAGGGTGCTGTTTGGTGAGAGCAGTTATGGTTAGTGGCAGAATTAGGAACTTGTAGGTCTTGGTTATTGTGTAGTGCATTTTTCTCAGTAACGGTAAGGCAGTAATATGTAAAGGGCTTTTACAATTGCTATCGATAGTTTTTAGCCTTTTTGTTGTACATCCTAACATACCCTCATTTTTCGTTGTGACAGACGCATGTGGCCATGTGGTTTTTCTCTATTGTATTTGTGTACTGCCTCACCTTTGTGGACTGTGAGGAATTTGATTCAATGTGCTCTGGTATCATGAGTAAAAAATGTCTAAAACCTTGGAATAAGGAGAAAGTTTGGAATTGTTGCTTTAAAAAAAATCCTGTCTTAAGAGACTTTGTTTGACATTGTGGCGGATTCACCTAGACGGCACTGCTGTGTGGATTTCTTTGTGGAGTATCCTTGTTCTGGGAATTTTTGTCTACTCCACTGTTACTTGTGAAGTCTTAGGCCACTTGCAGATGACCGTGGGCCATGGTCAGTGTGCTATCCATGTATTTCATGGACCCACACACTGACCCATTGTTTTCTATGGGCCCGTACACGACTGTGAATTTTATGGTCCCGCATGTGGGTTGACACTCCGGGCCGCAGAGTATAGAACAGGTCCTATTCCTGTCCTATTTTGCAGTCCTTGCTTCCATGGTTCCTATTCATTTAATGAAAGGAGCCGCACGGACGGCACACCTATTACAACTCCAGAAGATGAGCAGGTTTTCATTGGTCTGTTACTGTTGCACATTATTGTTTTTGTTCTCCACTATCGTTTTATTTCCTATACAGTAGTTATAATTTGTAATATTAGGTATTCTTTCATTTTCTGTTCACAACCTATACAGAGTGTGTCCAAATTGGAGCACCATTTTAAAGTTTACTTATATTATTTATCTACAGTCTTAAGAAAAATAAAGTAGACACTTTTTGATTTCACTGGATTTTTGTAACCTAATTTTAACCCAATTTTAAGACCTTCTAAGGACCAGATGATTATTATTATTATTATTATATTATTATTCATTATAAATATATTATTAGGTTAATAAAACCTCAATAACATATTACACTATATTATTGTTTGTTTAATAAAAACTAGGCCAAAGTACACACACACTTTAAACCCTCCTTCTTAGCCACATTTTCGAAAACATATCATGATCCACTGCAACCTAAAACCTTGGCATCTTACAGAAGACCAGGAGGCAGTCTTCAAGTCATTTGTCATGTGGAACTATGTCCGTTATGCTTCATTGTTGTGTTAGCTCTGCGGATCGATGGAGGGCACACTGTTACATGTACTCTGGGGTTGCCAGGGTGGTTTTTGGGAGGTGATGCAAAGGTCACTGTAAAAATCTTCTAGACTCCTGTCCCTTGCATGCCATCCTTTGACCTACTTAAACATTTCATCTCTCGGATCTTATTATGAACACTTATTGAAAGATGGGTGCAGCTTGATCATATATTTAAAGGGGTTGTCCCATCACAAGGATCCTATCTATACTACTGGTTAATGTGGATGTAAGACTTTTCCTAAATACACTGCTTCAGCAAAACTGCTTTGTTTGTCCACTATCTTACTTTATTCAATTCTTTGTGGCCACAGCCCTGACCTAGCTGCTCCTGAGTCAAGTGATGTATCTGCTGCTCTCAGGGAGGAGGGGCTAAGTGCACTGGAGCGAGCCTGTGTATCTAGCTATTCCTGTGTCTACACCACACATGTGACCTAGGTCCTGCACTCAGATAGGGGAGAGGAGCTGCTTTCATTTCTTCTGTTCTCCCAGTTATCAGGCTAGCTAATCCAGTTGTGTTCATTATGGCAGAGACAGGCAGTGTCTGTATGTAACACAGAATGGAGTTGCTGCTGCCTGTACTTCATAGTCCAATGTGGGTGGGCGGAGCTACACGCGAATTTGGGGGCGGAGCTAAACGGCAGGTTGCATGTGAAACCCCGCCCACCAAATGATGCAAGCAACCAGGAAGAAAGAAGATTTTACAAGAGTGAAGACTGCTGAGTATGTGAGGTGGGAATACCCCTTTAAGTAATCTGGAAGTTCTCCTCCCTGCCCTGCGTAGCTTATTGAGTCTTCAAGGTTAAAGACTTTCCGAGGATAGAGTACTTTCTTCCCCCTACTGGACTCTCTTCTACCTCCCTTGAGCCCTTATATCCTACCCCTTCTTTCCAGCTCCCTTTTATCTCTTTTCTTTGCTTTCTCCTGCGATCTCCCTCTATTGTCACCCTCTTTTAACACCAATTGTGTTGCCTTGTGTTTGTACCCATTTCATTCTGTATGTAATACCTTTGTGTATTGCTTCTTCGATTCCTGCTTTTTCTAGCATGTGTTTCTTTTGATTTATTATAGAAAACTATAAATAAATAAATAGAAAAAAATTAGTTTTATAATTGGAGTTAAGTGATAAACCACTGACAGGTAAAGGAAATAACTCTGATTATCTGATGAGAGTGGCATCTACGGAAGTATAGTAGACAGCATGGAGCAGTCAGGTCTTAAAGTTGATATGTTAAAAGCAGAAAAACTGGGTTAGATGACGGATATCTCTAAGGGCTCGTTCACATCTGCGCCCGGGGCCTCCATTATGCAGGTTATACCCGAAACTGGGCAGGAGACGGAAACCTTCAGGTTTTTTTTTTCAAACCCATTCAAATTAATGAGTTTGAAAAGAATCCGGCCGTAAGCGCCTGTGAGCACCTTATGCTGTCCGCGGCAAAACCGTTTTATTTTTAACCAGACACAAAGTTGGACATGCAGGACTTTGTGTCCGGTTTAAAAAAAAACAGTTTTGCCGCGGAGAGCATAACACGCTCACAGGCGCTCACGGCCGGACCCAGCCTAAGCAGAAGTACTTGTTAGGGGCTGTGTAGCCGTAGCCTGCTCAGACTATCTAGTCTGCTGAACACATGTACAGTCAGCATATAGTACATGAGAACTGGCCAACGACTATAGAAGCAGGTGTCTGCTCTTACATCATATGAATATCTATGTTCATGTGGGTCACTCAGGCTCAGTTCACATGACATTTTATTATACTGCTCATGCATAGATTAAAAAAAAAAAAGCCATCAAAAGGGCATCCATTTACATAGACTTAAATGCTAAACAAAATGTGCATGTCTGTTTATGTCTATGTCTGGGGGGGGGGGGTTTAGGACAGGAGAGTGTAGATTGCCATGTTTTCCCGTCCACCAATAAACATAGAAAGGGCATCCATTTTACATATACTTCAGTGAAAAAAAATTACTAATACGTCACAGCAACAGGGGTTAAGCAAGGAAAATGGGAGTGAAGCAGATGGAGGGGTTAGAACAGTAAATCAGAAAATGTATAAAAAGTAAAGCACTTACCGTGCATGTATAATGATGCCAGAAGCCTCAGCCACAAGACTGAGAAATTGGAAGTGACAATGCTAGAGGAGGAATGAGACATGATGGGAATATGTAAGACCTGGCTGGATGATAGCTAGAACTGGACTGTTAATATATAGGAGTACAGTCTATTCAGAAAAGACCGGCTAAATAGAGAGATTTGCTTATATGAAAAATCCTGCTTAAAGCCCTCCTGATAAGTGAAATCTGGGAGGGAAATTAACATGTGGAGTCTCTTTGGTGAGAATAAGGGAAGGGGATAATAAAAATAAAATATTAGCAGGGCTAATAAAGGAAGAAGAATGGTTACTTATGGAACAAATAGAGGAGTCCGCTAAAAAGAAATGAAGTAATTGTGATAGGTGACTTCAACTACCCTGATATAAATTAGGAAACAGAAACATGCAGGTCTATCAAAGGAAATAAGCTTTTGACAAAAATTTAAAATAATTACCTTTCCCAAGTAGTGCAGGACCCAACACGAGAGGGGGCATTTCTAGACCAAAAGGCCTGACAGAATATCAAACGTGGAGGTTGGCAGAAACCTGGGCAATAGTGACCACAGCATAATACATTTTCATGTATTGTTTAATAAGATGTTTAGTGGAGGAATGGGTACAAAAACACTAAATTTCAGGAAGGCCAATTTCCATCTGCTGTGACCTTATGGCCCTACACTTCAAAAACATAATACTACAATATAAATAGGATATTTGTAAATGCATGTTAAGGACATCTTTGAATGATATATACCATATGAGATTAAATATGTTAGGAACCAAAGAAAACTGTTAGGGTTAATTCACACCTTGTTAGGTGTTAAGGAATTTGGTTAGGACAAAACCTGCTTCAGAAATTAGGAAATGTTTTTTTGAAGCGTTTTCTGAGACGTTTTTAGTTTGTTTGTTTTTTCCTCCATCACAATGTATGGACCTTGAAAAAACTGCTAGCGGTTTTTGAAGCATTTTTTGACAAAAACCACGTCAAGAAATGCATCAAAAACCGCAACGCGGTTTTTCCACCTCCCATTGACTCCTATTGGTTTTTTCAGGCGGAATCCTCCTGAAAAAAGGTCATGTTGCTTCTTTTTTCCGCTAGCCGAAAAAAAAACGCTAGCGGAAAAAAGAAGCGACATGACCTTTCTTCAGGCAGATGCCACCTGAAAAATCCAACAGGAGTCAATGGGAGGCGGAAAAACCGTGTTGCGGTTTTTGCCAAAAAAAGCTTCGAAAAACGCTAGTGGTATTTTCAAGGTCCATACACTGTGCTGGAGGAAAAAAACTAAAAACGCCTCAAAAAACAATCCAAAAAAATGCCTCATGTCAAAAAATGATTCAATAAACCATTTTTTAATTCCTGAAGCAGGTTTTTTCCTAGCCAAATTCCTCAACACCTAACAACGTGTGAACTAACCCTTACATATAAACATTGTGAGGGATAATCTATGATAAAAAAGAAGGCATTTAAACTAAACAGTTAAAATCCCATTTTTTGTCGGTATGCAAATGAGGTCTCTGGCAGCATTGGGGCTAGGCCTCAGCGCTCAAACAGCACTGGGGGCTTCCCCAATGCTGCCAGAGAACTCTCTCCAGTGACGCCTCCTTCTTCTTCAGCAACTCGTCTTCTTCCAGCTGGGGTCACACTTCAACGCCTGCGCAGTTGGCTCTGCCATCGGGCCTCACGCAGAGCCGACTGCACATGCTGTCAGCCATTTTTTTGTGGCCGCTTATGCGAGCATGCACATTACGCTCCTGTAGTTCAACAGAGTACAGAGAATACTGCGCATGCTCGCGTAAGCGGCCACAAAAAATTGGCCGCCGGCATGTGCAGTCGGCTCTGCGTGAGGCCAAATGGCAGAGCCGACTGCGCAGGCGTTGAAGTTTGACCCCAGGTGGAAGAAGACGAGTGAAGGAGATGGAGGCGTCGCTGGAGAGAGTTCTCTCTCAGCAATGGGGACGCCTCCAGTGCTGTTTGAACGCTGAGGCCCACCCCCAGTGCTGCGAGAGAACTCATTTGCATACCGAAGAAAAACAGGATTTTAACCGAATGGCGGGGCGGAGACAACTTAGAAGAATAGCCTTTCTTAAGGCTATTCCGACGTGTTAACGAGAAAAAAAGTGTTTTAATGGTAGAATCCCTTTAATTCATAAAAATAAACTAATGTGTATAGAATGTGGTTCTAGGTTCTTAGGCACCTATTTGTATTTATTTAGAGTGGCATGCTCTTGCTGGTGCAAAAATAATTGGGTGTCCTGAGTGTTCAACCACATGCTCATGCTATGCTCATTCTTTTATTTTTGTGAATTGAATAAAATATTATTGCAGTTGTTATATTTTATTTTCTTCTACTTCAAAAGTAAAAATAACCCCAAAATATTCTTCAATTGCATAAATAACAAGAAACTTAATGTTATAGTTAAGATCCAAGAACTCATTTCAACAAAAGCAGAAACTGTCTGATAACAGTAAGCAGAAGAACAATCTATTTTAAACCAGTACAGCACTCCAAGATAAATACAGACCCCCAAATGCCTTCATCACTGCTAGACACAAGTGGGCTTTGCTGAATGTTGTCATCCAAATTATCACCACCAGGAACTGTCCTGGTAATAAATGCTCCACTAACTGAAACAGGAGAATAATCATCTAGGCAAAGGGTCAGAGCCAGTGCAAGTCAATCAGGAGAAAAAAAACAATGTCCAATAGAAAGCCAAGGGTCAAATTCGAACGGATACATCAATGGCAGAATCAGCAGGCAGCCAAGCAGAAAACAAGCTGAAGATCAGAATGAAGCAATCCAATACACTCACACAATCAGCTTTGAGCCAAACTAGTGAACTAAATTAGCAGGCAACTTGGGTCAGGAGGGAAGGGTATATGTACTTATATATTCTTCCTTGGCTGCTAATTGGACAACTTTCAAAGTGAAATTTTGAAACTGCAGAAACTTCCTAGGTTGACATGGTAACCTTAAGGCTGAGTTCACAGGGAGTTTTTTGGTCAGGAATCCACCTCAAAATCAGACTCCAAAAAAGCCTCCCAATAGAGTTCTCAAATGTCATCTGCTTAACCCAGGTGTCTTAAATCCACTATAGTGGCGTCTTAAAACCACTGAAACAAAAAAAAAATCGTGAGGTCCTCATGGCTTTGTCTCACACGATGGCTTTGTGGCTCTACCACATGAAAGGTTGGTATACAAAATGAGAACATTTTGTATACCATTTTGCATTTGAGTTCACAACTGGCTCAGTAATAGGAAACAGATGGTGCTTGTTAATGGGAAATACTCAGACTGGAAGTATCCAGATGAACAAAGCTGCAAATGGAGGGAGAGGTGAGTAATAGATTATGTTTATCGTCCCACTACCAGCAATATTAAATAAATTTTAAAAAAATGAAATTCCAGCTACAGCAGTGTGGCCCCGGCCTAATTGTAGAATTCTGTTACATTACACATCTTATAGAAAATGTAACATGTTTTTGAATTTGTTGCTGCAGGTTGTGAAAAAGAATATGAAGCCTACCAAGGGTGATTGTTACCGAGAACTTAGTCCAACCGTTAATCTTGAGGGAAATGTGGTTATGAGCTTTAGTTTTGATAGCTGCCAGCTTGAAGAAGAAGAACTGCAAGGAAGAGGAAGTCAACAGGCGCAAGGGATTCTTACACTAATGGAACCAGGTAACAATGTGACTGTGTAGATTTTTTTTTAGTGACTTGGTTTTATTGGAAGTAAGCCTATTGGTATTTTGCTTCACATTGTCACTTGTTGAAATACATTAAGTGTTTATTGGCACAAATTGTATTGCTGTGTAAAACTAGTTATACACAAGAAAAATTGTAAAAGATTTGATACGGAAATAAAAAGGGGGGACACCGAGCCAATCCTCGTGTAGTAAATCAGGCTAAGAGTGAAATATTATAGACAGACAATCGTCTGCTCATTTGACGGGGTTTTGAGAGCATCACAACAACCCAAGGCACAATCAATATCTGATCCTGGGAAAGTAAACCAGATGGAGGGCAGCGGACGTCACAGGGACGTATCATTTTGCAACAGGAAAAGGACCAACCGACCAGATAGGCCAAGGACAGCGTTCACCCAATTATTAGGAACCTTCTTTATTGAACAACACTCAAAGGAAATGGCACAACGCGTTTCGGACCCATAGGTCCTTTATCAAGTGCAAATGTACTGGCCTGGGATGGCTTGGAATATACTTTCAGCCCTTAACAGCAAAATTCAATCAGCTGACTGATAACTGGAAGAGCCGGAGATAAACAGCTCAGAAATACAAGCTCCGAGCACTCGGCTCCCCCTCCACCCCCTTAAAGCAGGGGAGCTATGTTACTTGTCCTGGGCAGAGAGATAAAGAGCTCAGAAATACAAGCATGGAGCACTCAGCTCCCCCTCCCCTCCCTGAGAGGAGGGAGCTACGTCACTTGTCCTGGGCAAAGAGATAAGACCATCCCCAGGTCCATGGTTATGGAAACACAGTGTAAACAATGAAGTGAAGAATCTCAGATAGCAGCCACACAAAGCAGTTTTGCTTAAGCAATGTATTTAGGAAAAGTCTTAACTCCACATAAGCTAGCAGTATAGATAGGATCCTTGAGATGGGACAACCCCTTACTGAAAGCAGCAGAGGGAAAGTTCTCCATTCAGGACTTTTCCTCTGCCAATTTTGAGACAGACACTGCGATAATGCATTAAAAAGCTACTACTTACATTTTTTATGCCGTTTTACACACATTGTAATTATCTTTTACTATTTTTGCAAAATAAAAATTGTTCATAGAAAAAAGATTTTGCATTGCATTGAAAGGCGATTTTAATGTGATTTAAAATACGCCTTTTAATGCAATGCAAAAAAAATTTCTATGAACATTTTTATTGTGCAAAAATAGTAAAAGATAATTATAGTGTGTGAAAAACAGCATAAAAAATATAAAGGGTTGCTTTTTCTCTGTTACCCCAAAATGAATAAAAGTTAATAAATTGGTTACAGCAGGGATAGTAAAACATTTCTACACCTTTTTCACATAATAAGCCTCATCTGTAAGGGCTGTCAATGAAAAGTTTATATAAAAACGGATGACGTATGTTATTCCGTGATTAGAGAAATCCAAAAATATCTTATGATATTACTGAGCACTTGGGTTCTTTGTCCTTTGAGTAGCCCATAATGTTCACTGGTGTGGAGTTTAGTTGGCTGGAGGGCATGGCGTGACATTCGGTTTCTTGCTTATCTTTGCTCTTCCATTAGTCTTACAAGGCTTTGTTACTACAAAGGTCATTATTCAGTTGCAGTATGACATTATCGCTGCAGAACTTCAAAGCAGAGGATAGCTGAACATGTCCAGCTGTCATAAATCTCAAACCTGCTTTCATTACTTGTATGTCTTAACTGATATTCTAAACATTCTGTAACTGTGAGGAAGTTGTGGTTCCTTCTCACTGAACAAAGCTTTATTTACTGGTGCTCTAATAGTTGGGTCACTTCTAAGCTGCCTCTTCATATCTGGATTCAGACACCTAAAAATGCGGAAAAGTTTCAGATATAATATCCCACAATAAAAGGTGACTGATTAGCACTACAATGGTGCAATATGTACGTTCTCAAACTAGTCATAACTTTGCTGATTAAATTCACAGTCCAGTCATATTAATGTGACCACCGCCTACTTTTGACGTCAACGTTAAATAACCAATCGCAGAAGGCACGTGTCATCAGCCATCTGGGTGCACTCCTCATTGTGGAAAGCACGATGGATCAACACAAGTATGCATCTATCCTTGCGGACCATGTTCACCCCTACATGTGAATTGTTTTTCCTCAGCATGATAGCATCTACCAGCAGGACAATGCAATGTGTCATAAAGCTCACAGTATACGTGCGTGGTTGGAGGAGCACCAGGATGAGTGTACTGTACTGCCATGGCCAGCACATTCCCCAGACTTAAACCCAATCAAGAATCTGATGGACCACCTCGATAGGGTTGTTCGCGCCATGGATGCTCAACCGCATAACCTAGCGCAGCTGGCCATGGCACTGGAGTTGGCATGGCTCAACATCCCAGTGAACATCATCACAACATCCCCTCTCTTCCTGCACGTCTCGCAGCGGTCCGCTCTGCAAAAGCTGGTTATTCTGGATTTTGACATGTGGTCACATTCATGTGACTGGACTGTGTAGCATTGCCTCATTCATGGGCCTTATTTGGTTACATCTCTCAGGATAAAAAACATTCACGTTCTTCAGATCACATAGGTAGATAGGCAGACTGCAACAAAACTAACTAAAAAATTACCAACTAATAAACCTGCCTCAATGTTTTTGTGCAGATGCAAATCCAGAGCCTCAGGACCAATATCATGGAATATATTTTGCAATGCTGCTTGCTGGAGTTGGGTTTCTCCTTCCTTATAACAGCTTTATTACCGATGTGGATTATCTACACCAGAAGTTTCCAGGTTTGTTGAACGTAGCTTTACAATTGTCTTTCAAAATACATATGCCCAGATGTATATTAGTGCCTCTATTACTGAGATAGCACCTTTTTTTTTATATACAAATGAGCTATTTGTAGCAACAATTGAGTTGTCTGAATCAAGAAGCAAGACCCTCCGTGCTCCAAAGAGCTAATTTTCAGATTGCCAAAAATGGCAGTATCTTGGCAACAAAGGCAGCAATTCACAAAGGGAGAACACCTTAGGCTGAGTTCACACTGAGTTTTTTGGTCAGGAAACTGACTCAAATTCCTCCTCCTAAAAACGTGTCACCATAGGACTGTATGAGTCAGTTTCGTGACCAAATTCCTGACAAAAAACTCTGTGTGAATGCAGCTTTAGGTTAGGGTCACCTGAATCAATCTATCTGTGTGTTGATATGCTAGGTGACAGACTCTCTTTAATATGAAATATGCTGATAATAAACGGGACTAGAGTGTTTGTTTTCAGTTTATGAAATGAAATCAGTTTTCATTATCTAAAATTGCTGATCTGTAACTCAGAAGCTATGTATAAACTTCCAGGGTATTTGAAATGAGTGTGTTTATATGGAAAATGTTTCTAAATGTGATTATTATAATTGTGCATGTAAAACCACACCTAAAAGCTGTAGGTGTTTTGTTATCTTAGAATTTTATAGTTGTATGTATTGGGTGGTATTGTATATCTAAGACTGCCCGCGCTAGAATTTACGTGTAATTTTTTTGTACAAACCTGATGTTTTGTTTATTTTTCTTTTCTGTACTTTGCTATATGACATTTTAACAATTTGCGGTGTGAGAATTTTTTTTGATTCATAAGATTTAGATTTATTTGTACATGTCAGAAGTGTAAAACTACCTTAGTTACTAAAGGGTCCAAATTTTAAAGTACCACTAGCAGGCATAGAAACAGTTAACCTAAAATCACTTTAATTGTTTCTTTTTGAAACAAAATAACCTGGACTAAAGTAATATATCTTCATCATCTATTTCTCTCTTTTAATTCTAGGCACATCTATTGTATTCGACATGAGCTTAACATATATCCTTGTGGCATTAGCTGCTGTTGTCCTTAATAATGCTACAGTGGAACTTCTTACTACACATATGAGAATAACTGCTGGTGAGTAACTAAATACTCCGCTTACTCTCAATGGATAATATAAACTTATTAAGGCGAAATGTTTTGTCAGTATGCGAGCCATGTTTTTCACAGCTCTGTCTCTTTCATTTCTATGGCCGCATACACCAGCCCATATGCTATCACAGGTCCTTGAGCTTGGGGTAAAACTCAGGACAGGTCCCATACCTAAAAAACAAAAATAAAATAAATAATAATTCATGCAGATTCACATATATCCTCAAATGAGTGTCTCATAAACATCAAGCAAATGTTAAATGCAGAAATAGTACAATGTATAGCATCAACTCAATAGTAAGAATCTAAGTAATAAACTATTATTATACTCTGAGGTCTCTTCAGACCCCAGGGTATAACAAGCGGAGGTCCAGAGAAGTAGCAGCAGTGTTACTCACCTCTCCTGGGCTCCGGTATGGGTATTAGGGCCTCCTGTGATTGGGCCTCAGTGGTCTCTGAGATCATTCAGGAGTCTTAAAGCCCCGCATCAGAGGCCAAGAGAGGTGAATAACACTGTTATTTTTACTCACCTTCTCTGGGCATCTGCTAATACTCTGGTGTCTGTAGAGACCCCAGACTATAATAATAGAAGTTCTGCTTTGGACCTTTTTGGTCCGAACATAACTGCCAGGCAAACCTCGAGAAATAAATCTTGCAAGGTTCCGTGGCCCTGCTTATCTATCCCTGATCCTTCTCATGGTTTGCAACCCTAGGCTTTGAATGTGATGTCCAATTTTAATACAGCACAGATCATTAAATTAAATACTTCTGATAACATGATTCAACGTGCAAAGATTTGCCTGCACACACCTCTTGCTGTCATTCTAGTTCGTCATTGTTCTCCTATCCAATGGGACACGCAGTGCTGACATCATAGCCTAGGTGCGTAGCAATCTGCCGTAGTGATAAACCAAGGTTTGTCAGTTTAAGGATTCTGTCCCTCTCAGTTTGCGACTAGTTACAATAACTGGCACAAACAGGAGGAATCGCATAAACCACCCACATCACTTGGTCTGATTTTTGAGGCTTCGCATGGATAAAAAAAAACAAAAAACTTTGCTTCCAATCTGGTTTTTATGTTTCTCGCACATGCTGCAGATTGGCTAAAAATGCTTAAAAATGTGAACACTTGCAGATCTTAGTGACATTTTTTTATTTCCTCGATTATCGTAACCTTACTGTTAAAGAGGAATTTTCATGTCCTGGGGCACATGCAGTTTTATACACCACTAGAAAGCCAACAGTGCATTGAATTTTATTATATGTCTTAGTTCTGTGGTAATGTTTTTGGGTTTTTTTTGTCTTAATTTTTGGTTTTTCTATGCATTATGTCTCCACCCCCCCACACACACATAAGTTCATAATAGACCTTGGGAAGCATTTTAATATTTTTTTTTCTGCTTTCACCTGAAACTGGATTGACACAATAGCTTCTAGTGAGGCGCATACACTTGCATATGCATTTTCTTCTTTTGTCCATCAGAGCACATGTACATCATACCCACAGCACCTGAAGGTACTTCCTATATGGCTTTGTCCAAGTGACACAAGCCATCCAATGTACACTCCTTATTCAACTGCCTTTAGTCTAGGAACATATATTACTGAGCGACTGAATACTACCTTACAACCCTATTGAAGCTAGGCGCATGGGCACACATGCTATAATCATTCTTGTAGTATGTATGTATTAATTTTCATCCCCATGCTTTATACAGTGTGGTTTTTGGCACAGTTTTTCAGACTTTAAATAGTCCTAATGTGAGTATATGTGTATTAATGTCTCTATGGCTTGAGAAAGGGGCACTGGAGGCCTGTAACACATTGCTATTTTGAGATATTAGAACAATTACAGTGTTCTGGTTTGGTTTTAGAGCGAAGTCGTTGCTTATGGTTTGCAGGCTTGGTGCCTTCTCTGATAAACTAGATTCACCACATTCATTATCAAGCATCAGTTAATTCCACATACTATTAAGTGCCTAGCTTTGCACTGTTTACATGCTACACACTATCAGGGAAGATTTACATTACTGTCAGGGGTCCATTGTTCTGATTTTTCAGAGGAGCAGAACAACAGACATTATCATGTACCTGTTACAAACAAAAGACTTTCTGTTTGTATTTATTCTAATTCACTGCAATGTTGATAAATGGACGGTCACTGCCAACAACTATAATTTTATAATAATTTTAGATTAAATAAATAATTCAGTTGACTACCACATAGTGTGATCCTCTCCTGCCCTACGCCGGACTTCCCTCCGTCGAGATCTGATTTGGCTACACCCCTTCTAGAGGCCGTGAAACTATTCATTCCAAGTTACTGGCTTCAACAAGATGCCCCACCCATCCAAGAATGGATGGACACAGTAAACCAGGTTATGAGATTTGAGGAGCTAAATAGAAATGATGACTTGTTTTGGAGAACCTGGTCTCTCTGGCTCAAGTTAGATCAGGCTTCTTTCCTACGGAGTAGTGGTGGAGATAAGACACCGTAGGTACAGGTACATATTTCTGTGTAAATTAATCTGAACTCTTCTGATCACTCTTGTTAGTTGGATTCATTCTCAGAAATAAACGTTACTGGAATGTTCTCTTCTTCTTTTACATTTCCTAGACTTTACATACACCTCCCCCTTCTCCCACTGATCTAGTTGCTATTGTAACTATAATAATGCTTCATGTATACCAAACACTTATGATTGTTCTATGTTATTGTATTCAAAGGTAACAATTTTTTTTTTCTTTAGAAGTTCTTTCTGTATTTTACATCGAAAAAAAACTCAATAAAAACTAAGAATTGAAAAGAAAGAAAGAAATGATTCAACAATCAGGATGCAAATTGAACAGTGCAAGCACAAATCAGGCAAACTTTGTAAATTGTTCTAAACGATAGACACTCAATAGTGTATGATCATAGCCTCAGTAAATTTGCCTGTCTGAGTCTAATTAGCCCCTCAAATGTAAAAGATGACAGTATTCATCAGGGGCTGCCATACCATTGGTGCAGCTGTACAGGGGCCAGGTTTCTTCTGTCTGTTAGTCTCTGAGCTATTGAATTTCATGGAGGTAGTATACTGTTCCTGAGCAGGGCTCTGTTCTGTTTATGTCCACCACATACATCCATATGCGACCACCCCGGGAGAACGGTTACTCAAAAAAATAAAAGGAACACTTAAGCAAGACAATGTAACTTCAAGCAACACTAATTGACAATCAATGTCACATGCTGTTGTGCAAATAGAATAGACAACAGATGGGAATTATTGGCAATTATCGAGACACATTCAATAAAGGAGGGGTTCTGCAAGTGGGGACCACAGACCACATTTCAGTACAAATGCTTTCTGGCTGATGTTTTGGTCACTTTTGAATGCTGGTTGTGCTTTCACACTCGTGTTAGCATGAGATGGACTCTACAACCCACACAAGTGGCTCAGGTATTGCAGCTCATCCAGGATGGCACATCAATGTGAGCTGTGGCAAGAAAGTTTGCTGTGTCTGTCTGCGGAGTGTCCAGAGGCTGGAGGTGCTACCAGGAGACAGGCCAGTACACCAGGAGACGTGGAGAGGGCAACAACCCAGCAGCAGGCCCGCCACCTCCGCCTTTGTGCAAGGAGGAACAGAAGGAGCACTGCCAGAGCCCTGCAAAATGACCTCCAGCAGGCCACAAATGTGCATGTGTCTGCACAAATAGTTAGAAGCTAACTCCATGAGGATGGTATGAGGGCTCGACGTCCACATATGGGGGTTGTGCTCACAGCTCAACACCATGCAGGACGCTTGGCATTTGCCACAGAACACCAGGATTGGCAACTTCACCACTGGCACCCAGTGCTCTTCACAGATGAAACACTGAACACGTGACAGACGCGACAGAGTCTGGAGACGCCGTGGAGAGCGATCTGCTGCCTACAACGTCCTTCAGCATGACCGGTTTGGCAGTGGGTCAGAAATGGTGTGGGGTGGCATTTCTTTGGAGGGCTGCACAGCCCTCCATGTGCTCGCCAGAGGTAGCCTGACTGCCATTAGATACCAAGATGAAATCCTCAGACCCTTTGTGAGACCATATGCGGTTGGTTCCTCCTAATGCAGGACAATGCCAGACCTCATGTGGCTGGAGTGTGTCAGCAGTTCCTGCAAAATGCGGGCATTGAAGCTATGGACTGGCCTACCCATTCCCCAGACCTGAATCCGATTGAGCACATCTGGGACATCATGTCTCGCTCCATCCACCCACATTACGTTGCACTACAGACTGTCCAGGAGTTGGCAGATGCTTTAGTCCAGGTCTGGGAGGAGATCCCTCAGGAGACCATCCACAACCTCATCAGTAGCATGCCCAGGCATTGTAGGGAGGTCATACAGGCACGTGGAGGCCACACACACTACTCAGCCTCATTTTGACTTGTTTTATGGACAAAAAGTTGGATCATCTTGTAGTGTGTTTTTCCACTTTAATTTAGGGGGTGACTCCAAATCCAGGCCTCCATTGGTTAATAAATTTGATTTCTTTGATGATTTTTGTGTGATTTTGTTGTCATCACATTCAACTTTGTGCAGAACAAAATATTCAATGAGAATATTTCATTCATTCAGATGTAGGATGTGTTATTTGAGTGTTCCCTTTATTTTATAGAGCATAACAGCTCCGTGTAAAACGCTGTTGAGTTTGATCTTAGGGTACTTTCATATGGGCATACTGTATTTTGGTCGGTATTTTTTATCAATGTTTGTTAGCCAAAATCAGAAGTGAAAAGTATAATAAACATTTGCACCTGTACTGTATTTGAGACCCACTCCTTGTTTTGCCCCTTGAATTTTTTTTTTTATAATGTAGATTGCAAGCCACATATAGTGCTCACAATGTACATTTCTCCCTGTCAGTATGTGGGATGAAACCCATGCAAACATGGGGAGAATATACAGAATATACAATCCTTGCAGATGTTTTGTCCTTGGCAGGATTTGAACCCAAGACTCCAGCACTGTAAGGCTGCAGTGCTAGCCACTGAGCCACCGTGTTGCCCCTTGAATATTGTTGATAAGTGGTTATAGGCCAGTTCCATAAAGGATATGGGTATGCTGTTATCTCATGTCAGTACACACATGGTTGATCCAGGATTGTCACCATAATACATGAAGCTGGCACTCCACTAATAATTGTGTAATTATTATTTGTAACAATTTGTATGTACAAGCAGTTAACATGTCTATTTATTTTATTCGCAGGGTATATTTTTGCTCTTGGGCCACTAATCTTTATTGGAATTTGTGACATCTGGTTAGAGCTATTTACATTCAAACAGTCATACGCCATAAACCTATTTGCTGTCGGTGTGGTAGCTTTTGGATGCACAGGTAAGTAATATAGCAGCACAATTAAATCAAAGGTTCCCTGAAAATTAACAATGTCCCGTCATAGTTTGAAATTTCTGTAGTACATTTCATTACTTTCAACAGCTAAGTTGTTTACCTGCTATAGCTACTACTGGTCAGGGAGAGGATCTTTGGACGTTGTGCTGACGACATTGTCTATTCTTATCCTAATCCCTATTTCTGTGCCAGGTCTTATTTGAGTTTAATTATTTTTCTCTTTGATTTGAATCACATTATTTATTCCCTTCATACTCTAATGGGAATACGGAATCAATATATATAATATATTTTTTTAATTCTTTAATAACATTTTCTATGTCCTCATCTATATTAAGCAGAATATTATTTGTACAATGACCTCCAAACCTCAAAACAGGTTTACATTTCTTCCAAATTATTTATTTTCAATACAAGCAGCATTACAATGAAAAGTACCACCATTATAAAGTGGTAGGCAAATAAGACAGGATTGATGTTTGATAGTAACAGTGGGCCATAGCTTCCCTCCTCTTCCTCCCTACACAGTGACCTCTCTATGTGTCACATTGCACTTTCACAGGAGACAAGGATCTATAATAATCCTAATCATTCTGAGTAAATTGAATTAAAAAATCTACAAGACACTTGATGGGTATATGTCTTTTTTCAACCATACTATTTAACCCTTATGTAGTATCATGGGTTCTTTCATAATGATATGTCTATGGTAGTGGTGTTTGATAGACACCATGATAGTACTTAAGGATTAACTACACAATTGCAAAAAAAAAAATCAGATTAAAATATTTTGGTAACAAATAAAATAAGTATACAGTGGGTGACACATTTTATTTTAGTCACAAGGGCCCGTTCACACGGAGTAAACGTGCGTATATATAAAAAATACCCATGTAAAAATAAGATTGGTGTAAACGCTCACTCATTTTGGCAAAATACACATGTAAAAAATACACTGTAAAAATAAGACTCCCATTGACTTCAATGACATTTTACATGTGTATTTTACACGTGTAAAATACACGTGTAAAATGTCATTGAAGTCAATGGGAGGGCCCGTTGACATGGAGTAAACGCGCGTGTATTTTGGCAAAATACACGTGTAAAAATAAGACTCCCATTGACTACAATGACATTTTACACATGCATTTTGGCATATTATTTTACACGTGTAAAAAAATGTAATTGAAGTCAATGCGAGTCTTATTTTTACACGTGTATTTTGCCAAAATGAGCGCGCGTTTACTCTGTGTGAACTACCCCTTACTCCGTGTGAACGAGCCCTTAGGCTAAGGCTCCACGGGCTGTAATCGCTTAAGAACCGCTGCATGAACGCATTGTGGTTCTTCCTGCAGCGATTTGAAGAGAAAGTTCACTGAGTTTTCCTCTGTGGACTTTCTCTTCCCATTATATCTACGGAAAGCCGCCGGCGTTTCCGTAGATATAATTGACATGCTGAGATTTGCAAAGCCACAACGGCTTTGCAAATCGCAGCAAGTCCGCACTGCGTTTTTTTCCGCAAAGTGGCCATGAGATTCACATGAATCCCATCCCCTTTGCTTGCACTGTAAAACGACGCGATTTTTCCTGCAGCGTCTCCATTGCGGGCAAATCAGGCGTTTACGTCCTGTGGGGCCTTGGCCTTAAGTAGTTTTTTTTTTTTAGTTTTTGTCTAAAATTCCCTAATAGCTTAAAAAAAAAGTTTCCAGCATGGCAAGGGTAAATATGAGCGAGTACTGTTCGGATCAGCCGATCCGAACAGCACGCACGCATTGAAATGAATGGAAGCACCTGGTACTTCCGCTTTGACGCCGGCCGGCCGCTTAATCCCCCGCGTGCCGACTACGTCCATTCATTTCAATGCGTGCGTGCTGTTCGGATCGGCTGATCCGAACAGTACTCGCTCATCTCTATTACTTATCAATGTATACCTGTTCATCTTTCTATGTAGCTCTTTTGGATAGTCAGCAAAAAAAGTTATAATTTGTATCACCTTACTGTACTGGCACAGTGGGAATTGGGGATGGGTACAAACTAAGGCAGATATATATCTAAAAAAAATTATATATTTATCTATTCTATCGATCTATCGAATATACAGAGAGAGAGGAAGGCAATATACAAGTTTTAATATATTTGCTGTTATAATTTATGTTTTCTTGTGTACTTTATCTTATGAATATTGACTTTATTTCACAAGTGCAGCAATCCAGTTTCTATGGTTATACTGGGATGCTACCCAAACGCTACACTCAAGGAGTAATGACAGGTGAAAGTAAGTACTGTATGTGTATTCGTAAAAAAAAAAAAAAAAAAAAAAAAAAAGGATTTATACATTATGACTTCATGTTAACATACATTTTTGATGTATTAACATATGAGGGTTTTTTGTTTAAAGATTTTTTGTTTTTTTTTAAATTTTGGGTACATTTAAAAATACAATAGTAAGAAATACATAACTGTACAGTATATAGTGACATGTTATATTTTTCATACTTCCCTTTGATAGTATTCACTCTCTTTTCTTAAGTAAAATGGAATAGGGATAGTAGAGAACAGCATGCTTGCCACAAATGGAAGTATAATGCAACATTGAGCCAAAAAGGAAAGCAGAGTATGGCAGCATTAACTTATACTCTTCTTTTAGTCTTAATACATGCATCCGCTAGTGCAGGGGTCTCAAACTTGCGGCCCGCGGGCCGCATGTGGCCCCCCGAACAATTTTGTGCGGCCCGCACAAGCCTAGGGACGCCGGATCCAAGTTGAATCCGGACGTTTCACCATTTTGCTGTGAGAGCCGGGAGGAACGCCCCCTCCCTCCCTGATAATGCTCGTCTATGGACGAGTACTGCGAGCAGAGGGAGGGGGCGTTCCTCCCGGCTCTCACAGCACAGCGCGATTGGCTGTGCTGTGAAGAAGGACGTCTCTGACTGAGTGTCAGAGACGCTCTTCTGACCATAGAAGAGCTACGGTACCGGACCGTAAGCTCTTCACACTGGGCCCACATTGGGAAAGCCGACAGTGTGCTGAACTCAGCGCACTGTCAGCTTTCCGGCAGTATATAGAACTGCCTGTGGGCAAAATGGTGGAAGGTCCTCTTTAAACATTGAGGTGGAATGAAGGGGCTCATGACACTGGGGGCAGACGAAGGGAGGGGGGAGAACGGCATGACACTGGGGCAGAAATGGAGGGACATGAATCTGGGGGCAGAGATGGGGGGACATGAATCTGGGGGCAGAGATGGGGGGACATGAATCTGGGGGCAGATGAAGGGTGTATATGTAACTGGGGGAAAGATGGAGGGGGGACATATAGTTTACGGGTGACTGTAGGAGGATTATACAGCACTGTTTATTTCTCTATAAAGCACTGTTTATTTCTTTCTCTCTTTATTACCAGGCCAGAATAAAATAAAAACACAGATTTTTATTGAATATGGATTTTAGTATAGGCCTTGTGTAAATAGTTTGCCATATAATTGTGAGAATGAATGGATACAAATAACATACATTATTCTTATGTTATTGCTTACAGCGCCGCACCTCCCATGAGGAGACCTGAAGCGACCGCTTCAGGCGGCGCTATGTCAGGACCCTAGGGAGGGCGGCATTTTTGCTTACCTAAGCCAATCCAGGACAAGCTGTCCTGGACTGGCTTAGCACCGAGCGGTGGATTGGGGAGGCCACTGGAGCAGTGCTGCTTCCCCTCACGCTCAGGCAGAGAGCAGGTCCTCTCCCTGCCTGCGAATGCCGCTAAGCCACGCCCCCTCCACTCTGCCCCCTCCTCCCGGGGGGGGTGCGGCTTTCTGTCGTTCGCCTTGGGCGGCATAAGGGGTAGGTTCACCCTTGGTTGCTTACATTTATTTAGGGGCAGTTCACATGGAGAAAATTTTCTTAATTGAAAATCAATCTTCAGGAATTTTTCCTAGTGGAAAATTCAGCTTTCAGGGTCTATTCACACAGAGTTTTTTTGGCAAGGAAAAAATTCGCTTCAGGAATTAGGAAATGTTTTTTTTTCCTCCAGCACAGTGTATGAACCTTGAAAACAAATCGCTAGTGGTTTTTCGACGCGTTTTTTTTGCCAATTCCGTGCCCAAATCCGCGACCTGGATTTTCCGCCTCCCATTGACTGCGTTGGTTTCTGCAGGCCGAATCCACCTAAAGGAAGCTTTTTTCCGCTAGCAAAAAAAATCCACTAGCAAGAAATAAAAGGTAGTGGAACCCATAGAACTCTATGGGGAGGCGTTTTTTCCATGTGGATTCTGACACGGATTCAGCGCCAAAATCCTCGCCAAAAAAACTCAGTGTGGATGGACCCTCAAGGTAAATTCACACAGGGTTTTTTGGAATGGATTTTGACACAGAATCTGCCTCAGAATCCGGCTCCAAAAAACGCCTCCCATTGACTTCAATGGGAGCCGTTCTCAGCTTTTTTCTGCTAGCTGTGGAAGGCGTTTTTTGGTCCGGATTCTGAGGCAGCTTTCTGCGTCAAAATCAGGTCCATAAACCCTGTGTGAATTTACCCTAAGAATTTGAACCTGAATGTTCCTCTTGTCCAAATTCGGCAGCAAAATACACACCTGCCTGGTGGTATTTTCTCCCTCCTGTTCACTACAATGGTAGTTATCAGGTGGAATCAGTCTGAAGATTAAGCAACGAGCAGATCTTTGTAGAATATCTGAAGTCATCATGAAGGAGCTTTCTAACCAAGTAAAAGCATAAGATCATGATTTTATATCAGGGATTGATGTGAAACAATCAACTTTTGGATGAAGATCTGCAGCACTTTCAGATTTCAAATATCCGCTGTGTTACCGTAATTGTTAGTAGAGAAAACGTGATTTTAGGACTGCAGGCTTATCGCTGGCAGAATTTGTGTGATTTTAGAATACCTGGCAGTGGTTTTGTCTCTAGCTCAGTACAAGTATTCTATGTGAGCAGCCTGTCTTACAGTATCACTGAGGTTACCATTACTTATTCTACTCTATAGAATACTGTCTATAGGGGGTGCAGTGGTAGTTGTCACTACAAGGTAGGGCCCCTTTACAGATATTACATTTTGGCCTATTAGCTTCACGTTTCTCTTCTAGCTGTCTAGGTAGACATCCAGTGGAATAAGGTGTACTGGTGTATCTTCGACTGACTCTGAGTAGATCACCGATATTTAAAGCTGAGGATGTGCTTATCCACTGTCCATAAGTGTTGAATGAAAGCAACAATAATTTGGGTTAATATAATGTATATTACAGCATCTCTGTATCAACATCAACATGTTACTGTACTGACTGACACATCGTCCCTTTCTCTGCTTGTGATAACATGTAGGTATTCTAAAAAAAAAAAAAAGCTGCAATTTACAGAATTATTTAAATTATTTGCATAATTACAATGTCTGACTGAAATATAGATTGCAACCACCTGTAAAATGTAATTTGTCATGTAAAGATCATAATAAAAGCCCCCAACAAATTCAAGTACAGTTGGTACTGGAATATTTGCGTTGAGGCTCCATCATATGATGACAATAATGGGTATTACAGAAGCAGAGTAACAGACACAAATGAGGCCCTTTCAGTCTGTGTCCATTCCCATTGAGGGGCCGTTCAAATGGCATAAACGTGAGCTGATTATGGCAAAATACACGTGTGAAATATACATGTGTAAAAATCAGACTCCCATTGACTTCAATGCCATTTTTTACACGTGTAAAAATGGCATTGAAGTCAATGGGAGTCTGATTTTTAAAAGTGTATTTTTTTACATGTGTATTTTGCCATAATCAGCTCGCGTTTACTCCGCGTGAACGGCCCGACTCTTATGTAAACAACATGGCCGATGCTGTCTTTGTTTACTACTGTGATGGAAGATAAAGTCCTTCTTGCAACAAAAGTAAAAAACATGATGGAAGAAAGCTTCTATTATGATTTTACATCACTGTGAATGCAGACAGACACCCAATGGAGGGCGCTACATCTGCATCTGTCATTTAATGTCAGTTGCTCTCTTCCTTTGACAAATGACAACAGACACTAATACTGTTAGTGTGAATGTAGTCTTACAGCAATGCCTTAGCTGATTCTTTTTATTTACATAGCATTTGTGAATTGGCTGAATAAAACATCCATTGTATAGTGATCCAATGGGGAATTGATCATACCCACTGGTGACTGTGCACCAATTTTGCGCTAACACATTAAGTACGTAGCCTTGTTTGGATGTGTCGCTTTTCTTTGTTTTTTTCATTGTCACATCACAAAGGCCACTCAAGGGTTAAAAATGCTCACTTAGGCCCCTGATAATTTTTTAAGAGGTATGGTTTAAAAAATGAACTCACGACTTGAGGAATTCCTCTTTACTTTCACCTCCAGAGCTTTGCATGCGTCCAAAAAACAGATCCTCTAAATCTACACTCCAAAAGCGTAGCCTTCTGAGCCATGCTGTTTATACCCACATTTACAAATTTTGTGTGCCGACTTAAAATTTTAGGAGTGCATGTCTTTGTGGACACAAAGTGGGCACAAAATATTGGGCAATGGATTTTTTTTTTTTTTTAATTCAATTTTAACTATGCACCTTAATTTCTGAGATGCACTCTTGGGCTCAGAATGTTCACTATACCCCTCATAAATTCCTGGAGAAGTGTAGTTTCTAAGATGGAGCCATATTTGGGGGGGGGGGCTCAAGTTCTTCTTTTACATCAGAGGCTCTGCAATTGCCTGCCAGTGTAGTGTTAATAACTAAATTAGACCACAAATGCACATGGTGCTCTTTCATTTTCGTTGTATTTCCAGGCAAAAGATTAGTGTCACATGTAAGGTGTTTCCAAAATCAAGAGACAGAGCATAATAACTGGAGAGCTGAAATGACCAAAGTTTTCACTACATAAAGTGACAAATGGCAGATTTGAAAAACAGGGCCTATGTCCTTAACATGTTTTTAGGTGGTGTCTTCAAGGGGTTAAACATTACCATAAAATCCACTAAAACCCTTCCATTTTCACTTTTTCTAGGCACTGCTGGTGTAATAATCTCTCTTAGCCGCATATTTACCAAACTTCTTCTGCCAGATGAAAAAGAGAGCACCATTATTTTCTTCCTAATCTCCATCTTCCTGGAATTGATGTGCTTTGTTTTGCACTTGCTTGTGAGAAGAACTAGATTTGTTCAGTACTATACAAATAAAGCCCTGGTAAAAAATTCATGTAGGAATCGCTCAGAACCAAGTTTTCGTTATAAAGTGCACCACAGCACCTATGGAGAAGATGTAAGTTTTTGTCCTGATTTTGTTCAGAATATATAACTATTAACATAGTAAAGCTAGAAGATAGATTGGAATAGATTCTCCTGGTATCATCTATTGGTTTATATAAATTGTGACTCTCTGACATTACTTAGACTGAAAAATACTTGTATGCATCAAGATAAACTTTCGCAGATCAATTATATATCTTTCAATATTCAGTTCCATATGTTATTAGCACATCTAACCATCATTGTATCTGCGATTACTACCTCTTAGTGTGACATTCCATGGCTAGACAAATCTAGCCTGTCATTGTAAAGTCAGCTGTACACAATGGTGTGCCAACCGGTGGCCATGAATCAGAATAGGGTGGAATTAGTCGAATTGTCGCTCATCAAGAATGGGTTAAAATTGGTCAAATGAATCTAAAATCAAAATAAGAAAAAAAAAAGTTATGGTAGGTTTTGTAATGAAAGATAAAGTTGTGCATGCAGGACCTTATCTTCTGTTACAAAGGTAGAAAAAAAAAAAAACATGACAGAAGATAGCTGTACTTTACATATGTGTCAATGGGAACGGACACAGAATCAGTCTGTGTCTGTTCTCTGCAACAGTTTAATGTCCGCTGCTGTCATCTTATGACGGAAGACAGCAAAAGACATTAACAATGGTAGTGTAAATGTAAGTATGTATTGTGAAAGCAGTAGGGAAACAGACTGTGATATGACAGAGGAATCCTACAAACTGACACAGCTAGGGAACAAAAAGTAATAGCTGTGCTATGAAAGGAACGCCTAAGGCCCCGTTCACAGGGGGCTAGGGACTGCGTATTTTGGTCTGGATTCTAACGTGGGAAGCCACATCAGAATAGGACTAAAATGCACCTGCCATGACTGTCGTGGCTTCCCGCTGTGAAGTAAGCAAAAATGAATGGGCCTAGTCCAGAGGGGGCTGCCGCGAGGTGGACACCGCGGCCGAATCAGCCACGAAATCCACCTGAAGAAAGGGCAGCTCGCTTCTTTTTTCCGTGAGTGGGAACTTACCGCTCACGGAAAATAGGAGGCTAGCGGTCTAAATAGACCTTTATTGTGAGGGGGCGGATTCTGAGGTGGATTCGGCTTCAAAATCCACCCCCTCTTGCTCCGTGTGAACAAGCCATAAGCCCTAAGAGTTAGAAGGTGGATATTTTTTTTTATTTAATTTGGTGGCTGTCAGCAGAGGTTATCATAGCTAACATGGAAGAAATTTATAGAAGCAAGAATTCCATTTCCTGTGAAAGAAAGTTGAAAAATTGATCTGTTGTGGAATAGTCTAAGCTTTACATAAGAAACGTTCAAACACTGACTCTCCACAACAAAGTACGAATGCAAGGAAAATTGATTTTTCACTGGAGACACACTTTCAAATGCTGTTACATTTAATCTTGTTTTTGGATTATGGCTAACCAATTAAAATTATTATAGAATTCTTTTTCACACAGTGCAGCATTACTTCTGGCACTCAGCTGTATTACACAGCCAAGTCCTGGGACTAGCCACTGAGCGGGAAGATTCTCTGACTACAGTGGAGCCCCCCAGATGCTGTGATTATTATTACAGCATGCGGGGGGCTCCAGAGGCAGGATCGCCCCCATCACCCTCAGATCCCAGGGTCGCAGTGGCAGCCAGGAGGCAAAGTAAAGGCCTTTTGACAGCCTTCACCCATCACACTTAGTAAGCCTACTATGTATTGCAGTACATTGATCAAAGATCCAAGGTTCAAATCCCCTTGTGGGAAAGACAACACATAAAAACAAAAGTTGAAAAAGTTTAAAACTTGTTTATTTTTTTACATTTTATTTTGAACACTCACCTTTTAATTAAAAAAATAATGTAAACAGAAAAGTAAACAAACAGGTTAGATATCCCCATGGGTATACAAGTCCACACTATCCAAAAATAGCGTTATTTATCCTATACAGTGAAAACTGTAAAAAAAATAAATAAAAAAAAACAATGTACAAATTAACATATTTTGGTCACCTTGCTTTCCACAAAAATGGCAATAGAAAGGGAGCAAAGTGTCATACATACCAAACATCTGTACCAATAATTAGTACAATCAAATTTCTTCGAAAATAAAGAGCCCTTACATATTTCCATCAACAAAATAATTAAAAAAAAAAAGTTATAGGTATCAAAATATGGGAACCCCAGGAAAATCGTTCATTTTCAAAAAGTGGTAATTTTTTTTAAAAAAAAATATGGTATTGTATTGATTCGCTGGTCAAAAAATTATGATACAATTGTGGTGGTTTTCACATGGACCCCCAAAAACTTTAATAAAAGCTCATCAAAACATTCAAAATGAAAGTTCTGCTCACATGTTACTTTGTGCTATACCTTTAAGGAGAATAGATGTCCTTCGGCAGAAAATAGCATGGAACTGCAGACAGATGTAACAACAAGAGGAACTTACATTCGGTTTGATGTTCCTGAACACAAAGTTAAAAGCAGCTGGCCAAACTTAAGAGGTAAAATGCAATGCTAAAATATAAACATGTTTTCAGCAAAGCTTTTTTTTGTCTTCACAGTTTCCTTTAGTAAAAGGCTTCATAATTTTACTTAACTACAATCTTATATTCTAAGAAGAATTAAAAGGTTGTTCAGTGTATACACCATGATTGGACATGAAGATTCTAGTACACTAGACTTATTTTAGGTGTGCCTGTTTTCTGACTGATCAATGCATTGACCCCACAGCTTGTTTCTGACTTTGTTCCTGTCTGTGGTTTCTGTCCTGTCGGATAAGTATCTAGAAACGTCTTCCAGTTTACGCATTGCATCTGCGCTCTTCCAAGGATTTGCTAATGATATTTTAGGGTACTTACAGTTATGTTGTAGTATACTTAAATGATATTTTGATATATTCTCCTGGCTTATTTAAACATCAAAGACAGGAGTGCCAAGTTATGGCTATGCAAAACTAGAAAAGGGCATTTTTGTAAGATCTTCTCTGCCTAGAGAATATCATCACGCATTAAGGTCTGCAGATGGACCCCAAAAAACTTATGGCAATAAAGAACTGGCCTCACCCTGTCTTTGAACTATGCAAAGATGAATCAGTTATGTCAACTTCTACAGCAGAGCTTGTAGCAGCAAGTGGGTGAATGCAAAACATTGGACTTCAGAGGCATAAAATCCCTTTTTTCTAAACTTAAAAAAACATTTGCCTCTGCTTCTGTTCTACATCACTTTGATACACCAAAACAATTCTTTCAGAAGTGGATACTTTATGCTATAACAGAGGAATACGAAAGGAAAGTTGGTCATCTGTGGTTTTTTTTCCTCTCTAAGCTCTTCCCCTTGGCTAAAATGAACTACTCCACCTAGAACATAGAGCTGCTGGCAATGAAGCATGTCTTTAAGAGTGGAGGTATCTTCTTGAGGGAGCCATGGATCTGGTGATAGTTGAAATGGACAAGAACCGCAGACCACACAATGCCCCTTAACAAGCCCGATGGGCACTCTTCTTTGTCTGATTTGATTTCCAATTGCACTCTCTTCCAGTCAAGAATATCAAAGCTGATGCCTTATCCTTATAAGTAATGGATCCGTCTGAAGCACCACCATTGAAATTTCTTTTATTATCTCTATGGCACCAGTATATCTTAAAAATATTCCTTATGTTAAGACATTCATTCAGGTTTTTCTGAAGTAAAAATAGAATTAGTACTTACTGGTAATTGGCTTTCTAGTAGTAAAGATACCTCAGCAAGAACATTGTTAATAATACTGTGAGGGCAGAATATAGAGACATTAAAACTGTGTCTGGAGATAGCTCACTCCTGTCATGACCAGCGCCGCACCTCCCATGAGGCGACCTGAAGTGACCGCTTCAGGCAGCGCTATGCCAGGGCCCCAGGGAGGGCGGCATTTTTGATTACCTAAGCCAGTCCAGGACAAGCTGTCCTGGACTGGCTTAGCACCGAGCGGTGGTTTGGGGAGGCCACTGGAGCAGCGCTGCTCCAGCAGCCTCCCCTCACGCTCAGGCAGAGAGCAGGTCCTCTCCGTGCCTGCTCTCTGCCTGCGAACGGCGCTAAGCCATGCCCCCTTTGCGCAGCCACGCCCCCTCCGCTCCGCCCCCCTCCTCCGGGGGGGGGGAGGGGGCGGCTTTCTGTAGTTCGCCTCAGGCGGTGAAAGGGGTAGGTTCACCCCTGGTCATGACTATGACCAAGGGACATGCAGCAAGGTCAGGACCTTCATGAAAACCTTCCCATACACCTGATTTACCTATGTGCCAAATTTGGGGTCAAATGGTTTAGGTGTTTGGGTGCCTATAAAGAACAGACAAACAGACTTTTCCTTTAATAATGTCAGTAATTTGATTGATAATAGCTTGACTTATTTTTTTTATTACAGATATGATGTTTCATCGTTACCTGGTATTGCGAGTAATTTGGGCTTACATGCTCTCCATCTCGGTCACATACTTCATTACTCTTTGCCTTTTCCCTGGATTGGAGTCAGAAATTAGGAACTGCACAATGGGAGAGTGGCTTCCTATCCTTATCATGGCTATATTTAACTTGTCAGACTTTGTTGGCAAGGTAAGTTTAGTGATAACAGTATTGCATTCACGGTGTGTTCAGGAAGAGGTTTTCACATTTGATGCACAGACAGGCTTAAGGTATGTTTTGGTGGGTTTGGAGTCTCCTGGGAAAAAAACAGACCCACATTACATACCTCCCAACATTTGAAAAGTAGAAAGAGGGACAAAATGTGCGGCTCGCTGCGCGCGCCGTGGCAAATTTGGCTCCACCCACTTTTATGTTGACTCCGCCCATTCTCATTCATTTTTCACGTGCTCCCACACAGTATAATCCTCCTACAGTCACCCGTAAATGATATGTCCCCCCTCTATCTCTCCCCCAGTTTCATATACACCCTTCATCTGCCCCCAGTTTCATGTCCCCCCTCCATCTCTGCCCCCAGATTCATGTCCCCCCATCTCTGCCCCCAGATTCATGTCCTCTCCATCTCTGCCCCCAGATTCATGTCCCCCCCATCTCTGCCCCCAGATTCATGTCCCCCCATTTCTGCCCACAGTTTCATGTCCCTCCATCTCTGCCCCCAGTGTCATGCCGTCCCCCCCTTAATCTGCCCCCAGTTTCATGTTCCACCTCAATGTGTACACACATTACACTCACCTTTTCCTCGCTCCCCCGCCGCTATCTCCGCAGTCTTGCTAATACTGTTGAAGGCGCGATGTGACGTCATCACATCGCGTTTACACAGCTACTAGCCGGAATGCAGCGGCAAAGCAAGGAGTTGAGCTGTGACAGCTCCTTGCTTTAGTCGCGTATGTATTCAACTCAGATCTGTGTCCTCCGGACGTAGATCTGAGTTGAAATCGGGACATACCTCCCTCCAACCGGGACCGCAGGACACGTCACCAAAATAGTGAATGTCCCGCGGAAATCGGGACGGTTCAGAGGTATGCGCATTATAATTTAATGGTGTCTGTTGGGCACTGCTGGTGTCCATAGTGTCATAAATCCAACAGAGCATTGTGGCTTCTGTAAACTCTACAGGGCAGATATTAACAGAGCCTAACACTATACAGTTGCAAAAAGTAAACAAAAAGTAAATGAGCCCTGAATTTCCTGGAATTCTGCATAACTACAAGGCAGTGCCGAAGAAATACACAGTAGTATTACTGGTGGCAACCAAAGAGTTTATGTTGTCTACTTGAAAGCAAAAATAGCTAAATGTAAGGTAAAGTAAAACAAAGATGTATGGTCTAAGGTACAGTAATGGCTTTTTGTTAGTATTTCTATATAATACGTTTCCATATTTCTGATATAATGAATAAGGAAGGTTCTAGCACCGCTTTGCTTAGTAATGTGCAGATATGCATAATACTGCTACTTTTTTACAAACTAATTTTTAAAAATTTCTTTTTACTAGATACTGGCAGCAGTTCCATATGAATGGCGTGGTAGCAACCTGCTCATTTGTTCCAGCATGCGTGTAGTGTTTATTCCACTTTTTATAATGTGTGTGTATCCAAGTGGAAAACCTACCTTTAGTCATCCTGCCTGGCCATGCATCTTTTCCCTGCTTATGGGTATCACAAATGGATATTTTGGCAGTGTTCCTATGATCCTTGCATCAGGTTTAGTAGTACCAGAGCAACGAGAACTGGCAGGTATGTTAATATTCATATCCTGTTATTTGGTTGTTACTATCAAATTATTCTACTGCATACTCTATAGTATTATATAAGGCAACTAACAGGAGGACCCGGCTTCGCACGGGTATATTTAATTTTTTGTTTGTGTAGTTGTCCAATTTTGCGCTGATGTATTTTGTATATCATTTGTGTGTGTCCATTAGCGTCATGTGATCATGTGCATCTCATTTCGAATATCAATGAAAAACCTGCAATCGGTTGTTATGGAGACCTGGAGTAAAGCTGTGTGTATGTGACCTTGTGTAAAAGTGTCATTCACAGCACCCTGCCCCTTTAAGGCTGAAATACAGTAGTGAAGAAAAATGGCTGAGTTGCTATGGAAACCTGGAGTAAAACTCTAATATATGGTACTCTGTTAAGAGCCATGTAGATACAGATAATCCTCCAGCGTGTGGTACTGTGTGCTGACGCACGTATCTATTCCACTGGCATGTAGTACTGTGTGGAGTGCTGCGTATCTAATCCTCCAGCGTGTGGAATTGTGTGCAGATGTGCATATCTCATCCTCTGGCATGTGGTACTGTGTGCTAACTTGTGTATCTAATCCTCCAGTGTCTGGTACTGTGTGCAGACAAGTGTATCTAATCCTCCGGCGTATGATACTGTGTGCTGACATGCGTATCTAATCCTCTGGCGTGTTGTACTGTGTGCAGACACGTGTATCTAACCCTCCTCATGTGGTATTGTGTGCAGTAGTGTGTATCTAACCCTCCGCCGTGTGGTATTGTGTGCAGTGGCACGTATCTAATCCTCCATTGTTTGGTATTGTGTAAAGATGTGTGTATGTAATCCTCCAGGGTGTTTAACTGTGTGGAGACGCGCGTATCTAATCCTGCGGCATGTGGAACTTTGTATAGACACATGTATCTAATCCTCCGGCATGTGGAACTGTGTGAAGACGCACGTATCTAATCCTACGGCATGTGGTACTGTGTGCAGATGTGCTTATCTAATCCGCTGGTGTGTGGAACTGTGTTCAGATGCGCATACCCAATCCTCTGGCATGTGGTACTGTGTGCAGACTCGCGTATCTAATACTACGGCATGTGGAACTGTGTGCAGATGTGTGTATCCAATCCTCTGGCGTGTGGTACTGTGTGCAGATAGGGATATCTAATCCTCCTTAGTGTGGTACTTTGCGCAGACACACGTATCTAATTCTTCAGCGTGTGGAATTGTGTGCAGACGTGCATATCGAATCATCGGTCATGTGGTATTGTGTGCAGACGCACATATCTAATCCTCCCCTGTGTGAAGAGGTGCGTATTTAACCCTACGGCGTGTGAAACTGTGTGTAGACGCGCGTATCTAATCCTCTGGCGTGTGGAGATGTGTGCAGATGCACGTATCTAATCCTCTGGCGTGTTGAACTGTGTGCAGATGTGTGTATCTAATCCTCCCCTGTGTGGTATTGTGTAAAGAGGTGCTTATCTAATCCTCCCTCGTGTGGTACTTTGTGCAAAACACATGTATCTAATCCTTCACCATGTGGAACTGTGTGCAGATGCGCGTATCCAATCCTCTGGTGTGTGGTACTGTGTGCAGACATACGTATGTAATCCTCCCCTGTGTGGTATTGTGTGAAGAGGCGCGTATCTAATCCTACGGCATGTGGTACTGTGTGCAGACGCATGTATCTAATCCTATGGCGTGTGAAACTGTGTGCAGATGCGTGTATCTAATCCTTCGCCATGTGGAACTGTGTGCAGAAGCACGTATCTAATCCTTCAGTGTGTGGAACTGTGTGCAGACGTGTGTATCTAACGCAGTTGGAATATGAGTGAAAGACTTGCAGGTTTGTATTGGCTAAGGGGGGGGGGCATTGTGTTTGGAATGCTGTATCTCAGCAATGGCACTTCCAAGCGAGTTGGAGTCTTGTCTTAAACCTTCCCGGATACCTGAAGTATCTCTGTACCAAATTTGGTGAAGATCGGTCCAGTCGTTTGCTCGCGCATAAAGAACAGACAGCCAGACAAGAATTCATTTTTATAAGATAGAGAGACTAGAGGAGGGAGGGGTGGATGTAAAGAGAAAAATGGAGGATTATGTAGATAATCTGTTTTCCCATAGTCCAAACAGCAGCACAACGGATGGGGTATTCCTGCCCCTGTGACCAATTTAGGACAGGTGGAATTTTTAATTACAGCAATACTCCCCTATAAGAAGGTCCGAATACCTCCCCCCCCCTTGTGTTAGTCCTAAAGTACTGTTTCCGAAGACAATGTTCAGAAGAATGAGAAGAAAAGGGAGGGAGCCTTGTGCTGCTGTTTGGACTATGGGAAAACAGATTATCTATATAATCCTCCATTCCCCATACGTCAAACAGCTGCACACCGGATGGGGAGGTAACAAGTAAACACCACCCCCCCACCCCTCCAGGGAGGGACCTCCTAGCACACTGATGATAAAACGGAGTGACCGAAGGCAACTGCCTCCGAACTGCGCCCATCTAGCCTATAATGCCTGACAAAAGTTAGATGTGAGCTCCAAGTTGCAGCAGAACAAATTTGGTCCAGGGAGACTGAGCTCTCTCTGCACAAGGTGTGGTGACCGCCCTAGAGGAGTGGGCGCGAACAAACTCAGGGGGAGTTAATCCCCGAGAATGAAATGCATGATAGATGGCTTCTTTGATCCATTTGGATATAGAACCCTTGGAAGTCGTCTTCCCTTTATACCTATCCTTTATACCTTCCCTTTATACCTACCTATCGCTCCAAGTAAATCCTTAGGCATCTCCAATGTATGCCACCTATCTTCCTTTTGAGAAGCAGGAGAAGGAAAAAAGGTAGGTAGAGAAATTACATGATTAATATTTTGTCCCGAAGGGACTTTAGGTACAAAGCCAGGAAGGTATCTCAATTGTACTGTCAGAGAAAAATAACAAGTAAGGTTCCGAGGCCGCCAAGGCCTTTAGCTCTCCAGCCCTTTTTGCTGAGGTTACTGCCAGGAGAAAGGATACCTTATAACACAGGAATAGAGATGAGCGAGTACTGTTCGGATCAGCCGATCCGAACAGCACGCTCCATAGAAATGAATGGATGCACCTGGTACTTCTGCTTTGACGTCGGCCGGCCGCTTAACCCCCGCGTGCAGGCTACGCCCATTCAATTCTATGCGAGCGTGCTGTTCGGATTGGCTGATCCGAACAGTACTCGCTCATCTCTACACAGGAACCTTAACTCTGTTTCACCTAGTGGCTTGAATGGAGCTCCACACAGACCATGCAGTACCGTAGCCAGGTCCCACTGTGGGACTGGGGCCTGGATGGAAGGCCGGCCCCCTTCAGAAACTATTCGATCAGAGGGTTTTGAGATAATCTGATCCCTAATACAGCAGAAAGAGCAGCCACATGCACCTTTAGTGTTGCCGGAGTAAGGCCTTTCTCCAGGCCGCTTTGTAAGAATTCCAGTATCGATTCCGTAGACGAACTGGTATGGTGATTGTCCGTACACCATTGTTGGTAGATTTTACCAACTCTTAGATAGCTCCTGTTAGTGGAGTCTGCTCTTGAATAGGCCAATGTTGATTGAACGGCCTGGGATAATCCTCTATGTCCGTATAGGGTGCGGTCAACCTCCAGGCTGTCAGGTTGAGCCTCTCCAGGTCCTGGCAGAGCTGGTTGTTTTGGGTTACCAGGTTGTGAAGAAGTGGAATTCCCTCGACTCATCTGCATGAGGTGGGTGGGTGAGGTGGATAGGTGGATGGGTGGGTGGGGTGGGTGGCCCTTTTTGGCCAGAACGGTATGATGGCAATCACCGATACCTGGTCCTGTTTGATCTTTGTCAATACCTTCGTTACCATAGGAAGTGAAGGGAAGATGTATGACAGCCTGAACCTCCAAGGTATTGACAGGGCATCTACTGCCAAGGAATTGTCCTTGGATTGATAGAGGGAGCAAAACCTCTTCACCTTGGCATTGTACTGGGTGGCCAGTAGATCCATCTCTCTTCGGGGAGACCCCACATCCGAGTCAGTTGAAGAAAGACGTCCTGGATGAGGGACCATTTGCCGGATATTGTTAGGCCTCTGCTGAGCTGGCCTGCCAGTATATTTAGGTGTCCCTTTATGTGCACCGCTTTGAGGTGGCTTAAATTCACTTCTGCCCAAGCGAAAATCCGATCTGTCAACTTGAGAAGGGGAGGGGATCTCGTGCTTCCCTGTTGGTTCAGATACAGGACTGCCGTGGTGTTGTCCGTAATGACTTTTACCGCTTTGCCGCTGAGTAATTGGGCGAAGTGCAGCAGGGCCCGGTGAATTGCGCACAACTAGCACCAATTTTCCGGCCGCTTCCATTCTGTCTCCATATACTTCACTAAGGTGGGATCCACCTTAAAGGACCTTGGTCCTCTATGCTCCGCCTCTTCGCCCCTCTCAGGCCGAATCAGCTTCATAAGCTTCAGCATCTTCTCCAGCGGGAAGGATGGACCTCCGAATCCTCATCAGTAGAAATCTCATCCAAGATTTCAAACTCATCATCCAGCGGAACAGAGCGGGGGGGAGCATCTTCGTGAGGTGAGAGATGGACTCTTTCATTTCTCGCATTGACTCCTCCACGTAATCTTTCACCCAGGAAATAACTTCACGGAATTGGGACTCTTCAGGCTGTGGGCCTCGACATTGGCGACAACGTGAGTAGTCATAGTCGTCCAGTAACGGGATATCACAATCCCTACATGGCGGGTGTCTGCGTTTGGATGCAGACTTCCTTCGCCGACCATCACCTGAGGCAGAAGCTGAGGAAGAGTTCTGTAAAATAACCATAAGATATTAATATTTAGGCAACAGCCCAAGTGGAGCAGTATGAGTAATCTGATTATCCGATACCTAGTAGCGGACACAACAGACAGTACTACAGGATTAGCTTAAGAGAGCTGCCCAAGCAAGACCTAGCCTGAAATAGCAACTAACTCAACCCAGAGTGGGTTTAAATAGTCCCACCCAGGTAGGGAACCCAGTTCAGACCGCCCTCAAAGGTCACAGGCGCAAATAAACTTTAAATTTGAAGTAAAAAGAATGCATGAGATATACAAGTCCTAGGGGAGCGACTGCTCCACTGTAGGAACATAGATCTATTTTTCTGCCTAATTTCAAGATCAGGGAAGAAGTGACGGCTGGCTGGAGACACGGAGTCGTCTGCGCATGCGCCAACCTCACTCAGGAGGTACGTTCAACTATAAAGCGGGCAGATGCGCGCACGAGCCTAAGCCTGCACAGTCTAAGGGGCACACGCAGAGGTCCTAGAGACGCTGGATACCGCGTGCACCGCAGCCCGGGAGCAGCGGAGAAGGGATCCGCCGGACATGACACCTGCTCTGGGGCTTCTAGCCTCCTGCTGCTAACTGCCACGCCATAGCCCAAGCACAAGAGAGATTCTTAACCTGTCAGGGGGAAGAGCATTTCAGACCTTCTTAAAGGGGAGTATTGATGTAATTAAAAATTCCACCTGTCCTAAATTGCTCACAGGGGCAGGAATACCCCATCCATTGTGCTGCTGTTTGACGTATGGGGAATATAGGTTTAGGGATTGTTCACAAATCAGTGTTTTGGTCAGTAATTGTGAACCTAAACCAGTTCAGTTTTTTGCACCACTGTTTTTTTGGCTTACTATCACTGACACAAATTACTGACCAAAACACTGTTGTGTCAATAAGGCCTTAAGATGGTGCTGAAGCTAAATATGAAATTTCTATAACAACCAGGTCTTCAACAAAAAGCACCAGGTAAACCCGCCTAAATCTGAAAAAAAAATAGAGCATCAATCAGACATCCTACACACCAGAAATAATGGGGAAGATTTAAGAATATGGCGTTGGAAAGGGTTAAAGGCATACCTTTTCATAAAAACGGCTTTTTGTAAATGAATAGTACAGTGATACTTTGTATTACATTTTATTTTTAAAAAAATGTGGTAGGTTCACTTCTCCACTTATCAGGCTGGGTTACTTTTTACATAGAAGTCTACGGACAGGCTGCTGAAAATGACACACTCTGCTACAGTGCAAGGGAGAGAGAGCCGTTTTGACACTGTTGTATTCTAAAGAGAAGACTTTACCACTGCAATAATTCAGATTCCTCCTCCCCTTTTTATCTCCATAGATTCAGTGCATGAGCTGAGCATGGAGATGGATTCTTGCGGTGAAAATAAGGAGTAGGAGAGCAACCAGATGAATTAAGAAAAAAAAATATTTCTTTATTAAGATATATAAAAAAAATTCTTATATTCACATAATGAAAAGTTGTTGTATAATTGGCTGCTTTAACCCCTTCCCGACATGCGCCGTAATAGTACGGCGCATGTCGGGTCTGTAACTATGGCGACCGCCCGGGATCCGGGCGGCCGCCATAGCCGCCGGGTGTCTACTGCTTTAAGCAGTAGACAACCGGCTCTAATGCCTCCGATCGGTCCCCGGACCGATCGGAGGCATTAACCCCTCCGGCGCTGCGGTCAAAGGCGCTGGAGGCGCCATTTTCCCAGCGGCGCATGGGCGCCGTCATTTTTCCCGGGATCGCCGGCTCCTGGAGCATGCTCCAGGGCCGACGTCATGTTGCCATGACAGCCGGGAGCCTGTACAAGGCTCTCAGGCTTGTCTGCAAATTCTCTTTTGCAGGCTGGTCTATGCAGCCTGCAAAAGAGAGGATGATTTTTTGCAATGCATTAGCATTGTAATGCATTGCATTAGTGATCAGACCCCCTGGGGTTCAACACCCCTAGGGGGTCTAATAAATGCAAAAAAAAAAGTTAAAAAAAATATAAAAAAATATAAAAAGTATTAAAAGTTCAAATCACCCCCCTTTCCCTAGAACACATATAAAAGTAGTTAAAAACTGTGAAACATATACATGTTAGGTATCCCCGCGTCCGAAATCGCCCGCTCTACAAATCTATAAAAATATTTTTCCTGTTCGGTAAACGCCGTAGCAGGAAAAATAGTCAAAAGTGCCAAACCGCCATTTTTCACTGTTTTGATTCTGATAAAAATTTGAATAAAAAGTGATCAAAGCAATAACATTTCCCGAAAATGGTAGAACTAAAAAGTACACCCGGCCCCGCAAAAAAAGACGCCCTATGCATCCCCGTACACCAAGGTATAAAAAAAAGTTACAGCCGTCGGAATATGGCGACTTTTAGAAAAAAATATTTTTTTTAACAGTTTTGGATTTTTTTTAAGGGGTCAAAATGTAAATAAAACCATATAAATTTGGTATCCCTGGAACCGTACCAAAACACAGAATATAGGGGACATGTCATTTTGGCTGCACAGTGAACGCCGTAAAACCAAAGCCCGTAAGAAAGTCGCAGAAATGCATTTTTTCTTCAAATTCCCAGTACATTAAATAGAATAATTAATGGTAGCATCATGATGAAAAATTTGTCCCGCAAAAATTAAGACCTCATATGGCTCTGGGAGCGGAGAAATAAAAAAGTTATGGGGTTTAGAAGGAGGGGAGACAAAAACGAAAAACGAAAATCAAAAAATACCATCGGTGGGAAGGGGTTAAACGGCTTTCAAAAAACCTGAATAAAATTGCGGAAAACTAAATATCCCCAAGCTCAACTCATGCTATTCTCAAATATGTGACCTCACGGAGCTGTTCTTACTCTCAGGTTCATACAAAGTACAAGCCCCTGATGTTAGCATATCACGCGCACTATTGTATAGGATCAATGGTGTTTATTTTGAACAGTTCTATTTTTATTGTATGTGCAGTAAATATTAATGGAATATTTCTTACTCTCCCTTTTTATCATCACAGGGAATACAATGACCGTATCATATATGACCGGACTTACACTCGGATCAGCTGTTGCCTATTTTGCCTACAACTTGGCTAGTACATCTCAAAATATTTGCTTCCATTCAGAGATATACAACAGTTCTCTGCCACCAGACATTTAGATTGCAAAGAAGTTTATGACCTAGAAATTTCTCTTATTTCTTTTACTTCTAGTACAATTTTATTCACAATGTTCTTACTGCCATAAAATCTGATCAGCTGCTTTTATTTCTTTTTAAACAATATTCCTTTTCTATTGCAAAATCATTATTGTATAGAGGATACATGCAAAGACATAAGATATATATTTCTTGATGTTGCCAATACTTTTAAACCATATTTAATGTCTTTGTCTCTATTCTCTCTCCTATTGAGCCCTAAAATGCAGGGTTTTCCTTGCTGAGTCAATGCCTTGTAACATCTTCAGTATATGCCTCGACTGTAAGTCTGTACCTAAAGCTGGCCATACACCTTTAGATTTTCAACCATTTTTGCCAACAATTAGCCATGTAAATGCTGCAAATATTCATGTGCGACTGGTCAATTGGAAATAGTTTTAAAACTATCGAGTACATATCAGTGTTTGGCATTATGAGCCGCAGTTGGCCAGCTTGAGCAGATTCATTGCGCATGGGATAGTTCATATGACTGACTCCCATCAATTGGACAGCTGCATGGCAGACACAATGCGAGTGTGTACAATCTGTATTTGGGCTCCCGATCCACCACATATTTGACTACAAAATCTTGTGCCATATTTTGTCTTCTTATGTGGCAGAGAGGCTTTGGGTCCATTGGCACCTGGGTTGGATGCAACTGCTATCCCTGCACTCTCTATAATTATGTCCCTTCATATGTGACACTGGGAAATGTGAGTTCTGTTTCTTGTTGTAAGCAAAATTTTCTAAGGAATTCATATCCTATACATTGTAATATAGAATTATGTATAAGATTGCAATAGAAGGCAGACCAACAAGTGAAATCTAATTATTTATATTAAGGGAGTCTGTCAGCAATAAATTATAAACCTAATCCCAGTTCCTTATAGAGGTGTTTATACTGTTTCCAAATCTGCCTCTGTTATTTAGCTTTGGAGCCCCATTTTCATGCGACTATTGTTGTTTTATGCATATTAAAATGAGGGGACATGCCTTAGCTTGCCTGGGCATTGGTCTCAGCTCTGGATTGTCAAAGCGCTTTTCCATTATTTCCATATGAATATGTCCGTGATCTACATGAAAATGGGCTGTCAATTGTGGACAACAAAGGCATAATTGGAAACTACATAAATATCACTACAAAGCACTGAATTAGGTTTATAATAGAGTTACTGCTGATAGACTCCCTTTAAGATTGTTTTAAAAATGAAATGTATATTATTTATCGTATCATTATTTATTTTAGTGAGTCTACCACCACCAAATTCGCTTCTAAACTTGCTTATAAATATGCTTAGAACAGAAAAAGACTCATCCATTAAACCATAACCTTCATTAATATTGCATCTAGATGTCCTAATTAAAATATTTGCAACAAAAATATCATGTGTAGACACATGCACCTAAATGTAATCCCGTATCTCATAATATGATAATAAAGGTACCGTATTTTTCAGACTATAAGACACGCCTAGGTTTTAGAGGAGGAAAATAGGGGAAAAAAATGTGAAGCAAAAAAAAAAAAAGGTAAAATATTTAATGTATGGGAGTTGTAGTTTTGCAACATTGACAGGTGACCCTGGAGCTGTACAGAGATGTATAGAGCGTTTTTTTGCAGGGCCAGATGTAATTTTTAGTTATACCATTTTAGGAGATATCTATTGCTTAGATCATCTTTTACTTAAATCAGAGGCAAAATGGTGAAAAAAACCCCGGCGGTTTAGCACTTTTGATTTTGACATTCACCGTACAGGAAAAATATTAGTAGACTGGGCATTTTCAGACACAGGGATTCCTAATGTGTATGTGTTTCACAGTAATCTTCTACTTTTATATGTATTCCAGGGAAAGGAGGTGATATAGAACTTTTATTTATTTTATTAAAACTTTTTTTTTAATTCTAACTATTTTATTAGGTCCCCTTCCTTAGGGGGCTTGAACCTGCAATCATTTGATTGCAAGTCGCATAGACGGAACATATTATGGTATATACTCTGCGTATACAAAACAGCAGCTTAACGTGTTTAACTTGGTAGGAGATTATCAGGGACTACAAATTACTATATACAGCCATGGGACTATAAAGTACACCCTCTTTAAATTGTATAGTTTTATGTATAACATTCACATCATTATAAAAAACATCTTGTCCCTAGAAGGTCTTAAATTTAGGTAAAAACAAAAAAGGTGGCCGCCATAGCTGCCCAGTATCTGCTGTTTTATACAGCAGACACCATGGGCTAATGCCCACGGTCGGTGCATCAAATTCCCCTAATAGGGTATCTATAGCTCATGCCCAATAAACGAGAGTCCCAAATGGGGGACTCCATAGATGTTATAATAGTATTTAGAGTCCTGTCACTCTGGCAGAACAACAGCTGCACCTGGTTATACTAATATATATATATATATATATATATATATATATATATATATATATATATATATATATATATATTAGGGGGTATTACTTGCCTTTAGTGGCATATTAAACTTCGCTTGCGTGAAATTGCAAGCTTGATGCAGAGAAAATTATCTTTGAATGTTAATGGAAACTAGGTATTCGGTAGACCTGGGGCATGGCTATATCTGTGGTCAGCGCTATATCAGGAAATGTTAAGGAGTAACATTAGGTGTTGCCCACTACAGTAAGCACCACTACAACAACAAGCACATAGGTGATTTAGAAGCGATTTTGATGGTGGAAAACTCCTTTTAAAATACAATAATAGGGAGTTGCTTACAACACATCTTTTATATACGGTTATTATTGGAAATACAATAACTAGCTGTTAGAGTAATGCAAATGTACTATAAAGCTGCTGGGAAAATTCCAAATAAAGAAAAGCTTTAAAACACCCATTATATGATGAATGGTAAAGTAGTAAGAGAATATTTCCCCCAGACTCTAAGGACCATCTGCAGTATAGAAAAATTAACTTATCCCCTGTGGCAGAAATCAGTGTCTTCTTTCTTGTAAATATGTCATGCTGCAAGTCACATACGTTATGTTTTGTGTTAATTTTACAAATTTTAAACACATTTTTGTTACTAAATCATCCAGTTCTTAAATGCAGTAAATATGATGTTTACTGAGCCAAATATACTGGTAAAGCTACTTGTCTGATGTTAAAGAGTTATACATGAATACGGGAAGAACCAACTGATGTTTACAGATGAAGATGTCCAGAAGTGCCAAACTAGAATTACTTCACATAATATGAGCTTTTAATAGTATTATCTATTCGTGATTGTTAAAAATGAAGTTATTTGGGAATTATAACATAACTTCAAGCTTTGTGATCTTAAATTTAAGTGTAAATTAAAATAAAGAGGATCTTTCAACCACCAACTCTAGTTGTCTGCATTTATTAACCACACAGCCTATTTTCAAAATGGTGAATTTTTTTTTTTGTTATGTCATCAAAGGGGTATTCCCATGACGCTTGTTCACTAACCTGCAGGCTGTTGTGCTCTCTTCACTTCCTGCTTTTCTCGGCACATAGGTGGGTGGGGTTTCACTTACACGGGATTGGTTGTAAATGAATTACCACAGTGTGAAGCTGATGAAGCAGAGCTGGATTTGAGTCAGTTTGCAGAGGTAACGGACTCCCTATCTCAGCCCTTAGCCAAATTCAGTTAAACCGACTGATAAGAGCTCAGAAATCCCGGAGCTCTCACCTCCCCTATCTGTGTCATTTATGTAGCTGATCTTCTCAAACAGCTCAGAGCTGCTCCCAGCCCCTCCTTCCCCCCTGAGAGCAGGCTGTTATGTCAGTCCAGGTAGCTGCAACGGGGCTAAGGGATAGCAGTAGGGAATCTCGCCCTGCACTACTCCCACTAGCTATCCCGGTCCCTGCCTCACGGGTGTGGGTCGGCTGTACTCAGGCTAAGCCTGACCCCGATAGCTCCTCTCTCACTGATTCCGTAGGCCTAGAGGGAAGTGGGAGAAGGAATGCCCTATAAGACCTCTAGGGACTGGAGACTAAAGGGGGTCACCCCTAACGAACAAGTGAAGCTGCTACTGACAGGGACTGACAAGGGTGTGCGCTGACTAACAACACAAGCAGCACACAGGAAAAATGTGGGAAAGGATTCCCCCAAACCAATATGGGAAGGAACCATACACTAGGAAACAAACACAGGGAAACTGAGTATAAATCAAAGGATAAGGCAATTCACTCACACAGTCAATTATACACAGAGGTAGGATTGGTGAACACAGAAGGGAAAACACACAAACCAACTCGTTCACCCAAACCTCCCAAAAATCAATCACGGAACTTCCTCTATCCCAGAACACCACCTACTCCTCCTGCTAAGGCCTAGCTCTGTAAAAGCGACACTCAGCACAGAACCATGGGAGGCATGGGTTTAAATACAGAGTAGAGACCACTCCTCCCAGGTGCAAATGGGAGGACAGACTAATCAACCAGGAGATAAAGCTGCCTACCATCAGTGCGCGCATGCAAGTCAGAAGGTGTGCACCAATACTCACGACAGGACAACCCCGCAGCGCCAGGATGCCACCCCAGACACTGCGCAGCCAAAAACTCCCCAGGTAAGAAAAATAGAAATTAAAGAACCTAAATACTCCTAACACAGGCAGCTACATCACTTGAAAAATGAGCAGATAATCCCAAGGGCCATAGAAACGGAGTGTAAACAATGAAGTTAATAAATTAAGATAGCGGCCAAACAAAGCAGTTTTGATAAAGCAATACATTTAGGAAAAGTTTTATATCTACAAACTAGCAGTATAGATAGGATCCTTGTTATGGGACAACCCCTTTAATTATGTGAGTGAAATATTGTAACATTATATGCAATGATCAGTGAATCAAAGCTGCAGAAGTGGTCTTGGATCCGAATTTTAGGAAATCTTCGATTTGCCAAGAACCCGATTTCCTCATGCTTCGAAGCATCGGATTGCATTTTTTAATAAAATGGCTGCTGCACATGTTAGGACAAGGGGCAGGAAACTCTAGGAATGCGGGATCACCCACAATGGCAAGTGTGCAGCTAATCAGCAGCCATCCAGTCCTGTGATGTCATCGCCCTATAAAAACATCAGCCATTTTAGGTACAGTCATTTCATAACACTCTTATTGCAGGGACACACGTCAGCAGGAGCTAGGGACAGTGAAAGAAAACAGATAGAAGTTCAGGGAAAGAGGATTATAAGTGTAGGGAGGAATAGAAAGAAGAATTTGGGGTAGCTGCAGCATCATTAACAACAGTAAGAGTCTTAATACACAGTGCAGCACGAAACACCATTATATTGTTGCTCATTACTCATACGTATTTAAGGAGGAACACAACAAGCCTTTTGCAGTGCAGTTCAGCAAAAAAAAAAAAAAAAAGAATTATCATCCACTTATATCTGCAGTTATCTGTTCTAATACCTTTTTCAAGGCATTTATTATAAAGGCGCTTATTCACTGTTCTTTCAAAGAATAACATTTCAGGCCATTTTTCAGTACTACTGTGCCAAAGAAAACAGAATTATTATCCAGTTCTCTCTGCAGTCATCTGTTTTTCAAGGCATTTATTATAAGTGGCTTATTCGTTGACTATGTAGATAATCTGTTTTCCCTTAGTCATAACAGCAGTACAATACAGGGTATTTCTGTCCATGTGCTGGTAGGACAGGCAGAATTTTTAATCAGAAACTAATGAAAATGCATGACTAGGCCCTATAGGAGGGCACAGGAACCTCCCCCTGCGTGTCAATATAAAATAGGGAGGGAAGCCTTGTGCTGCTGTTATGACTAAGGGAAAACAGATTATCTACATAATCAACGATTCCTTATCGTCATACCAGCAGCACAATATGGGGAGATGACAAGTAATCCCCTTAGGGAGGATTTCCTCGACTTACAGAGCTCAAGATCGACCGCCCGAAGGCAGTAGTGTCTGAAGCACGAGAGCTCAATCTGTAGTGCTTCACAAATGTATGATGTGAGGACCATGAAGCTGCAGCGCAGATTTGTTCCAAAGGCACTGCCTTTCTCTCTGCCCATGAAGTCAAGACCGCCCTTGTAGAGTGCGCCCCAAGGTAAGCTGGAGGAGGTAACCCTTGTGTAGAGAATGCCACCTTTATGGCTTCTCTAACCCACCAAGACATGGAGGATTTAGAGGCTTTTAGGCCCCCAAACCTTCCTGCTAGATTTACCAGAAGATTTTCTGTTCTTCTAAAGGACCTCGTACGCTCAAGGTAGATCAGTAGGCCTCTACCCAAGTCCAGTGAATGGAGTTTTACTTCCTCTGAGGAGGAAGGATAGGTGATTCCTCAGGCAAGCCCGACAGGAGTGGAGGAGTAGGGAGTAAGCGCGCACACCAACGTATGATCTTGAACAGTTTATTAAACACGACGCGTTTCGGGCATCTGCCCTTTCTCAAGTGTGATACAAACTATAAAAAGAACAGTCCAATATGGTAGCAACATATTAAAATCAATCAATATATACAAATTTCCATCGTTAGCCAATGTGATCATCCAAAATCATATAAATACTGACACATGTACTAAAGGTTTCAATATTACCAACAAAAAGGTGTTTGGCTCATCACAATAATATTTACTCTTAAACCAAATGATCCTGAGTAGAGCAGAATACAGAATACAGCGCTGTATCAAAAGGTGCTTACTAATCAAAATAGTATTTACTATTAAAGCAAAAAGGGTCGGGGTACAATAAAAAACAGTGCTGTAGTAAAGCTTCTTCTAGTTCTTACCTGTGTAGTGGTGAATACCAATATGCTGCTTCGCTTCTGCGTGTCCCCCTGGCATCTACAATGCACAGGTGCACACTATACGCTTACTTGTAAACTTAATGCTAGGAACATTATATGAGCGTATGTCTGATAGCAAAACTGCTTTCTGAGAATTAAAGTTATCTTACTAGTTTTGAATTAATTAGAAGACTAGGTTATCAATAAATAAATAAGTTAAAGGTATAATACCAAATGGTAACCATTGAGGATTAAATTTACATAAATACATAAAATTTGCATGCATTAATAAAATTTGCATAAAATGTATAATTAAATATCAATTAAAACATAATCCAATAGAAATGCCCATAATTTTGATATATAAAAAAAAGATAAATAATAAACTTGCAGAAACTCCAAAATCTTCCAGTTAATATTTTGTTATATCCTCTAAGGTTTCGTTAAGTCCCATAGGGGTTAAGGTGTTAATTTTGTATATCCAGTATATCTCCTTTTTGCTCAGACTCTCGAAACGATTCGGTTGGTTCTCAGGTATATGATCGATCGGAGTTACTGAGAAATCTTTAAAATTACACATGTGGTGTTGTGCCCCATGACGTGACACACTATGTTTTGCAAAGCCATTATTCACATTAGAGCGATGCTTGTTAATGCGTTCGCGTAACGTCATTATAGTGCGACCGATATACTGTAGCCCACAAGTACATTCTAACAGATAGATGACATAACTAGAAGAGCAATTCATATGATGTTTAATTTGAAATCGCTCACCCGTAACACTGCTAGTGAAAGAAGTGGTACGATTTTTAATTGATTTGCAACACTTGCACTTTTGGTGGCCGCATTTATAGCTCCCTACAATAGGTTTGATTAAACTTTGTCCAGTATTTTCTTTGATTGGCCGTAGCCTGCTAGGGGCTAATATATTTTTAAGAGTTTGGGCCCTTCTAAAGGTAAGCTTAGGTTTGGGTGGCACAATTTTACTTAACACTGGGTCGTTCTGGACGACCGGCCAATGTTTTGTAAGGATGTTTCTGATTGTCTTATGAGATGAACTAAACGCTGTTATGAAGTTGAACTGGTAAGAGTCATTATTTTCCTTTTGATTAGGTTTAAGACATTCACTCTGAGTCAGTTGGCCTGCTCTAATGCGTGCAGATTTAACTAGACCTTTGGGGTAGTGTTTCATATGAAATCTCTCGGCCAGCAACTTACTTTGTCTATTATATTCTTGGTTTTCAGTACAGTTCTTCCTAATTCGTCTGAATTGACCGTATGGAACGTTAATTTTCCATTGGGTATGGTGGAGACTTCTGTAGTCCAAAAAACTGTTGCAATCCACGTTTTTAAAATGGGTACTTGTGATGACCCGATCACCCTTGGATGTCAATGCTAGATCCAAAAAATCAATCTGACCTTTAGCAGAACTCCCAGTCAGCTCTATTCCCATTAAATTGTTATTCAAATATTCTTTGAAAGTATTGAATGTTAAATCATCACCATCCCAGATAAATATAAAAGAATATAATATATAAAGAATATTTGAATAACAATTTAATGGGAATAGAGCTGACTGGGAGTTCTGCTAAAGGTCAGATTGATTTTTTGGATCTAGCATTGACATCCAAGGGTGATCGGGTCATCACAAGTACCCATTTTAAAAACGTGGATTGCAACAGTTTTTTGGACTACAGAAGTCTCCACCATACCCAATGGAAAATTAACGTTCCATACGGTCAATTCAGACGAATTAGGAAGAACTGTACTGAAAACCAAGAATATAATAGACAAAGTAAGTTGCTGGCCGAGAGATTTCATATGAAACACTACCCCAAAGGTCTAGTTAAATCTGCACGCATTAGAGCAGGCCAACTGACTCAGAGTGAATGTCTTAAACCTAATCAAAAGGAAAATAATGACTCTTACCAGTTCAACTTCATAACAGCGTTTAGTTCATCTCATAAGACAATCAGAAACATCCTTACAAAACATTGGCCGGTCGTCCAGAACGACCCAGTGTTAAGTAAAATTGTGCCACCCAAACCTAAGCTTACCTTTAGAAGGGCCCAAACTCTTAAAAATATATTAGCCCCTAGCAGGCTACGGCCAATCAAAGAAAATACTGGACAAAGTTTAATCAAACCTATTGTAGGGAGCTATAAATGCGGCCACCAAAAGTGCAAGTGTTGCAAATCAATTAAAAATCGTACCACTTCTTTCACTAGCAGTGTTACGGGTGAGCGATTTCAAATTAAACATCATATGAATTGCTCTTCTAGTTATGTCATCTATCTGTTAGAATGTACTTGTGGGCTACAGTATATCGGTCGCACTATAATGACGTTACGCGAACGCATTAACAAGCATCGCTCTAATGTGAATAATGGCTTTGCAAAACATAGTGTGTCACGTCATGGGGCACAACACCACATGTGTAATTTTAAAGATTTCTCAGTAACTCCGATCGATCATATACCTGAGAACCAACCGAATCGTTTCGAGAGTCTGAGCAAAAAGGAGATATACTGGATATACAAAATTAACACCTTAACCCCTATGGGACTTAACGAAACCTTAGAGGATATAACAAAATATTAACTGGAAGATTTTGGAGTTTCTGCAAGTTTATTATTTATCTTTTTTTTATATATCAAAATTATGGGCATTTCTATTGGATTATGTTTTAATTGATATTTAATTATACATTTTATGCAAATTTTATTAATGCATGCAAATTTTATGTATTTATGTAAATTTAATCCTCAATGGTTACCATTTGGTATTATACCTTTAACTTATTTATTTATTGATAACCTAGTCTTCTAATTAATTCAAAACTAGTAAGATAACTTTAATTCTCAGAAAGCAGTTTTGCTATCAGACATACGCTCATATAATGTTCCTAGCATTAAGTTTACAAGTAAGCGTATAGTGTGCACCTGTGCATTGTAGATGCCAGGGGGACACGCAGAAGCGAAGCAGCATATTGGTATTCACCACTACACAGGTAAGAACTAGAAGAAGCTTTACTACAGCACTGTTTTTTATTGTACCCCGACCCTTTTTGCTTTAATAGTAAATACTATTTTGATTAGTAAGCACCTTTTGATACAGCGCTGTATTCTGTATTCTGCTCTACTCAGGATCATTTGGTTTAAGAGTAAATATTATTGTGATGAGCCAAACACCTTTTTGTTGGTAATATTGAAACCTTTAGTACATGTGTCAGTATTTATATGATTTTGGATGATCACATTGGCTAACGATGGAAATTTGTATATATTGATTGATTTTAATATGTTGCTACCATATTGGACTGTTCTTTTTATAGTTTGTATCACACTTGAGAAAGGGCAGATGCCCGAAACGCGTCGTGTTTAATAAACTGTTCAAGATCATACGTTGGTGTGCGCGCTTACTCCCTACTCCTCCACTCCTGTCGGGCTTGCCTGAGGAATCACCTATCATTGCATCACGCTGTTTCACAGTGTAAGGGAAAGAGCTGCTGCTATAACACCTTTTATATGCTCATATGGAGTTGTGACTATTTCACAACACCAATAGGTAAGAGACTAACTACATATCATCACCAAGAGTGTTTATAATTACTACACTATATTGGCGCTCGGTGTCTCTCCCATTTTATCTTTTTCTGAGGAGGAAGGAGCAGGGAAAAAAAAAAAGCTGGCAAAGAAGGCACCTTGGGCCTAAACTCCGGAAGAAAGCGTAACTGCTCTGTCCTCGAAAGAGGAGATATAAGGCTTTTCTGAACACATGGCTTTAAGCTCTCCTACCCTTTTGGCTGAGGTGATGGCCAAAAGAAAAGTTGTTTTAAAGGACAAAAACTTCAAGTCCACCACTTCTAACGGCTCGAACGGAGAATCGCAGAGGGCTGACAGGCTGACTGTACCAAGATCCCACTGTTGTACAGGAGCTGACACAGAGGGTCTAATCCTCATGGCACCCTTTACAAATCTGTTTATTAAAGGGTGTGGCGTTAAACCTCAGATAGGTGGACAAAGCGGCAACATGTACCTTCAGGGTGGAAGGAGATAGCCCTTTGTCTAAAGGGGGGGAGGGGACACTGTATTGTGTCCGAGGCACCAACACTTGAAAATCTTCCAAATCCTGCGATAGTTCTTATTCTTACCTGGGATGCGACTGCAGCACACAGGCGCTGACTACAGAAAGGAAGTTGACAGAGGGTCTATAGCAATAGACAGTGTTTTTCTGCACTAAACACAGAGGGAAGCTGAAAGCTTCCCCACAACTTCCATGGCTGCGACAGCTGCACTGGTAAGCGCACGCAGGTGCGGACAAAAACAGAAAGCGAGTTGACAGGATGCCCAAAGCAATAGATATTAGTGCTTTTAGTTTCTGCACTAAAACAGAGGAAAAGCTGACAGAGGACTCAGCCTACCTTACTGCTGGGCAATGAACAAGATGCAACAGCTGAAAAAAATGTCAGTAACAACCTGCAAAGCAGGTAAGACAAAAGACTGCAATATAAACCTAAATATTTCTCCCAGAAAGAAAGAAAAAGGAAAGAAGGCTTGCAGACACTTTCTTCCAGACCATACAGAGGTCACAGAGCTTCCACCACCTGTCCCACCATCACAGGACAGAAAAGAAAAAAAATGCATATTCATTAGTTGCTGATTAAAATTTCCGCCTGTCCTACCAGCACACAGGAGCAGAAGTACCCCATATTGTGCTGCTGGTATGACAACAGGGAATCACTTTTCTTTCACAGCATAACAGGCCATTTTTCAGTTCTACTGTGCCCAAGAATCATTGATTATAATGTTTATCCCAACATCCTAACAGCAGCACAATATGAGGTATTTCTGCCCGTGTGTTGGTAGGGCAGGCAAAATGTTTAGTTAACTTAAATTATGCATGACTATGGTACCCTATAAGAGGGTAAAAGAGACCCCCCCCCCTTGTGTTAGTTATAAAGTAAAAAACAATCCTATCGTAGGGAGAGAAAGCTGATTAGCATTATAATCAAGGATTCTCTTATGTCCCACAGCAGCACAATATGGGATGTAGCAAGTAATTGCCCTAGGGAGGGTTTTGTCGCTCTACAGTCCTTAGGACTGACTGTCCAGGCCAGTAAAGTTTTATGAAGATCAGCTGAGAAGACCAAGAAGCTGCTGAACAAATTTGATCCAAAGGTACCGCACGTCTCTCAGTGCAAGAGGTTGACACAGCCCTAGTAGAGTGGGCTGTAAAGAATTTAGGAGGCGATAACCCGTGCGCAAAAAAGAGAAGCTTTAATTACTTCCTTGATCCACCTAAATAAAGTAGGCTTGGAAGCTCTGAGAGCCTTGTCCCTACCATAAATGTTAATAATGAGATTCTCAGATCTCCTAAAGGGTCAAGATCTGAAGACACCTTACAACATCCAAAGTATGAAGTCTTTCCTCCTTCTCAAAGGATGGAGATGACAAGACAGGCAAGGAGACCACCTGGCCCGAGAGGGCACTTCAGGGTTAAAACCATATTGTGCTGCTGTGGGACATAAGAGAAAATGAAATCCTTATCCAGTTATCTCTGCAGTCATCTGTTCCAACACCTTTTTCAAGACGTTTATTAGTGGGGAAAGACATAAGGGGTATATTAGCCGTTCTGCTCAGTATAAAATTACAGGCCATTTCTGAATACAGTAGTGCAAAAATCAATAATTCTTATCCACTAATCTCTGCAGTTAGCTGTTATTCTAACATTTATTTAAAAGGAGTTTATTAGTGGGGAAACAAATAATGGACAGATTTGCCATTCTCTTCAAAGTAGAAAATTACATGCCCTTTAGCCCTGTAAAACTTTTGCAATTATGTTTTTTTGGTCTAACAGTATGTCGGACAGAGAAGAGACAGGCCATGCACAGGGTAGGGCCACAGGTCACAGCAGAGTAAGGGGGTGTGGCAGCAGGGGTCACTTACATAGGCCTGAGATCCCAGTGTCAAGTAACGGTCGTGTCTTGACCAGCAATCCAACGGTTGTAGAATGGTTAACTTGGCCATCCACTTTATCCCAAGTCACATCAGACACCCCCAATCAAGAATTGGTGGGTTCGTCAGACACAACTATTAATTGGTATGGCTCGGGAGCAGGCCCTGTACCCTGAAGGGTCCTGAACCTGCCTCTGTTTTCTGTTCCCTCAGCTAAAGAAGTTCTCTATTCTGTGGGCTCAGATCCACTCTATTGTGAGGATGCGCTACTACTGGACAGTCTGCAGCTACTGCCCAGCCAAGATCTGGAGGAGACATCCACCAGCCACTTCCTCCGGTAAGCAGCTAAGTAGAGATGAGTAGAGCGATATGGGAGCTGGTGATGCGAGCGGTCAGGCTCCTGGCTCAGAGATTGTTGACGAGGATATCAGTGACCTGCAGACATTAGTGGATAACAATGAATTGTTAAGCTATGCCCACTTGGGGCTGAAACTGTGCAGAAAGTTCTTTGTGGAATCTCTGAGGAAAACATACAATACTCTGCTAACCATGCTCATCCCTCAGATATTAAAAATTTTACTTCACAGTGGTGTATCCATAAACAGGTTTTTTTCTTTTTACTTATTTTCCCCAAGTTTACAAAAAAGGGCCTGAGTGCACTGGAGTGTGCACTTCTCGTCACTCAACTAATAGGAATCAGAGCTGTAAGTAACGACTTATTTCATTGAGAAGGTTAATAAAATATAATCCCACATATATTTTGCTAGATGCTATTTATTAAGATACAGCAGTAATGCCATCTACATGTTTTAGATTGCCTCCTAGGGCACTCTTCAGAACTGTCAAGGAAACTGAAATTTTGAAGAGTTCTTTCTTAGCAGTGAAAACATAAACGGCCCAGGGTCAATTCCTCTAGGGACAGACTGATGAAGGCTTTCATATAGGGATGTTTTCACATAACTTAACTTGAGACTGTTACAGGAATATGAGCTTAATTCTACACAGAGCACAACAAAAATTTGGATTCTTCCGTTTATATGGAGCTGAAACTGGCTCCGAAAGAAAAATACACAGGCACGCGTTCCTCAATGGAATTGTGGATCCAAAAGACACCGTATACATGGATGCAACACGACTTTTTATAGAAAGACTAATACCAAAATGCTAGTTTATCCAGCCAGCAGTTTGCAAATGCAGTGCTGCCCTCCCGAACAGTTGCGGCTTACCACCACAGAAAAAGGTGAGCACCCAATATACAAAAGAAATATGGGGGCACACACAGTGGGCACAATTAAAAAAACAAAAAACAAAAAACAAACAAACTCAAACAGTAAGATAAAACGTATGTATAATCTTAAGGTTTTTTGTTTTTTTTAATGTAGATTGTGAGCCCCATATAGAATGGGAGAAAATCCACGCAAACACGGGGAGAACATACAAACTCCTTGCAGATGTTGTTCCTGGCATGGGATTCGAACCCAGGACTCCAGCACTGCAAGGCTGCAGTGGTAACCACTGAGCCACCGTGTTGCCCCATAAACTTAAGTTTTAATCCTACTTGTTCACACCATGATGTGTTTAAGCCAGTCAGCTATGTATGTCTTGTTCTTCCATCCTTTACATCTATACAAAGCTTCAATTTTGGTTCTTCAGAACAATGTGATCCTGTATCTACAACATATATTCTCTTTACATAAATAAAATAGGGACACCTATAAACTGATGCATTCACTCCACACAAGCATAAAACCCTGAGTGCATTAAGTGGCATGAATGACCATATCAGAGAAAGTGTTATTTGTGCCCACAGTGATCAGACACAGGCCATGGATTCCCCCCCCCCCACACACACACACATGTGGTTTGTAAAGTGAAAGTCAAAATTGTGATTTATTGGTAGTGGACAAATGTCACTTTTCCCTATCATTATATAAGAGGCACAAAGTAAAGTTATTTGACCTTTGGAGAACCTATATCTAGAACATTAGGGATATATACACATATATATATATATATATATATATATATATATATATATATATATATATATATATATATATATATACACTCACTGGCCACTTTATTAGGTACACCATGCTAGTAATGGGTTGGACCCCCTTTTGCCTTCAGAACTGCCTCAATTCTTCGTGGCATAGATTCAACAAGGTGCTGGAAGCATTCCTCAGAGATTTTGGTCCATATTGACATGATGGCATCACACAGTTGCCGCAGATTTGTCGGCTGCACATCCATGATGCGAATCTCCCGTTCCACCACATCCCAAAGATGCTCTATTGGATTGAGATCTGGTGACTGTGGAGGCCATTGGAGTACAGTGAACTCATTGTCATGTTCAAGAAACCAGTCTGAGATGATTCCAGCTTTATGACATGGCGCATTATCCTGCTGAAAGTAGCCATCAGATGTTGGGTACATTGTGGTCATAAAGGGATGGACATGGTCAGCAACAATACTCAGGTAGGCTTTGGCGTTGCAACGATGCTCAATTGGTACCAAGGGGCCCAAAGAGTGCCAAGAAAATATTCCCCACACCATGACACCACCACCACCAGCCTGAACCGTTGATACAAGGCAGGATGGATCCATGCTTTCATGTTGTTGACGCCAAATTCTGACCCTACCATCCGAATGTCGCAGCAGAAATCAAGACTCATCAGACCAGGCAACGTTTTTCCAATCTTCAATTGTCCAATTTTGATGAGCTTGTGCAAATTGTAGCCTCAGTTTCCTGTTCTTAGCTGAAAGGAGTGGCACCCGGTGTGGTCTTCTGCTGCTGTAGCCCATCTGCCTCAAAGTTCGACGTACTGTGGGTTCAGAGATGCTCTTCTGGCTACCTTGGTTGTAACGGGTGGCTATTTGAGTCACTGTTGCCTTTCTATCAGCTCGAACCAGTCTGGCCATTCTCCTCTGACCTCTGGCATCAACAACGCATTTCCGCCCACAGAACTGCCGCTCACTGGATGTTTTTTCTTTTTCGGACCATTCTCTGTAAACCCTAGAGATGGTTGTGCGTGAAAATCCCAGTAGATCAGCAGTTTCTGAAATACTCAGACCAGCCCTTCTGGCACCAACAACCATGCCACGTTCAAAGGCACTCAAATCACCTTTCTTCCCCATACTGATGCTCGGTTTGAACTGCAGGAGATTGTCTTGACCATGTCTACATGGCTAAATGCACTGAGTTGCCGCCATGTGATTGGCTGATTAGAAATTAAGTGTTAACGAGCAGTTGGACAGGTGTACCTAATAAAGTGGCCGGTGAGTGTATATATACACACACACACACACACACACACACACTGCAGTTCCCTAACACATACATTTACAAAAAGTGACTTGCCCATGGCTGCTCAGACAGGATACATACAGTGTTAAACTGCATTGCTCAATAATAATTGCTATAATACAGAGGGTATAGTTTTATAGATTTTACAGTTAATGGGTCATCTGACAAGTCTATTGTATAATACATCATTTTATGTTAAACATTTTTTCAAATTGTAGAATTTTTTTCATGTCACAAAAAAAAGATCACTTTTCAGCAATCATCTCAGCACACAAAGGATTCCATAGACAGCAATACATAGAGGAGAAAAAAAAAAAAAAAAAAAATCACACCGCTCACAAAAAGTGAAAATGTCATGTCTTCCACCAACTGCACAATAACCTTAGCACAGGTCAAGGTGCATGTCTAGAACACTTCTTATACTATACTTCCTATCAAAGTAAAAAAAAAAAAAAAAAAAAATCTGTAGTCTACAGGTATCTATGGTCCATGTGGTTGCTATAAAACAAGTCTTGGCATGTTGTTAAGAGCAGCTTAGGCAAGATCACTGCCACCATAACCGGCTACAGAATTTAACAAAAAAAAAAAAAAAATCAGAAATTTTTTTAAAAAATTATGGTGAAATACTCCCTTTAACAGCCCCATTCCGTTTAATGCAGTTGAAAAAGCAAACGTTTTATTATTCTGGATAAACCTTTTACAATTCATGTGAATTTGCATTTCTGATAAAGTTAAATCGATAACGTATTGATGTTGATCACATCTTATTCTACATGACAAGCTTATGGTTTTATCATTAAAAAAAAACAAAAACAAAATGATCTAATATATCACAATAGGCAGTCAAAATCTGCATCAAAAAAAAGAATCTTTTGCATATCATATCTTTTTTTCAATTCAAAACTAGAAGTAGATTGAGCAGACGATAGAAGCATAAAAGGTTCCTAGATATTTCCAATTGTTTCTATAGCCACTAGTAGGTTTTGCTATGTTACAAAAAAAAAAAAAACACACACACCACAGAGTTTTTGGCTGTTTATTTGCCAAGGCCTGGTTCAATGCAGGATGCGGCATTAGCTTACAAAACACAAGTGTAGGGCATGTATTCCAGTTTTTAAATTTTATTCATTACTGTAGAATGTTTTGTGACATCTTCAGCACAGAGGACCTTAAATTCTAAGGTCCCAGGTGTGTAGAATCATACAGTCCACCATGTAGCTATAAGATCTAAAATCTACAAATCACTTGGAATAAACTTTCCTTTAAGCTCACTTTCACTGAAGTATTTTGGTCAGTATGTTGCTTCAGTATTTGCAAGCAAAAACTAGGAGTGAAAAGAGAGAAGTTTTAATTGAAAGACTTACAACTCTCCCATATTTTTGACCCCCCATTGTTTGGCTTGCAAAATATTGATTAAAGGGATTCTACCATTAAAATCAAATTTTTTCTCATTGACACGTAGGAATAGCCTTAAGAAAGGCTATTCTTCTACCTTACACACTAAGCGGCCATTTTCTTGTGGGCTGTGCGCATGTGCAGTTGGCTCTGCCCTAGGCCCGAAGAATAGAAGTTTGATCGCCCGCGCCGGAAGACGACGCAGGAAGAGGCCATTCCTGAAGATGGAAATGGTGCTGGAGAGTTCTCTCGCAGCATTGGGGATGCCCACAGTGCTGCAAGAGAACTCATTTGCATACTGATGAAAACCGGGATTTATATCGAACGGCAGCGTGGAGAAAACATCTAATGGTAGGAGAAGAATAGCCTTTCTTAAGGCTATTCCTACATGTCAACGAGAAAAAAAAAAATTTGATTTTTAACAGTAGAATCCCTTTAAAGTGCCTCTTCATCCTCTGGCTTCACACAAGGCTTCTCAACCTTTCGCTACTCAGCGAGTTGGGCAAGATGATGCCTGGCCCTCAGCACTGGACAAAGGACATGTCAAAATGGAAAAAGTTTATCAATCTAATTTTGCTCTTGAACGCAGTAGAACATTAAGGTAAGAACAGAAAAGCTCAGGTATGTTGCTTGGTCCATTCAGGCAGGGCCTGTGCAGCATATGCTCACTTCTGTCAAAACTGCCTCTGGCACTAGGAAAATCTGGATTATATTCAAATTTGTGAGTGAACAGAACTTGCAGGAATAAATGTCCAGAACGTGCTTTAGAGAGGGGGAAAATAAAAACCCAAACAAAAAACATACATATGTATGGAATGGTAATTCTGACAACAAATATACTCTTATAGTTTGATAATCGATGCTCTGCTGCCCTACATTATCATTCTCAGCCCCTCAGATGCTAAAGCATAATATGACTAACAAGCAAAATTTTTACATCTTTTATTTATACCACATTTAAAAATGGAAATAAAAATCTCAACCCCCCCAAGAATGATGTATACTGTGGAAAATACTGCCCAAGAGCACAGTCAGAGCAAAGTTTTATTTCGGATACTGAAAAGTGTTTCACTTGGAATTGCAAATTGTTTCTTCTACTTCCTCCCTATAAAATGAAAGTGTTACTTCTATGTGATTTTGATGACTGAACGTTAGGAATATAGAAACACCAGAGGCTTTGATATTGGGCAGTGTTTTAGACGTCACATTGTAATATTTATTCTTGTTAGTATTTCTTTATGTTTTGTTCTACAAGTGTCATATCCGTTAATGATAACGCCAAGCTGACTAACTCGCACTATTTTACCCCACAAAAGTGGAGCTGGGGCTTAGAGTAGCTGCTCCAATGGCCTTTGGACAGGAGAAACCAAAATAGAATAAAAGTCAAACACAGCACAACTGTCAAGCAAGGTGGTAGAGGAGAAATAATTGGGGCTTGTTTCGCTTCCACAGGACCTGGACAATTTGATAGATTAACTCACCTCTTCATTCTAGAGAACTGTGGTATACAGAGGAGAACATGGTCGATTGAATTACACCAAACAGCCAAATCTTGACCAAAACTGGATCAAGAGATAAAATAATTATTCAACGCAAATCTACAACAAAGAAAAGAATCAAGGTGATGCAATGGACCAAAATCCAAACCTCAACCCAACTAAAATGCTGTGGCAAGACGCGAAAGAGTTGTGCATAAACAAGTGCCTACAAACCTCAGTGAACCAAAGCAACGTTGGCCAAAATAACCTGAGAAAGATAGGAGAGGGTCTGATGAAGTCATATAGAAAATGATTACTTGAAGTTATTGCTACTAAAAGTTGTCTACAGGCTATTGATTCATGGGGTGGACTTAGTTTTGGAAACAGGACTTTTCTCTTTTGGCTTCACTTTTATTGAGTAAATAAGCGGCGGAATCTGCTGTGTTACTGCTCATCGGAGGCTGCATTAAAGGAGCTCTATCAGCAAAATTATGCTAATAGAGCCCCACATATACGTGAATAGCATTTAAAAAGGCTATTCAGGCACCGTAAATGTTATATTAACCCCCGGTCCTGTTTTTTAATAAAAGCATTAAAACATATATGCTGACCTTACCGAACTTGCACCATGGGCGAGGATAAACGATGCACCGTCAGCTTCGGTCACACCTGCCTCTTCTGTCTTCTTGTAGTGATGCCCTCTGGTTCCGTGTCTTCTTCCGGCTTCTTCCCTTCAAATCCCGCGCCTGCATAGTAGCGCTTCCCTCCGGAGTGCTACTGCGCAGGCTCACTCGCCATTTTACTTAATGGCAGTTCGCGAGTGAGCCTGCACAGTAGCGCTCCGGAGGGAAGCGCTACTACGCAGGCGCGGGATTTGAAGAGAAGAAGCCGGAAGAAGACACGGAACCAGAGGGCGTCGCTCCAAGAAGACAGAAGAGGAAGGCGTGCCCGAAGCTGACATCACATCGTCCATCCCCGCCCATGGTGCATGTTCGGTAAGATTAGCATATATGTTTTAATGCTTTTATTTAAAAACGGGACCGGGATTTAATATAACATTTACGGTGCCTGAATAGCATTTTTAAAGGCTATTCTCGCATATGTGGGGCATATGCCTATTAGCATAATTTTGCTGATAGAGCCCCTTTAACTTTAACCTTTCACCTCCTGGGGCACATGTGGTTTTATACAACGCTAGAAAGCAGACAGTGCGCTGAATTCGGCTTTCATGTTCTGTGCCGCAGGTGAAGAACTATCGGTGCCAGTACCGCAGCTCTTCACGGTCAGAAGTCAGGAACGCCCTTTCTCACAGCAGCGTCTATAGCGTTGCTTACTTGTCTATGGACGAGTACCATCAGGAGGGGAGGGGGGTGTTCCTCACCGCTCTCACAGTACAGCAGTATAGACGCTGCTGTGAGGAAGGGCGTTCCTGACTTCTGACAGTGAAGAGCTATGGTACCGGCACAGCTAGCTCTTCACCTGCAGTCGATAGTGCACTGAATTCAACGCACTCTGTCGGCTTTCTAGTGGTATATAAAACCGCATGTGCCCCAGGAGGTGAAAGGTCCTTAAAATTAAATTTTAAGATCCTTCTAAAAGGAGAGTATATCTTTTAGTATGTCCAAATAAGTTTATTTGAATTTTTATGGTTTCATGTATTTTCTTCTTTCCATGTCTGTATATAAACTATAGGATTAATAGACAGATTGAACACATTTTTAAAGAAAGTACAATTCAACAGGTTGATATTCCACAATTTGATTTCCCATCAGTCAATATATACATGCATCATATTAACAATTAATCCCATTAAATCCAAGTTTAATCATGAAGTGTACGGCAGAAAGCCTGAGTTGCGAGGAGGAAGTCCAGCTCAAATGCCTCACTTTCCACCGTATGAACATACATACCCTCCTCTGTTTTAACATAGGCAGATTTTCTTGCTTCTAAATTTACATTGTGACAGAATTGGTATGCACTCCGGCGTTTCCAGTCTTCTCGGTAATTTATAAGAGTTTTCTTGAAAAGTTAAAATACATGCAGGGTCTTGTTGCAAAGTCTGTTCTCTGGCTGTATAAGCCTTCATAAATGGCGTCTTAACAGTTTTTCTGCTCCTAATTTACCCATTATGGCTGCAGCACATTTTACATTTTTTCTCAAGATGGAGTGTGCCCCCCTCCCCTTCTTATTACTTTTTTAATTAGTACAGGAAATTCAAAGACACTGGACTGCATATATAGGGCATGATGCAGCCAAATAGATCCCTAACACGGAAAAAAAGAGAAATCTGAGCACAATAATAAAAAAGCCGCTTATTCCCTATGACTAAAATCTTAACAATAACGCAAACATACATAAGTAGTTACAAGTATAACGGGACTTCCCTAGTAATAGAAAGTAACAGCACATTAGCAAAAAGGGAGGCACCTAGTGGCAGGAACTTTAAAGAGATTTTTCAGGCAGAAAAGATTTAAAAAAAAAAAAAAAAAAAAACACCCTTACATTTTGGTCCAGATCACATACTCTATTAAATGAGACTAAGTTGCCTGAAACGTTCATTACCATTAACCACTTGTAATCTGCAGAATTTAAGTGTATTCAGGGATTTTTGTCTCCCCTTCTGAATGGAGTGCTGGTCAGGCAGAGAGCAAACCACTCATGGCCACCAGTCATTTCAATGGCAGGGCTAGAGATAGAGGAGTGCTTTGTTCCAGCTACCTCTGGCATTCCCACTGAAATGAATGGACTGATGCGCACTTTTCCCCATCCAGGACGGTGAAGATGGATTTGTGGCCAGTTTCAGTACAGTAGGAAAAAAAGTTACCAACTCAGCTTTCAAAATGAATGAGTAATTATTAAAAAAAAATAAAATAAAAAAAATATTTCAGATATGGTATAATTAATTAGATGCAGTTTGTTGCATTTTTACTTTCGTAAGAATTCAAATCACTGTCTTTCTCAGGAATTAGAGGAGCTTCAGTGCTTCTTTCTGAGTCGAAGTCGGAATAAGACTTGGAATGTAAATTTACAGTTGCTGGAGGTTTCGTGTACCAACTCCAACATCTTAGCCCCAACAGCACATCATGAAGAAAGGGATTAGGAGAACTTCCCTGTTCTCCTAAGTGGCAGGGGTCTGGGCAGTCGTGTCTAGCTTAAATGGGAACCGCTTTTACCTGGAGAGGAGCTATAACACCAACACAATTTATGGACAAGAGCAGTGCTGTGTCTGGGGGGGGGGGGGGGGAGACGACTATAACAATTTTAGTCATCTCAGACAACTATTTTTAAGACATTGTGCAGTATTAGAAAATCATTACTTGCTTTCTCCCAGAAAGAGTGCCACACTGCTTATGTGGAACACGTCTATAATGGCAAGTCAGCTCCACTAGGGAAGGTGTGGTGTGGCACTGAAATGCAGCAAAGCCATATGCAAGAGTTTACCATGTGTTAAATCAGGGGTAGGAAACGTACGGCTCTCCAGCTGTTGCAAAACTACAACTCCCAGCATGCACACTTGCTCTGCTGTTCGTGGAACTCCCATGGAAGTGAATGGAGCATGTTGGGAGTTGTAGTTGCATGTTGGGAGCTGGAGAGCCAAAGGTTCCCTACCCCTGTGTTAAATGAACTAAGTGAACAGAAGTATTAATTGTTCAGTCTTTATAACAGCAGACAAGTGAAGTACTGTCAGTAATCCTAAAATCCAAAGTGAAGAGCTGTAAATAATCCTAGACATTACTCCATCTTTGCACTTTAGTCACAAAATATACCTACATATATACACACAAAAACTGATATATATTTATATATATATACACACACACACTGTATATAGACTTCACATCTGCAGCAAATAGCCCATGAAGAAAGCGACGTCATGGGCTGATTTGGTGGGTATGTAAGTTGTGTGATAGACTGGCTTAACCAACATCCCTCATTGTAGTCATGGGTAAAAGGGGTGAACTGTCAGACTTCGCTTATGGGCCACGGGAGGCAGTATGAAATAGCACAGTATATGAACTGTTCACATGTATGGGGAGTTGACAAATGGAACCACTGGGAATAACAAACGTGGAAACTGCAGAACACCATGTGTCACTGTTGTGAGAGATGCAGACCAACAAGCTACAGTGTCGCAGCTCATTGTGAAAATCAACCAGACGTGTTTAAAACAAAATTTCAGCGAACCATACTGTGCATAGGGCTCCAAAGCAGACAGATGGTCACTACACCTATGCCAACAAAGGGACGTCGGGGGTAGGGGAAGAGAAAGGCCTCAATTTGCACAACAGTATGGCAATGGGACCATCATGGATTGGCAAAGGGTTGCCTTTTCCGATAAGACACATTTTCTGCTTCATCTAACAGTTGGACAATGGTGTGTCAAGTGAGAAACAGAAGAGAAAAAAAAAAACCCATCAAGCAACCATAGTTGGAAAAACACAAGCTGGTGGAGGCATTACAATCAGAGTAATTTTTTTCTTAGCATTCTCTGGGCCAACTCATCCACATGGAAGGCACACTGAACCGATTTAGGTATGAATCCATCTTTGTAGGTCCCGTACACTCATACATACTGTTTGTCTCCCCTGTGAAGATGGTTAGAAAAGCACAACCAAAACTTCCAAATGCTTCCCTGGCTCCCTAATTCACCAGAGTTGAACCCAATTGGGCATCTGTGGGACCACCTCCATCATGTTCACTTTGAGGATCCTACTCCATATACCCTCCAGCAAATTTGGGATGCACTACAGAGAGCACGGATCTATCAGCACCTTACTGAGTCACTCCCAGCCCGTATTGCTAATATCCATGCTGCACATGGTGGTTGCTCTGAACATTAGTGATGGTCATAGTAATGTGACTCGACTGTGTATTTAGATAGATATTTAGATATATCACTATCTATATATACATATGCATACACACAGACACACACTTTTTTTTTCATTTTCTTACATGTACAGCTTTTAAAAGGATCAAAAAAAAGTCAAATTAATTTCGCAGTTTATATCTTTTTCTAAATTTGGTTGGCACAAAGCAACATGCTAAGCAACAGATATCTTATTTTGGCAACCAAACAAAAGCTAAAAATTGCATTGAAGGTGAAGTGAAAATATCAGAATTTCTCCCACTGTTAAAAATAACCCACTTGTAATCTGCAGAATTTAAGTGTATTCAAATCTTTCCTGATCCCTAAATTAGTCCATAGCAGCAAACACAAGAGACCCCCAAATATCCTCTTGTAGTTCTGTGCCTATGTTGAGGAATAGTTAATATAGTCATTCACTCGGTTCGCAAAACCATAGGGGGATTCTCACTGTCTTCATCTAGTCGAAGAGCATGGGTTTCATCTTCTAGGCTTGTCCCGCCCACAGCTCCAAGCTCGTCAGAAAAGGCTGTACAAAGACACAAGATTTTGAAATGTTCATTTTTAGTGCAAGTTTTTTTGTGTGTTTTTTTTTTTTTTAGTTAGAAAACTCTAGATGAAAATCTACTATGTATTTCAGGATGCTTGCTCCTGGATCAGGATCAGAATGTTCTGCCCAGTGTGTTCAGCTCCTCCTAAATCAAATGTTTGTCTATAAATATGAAACATCCCGGCCAAAATGTTAAAAAACAGAAAACAAAAAAACAAACAAACAAAAAAAACAAAACTATTACCAACAAAATTAAAAAGGTTTTCCAAGACGGGTTGTGATGTCGGAGTCATGAAGTCGGAGCACTGGCCAGTTTTGGGTGGAGTTGGAAACAAAGTTACCAACTCCAGCTTAAAAACAAAATGATTCATTAATAAAAAATGATTATATAAAATTATAGATATTGTAAAATTAATTAGATGTATAGTATGTTACATATTTACTTTCAAAGGAATTCAATCACTAGCTTTTTCATGAACTAGAGGAATTTAATTTCTTTCTTTCATCTGACCAGAGATGTCAGCCATTTATGAAGAAGTATGAGTCAGGCTGTGGAAAATAGAGGATTCAGGACTTTCAATTACCAATTCCACAGCCCTGAGAATAAGCCCAAATACTGATGGCAGACCAGATGCATGTGGAAAAAATACGGCATCAATATCTGGTCTTGGACAACCAGTTTAAGCATAACAAAAAGTGTCCAAAAGCTTCTGTGTGCCACCTATAACAGAGATAGCAACAACATACTGTCTAAGTACACAGTCCTTGTGTCCTAATGTAGAATGGCATGATTTATATTCTAAGCAGACAATCAAAAAAATGCATATGTGTGTAAGCCATTAGTGTGCATTCTTATATATAGTTTCATTCTATTCTATTTATTGAACAAGTAAAACTTAATGTTAGTGTATTTTGAACATTTAACAAATATTTACATGCTTGTCTGCAATAAGTTGTTAATCATAGTAAAACAACCAGCCTGAATCCCTTACTGTAGGGAATTACCCAGCCAACAACCCTTGGCAAATGTATTCGATTGAATACCTCACTCCCATAGGAATGCGTGTAAGCGGCTGAACACCAAGGGGGTTAAGTGCAGTGAATACGTGATGCACTTAACCCCCCCCTTGGTGTCCGGCCGCTTACACGCATTCCTATGGGAGCAAGGTATTCGATCGAATACTACTCGCTCATCTCTAGTCTCCTCTGTTCTCAATGTATGAGAAGCCTGCCAGCCTTTGATAGTGAAGAACAATTCTGTTTGCATCGCGCTTATATGTGTGTGGTTGACTCCATTTTAGTTTTGTATGCCACCCATCTGCTCAAGCCTGGTTTTATTTAGAGTATACAATCTGTAGGGCCGAACTATACTTCCTCTGAATTTGTTTGGAAGCCGAGAAATAGATGCGGCTTTGCAGTGTAGGGTCTCATGTAAAGAGGTTGCCATCTTGCTGGTAGGTGGGCTCAATTTGCTAAAAATGTGTACTAAGAACCTCACTTTCAAGTATTTATAAACACATCAGTCATAGCAGTCTTAGGTTTGCATTTCCATTGCAGTCATGGTAGCGTACACCTGCACATGTAGTTCATATTGTTTAGCAGTCCTAAACAATTCTGTTTGTGTGTCAAATGTGCTTCTTGCATGAACACCAGTGCTTAACTTTCTTCTTCGCTACTTCTGAATGCAGAGGTATGACCAAATATATGTAAAAATGTATGTTAAATGAACTACTGATCAAAATAAATAAATAAATAACAATGTCTTACCATGACTTGTTGGTGATGTTGAGTAGGTGTCTTTTGCTGCTGCGGCACTGTAGTTCTTTGAAATAAATGGCCTGTCATGTGATGCAGACTCCAAGATTTCATTTGCAGGTTCCATGCTTCCATCTAACCTATAAAAAACAAAACACAAACACACAACGCATTAAAATGGTGTCCTAATCAATAAAAATTACTTTTAAAACAGCGCAAAAAAAAGCATACAAAACGTCAGTCAGTCATACTCGCCTCAGTCGTCTTCCATTCCATTACTTTCCGCTCTCTACTTCCTGTTACATTCCAACATGTAAAATGTGCTTTCTGTAGCCAATTGCTGCTTGTATCAAATTTACACTGCAGCTGATGATTGGTTGCAGTAGCACATTACCCTGCATCAGGATTCATTGCAGCAGGAAATGGAGACCAGCAGTGGACCACAAGGCTTTGGAATGGGAGCAGTGGGCAATCTGAGGCTGCTGGGAGGAGGGAGCCCCTGCCTCTATCAAGAGCCTTAGGGGGCGTTCACACTACTGTTGGTGTCCGACAGCTAGTGTCCGCTGCTAATGTCCGTTCACAATCTTGCATTCATTTAAATAGACATCGGGTGCATTCTTTTACAGTCCGTGTATGTCCTTAAGTGTCCGTTCCCAAAGATGTCCGACTTTTCAAGCGAAAAAAAAAAACCTACATGTCGGGTTTTGCTGTCCGCTTGAAAAGTCGGACATCTTTGGGAACGGACACTTAAGGACATACACGGACTGTAAAAGAACGCACCCGATGTCCATTTAAATGAATGCAAAATGTCACGGACACAGCTAACGTCCGCTGCTAATGTCCGCACAAGATTTTGACCAAGACATCCAATGAGCTCACCAGCCAAGATCAGAGTTTTTGTAATATTTCAGTTGTTACAGCAGAAGCCTAGCTGTCAATCACCACTGAGCATCTGCTGCAAATTGCAAGATTATAACTCTTATGTATGACAACTATTATGTATAAGAATCCATGACGTACAGGTACACCATTGTGCATTAAGAGGTTAGCATAAAATAAAAAGAAATCGATGATGCCATTTAAAATATATATATATATATATATATATATATATATATATATATATTATATTATATTAATAATTCACCATCATGTACAAAAAAAAAAAAAAAGGTAATCTTACTTGTGCTGCTTCATTAGTGTGCACTCTCCACCCTCTTGTGGGTCCAGGTTGTAGATATAGAGGTAGCCATCTGCTGCAGCGACAAGGAGCCTTGGGATCTTTTGAATTCTAAATATAAATATTTCAGCAGAAACACCACAGAACAGTGTTAAACTACTTAATAACTGACCACAGCACACATTGTAATCACATTGCAAGTAATGACAGTGAATGCCCTCACGTTATGACTTGTAAAATATCCAAACCTGATGAATTTCCTGAGAATATGTTTTGTGGGTATTTTTGAGTTGCAAAGTAACCACATTCGCTTTCAATATGAAATATAGATATAGTTATGTTCTTGGGACGATTTCTCCATCATTAATATGATCAAGACTAGGTACTTAAAACTGTGGCTGGACTATAGCATGTGAATATCTCATATGCAGCTCCCCTTACATCACAGCAGACTGCACCTGGATCACACAAACAGAAAATGTGTTTGCCAGTAGGTCATTACAGTGGTTAAAGTGGTTTTCCCACCATTATAACCTTATTAAAAACTTTTAAATTACCGGTATTTAAAAATTTAAATGTTAAAAATGTTGCAGAGTTTTGTTTTAAAGATTTTGTGTAACCACCCTAAGAGGTGACAATTTGTCTTGATTGGTTGCCAATGTATACGGCCACGACCACAGAAACATTCTATGATCTGGCACTCATCAACAAGGCCATGATTTCCTAATTTTGGCCAGACTGCTTATGCATGTAGGGTCCCTGTTTGATTACTCAGAAATCATTGCTGTGTTTGTATTTGTGGTCTTGTCCACAGGAAAAATGTAAAATTTTAAAAAAATAAATAAAAAAATAATAATATCTTCCTTTCTGTAAAATCCTGCATTTCTTTATGCTTTCTCTTGTATCTCTATAGAGCAGGAATCTGTACCGTGCTTTTATTAGATGTACAGAGGAGCTGGCTCTGATATTTTGGAGGTTACACTTTAATTACTCTTATTTGCAAAAATTTTCAACCTTCAGCAAACCACTACAAATGGCGAGCTGAATTTACCTGTCCATCAGCTATACTATTATGCCACTCAAACATCACAATCCAAGGAACTGCAAGTACAACCCTAACTGTATCAAATGGGTACACTTTGAATTTACTACCACATCCCTGAACTTTCCACAAGATTTAATGTGGTCCCCTGATCTGAAGTCTCTTCTCTCCACAAATGCTAATAAAATCGCCAAACATTCCCTTATGCTGCGGCTAGCTCCTGGACGGATTTGAGACTTTACAGAAAGAGACTTCCCACTATTACTATTTTTGCTTTCTTGGTTATTTTCACAAACCCCCTTCAAAAAGCTTTACAATACATTGGGATGTGGCAAAAAATAAAAACTTCAGAATCTGGTGAATTGAGAAAAGTCACTTGTGCCATATTCATATGGGGTTTGTTTTAACAACATTGTGTAGCCAAAATAACGATACTTGTATTACGTGGATTGTTTCACTAACAGCAATAGCAAAGAGTTGTATAGCTTTTACTACATTTTAAAACCTTACCAAAAACCCAAAACTTTGAAGAAAAAAGAAAAAAAAAAAGTTATTGGAATCATCAAATTCTGACACCTATAACTTTTTATATTTCTGTGTATAGAGTTTTTGGGGATTTTTTTTTTTTTTTTTTGCTGGGCCAGTCGAACTTTTTTCCAGCCACTTTAATTATTTTATTTAAATGTTTTTAATAATATAAAAATATATCAACCTTCCTTTTTACTGAATCCACCCGCACCCCAGGGGGCAAAACACTGATGTTTTTATTGAGGATTTGTACAGGAATTGTAGTTATGCTCATAGGAAACCCACTACAGAGGGTGCATTATAGTTATGACTTGCACCCAAGTTACTTAACACATTAGGGCTCATTCACATCTGCGTCCCGGCCTCCGTTCTGCAGGTTTCCGTTTCCTGCCCGAAACTGGCAGGCATTTTTTAAACCCATTCATTTGAATGGGTTTGAAAAGTGTGCGGCCATGAGCGCCAGTGAGCGTTTTATGCTCTCCGCGGCGAAACCAGTTTTTTTTTAAAGCGGACACAGAGTCAGACATGCAGGACTTTTGTGTCCGGTTTAAAAAAAAAAAAAGGTTTTGCAGAGGAGCGCACAAAACGCTCACTGGCGCTCTGGGACGGACTCTGTCTGACAGGTTTCCATCTTCTGGATGCAGAAGACGGAAACCTCATAACAGAGATCGAACACTGGTGTGAACCCAGCGTCACTTGCACACTGCCATACTTGCAACATACCGTATTTTCCGGACTATAAGGCGCACATAAAAACCTACGATTTCCTCAGAAATCGTAAGTGCGGCTTATAGTCCGGTGCGGCTTATATATGGATGGAAGCGGCGGCAAAGTCTGCGTGCCGCTTCCATACATACATAAAAGGCACCGTAAGGGTGCATTCACACTACAGAACGCCGGCGTGTAATCACAGCCGTACACGCCGGCGTTACAGCAGGGCTGCCGGACACTTCCTATTCATTTCTATGGGAGCCGGCATGCGAGCGCTCCCCATAGAAATGAATGGACAGACACTTCCCATTCATTTCTATGGGAGCCGGCATGCGAGCGCTCCCTATAGAAATGAATGGAAAAAAGCAGTCCATTCATTTCTATGGGGAGCGCTCGCATGCCGGCTCCCATAGAAATGAATGGGAAGTGTCCGGCAGCCCTGCTGTCATGCCGGCCTGAAACAGAACGTGAAACTTACCCAGCGGTGCAGGGCGGGCGGGCGGGCATTCAGGCCTCCTCTTCCTCCGATGTTCCGTCCTTCTCCTCCGGCGCTCGCTGATAATGGCCGGGGCGCATGCGCAATATCATAATGCTTCTACTACGGCTACGCATGCGCCCAGGCCATTATCAGTTAGCGAGCGGCGGAGGAGGAGGACGGAACATCGGAGGAAGAGGAGGCCTGAATGCCCGCCCACCCTGCACCGCTCGGTAAGTTTCACATTCTGTTTCAGGCTTTTATTTTAAAACGGGGGGGGGGGGGGGGGGGGGGGGGTAGTTTAATCTAACTTTTACGGTTGGGCTCTATCAGCATGATTTTGCTGATAGAGCCCCTCCTCGTCTGCCGAGCGCTTCCAATAGAAGCGGCTGGCACGCGGGGGGGTTAAGCGGCCGCTGGCAAAGTCTGCCTGCTGGCGCTTTCAATAACATATAATGCGCACCGGACTGCGGCTTATAGTCCGATGCGCCTTATATATGAACCGAGACGGACTATAAGGCGCTCATGGGCAATGCGGCTTATAGTCCAGTGTGCCTTATAGTCCGTAAAATACGGTAGTTATAAAGAGAACATACTGGATCAAGGATTGTTTCAACTAATATTTTAAAACCCCAAGTGAAAAAATAAATAAAATTACATTGCCAATGAGCAGATGTTCCTGTGACCACAGAATGGCAAGCGAACAGTCGCAAAAGCTCTACCCTGGTTGAACATTTCAGTTACTTGAGAAGGCAGGTAACTTGTGGAAGCCATTATAACTTTTCCAAAGTAACCGGTCCAGGTGGTTGGTTCCTCTGCAGGCCTATAAAGTAGAAATAGAAAAAAACAAACAAAAAAAAACAAAAACAAAAACAATCACATTACTACTGATGTCAGGCAAAAGCGCTGAAGAGAAGAGTCCAGGGAAAGGGAGTACAATTTTTATTTATTTATTTTTTTTAATGTTTGGTCACCTCTCCTGGGCTCAGCTTATTGTAATAATAGTTGTGAACCTCAAAAATTTCAGGTTCAGAAAATTCTTTGGGGCCACTATGGAATAATATACTGTGCGGAGGGGCCAGTATGGAATATTATTCTGTATAATTGTTTTTTGCACAAAAATGCAGGAAGTTTAAAAAATAAAAATAAAAATGCATGCATTTTTGTACAAACATGCACCATGTGAACACAGCTTTACATCAAACTGAAAGCACCAGTAGCCTAGGACTGGATGCAGCTATAGCTTTATCCAGATACAGTGCGAGTCACCACCCTAACCGTGCTGCACATGTACATTCATTGCTCATAGCAGAAAACACATATGTCCACAGGCAACTCGTGGCATCACTTCTGTTTTATGGTTTCTAGTATATATGACTATAGTATAGGAGTTGTCAGCCTTACAATTATTGCGAAGCAAGTACCTCATCTTTGATTTATCAATTGGCACACCATACAAAAACGGTTGCCTACAAGAGATGAGCGAACAGTGAAATATTCGAGATTCGTTTCAAGTAGAGCCTCAATATTCGACTACTTGATCGAATATGGAATCCCATTATAGTCTATGGGAAAAAATGCTCGTTTCAGGGGAACCACTATTCGACTAAAGGTGAGTCACCAAGTCCACAAATAGCAGAAGGAGAGTGTTTAGGAGGAGCGCTGCGCAGTTAAAGCACACGGACCCCATTATAGTCTATGGGGTCCGTGCGCTTTAACTGCACAGCACTTGCAGTTGCGCTGATAAAAAGTCAGTTCCCTCTTAAACAGCAAGCTGGCAGCTCTCCTGACTAGCAAGGACGAACCTGCTTCAGAACCAGCGTTGATTTGCCGCAGGCTCGTCCTTGCTAGTCAGGAGAGCTGGCAGCTTACTGTTTACGAGGGAGCTGACTTTCTCATAGGAATGAATTGACCAGCGTTAATTGGCCAGTGTACAGCATTCGTCTCGTCTGTAGGAGGCAGAGTCTAAAATCAGACCACAATGGAGACTGCTGTGGTCCGATCTTAGACTCCGCCTCCTCACAGAGGAGCCTCCAACAGAACCTGCGTTGATTGGCCGAATGCAGTACACTGGCCAATCAACGCTGGTCAATTCATTCCTACGAGAAAAAGCAAGCTGCCAGCTCTCCTGACTAGCAAGGACGAGCCTGCTGCAGAACCAGCGTTCATTTGCCGAATGCTATACACTGTATAGCATTCAGTCAATCAACACTGGCTCTGTATCGAATATTTACAGCGAATAGCTAGTAGTATTTGATCGAATACGTACTCGATCAAATCCTACTCGCTCATCTCTATTGCCTACCACTGCTCCGGTGACCAATGCAAGGCAAATGTGGCACTTATTTACAAAAAGGCTGAAGTTCTTGCATAGGGAACTCTAGACATTAACTCACAATGCGTGGAAACCGTTTGAAGGAATATACTGAGGAGTATGTAACAGTAAATATTATTTGAAGCCATCGGACTAAGATGCATTTGCAGGAGCAACGTATTTGGTACTAGGTTATCCTACAAAATTACAGTCACTCTCTAATACAATCAGCAATATACAACCAAACCTAATATATAATATAATATAGAGTCAGTGTAGTGCCAATATGAGATTAGCATCCACAACCTCTAACCTTGAGACCCTAGGCGGTTTTTGCCTCAAGCCTTCATTCCCCAAATTTATACTGATATGTTCTGTGCTTGCTTACAGGATGACATCTGCTTTTACACAATGAATACTTATCAGCAACATTACATTGAAATATAAAAGAGCACATATTAAACCTTTAAACATTTTAAACCTTGATAAAATGTGACTCATGTATGCAGTTATTTCTGATACGCAGTGTGCATCCCAAATCACCGGCAAAAAAGACCTGCAAGTGTGACTTTTCTGTCCAGTGGTTTCAGTTTCAAAAGGACAGACCCCATACAAATCCCATTATAGTTAATGGGGTCTGTCAGGCTCTATATGTGACCGCTGCTGTAGTGGTCCACCTAGATGTTGTTCTGATCCTCCGATGGACCAGAATAACCAATTTGCTGATGACAGTATCAAATGTAACCTGTGACGAATTGTTCCAGTAAACAAACAAAACAGAAACACAGAGTTACATACTTTTCCTTGACTGTTTCCAATTTGAATATATGTACAGTCTCTGTGTTACTTGACGCAGAAAGAAATGTGCCATCCATGCTGAATGCCAGTGAAAATATAGTCACACACCTAAAGACAATAAGAAAAACGTAATTGAAAATTAAAATGACAATTGTGTAACCAAAGTTTTCATGTTTTGCGATTTTGAATACCATTATCACTAAATTCTTGCATATTTAATGCTGAAACCAATACAAATAACAGAATTCGAATATCTGATATTTTCAGCAAGATTCAGGCAATGATTGATTCGTAGCAATTTGTTATTTTGACTAACTACTTTGTGACTGATACAATTTATATTTTTTTAAATACAAATGGAAGGCTTTAGTTTTCATCATATACATGTGAATTTTCTTCATGTATATCATGATCATACCCAATGTATATACATGGAAATCTGAATCGATTTTAATGCAGATTTTCATTTGAAGCATAATTTTAACGCAGAATCTGCATCATATACATGAGAATTAACATTAAGAACCACCTGAGGAGGAACATGTAAATTGGCCATCTCCACTGGTAGCCACAGCAAGACCACCGCTTGCCCTCCTAATGAAATGTTAGGACAAATACACTGTTCTACAGATGGGTAAGTGGGCCAGTGAAATCCACTTTGGGATCCGTAGCCTCAATCTTCCTGGATTTCTCTCCTGAATTGCAGCAACAATAGACCTCTTAAACCCAGGCGAAGCTCCATCCGCGGGAGCTACAGATACCCTACTCTATTGACGACATGGCTGGAATTCAGATCTTCACCAGTCCATCGGATGCATACGATAGGCTTTCTAAAATGGACAACCTCTCAAGACGATGATTGTGTCATGTTATTACTCCACCATGACCTAGTCACTTATTTCAAGCTGGTTCCCATCCTGAACTTACTTCTACTGCTTACAAGATTCAATGTTGGCCGTCTGGCTACAGCTACATGGCCATTATGTGTGTCTCACACCTTGCCTTGTTTGCAGTGACTCTCTTTGTATTTTGTCTGAATAACACTTAGGACATGATGCAGCAATGAAACTGCTTCTATTCAGAATCCCGATAACAGAACTTCCTGGTCGAGCCTTGGATGACAATATCTACAGATGTTAAAGAATACAGACTATTCTGCATTAGGTAATCAATCCAGTGAATGTCTGGCACACAAAGTTAAACAAAACCCCTCAGCCTCTCCCAGTCTATATATTTGGACCACTCTGGCTACTGCAATAACCACACTTGAACTTATATATACTCTCCAGAGGAGCTGGACTTTCAATTTCCTGCTCTCTCCTGAGGCTGGCACCTTGCTGGATGTCTTCTTTTCAGTGGATGAGATAATGATATGCATGGCATCCAGGGCCAAGGGGAAGGCCTTGGGTCTGCACAGCATCCACAGGAGACATGGCAATATCTTATCTCCACAGCTACATTTTATGTTTGGAAGGGTCTATCAGCCTTTTCCTCCTTTTCTGCCTGATACTGCCATTGTAGTTATTCTTAACCCCTTAGAGACACAGCCCAAAAGTGACTTAAGGACCAGGCCTCTTTTTTCAAATCTGACATGTGTCACTTTAAATGGCGATAACTTTGAGACGCTTTAACTTACACAAGTGATTCTGAGATTGTTTTTTCGTAACACATTGTACTTCATGTCAGTAGTAAATTTTCGTTGATAGGTTTTGTCTTTAATTATGAAAAAATAGGAAATTTGGTGAAAATTTAAAAAAAAATGCAGTTTTCAAACTTTGAAATTGCAAGCCTTTCAAATAGAAAGTCATACTACCCGAATTTTTTCATAAATATAATTAACCATGTCTCTGATTTATGTAGCAATCAAATTTTAAGCACCCTTTAATTTTTTTCAGATATTATAAGGCTTACAAGTCAAGCAGTAATTTTCCAAATTTTCAAGAAAATTTCCAAAACACATTTTTCAAGGGACCAGTTCAGTTCTGAAGGGAACTTGAAAGGCCTCTCTAATAAAACCCCCCAAAAGTCACCCCATTCTAAAAACTGCACTCCTGAAAGAATCTAAAACAGCAGTTAGAAAGTTTCTTAACCCTTTCAGCATTTCACAACAATTAAAACAAAATGGAGGTCAAATTTACATTTTTCAATTTCTGTCACTAATATATTCATTTAGCCCTAGAATTTACACATTTACTAAGGTTTAAAGGAGAAACTGCACCCCACATTTTGTTACACAATTTCTCCCAAACACGACAATACCCCATATGTGCTGGTACCCTAATGTACGGGCACACGGTCGCTCTCAGAGCGGATGGAGCACTAATTGGATTTTGTAGGCCAGATTTTGCTAGAATATTTTTCAGGCGCCATGCCCCGATTGCAAAGCCCCCAAGGTGCCAAAACAGTGGAAAACCCCAAAATGTCACCCCATTTTGGAAACTAGACCCCTCAAGGAATTTATCAAGGGGTATAGTGAGCACTTGGACCCTACAGGTGTTTCACAGATTTTTTTACCATTGAGATGTGAAAATGAAAAATTACTTTTTTTATAATAAAATGTCACTGTAGCCCCAAATTTTTCATCTTCACAAAGGGTTAAAGGAGAAACTGCACCCCACATTTTGTTACACAATTTCTCCTGAACACGACAATACCCCGTATGTGCTGGTACCCTAATGTACGGGCACACGGTTGCTCTCAGAACGGATGGAGCGCTAATTGGATTTTGTAGGCCAGATTTTACTAGAATACTTTTCAGGCACCATGTCCCTTTTGCAGAGCCCCCAATGTGCCAAAACAGTGGAAACCCCCAAAATGTCACCCCATTTTGGAAACTATACCCCTCAAGGAATTTACCAAGGGGTTTAGTGAGCCCTTTGACCCTACAGGAGTGTAACAGAATTGGCCCAACAAAAGGAAAAGTGACATTTTTTGCTATAAAATGTAGCTTTAACCCCAAATTATGCATTTCCACAAGGGGTTAAAAAAGAAAATGCACCCCACAAATTGTCAAGCACTTTGCCCCAACTACAGAAATGCCTCATATGTGGATGTAAAGTGATGTATGGGCACACTGTAAAGTCCAGAGCTGAAGGATCGCTATTGGGATTTTGGAGGGCAAATTTAGCTGAAATCTGTTTCAGGCACCATGTTGCATTTGGAGAACCCCTGAAGTGCTAGAACAGTGGAAACCCCCCCCCCCCAAAACGACCCCATTTTGAAAACTAGACCCCTCAAGGAATTTATCAAGGGGTTTAGTGAGCACTTGGACCCTACAGGTGTTTCACAGATTTTTTTACCATTGAGATGTGAAAATGAAAAATTACTTTTTTTCCAATAAATCGTCCATTTAGCGCCATATTTTTAATTTTTGCAAGTAGTTAGAGAATTAAGAGCCCCCCACAGTTTGTTACACAATTTCCCCTGAACACGGCAATACCCCATATGGGATCATAATCTGCTGTATGGGTACATGTTGGGGCTCAGAATGGAAAGAGCGCTATTTGGATTTTGGAGGGCATATATTGCTGGAATAGTTTTGAGGTGCCATGTCGCATTTGCTGAGCCCCTAAAGTATCAATACAATAGAAACCCCTCAAAAGTGACCCCATTTTAGAAACTACACCCGTCAAGGAATGTATCAAGTGGTATTATGATTTTGAGACTAAAAATGCTTCCCAAAAATTGAAATTTTTAAAGAAATATGCCATTTTGGTATCCAATGCATTGCACCCACTTTGTGTTGTCAGAGACCTGCACTCCTAAAACTATTAAGTGGGCCTTCCCGAGGGGCAAAAAAAAATTATATATGTGGGTATAAACTGCTGCTTGGGCGCACAGCAGGGCTCAGAAGGGAAGGAGCACTGCGCTTTTTAGCTTTTGGGGTACAGATTTAGAGGGACTTCCTGGGCGCCATGTTGTTTTTGCAGAGCCCTGGAGGTGCCAGTAAACTGGAATTCCCCAAGAAGTGACCCCATTTTGTAGGGGAAATTTTAGAGTCTCTGCAAAAGTGCCATGGCATCCAAAAACCAAACCGTCTAAGTCTGTGCTCCAAAAACCAAATAACCTTCTTCCCTTCTGTGTCTGGCTGGGCCCTAATATCAGTTTATACCCACATATGACATTACGTACGTTATCCGGGGTACACCAGTGTCATATATGTGCCCTAATATCAGTTTATACTCACATATGACATTACCCCGGTTACACCAGTGTCATACATGTGTCATACATGTGGCATAAACTGCAGTTTGGGCACACAGCAGGGGGCAGAAGGGAAGGAGCGCGATGCAGCTTTTGGAGTACAGATTCAGATGTTTGGTATCTAGACGCCGTCATGTTTGTAGAGCCTGTAAGGTACCAGAAAAGTGGATTCCCCAAAGGAGTGACCGCAGTTTGAAAACTGCACCCCTAAAAGAATTTATCAGGGGGTGTAGTGTAGTATTAGTATCCCGGACGTGACTGCACAGCGGATGGCGAAGAGGGAATATATAAGCGGTGCGGAGGACATTGCAGACACTAAATTCCCTACTGTACCCCCAGTAGCTCCTATGATTGGGGGAGTCACACTGGGGTCACTTTGGGGGTCACTTCTGGTATATTTTCCCTCATAAGCTGTAAATATAGGGTGTCCCCTGATATTCGCTTGCACAGCTTATACATTCCCTGCCTGCCGCACCCAGTTGTGTTCTAATGATTTGGCGATTTTGCGTGATTTTGTCTTCACATTGGTAGAGGCTATATTTTCTTTATTTTTCTGCTGACGTGGCCATATAAGGGCTTGTTGTTTGCGGGATGCGATGTATTTTGTAATGACACCATCTTGGGGTGCCTAAAACTTACTGATTACATTTTATTAACTCTTTTTTTACTGGATTTAAAAGAGAAAAAAAAATCAATTCTGGTATTGAGTTTTACCTTTTACATTTTTCGCCATGCAGCGTACAGTATAAGTAACATGTGACCTTTATTCTGCGGGTTGGTACGGTTACGGCGATACCTCATTTATGTTATTTTTTTATGCGATACTAAGTCTGCAGAACAAAAACACATTTGGGGACATAAATCAGTGATTTTTGCATCGCCATCTTCTGAGAGGCGTAACATTTTTACTTTTCGCTTGACAGTGTTGGTTGAGGGCTTATTTTTTGCGGGACAACCTGTGCATTTTATTGGTACTATTTTGGGGTGCATATGACTTTTTGATCACTTTTTATAGCACATTTTGTAAGGTGAGATGGCGAAAAATCACTACTTCCGGCGGGTTTTTTCCGTTATTTTTTACCGCCGTTCACTGTGTACATTAAATATTGTTTCAGTTTTGTTGTACAGGTTGTTACGGACGCGACAATACCAAATATGTATTGTTTTTATTAATTTTTTGTGTTTTTTTTACATAATTCATTTTTTATAGAAAAAAGGGATTTTTGGGACTTTATAACTTTATTAATTGTTTTCAAATACTTTTTTTTTTTTTTTTTTTTTTACACTTTTTTTTTTTACTTGTTCTTGTGTCCCTATGGGACACATGGATCAGTGAAGATTGCATCACTGATTCTCTACTCTAGACTGAGACACAGGCTGCAGTGACAGCCTGCACGTGTCTCACTCTAGACACAGGAAGTGAGCTGTGCGGACGGGACAGCTCACTTCCAGAAGACGCCGGGAGCATCACCAGGTAAGTGAGTGCTCAGGGCTGTCTGGGGTCACTAACCAGACCCCAGACTACGTATTACAGATACCGGCACCCCCCGATCTCGGTCTGGGGGGTGCCGGCGGGGGGGGGAGAGATCGCGGCACCCTTTGTTTGCGGTGGTCATGTTTGACCATCGCAATCAAAGGGTTAAAACCTCCGATCGGTAAAAGTACCGACCGGAGGTTATGGAAAAGGGTGATAGCTGTCAGTAACAGCTATCACTCAGTTCCGATTCCGCCCGCTCAGCTAGTGAGCGGGCGGAATCACCATGACGTAATATTACTTCATGGTGCGCGAAGTACCTCGCGTCCATGACGTAATAGTACGTCAAAGGTCGCTAAGGGGTTAAAGAAGATTTCATGGCCTCACGAAAGCTTTTTTTTTTTTTTTCCTTTAACTGATTTTTATTGACATTTTTAACAAAATAAAGAAATAAGTACAAAGGCAGCGGCCAAAACATTAGACAACAGTCAGCGCAAAAAAACGGTTAATAGAGCCGCAAAGGCGGAATAACAGCAAACCAGTAACAAAAACATGGGGGGGGGGGGGGGGGAGACTGAAAACACTGAGGAAAAAAGAGGTGTAATGAGAGGGGGGTGGGGATGAGAGATCAGAGACCATTAGTAGAACAATAGGAATCCCAAGGTGCCCATACAGCTTGGAACGTCTCCACAGTATTGTTCAAGAAACTGTAAGGGTCTCCAAGCATTTAACGTCCTTATTACGGGCCAGGAGAAAGGGGAGTGAAGGCGGCTGGGTAGACTTCCACTGACGGGCTATGAGGGATTTAGCCGCAGTACAAACATACAGAAATAACAAGGACGAAGTTTTGCTCAGAGGGCGCGGAGGGAGGTAAAGGAGGTAGACCAACAAATCCAGTGGAAGAGCATGAAGGAGTACATCCTCCAGCAGAGACTTAACCTCAAGTCAGAAAGGACGAATCAAGCAGCAGTCCCAGAAAATGTGACAGAGAGTCCCCAGGCCAGAGAGGCATCTCCAACAGACCGAGGGAACATTGGGATTAAGGGTGTGGAGGAGAGCCGGAGTATGATACCATATACACTCACCGGCCACTTTATTAGGTACACCTGTACAACTGCTCGTTAACACTTAATTTCTAATCAGCCAATCACATGGCGGCAACTCAGTGCATTTAGGCATGTAGACATGGTCAAGACAATCTCCTGCAGTTCAAACCGAGCATCAGTATGGGGAAGAAAGGTGATTTGAGTGCCTTTGAACGTGGCATGGTTGTTGGTGCCAGAAGGGCTGGTCTGAGTATTTCAGAAACTGCTGATCTACTGGGATTTTCACGCACAACCATCTCTAGGGTTTACAGAGAATGGTCCGAAAAAGAAAAAACATCCAGTGAGCGGCAGTTCTGTGGGCGGAAATGCGTTGTTGATGCCAGAGGTCAGAGGAGAATGGCCAGACTGGTTCGAGCTGATAGAAAGGCAACAGTGACTCAAATAGCCACCCGTTACAACCAAGGTAGCCAGAAGAGCATCTCTGAACGCACAGTACGTCGAACTTTGAGGCAGATGGGCTACAGCAGCAGAAGACCACACCGGGTGCCACTCCTTTCAGCTAAGAACAGGAAACTGAGGCTACAATTTGCACAAGCTCATCGAAATTGGACAATTGAAGATTGGAAAAACGTTGCCTGGTCTGATGAGTCTCGATTTCTGCTGCGACATTCGGATGGTAGGGTCAGAATTTGGCGTCAACAACATGAAAGCATGGATCCATCCTGCCTTGTATCAACGGTTCAGGCTGGTGGTGGTGGTGTCATGGTGTGGGGAATATTTTCTTGGCACTCTTTGGGCCCCTTGGTACCAATTGAGCATCGTTGCAACGTCAAAGCCTACCTGAGTATTGTTGCTGACCATGTCCATCCCTTTATGACCACAATGTACCCAACATCTGATGGCTACTTTCAGCAGGATAATGCGCCATGTCATAAAGCTGGAATCATCTCAGACTGGTTTCTTGAACATGACAATGAGTTCACTGTACTCCAATGGCCTCCACAGTCACCAGATCTCAATCCAATAGAGCATCTTTGGGATGTGGTGGAACGGGAGATTCGCATCATGGATGTGCAGCCGACAAATCTGCGGCAACTGTGTGATGCCATCATGTCAATATGGACCAAAATCTCTGAGGAATGCTTCCAGCACCTTGTTGAATCTATGCCACGAAGAATTGAGGCAGTTCTGAAGGCAAAAGGGGGTCCAACCCGTTACTAGCATGGTGTACCTAATAAAGTGGCCGGTGAGTGTATATTATACTATACACACACTATAAATATATAGTATCGGTTCATAGATTGCAAGGTATTGTGATGTATCAGTTTGTAAAACTTTATTTCATCTATTCAGATTTTCTTGTATATCTTTAGAATACTTAGAATATTCTATTTAAAGTACCTTTTCATTCCTCGCCTGAGCTCAAACAGTTTCTGACCTTCTGGAATGGAAAAAACACGAATCACTGTGCCCTGTGGATAAAAGCGTTGTGTTAAAAATGGTACATATCCAAAATCCATATTTTAGGGGCCAGTTTTGTTCTGAAGGGTTGTTTAAAGGCATACAAGCTTTATAAAACAGCATGAAGAAAGTTCCTTAACTCTTTAAGCCTGTCACAGGAATTAAAACTAAATGGAGGTGAAATTCAGAAATTTCATTTTTTCTTTCATTTATTTTAAATAAACCTTACTGAAACTTAATAAACTGAAACTACCGTTTCGAATAGTACTCTCTCATCTCTAGAGAGGACCTTTCATGTGCTCAGGCACATGCGGCTTTATATATTGCTAGAAAGCCAACAGTGCGGCACCAATCGATGGCCAACAGTCTCTGCCCACTGTCAGAAGGGCGTTCCTGACAGTCTAGCTGGGCTGAGAGGAACCACCCCACCCCCAATAGTACTCGTCCATATCCCTGTACTGTCAGAGTGGGCTTTCCTTGCCACCCAGCGATGGCACTGACCTGTCTCAACTTTCTGGCGGTATATAGAACCGCATGCGCCTGTGGACATGATAGGTCCTCTTTAACATCTGTGACAGTCTCGGTCGCCGTGTCCGCTGTAAATTGACAGAAGAAAAATTCCTGCATGGAGGATTTTCTTCGCCATTTTCAGGTTTCTAATCAATGGGGGTCTGTCAGACTGTGTATTATTGAGGTTTTAGCAGTTCACCTATCTGGACCCGAACAACAAAGAATCTAGAATAAGTTTCAAAAGTCTATAACTTATTGACTAAACTTTATGAACTTTCTTAGGGAAATTTAAAAAAAAAAAAAAAAAAGCCAAAACACAAAAACAAACACCAAATCAATTCTAGCATTGCTCCTTAACATTCTAGATTTGTTGTTGGGCACCGTAACGCAAAACTTTACATATAATCTAAAGGTCAGTGTGATTGCAACAAAACTTGATTTGTGGGATTTTAAGATTAGAGATGAGCGAGTACTGTTCGGATCAGCCGATCCAAACAGCACGCTCGCATAGAAATGAATGGACGTAGCCGGCACGCGGCGGGTTAAGCAGCCGGCCGCCGTCAAAGCGGAAGTACCAGGTGCATCCATTCATTGCTATGGAGCATGCTGTTCGGATCGGCTGATCCAAACAGTACTCGCTCATCTCTATTTAAGATTGTACTAATTTAAAGGGGCTCTATCACTAGGAAAAGTCATTTTTAACTAATCACACCTTTGCATAGCCTTTAGAAAGTCTATTTCACACCTACCTATAGTATGTAGATTGCCTCAATGGTTTCTGAATAAGTCCGTTTGTATTCATATGCTAATTAGACTGGTGCACGATAGATTGTGCACACCTCCCCTATTGTTTTCTATGGGAGGCTGCTGCTGCTGATGATGTCTCAGCTTCCTGTTTGCTTCACACATAGAAGATAATAGGAGAGAGGAGGCTGCTGGGAACTTCCTGAGCTGGCTGGAAGCTCATTAGCATATTAATAAAAACGGACTTATTCAGACACCACTGAGGCAATCTACATACAAAAGGTAAGTGTGGAATAGACTTTCTAAAGCCTATGCAAGCATGTGTTTAGATAAAAATGACTTTTCCCAGTGATAAAGCCCCTTTAAAAATCAATTGGTTTTTGCCATCTTCTGAAAGAACTTTTTCAATTTTTTAGTCTACAGAGCTGGTTGGGGGCTTGTTTTTTGTGGTACTTTTTGGAACTACTACCATTTTGGTAGATATATTTTCAACATCACTTTTTATTCCATTTTTTGTGTGGTGAGATGGCTTAAAAATTATTAATTCTGGGGGGACGATTTGATTTATGGTATGGATTGTTATGGATGTCACAATAACACATTTGTGGCCGGCGCCCCACGGGACGTAAATGCCGTGGAGACGCTGCGGGAAAAATCGCAGCGTTTTACAGTGCAAGCAAAGGGGGATGGGATTCAGGCGAATCCCATGCTCACTTTGCGCAAGAAATCACAGCGCAGACACACTGCGAATTTCAAAGCCATTGCGGCTTTGCAAATCGCAGCATGTCAATTATATCTATGGAAACGCCAGCGGCTTTCTTGTAGATATAATGTTAAGAGAAAGTCCACAGAGGAAAACTCTGAACTTTCTCTTAAAAGCGCTGCGGAAAGAACCGCAATGTATTCACGTAGCGGTCCTTTCCGCAGTGCTTTAGCGCTGCGATTACAGCCCGTGGGGCCTTAGCCTGTAGCATTTTTTTTTTTCAAATAAAAGCATTTTTATAGGGGAAGGCTTTAATTTTTCCAGACAAAAGAAAAAAAAAAATGCAACACAAAACGTGACAGAATGGAAAATGGAAGCACTGATAACTTGCAGTGCTGGAGGCCTTGGTTTGAGTCCAGACAAGGACAACATTTGGTGTTCTGTTTTACACATTAAAATAATACAACTAAGAACGGATAGACCAATTAGAAGTCAATAGGCCATAATACAAAATGAATTATTAAACAGATATCCTAGTACCTGCAAAAATGGAAGCCATGATATTAATTACACAAAATATTTTAAAATGCTATGTTGCAAACATGAATATTACCTTTTCTGAAGCTGTTGCCAGTTTTGTGCCACTTGCATCAAAAGCCAAAGCTGCCAGAGGGCTATTATGGGCGGGAATCATATTAGCTGCTCTCTGTAAAGTGTATAAAAGCAAAAACATTGCAAAAAAACTTTGTTTTCTAAAATAAAAATAAATAAAAGTACATACGTAAAAATAAGAAAAGTACGGCAATAAGTGTGAGTATTCACACAATGTTACGCTCCGCCCATTCTGAACGTAAAAGTTTTTCAGACTGAGCGTGTAAAAACAACGTATACTCTGTGTGAAGGCGCCCTTAGATACACAGTGGATCCTGGATACGCAGAGACATCAAGTGAGTGTTAACTTAGTTAATCCATAACCAGGTACAATTGTAGTGAAGACTTATTGTCATAACACATGATAGGCTGTTATGTTCCTCCAGATCCCAGAAACAGCACAAATACTATTGATAGTAGTGCAAAACTAATTATGACTTATTGAGTCACATTGTCTCTAACTAGGAAAGCATTTGATAAGTCACAGATTCTGTCCACAGGCTATGGATGGCATTGACAAGAGAAAAATAAGCTCTAACAACTGTAAATAAAAAAAATAAATAAAAAAAATTGCGTTTAAAAGATTCAACCTGCAAAACTTTACGACATTCTAGGGCTGGGCAATTATGACAAATTAAATTTTCAATTAATTGAGCGTTTTACCTAGATTTCAACTAATAGCGATTACTTAGGACACACATACCCCTTCTCATGTGTATGTATGTGTTGTGCAAACCTCGCAAGGTTCGCGCGGCGGTTTAAAGGGGGTTGTCCCATCTCAAGGATCCTATCTATACTGCTAGTTTATGTGGATTTAAGACTTTTCCTAAATACATTTCTTAATGCTTTGTTTGGCTGCTGAGATTATTCACTTCATTGTTTACACTGCATTTCCATAACCAAGGACCTGGGGTTATCTGCCAGCCTAGGACAAGGCGGGGAGGGGGAGCAGAGTTCTCGGAGCAGCATGTATTTCTGAGCTGTTTCTCTCCAGCTCTTCCAGTTATCAGGTCTGCTAATTGAATTTTGCTGATAAGGGCTGAGACAGGGAGTCTGTTACCTCTGTATGTAAACACAGACCTAAAAGTGAGTTCCACGCTGACTGTCCTGTAGCATATATGTTTAGGATTCTCATCACCTTACAAATCCAGCTCTGCTACATCAGCTTCATATTGTGCATCTTCCAGTGATCCTGTGCTAATTTATTTACAACCATCCCTCATTACTGACTGCAAACATGTACTGCTATGAAGAGAGCTAGCAGAGCTGGCTTTGTCTGTGAGATAGCAAGTGAAACCCCACCCACCAATTTACCAAGAAAACCAGGAAGTGAACAGAGCATACAGCCTGCTAGTTGAGAATACCCTTTAATTCAGCCTAAACTATATGAATCTATGCATTAACTGTATTAAACATATATTAAAATTTATTAAAGGGGCTCTATCCTTGAGAAAATTCAAGTTTCAATGAGCACTGTCTGCTATGTGTGCGTGTGTGAGAGCAGTGAAGGCTGATGAGTCTGATGAGTCATCAGCAGCCTCCTCCCTTCTCTCACACACACATAGCAGACGGTGCTCAGTGAGACTTTTGGTCGTCGTTGCTGACTAATTAGCATGTGAACAAAAGGGGGCTAATTTAAAAACGAGTGAGGGGATTAACATACCTATTGTATGTGTGGAATAGCCTTCCTAAAGGCTATGCAAGTATAGGTTTAATGAAATAAAAAAATATGTATCGATACATAAAATGGATGAAATAAACACAAAAAGATGTCAGACATATGGCAGAGGTATAGGTGTAATGCATTAATACGATCGTGCCACGTTAGACCTGAACTCAACAACAGAGAAGCATAAAACTGTAAGACAGATATGGTATATACTGTCCACATAAAAGTTGTGATGTTAACAGTCATATTGCATCACAAAAAGTCAGGAATGAAGGTTTAAAATATATCAGAGATCACCTCAATTTGTAAAATATTATAGGGGAATTATGTTCGGACTATATATATATATATATATATATATATATATATATATATATATATATATATCCTGTTTTCCCGAAAATAAGACATCCCCCAAAAGTAAGGCTTGGGGGGAGGTTTTGTTAAATTGCCTAATAAACCGCTGGAAGCCTCGCTAATTTCTGCTAAGCCCCACCAACCACTTCCACCACCGTGACCAACAGCAGCACCAGCGCTGCTATGAAGATGGGGAAGGTAACTAGCATACCTCCCCCCACCATCACCTCTTGCACCACCTACAACCGGCAGTCATGCCGGCATTCCGTTAAGGAAGCGCCGGCATGACTGCCGATTGTCCCCCGCCCCAGCCACTCCATAAGATATCCCCCAAAAATAAGACAGGTCATATATTTTGGAAGATAATTTAATATAAGACACTGTCTTATTTTCGGGGAAACAGTATATATATGGTAAGTAGCAACATCACCCGACGACCTCGTTAGAGACCCCAAATATAGAGCCCAAGAACAAATCCGAGTACCCATATCACAATAAAGACCTCAGCCTGATCATGAAAAATATTGCCACATACTCATGTACAATTGTAAATAAAGTGTAGCCTATGCCCGCTGACACCAAAAGACTCACATTTCGGCTGCACCTTAGTCCAGGGGTGTTGTCCTAGCCCTAGTAAAGTACAGGTAAAGGCTGGCAAATAATACAGTAACTTGTGTGTACAATCTGATTTTGTAATTTTTCGATTAATGGCCCAGCACAACTTCATTCCGTAATTCCTTTACAGACCTTCTAACATCCAGTTTGCCACCTGACTGCAGTTTGAGACCATTTCCATGTGATCACGCCCCTGTCAGTAAAACGTGCTATTACTTGTCTGCATTCAGAAAGCTGCTGCCTTAGTTCACAGTTTAGTTTTTCCGTGTTGTTAACCCGTGAACCCCATAAACTATAGTGGGTCTGTGTGGTTTCCGCCCAAAAAGGGTGAAAAATGTGGAGAGTAAAGCGCCGCTTGCAGCACTTTTCTCTCCGCATCTTTCATGCAGAGAGGGGAACGGAATTCCCGAACGTAGTGCAAGTGCTGGTGTGAAATGTCAAGTTATCCTTATAGTTATATATCCATCACTCACCAAGTTAACAGTGTCAAAGACCTGAACTTCTCCAATGGTAGCACTCCCAGGATATGCCAAATAGCAGTTATCTCCATTAATTGACAGGGAGCAGAGGCCTTAAAAACAATACATGCACAAAAGAGGAAAAACAGATCAGTGGTGGATTAAACTTTATTCACAAGTCATGCAGAAACTATATGTTTAGTGAAATATTACGCTAAAATCCAGTAATATAAAAGCAGAAAAAGCTCTAAAAAAAATAAATAAAAAAAAAATCTAAATATATATTATAGATAGATAGATAGATAGATAGATAGATAGATAGATAGATCCTCATTTGTTGATACAGGAGTATGTGACTGTCTTTAAGAATAACATGAATTGTGAGAACGGCATGTCCTTTACAAATAGTTGACTATTGTATAGTTCGGGATCCACAGTTTTGTATGGGCTACAGCCACGGATGTTGCACAGTTTATTTTACCTGTTGACCCTTTAAGGACCAAGCTTTTTTTTTACCCCCCCCTTCCCCCATAAGTAGCACATCATTCACAGTAATGTTAGAGACTAGACTTTTATCCCATATACAGTCCTATGAAAAAGTTTGGGCACCCCTATTAATCTTAATCATTTTTAGTTCTAAATATTTTGGTGTTTATAACAGCTATTTCAGTTTGATATATCTAATAACTGATGGACACAGTAATATTTCAGGATTGAAATGAGGTTTAATGTACTAACAGAAAATGTGCAATATGCATTAAACCAAAATTTGACCGGTGCAAAAGTATGGGCACCTCAACAGAAAAGTGACATTAATATTTAGTAGATCCTCCTTTTGCAAAGATAACAGCCTCTAGTCGCTTCCTGTAGCTTTTAATCAGTTCCTGGATCCTGGATAAAGGTATTTTGGACAAACAATTCAAGTTCAGTTAAGTTAGATGGTCGCCGAGCATGGACAGCCCGCTTCAAATCATCCCACAGATGTTCAATGACATTCAGGTCTGGGGACTGGGATGGCCATTCCAGAACATTGTAATTGTTCCTCTGCATGAATGCCTGAGGATTTGGAGCGGTGTTTTGGATCATTGTCTTGCTGAAATATCCATCCCCGGCGTAACTTCAACTTCGTCACTGATTCTTGAACATTATTCTCAAGAATCTGCTGATACTGAGTGGAATCCATGCGACTCTCAACTTTAACAAGATTCCCGATGCCGGCATTGGCCACACAGCCCCAAAGCATGATGGAACCTCCACCAAATTTTACAGTGGGTAGCATGTGTTTTTCTTGGAATGCTGTTTCTTTTTGGACGCCATGCATAACGCCTTTTTTTATAACCAAACAACTCAATTTTTCTTTCCAAAACGAAGCTGCCTTGTCCAAATGTGCTTTTTCATACCTCAGGCAACTCTATTTGTGGCGTACGTGCAGAAACGGCTTCTTTCTCATCACTCTCCCATACAGCTTCTATTTGTGCAAAGTGCGCTGTATAGTTGACCGATGCACAGTGACACCATCTGCAGCAAGATGATGCTGCAGCTCTTTGGAGGTGGTCTGTGGATTGTCCTTGACTCTTCTCACCATTCTTCTTCTCTGCCTTTCTGATATTTTTCTTGGCCTGCCACTTCTGGGCTTAACAAGAACTGTCCCTGTGGTCTTCCATTTCCTTACTATGTTCCTCACAGTGGAAACTGACAGGTTAAATCTCTGAGACAACTTTTTGTATCCTTCCCCTGAACAACTATGTTGAACAATCTTTGTTTTCAGATCATTTGAGAGTTGTTTTGAGTAGCCCATGATGCCACTCTTCAGAGGAGATTCAAATAGGAGATCAACTTGCAATTGGCCACCTTAAATACCTTTTCTTATGATTGGATACATCTGGCTATGAAGTTCAAAGCTCACTGAGGTTACAAAACCAATTTTGTGCTTCAGTAAGTCAGTAAAAAGTAGTTAGGGGAATTCAAATCAATAAAATGATAAGGGTGCCCATACTTTTGCACCGGTCAAATTTTGGTTTAATGCATATTGCACATTTTCTGTTAGTACAATAAACCTCATTTCAATCCTGAAATATTACTGTGTCCATCAGTTGTTAGATATATCAAACTGAAATGGCTGTTGCAAACACCAAAATATTTAGAACAAAAAATGATTAAGATTAATAGGGGTGCCCAAACTTTTTCATAGGACTGTATTTGCCAACTCTGTATTCATACCAGGCTTAGAACCTACTGTGTCTATGGGAGAGACTAAAACTACATTAGGGTCATTCTTTATAAGTCTTGCTTAAAACCCTGTTACAACCCAATGACCCTCTACATTTAAAGAAGCATTTGAACCCCCTTTTTGGCACCACATTTTCTAAATAGGTGGTGGGGTGAGCAGCCGGTACAGAAAGAGGATTTCTCTGAACTAGAAAGTCAGATCATGACTTTCATAAGTATTACTATGATCTCTGGTTTACTGAGTAATACAGTGTGAATTGGCAATGAGAACAAGTGAGGCAGCCATGGACCCTATAGCTACATAAGAAATTGTACTGAAGGTTTCCATATACAGCATACCATTGAGCCACCAGTATATAAACAGCAGGGCAGAGAATGGGAGGTGACTAAATTTCCCTAAGTATTATTCATATGTTATATTTAGTGTGTAGATCCCCAGTTTAAACCAAGTAACCAGAAAACCTGTTACCTTTCCTGACATATCAAGTAATAATTCTGGATCATCTATGCTGTACAGTTCCTCTGTTATATGCAGTGGAACTTTATAAATTGCCATGGCAAAGGGGCATATCCCTATACAGGATGGCACTGTTGGATGGGTGGGAAGGAACACACCAACTTGTAGCACACAGTTAGCAATTTGCTCATAAAATTCTAGTAGTAAGAACAAAGGAATGTCATAACACAGATTTATAGGAAAAGATGCTCTATTATTCTTACATTATGGGGAATACAAATATCTAGTACAAGAGGAAACTGGTCACTCTGGGAAATCAGCAGAGCACAAAATATTTTAGTAGATACCTGCAGGGTTTGGGGGAGTTTCTCGGATAGTGTGCAGAACTTTCATGTCTCTTATATTGTGTATGTACAGCGATTCTTCCAGACAAACAATCAGCCTCTGTGGATTTAATAAGATGCAGAGAAAATTATCAGAATATACTAAAAACCTCTTAGTATAAGAGTAAGAATAAACTAATTTAAAAAAAAAAAAAAGTGAATCATGAAACTTAAGAGATGGGAAAAAAAAAACCCTCAAACATCCGGCAAATTATTGAACAATTAAATAGATATGATGGGGGGGGCTTATTTAGATATATCTAATACTCAGCAATCTTGTATGCTACCCTGCTTTCCTGAAAGGAGATCTAGATCATACTGTCAGTTCCATGGGGGATTCCTTCCAACAAAGTGGCCAGAGTCGCTGTATAGACAAAACATTTGCAGTTTAAAACCAGCCTTCTCCACCTACACTTCTAGGCTCACGTGCACAAGCAGGTGAGTGTGCTCCTTATTTATTTTTCTTGCTCTTTAATTATAAGACAAAGATAAAGCAAGAGAAATAAGGAGAAGAAGTGAGGTGTCTCATGGAACCTTTTATTCTCATTTTGTTTGTTTGGATTCTGGGTGTAGAATTCGTTTAGTCTGCTAAATTGCATTCTAGGCTTAGACTGATAGGAGTATTTAGGTTCATTGCTTTCTTTCCTGGTTGATTAGTCTGTCCTCCCATTTGCACCTGGGAGGAGTGGTCTCTACTCTGTATTTAAACCCATGCCTCCTATGGTTCTGTGCTGAGTGTCGCTTTTACAGAGCTAGGCCTTAGCAGGAGGAGTAGGTGGTGTTCTGGGATAGAGGAAGTTCCGTGGTTGGTTTTTGGGAGGTTTTGGGTGAACGAGTTGGTTTGTGTGTTTTCCCTTCTGTGTTCACCAATCCTCCCTCTGTGTATAATGGACTGTGTGAGTGAATTGCCTTATCCTTTGATTTCTACTCAGTTTCCCTGTGTTTGTTTCCTAGTGTATGGTTCCTTCCCATATTGGTTTGGGGAATTCCTTTCCTACATGTTTCCTGTGTGCTGCTTGTGTTGTTAGTCAGCGCACACCCTTGTCAGTCCCTGTCAGTAGCAGCTTCACTTGTTCGTTAGGGGTGACCCCCTTTAGTCTCCAGTCCCTAGAGGTCTTATAGGGCATTCCTTCTCCCCCTTCCCTCTAGGCCTACGGAATCAGTGAGAGAGGAGCTGTCGGGGTCAGGCTTAGCCTGAGAACAGCTGACCTACACCCGTGAGGCAGGGACCGGGTTAGCTAGTGGGAGTAGTACAGGGCGAGATTCCCTACTGCTATCCCTTAGCCCCGTTGCAGCTACCAGGACTGACATAACATAGATGACGAGAGTAGAATTTCAGCTGTAAGAATGCCACACACAAAAAGTGATTTTTTTTTTTTTTTATTATTATTTTATACTACTTTGGGGGCTTTAGTAGGGTGCCAAGAAAGAACCAGTATCATTCTTGTCCTTTCATGTTCAGCCTTGGCCTATTTACAGTCATTAGGTAGGTGGCGGTCTGTTGGGACTAGAGCTTCTTACTGTTAGGCTGGTCTTACACGACTGTAATGTAAGTTCGCAAATGGTCCGCAATTGAGGGTTTTCAATTGCGGACCATTTCCGGAAACATTATATTCAATGTGGCCTCTTACACCACCGGATATTTTATCTGGTGTGGCCGGGCCACAACCGTGGTCTGCAATTTATAGCACATGTCCGTAATGGCCGTGAATTGTGGCACTGCACAGACTCGCCCATAGAACTCTATGGGCGAGTGCGACAGGACACGAACGTCTGCAACTATGTTGCCGATCAGCAACTTGCGGACCGTACATTCAATACAGTCATGTAAGACCCACCTTACACTACAACTTAAACAGTTCTATCAAAGCACAGACTAAACTACAAAGCTCTCTCTGACTTTGAGCACTAGTCTCTGGCAATGTCTCCTCCCTCTTACACTGCCCTTATTATATGGTGTCCCCCTCAATCCCCGACAAAATAAATAAATAAATAAAATAAATCTTTTGATAGCTCTGTTGCACATTTTGTACATAACTGGGATAAAAGCACTTGGCACTCATTGGAATCAAACTACTCGTGACCTCCTTGAAAATCATCTCAGGGTGGTATAGTGTTCTGACTCTTTTGCATCACTGACTCCCCATTTTGCCTGAGATCTGTTGGTGATGTGGACCCAAGAGGAGGACCCTGTCACACTTTTCTAAATACAAGTGGTCACAGGTAACCTCCCTTCCTCAAGCTGGGAAAAAATGTTCCACCCCAAGAACAAGAAAAAAAAGCCAGAATCCCTTCCGTCCACGGGCATTTTTTGATTTTCGTTTTTTTGATACCCCCTTCCCCTCCAAACCCCATAACTTTATTATGTTTCCACTCTCAGAACCATACGAGGGCTTAATGTTTGCAGGGAAAAAAATTCAGAATGGGTTGGATTTGATGAAAAAGTGCAATGGTGCAACTTTCTCATGGGCTTTGTTTTTATGGTGTTCACTGTGCAGACAAAATGTCATGTCATCTGTAATCTGTGTTTCGGTACGAATCCAAGGATACCAAATTTATATGGTTTAATTAACATTTTAACACCTTAATAAAACCCCAAAACTGTACCAAAAAGTTGCCGTATTCTAACACCCAAAACTTTTTTATACTTTTGTATACGGAGATGCATAGGGCGTCTTTTCTGCAGGCCCAGTTGTACTTTTTAGTTCTACCATTTAGGGAAATTGCTATTGCCTTGATCACATTTTATTCAAAAATTTTGATCAGAGGCAAAACAGTGAAAAATGGCGGTTTGGCACTTTTGATCTATTTTTCCAGCTATGGCGTTTACCGTATGGGAAAAATATTTTTATAGACTTGTAGAGCAGCCATTTTCAAACGCACGGATACCTAGTGTGTAAGTATGTCACAGTAATAAGTTTTATATGGGAAGGTGGTGGTGGTGGTGATAGGAACTTTTATTTTTTTTTAATTTATAATGCATTTATTAGACCCCCTAGGGGTCTTGAACCCAAGGGAGTCTGATCACTAATGCAGTGCATTACAATGCTAATGCATTGCAAAAAAAAAAAACCTCATTTCTATTGCAGGCTACATAGACCTTCATAAGGCTCCTGGCTATCAGGCTAACAGGAGGCCGGCCCCAGAGCTGTCTCTCGGTGCCACTGATCACCGGCAAAATGGCGGCACCAATGTGCAGCCGGTAAAATGTCGCCTCGGTCAGCACTGATTGCGTTCATTAGCGGACACCCAGTGGCTATGGCAGCCGTCTGGCTCAGAAGCAGTTGCCATGTTTAAACACCCGGCATCTGTCGTGAAAAGGTTAATCCCTAAATTCAATTTTGTGTATATATGTATATGGGGTTGGGGGGTGGAGGAGGGAAGAAAAGCATCCACAATTCTTAGCACACTTTACTCACCTGTCTGTTTAGTTTTACTGCCAAAATGGTATTTGAATAACTATAGTTGCAGATCTCAGTTCCTTTCTTAAAATGACATACTTTAAGTTTTCGAGGTGCCTTGAGGCTGACAATAGCAACAAGACTACTTGAGAAGAGCCGTTCCACAATGCAAACATCTTCCGTGTCAGCTGCAGAGAAAAAAAACACAAATTTCAAAATTTGCTAGCCCCAAAGCATAAGTGTACTAGTCATTTATTATGGTTGCTCTTTATGTAGTTAGCTAAATGTTCAAATTTGGGAACTTATAACCAGGAGTTTTTCATCAGGTATGTAGTCCCACAAAAACTTGCTTGTCATCAACATCTCAGAGTTATTGTAAATCAGGAGATCCTACATCAGGAACTGACAGAGTACCTTTACATCAACTGTCCTCTAAATGTGGTGCACTAGCATCTTTCAACACGCCAAGACAAACACAGACATGAGCAAACGTTTCAACATCCAGTCAGTCAATGCTTTTATATGGATTGTACTTTTTTTTTTTTTTTTTTTGTATAGTTTTGCACAATAAACTGAATTCATTGGACCACTACTTAATCTTCCTAGCTGTGCTTACAAGTCATTTTGGCTGCAAAGAAGAAAAACGGGATTTCTACTGAATGGCGGCGGAGAAGACATCTAAAGGTAGGAGACAAATAGCCTTTCTTAAGGTTATTCCTACGTGTTAGTCAGAAAAAATGGTGTCCCTTTAATAATAGGGCTGGTGCCTATTAAAGGGGTTATCCCACAAAGCGAGAATGGCAGAACCTTTCTCCCGCTGCACGTTAAGCATGACTAAAGCTAAGTGGAATGTGGGCATGACTAGTGATGGAGGCTCTCATTGAAATTAATGGAAGCGCCATCCAGCACCAGTCAATCCCGCATTCAGCCTGGCTGTGGTCAGACTGAGTATGCAGAAGGAGAAAGGGCCTGCCAGTCTCGCTTTGTTGAATAACTGTTTGAAACAAGCTGCTCCAACAACCCACATACCGTATTGGATAAACGTAAATGGCCATACATTGTTGACCCAAGATTAATAGACAACAGTTTCACTCCTATTATAACCTAAAAAGATGGTACTACTTACTATGCATCAGACAACTGATCCCCTTTTTCTCCCAATTTTCAACTTCAGTGCATTACCCTCTATTTCTTTATCCCAATGACAGTCCCTTTCAAACCGCTTTACCGAGAGAAAGCCTGACCGTCATTTCCTTGCTCCACCCCATTAAAGGGGTTGGCCACCTTCAGACCAATATTGACAAACAAATGTACAATAAAAAGATATACAATTTTCCAATATACTTTCTCTATCAATTCCTCACATTTTTCTAGATTTCGGCTTGCTGTCATTCATTCTGTTACTTCTAGAGGATAAAACTCTGACCATGGTCATGTGATTTACGGTCCATGGTCATGTGATGAGCACACAGGTGCACAGCTGATTACCAGGCAGATGTCTGATTACTGGGCTGTGACTATAACGAGCAGCACCTGTGTACTCATCACATGACCATGGACCGTAAATCACATGACCATGGGCAGTTTTATCCTCTAGAAGTAACAGAATGAATGACAACAAGCCGAAATCTAGAAAACCGATTTGATTATGAAAAAGTTTGACTTCTTAAATGAAATTAAACTTACTGCACTCATATATTTGTTCGAGCTTATCCACAGAAGGCAAAGAAAAGAACTTGTAACCAGATTTGATACCAACTGCTAAAGATCTGTAGGACAAAAAAATAAAATATATATTAGTGGATTTTAAAAAAAAAAAAAAAAACCACACACAGAACCAATACAATATAACAGTACTAGAAGGGATTACCTAGGAATACAACAATATAGTGCCTGACCTCTGACGGAAACCTGTCATGCCGAGTCCAGCCATGAGCGCTGGTGAGCGTTTTATGCGCTCCGTGGCAAAACCGTGTTTTTTTGTTTGTTTTTTTTAAACCGGACACAGAGTACTGCATGTCCGACTCTGTGTCCGGTTTAAAAAAAAAAAAAAGGTTTCGCCGTGAAGCGCATAAAACGCTCACCGGCGCACACACCCAGAAACTTTCAAGCCCATTCAAATGAATGGGATTGAAACATGCCGGCAGGTTTCCGTCTCCTGCCCCTGTTATGTGCAGGAAACGGAAACCTGCAGAACGAAGTACGGGCGCAGATGTGAACGAGCCCTAAGTAGTATATTGTTGGGCTGACCAATTGACAGGGAGGCAGTGTGGACGGCATACAGGAAACTATATAGCACAACGCTAACAACCCGTAAACAAAGGCAGAAGATGCCTGGAGCTCCAACAAAAAAAACTGAAGTCACTCCAAACACTACTATAAGTATATGGGTGTACTTTTAACCCATTAATAGCACTAACAGACCTTTAAAAAATTTTGAAATATAAATAAAAGTTTTGGAGAGTTGTAGAGATTTTCATCAACAGTCTTAGTGGTGACAATCTTGCCGTGATCAGTTGCCAATGGATACAACCACAAATGCAGGAACTTTCTAGGCTTAGGAACCCAGCCATGATTATTTTTGTGGCTGGGTTATCTTCTCATACATGTAGTTTCCCTGACTGATAACCCAGACACTATAAGGAAATCACGGCTGGATTTCAGGGCATTATGCTACAGCTACAAAGAGACGTTGGCTGCAACTCCCATCATACAACCAAAGATCGCCATTGCAACCTGTGACTCCTTTACTCATATTAGTGAATGGAATTACATTGCAACCCCAATGGTGGCTGACTGCAACTTCTAGCTGCAAAAAAGTTCATCACTGCTTGACTTTTTTTTTTCACTAAAACAATGGTCACAGCGATCTCATTGTTGGCCCTTCTCTGTGCAAGCATGACTGTGCCCCGAGTGTAGAAATCTAGGTCAATATAGGCATAGTTAAGCAAATTTGGTGTGGAAAAACTTGCCTGGCCCACACAGAGCCCTGGCCTAACCCTCATCAAATGCCTACGAGATGAACTAGAAGGGAGATTACAAGCCATGTCCTCTTGTCCTACATCACAGTTTTACTTTAAAAAGACTTCACCTTATAAATGGGCAAAAATTCCAAAAGATACACTCTAAAACTTTGTAGAAAGCCTTGACTGTCAAGGCAACACATTGGCCCTGTCAGATTGTGTTGCAGCACATTGCTATGTCATACATTTATGCATGTTGCAGGAACAATTTATAGGGGTTTTCTAGGATCATTTATGGTCTTCTATAAAGTTAATGTAAGACAAGCTGCAGCAACGACACCTGGACACTATATAGTGTATGGGACTTTCTACTTCAGACTGTGAGCAAAGTATATGGGTCATTGAGTGCATCACAAAAAACTGACTATGGCGGGCTGCTATTAGTCTCCCACCAAGCACATATTTATAGACTACCCAAAATCCTGAAACCCCTTGGATCAATATAAAGTCTAATTATAGGTATAACAAACACTGTGATGTCACAGTACAAGGTATAGCTTGAAATTTATTTAAAAAAAAAAAAAAAAAAAACTTCATTTTTTCATACTTCTGCATAATTCTCAATTTTTGGCTTCCTCACACTACTACCCATCTACTGACTACATTGAAGAAACTGCAGAGCATAGTTTGCAGCATGAGGAGAAAGCCTGTATGAGATATATCAGACTCCAGGGCGGGAACAACACTGATTTCTCAATTTAAATTAAAATCAGAATCGTTTGTTTGAAATTAATTGTTCAGCTCTAGTACAGAGATAATGGCGATCAGGATATTGCAAAAAAAAAAGAAAAAAAAAAACCTTTTCAAATGTGTCTAAAGTGGTCGAGTAACTATTTTAGAAACATTTAGCTGTATTTCTCACAGCATGCACTACTTAAACACGCTTATAACATGTACATAAGGCCTGGTACACATCTGCGTTCATTGTTCTGTTTGGGGAGTCCGTTTGGGGACACCCTCCCCCCCCTCCCGAATACCAAACGCATTGACAAGCGGTGAGCTGATGAAAGCATATGGACCGCATAGACTATAATGGGGTCCATAAGTTTTCCGCACGGTGTCCACAAAAGTCATGCGGAGAGCAAGTAGTTCATGAAGTACTCTTCTCTCCATATGTTTTGTGCAGACATCATGCGGAAAACACACAGACCCATTATAGTCTATAGGATCTATACTTCCTTAACAGAAAACCAAACACAGATGTGAACCAGGCCTAACATGTTTCGACTGCCTGCTCAAGGTTTCTCTGGCTAAATATTGACCATCATTATTCATTATGGGACAATAGATTCTCATTTATTCAGTGCATAATTTTGATGACAATTCAGCAGATGACACCACTGACACATAGTTGTCTGACACATCAGAAGATGCTACAGAGAAGTCTGGCTTTATCAGGGAATAGAGTAAGTTTAGTATTAAGTTAGTGCATGATAAAATTGTACCATTTACAATGTGAGATTTTAAAGGAGTTGCAGCTACCCTGTCTCTTCTCCTTTCCACTTAATGGTTTTTCAGCTCAGGCCAGAAGAATGCTTCTGCTTGTTTTGAAAAAGCAGTTATCTCTAGAAGTAGATACAGAGATAACAGATGCACCAACAACCAAAAGCCTTCCCAGCACTTATTACAGCTCAGCAATTGAAGGCAATATTCACTGTGAGAAAGAAGAGAATATAGATAATTGAGAACAGGGACGGAGTCATAAGGATAACCAGGGAGGTGGTCTGCGACCTAGGCAGCATGCTATAAACACCAAGGAAGAATATTTAAACTACATCTGGCAAAAAACAGCAAGATAGATAAAGCAATGTACTGGGTGACACACATCAGATAGTTCAAGCTGCAAGTTTTTATAAGATTCTTGAGCTGGGAATGCACTTTTAAGAACAGACACACATCCATTTCAGTTTTTTATCCGCGAACTAACATATCCCAGCATTATTTTCTAACATTGAGTTTTGTCCATTTTTCACAGTCTGTTTTGTCGCACAATAGACTTCCACAGGCAAAGAGTTCAGCAAGAAAGAGTATCAAGCTGCGCTATATAAAAAAATTAAATAAAATAAAAAATAAAATATGGAATGGACTCAAGGATGTGTGCATTGGCCATTAGTCTTGAATGGGTCAGTGCTACGTCTGTGAAAAAACTGAAAATAAATAATAGATGTGCGCTTGAGCTCTAAAAGTCTATTTACATAACTGAATAACTAACTAATAATATAACTAATTCTGCTGCCTGTGGAAAAAACAAACAAACAGAGCGTGCTCTAATCCTTCACAGATCAGACCATTAACCCACTGAGGAGAAAAAAAAAATGGATCAGTTTACATGACAGGATTTGGCTCAACCATGTGAACACATTCATAAAATTACTCCTGGATTGACTTATTGACATATCTACATCTACATGCCTTTCTATTAAAATAGCCAATTAGCCAGCATAGTGGCCAAACCAGATACTCCAAGTTTATTCAATTCTATAACACATAACTAGGATCATGGTGTGATTCATACAAGATCTTATACTTGATCATTAGTGTCAGATTGAGATTAGAAGGAAAATAAGGAGCCCTGTAAAAGCTATAATCATTGTATATGGCTCCTGTTCGAATATATACATAACCCGAAGCTGTTCGGGTTATGTATATATTTTCATGTCAGCATTTTCCTATTCGTTCTTCTGGACCTGTAATGGATCCCAGAAATCGCTGGCATGAAGGGATCCACAAGTGTGAGCGCAATCCTCTCTAAGTATCACCATATTGAAGTCCAAATTCATAAAGTTGGTGTATAAGCTAGATTAGTAAAGCACACACACAGAGCTATTGTGTATATAGTGGGCTCTGATTTACTGGGGGGGGGGGGTAGTTCCAATACAGTGTGTAGACAAAGAATGGGTTGACCGAATGAAATTAGCATAACAGGATTGGTGGCAAAGTTGTAAAATAGTTCTGGCACATGGCTACTAGATAAGAAACAGGAGAGGAGCTGGGGGGGGGAATGAACTCTCTAAACAAAGAGGAATGTAAAATGGCTACAAGCATGGCCCCACATTGCCCTGGACATCCACCACACAAGGGACCCCAATGACTATAATGGGGGCTGTCAGTGGTCCATTATTTTCCTTTAATAAAGCTCTATCAGCAAAATTATGCATTATTTTGCTGATAGAGCCCCTTTAAGGGGCTGTGCTTTCACGGACACATACTCTAACCAAAAGACAGGGGATAAGTGTACGATCGCCAGGTCTCCCAGTGTTCAGGAGACCAAAAGTCCCCCTAAAGCCTCCTGGTGAACCAATGCACTTGCATGACCGACAATCGTATTACATGAGGCTGCAGCAGCTGACAGATTACAGCAGTGCATGGAACACTGGACCAATAGCAATGAATAGAACACTGGCTCTCCATTCGCAAGGAGGCTTTAAGAAGACGTTCAGTCCTTTGTCCTCCTGATGACTAGGGTCCCAAGCAAACACCCACCCTCTGCGATCATACAGTTATCCACTATCCAGCGATGAGGGGATAAGAGTCCATAATGGCACAGCCCCATTAAATTCATGTACAAAAAAGTTGGGCTAACAGGACTTTTTCATCCAGCGATTTCTGATTGGCACTCAGATGTGAACATAGTCTAAGGCTAGGCTCACATCTGTGCACAGGTCTGCTTTGAGAAGCCGAGACCAGACAAAGGGCCAAATAAAACAGAGGCCACCCATGGACCCCATAGACCATAATAGGATCCTCCAGGTGTCTCCCGTTTTTGTACTGAAATCGACAGAGAGAAAGGTCTTCCATGCAGGCCCTTTCTCCCCGATGATTCTCAATGGTTTCTGCGGCAGAAACTTCAGCGCAGACGTAAACTTATCCTTGCATGACAACTTGAGGACAAAATGCGCATCCTGCAACCAAAACACAGATCATGTGACAAGAACTACCCCTGGAACAGCATAACATATCTGCATTCAGTCAGGCTGGTAAATACAAGGAGGACCCCTGTGCCCACTAAAATAGCTGCTGGGTCCCATTGTCCACAAGTTACAGGAGAACCCCTTGGGATCTGTACACACCACTGTCGCCATCAGCAACACATGCGGTAAAGAACCCCATCAACTTCTACTATGTATTGTTCTCAGCCCTCATACTGAACTCACGTACGTGTTATCCTGGTTGAAATTCGCAAACAGGAGCTGAGTGGCTCCGGTCTCCACGTTCTGCCTGGCCAGGTTCATAGTGAGACTTTGTGCTCTACTAGGGACAGCGTACGGGTCACTGCAGGCTCGGTATCACACGGCCGCTCATTCCTTGTTTACCGGCCTGGACATGACGAATTACTGAGCATGCGCGCACAGACCTTATGGTCGTCACTGCGCAGGTCTTCAAAAGGCAATGAAACGTCATTTTACATGCGCGAGTTTCCAAGGGTTACAAGTTGTGTAGCAGCTGCTTGTGTGAGGAGATACAGTAACCACGTGACAGACAAAAACAACATCATGGAAAACTAATGCGGAAGCAAAACAAGCAGTTCTGTCATTTCTACTGGAACCACTGACCAGAAGCTTAGGCTTATTCCGTCTTATGTGAAAATAGAAAATATTTCAGACATTTGTTTCTTTGGCTTTGTTCACACCTGCTTAAAGGGAGTCTATCATTGGGGAAACATGAAGCCATGTTGGACTAGCCTTTCTAAAGTCTATTCTACTGCTACCTTTAGTTTTCTTCTCCTCCTCCCCCCCCCATTTGTCCAAAAAAAGCATTTTATTTGCGTATGCAAACCCTCAGTAAAGTATCTCGTTCTCCGAATCTAGGCAGGGTTCAAGAAGTGAGGTATTGTCCTATGGGGGGGCTACGCCATCTTGTTTTTATTCTCACCACCATTTATTTTGGATGCAGCTGGAGGGGGATGTTAATACCCCCCCTCCAGCTGTCGTCACAGTTTAATGTCCCACTTCGGTTGCCCCAATTTAATGCCCCCCCTCCAGCTGCCCCCACGGTTTAATGTCCTCCTCCAGTTGCCCCAGTCTAATGCCCCCCACCAGCATTGCTTATACAGTCAGGGCCGGCTCCAGGTTTTTATGGGCCCTTGGGCGACAGAGCCTCAGTGGGCCCTCTTGTAAAGGAGATGGGGGAGTCGAGACACTGTGCGTTGCAGATGAAGCGAGTGACGTCATGCAGGAGTGTGGCGTCACCAACGCCATACCTCCCAATCTTTTAAAGAGTAGAAAGAGGGGCAAAATGTGCGGCGCGCTCTGCGCGCCACGGCAAATTTAGCTCCACCCACTTTTATGTTGATTCCACCCATTCTCATTCATTTATTATGTGCTCCCACACAGTATAATCCTCCTACAGTCACGCGTAAATTATATGCCCCCCTCCATCTCTCCCCCAGTTTCATATACACCCTTCCTCTGCCCCCAGTTTCATGTCCCCCCTCCATCTCTGTCCCCAGTTTCATCACGTTCTCCCCCTTCATCTGCCCACAGTTTAATGTCCCCCGTCTCTGCCCCAGTGTCATGCTGTTCTCCCCCCCTCCATCTGCCCCAGTGTCATGCCGTTCCCCCCCTCCCCTTCAGTTTCATTGGGCCCCCTCCATCTCTGTCCCTAGTTTCATGCCGTTCTCTCCCCACCCCCTTCCCCAGTGTCATGCCGTTCCCCCCCCCCCCTTCATTTGCCCCCTCAGTTTCATTGGGCCCCCTCCATCTCTGTCCCCAGTTCCATGCTGTTCTCCCCCCCTCCATCTGCCCCAGTGTCATGCTGTTCTCCCCCCTCCATCTGCCCCAGTGTCATGCTGTCCCCCCTCCCCTTCATTTGCCCCCCAGTTTCTTTGGGCCCCCTCCATCTCTGTCCCCAGTTTCATGCCGTTCTCTCCCCACCCCCTTCATCTTCTCCAGTGTCATGCCGTTCCCCCCCCTCCCCTTCATTTGCCCCCCAGTTTCATGGCCCCCCATATGTAATACAAAACAAACACTTACATCACTCACCTTCCCTCGTTCCCCCGACGCTCCTCTCTCTCCCTCCAATCACATACGCGATGCAGGAGCTGTGAGATCAGCTCCTGCTTAGCTCCGGACCGGCTTGCGTGTGTAGGCGTGATGCGATGACGTCATCGCTCCTACACACGCAAGCCGGGGCCGGAGCTTTAAAGCAGGAGCTGATCTCACAGCTCCTGCATCGCGTATGTATTTCAGCTCATCGGCGGACGGACGCTGATGAGCTGAAATTGTGACAGGCAAGAGCCGGGGGGCCCCCAGAGGCTCTGTGGGCCCCGGCACTTGCCCGACTATGCCGTGCGCTGACGCCGGCCCTGTATACAGTGGTCAGACGATTTTGCAATACAGGTTACTGTCAGTACACAAACAAAACTGTATGAGCCGTCTCTAGTTGTGTCCTTTAAAGGGGCTCTATCACTAGATTTTCATGTTTTTAGCTTAAGATATGCCTGAATAGCCTTTAAAAAGGCTATTCAGGTTCTGCTAATCATTTGTAGAAAGACCCTCCTTTTTTGTTAATTACCGTGGAAATCGATATGGAAATCAGCTCCACCGTGCTCCGCCGACGCCCACCGCTGCCTCCAAGCCCTCCGCCTTCTGCTTATTCACCGCTTCCATCGTTGGCAGTTTCTATTGAAATCATGCGCGTGCGCAGTAGCGCTCCCTCCAGCACGCTACTGTGCATGCTCCAGCGCCATTTTCATGTAGAGACCATTGCGAGCTGGCTCTGGAGCATGCGCAGTAGCGTGCTGGAGGGAGCGCTACTGCGCACGCGCATGACTTTAATAGAAACCGCCAGCAATGGAGGTGGTGAATAAGCAGGAGGAGGAGGGCTTGGAGGCAGCGGTGGGCATACAGAATGTATGACGCAAGGAGGTGCATGGAACGCCCACCATGCATGGTGGAGCTGATTTGCATATCGATTTCCATGGTAATTAACAAAAACGGGGGGAAGTCTCTCTACAAATGATTAGCAGCACCTGAATAGCCTTTTTAAAGGCTATTCAGGCATATCTTTAGCTAAAAACACGAAAATCTAGTGATAGAGCCTCTTTAACCACATCAGTACCGGGCCAATTTGTGGTCCAGGACCAGACACATTTTAGGTTTATTATGTATGTGCGGTTTTGAGGTCTGTAAAATTTTTCTCGTATGTCTTAGTCAACTAATTTTTGCGTCTTTTTTCGGGGACACATAGGGCTTTATTTTTATGTTATTTTTATTTTCAAATGTGTCTCAATTTTTTTTATATCCAGGAAAATATAAACAAAAAAGGAGGGAAATTGTGTCTGGTTTTCAATTTATAATTTTTTTTTTATTTAATAACACAAAGTGTCACTGAAAAACTTTATAATATAGTTTTTCCTCTCCGTTACGGTAATTTTTATTTTGTATGGTGTCGTCGGGGGCGGGGCTATAACCTTTAATAACGGTGTTTTATTAGCGTATTATTTATTTATTTATTATTATTATTTTATTTACATTTTTTTAAAACTTTTTTATTATATTTTTATTTTTTATTTTTTTCAGATTGTGTCCCCATAAGGTGATAAGAGACCTTTGGGGACATCTGATCACTTTTTTTTTTGTACTTGAGGCTGATTTCTCCTATAACTGGGGCTGCTACATTTAATCTCAGTTACAGGAGGAATACAGCCTCCTGCACACTGCTATACACAGTATGCAGAGCTGGTCTGAGTCCTGTAGGACCCAGAAGCTCTGGCAGGACACTGCTCCCGGCAGATCATGTGTCTGCCGGGTCAGAGGGCAGCTGATTTATGGCTGCGTCCATAGCTGTGTATACAGCGCTCATTGAGCGCTGTATACACAGCGATAGAGATAGCAGAGCAGGTAATAAATCTGCCCTGCTATCTCTCTGGGAGCTCCGGCTGAAGTTACAGCCGGCTCCTAGTGAAAGCAGCTGAACGATCTTGTGCAGCTGCTGTGTTCTGACTTGGACGTACAGGTACGTCCTGGCAGAACTAGACAACCACTATCCGGACGTATATAGTCTATGGGCGGTCCGGAAGTGGTTAACGTGCAGATGGTGCCTGGACATATAAAGTTATTCTCAAACAGTATCATACCGTGTGGGGTAATGTGGCAGCATGAACAGAGGAGGGTCTGTTTTAGGGATTCTAATTACAGAACAGAAGGGTTTACTTAATGTCGGGGATAGAGCATTCCAGAGAAATGGTGCAACTCAGGAGAATTCTTATATACGAGCGTGGGAGGTTCTGATAATAGAGGATGTAAGTCTTAGGTCATTGAGTGAGCGGAGAGCACAGGTTGGGTGATAGACAGAGATGAGGGAGGGAATGTAGGGAGGTGCAGCATTATGGAGAGTCTTGTGGATGAGGGTGATAAGTTTATATAGTATTCTGTAATGAATATGCAGCCAATGTAGTGACTGGCATAGACTGGAGGCATCGCTGTAGCGTCTAGACTGATAGATGAGCCTGGCCGCTGCATTGCGCCAGTAATGGTACGCCAGCCCGAGGCCAACCCCCCTCCCGCCGCACAAAGTGGCGGCACCCGCACCTACCACTGTGCCCTCCTCCCGCAGCAACACCCATTCCCCCTCGGTCACAAGACCCACCTCCAACTTCCCCCTCCCACGTGGTACCCACCTCCCTACCCCGCCTCCTTTCCCGCGACGGCGTACATACCTACCTCATGGCCCCCCTCCTGCGGAACTCCCCGTGGAGACTGCCATTCCCAACTGTCCCTCTCTCGTGTCCCCCCTTTCTACCACCAAAGTTTTATATTTATTAACCCAAGAGGGTCTATACTAGACAACCAACATACATGGAGATATATGCTAGTGGATACAAGCTTATATGCTTACAGAAAGGTATGTTACAGTGCAATAAGATAAAAAGAATAAAAGATTAGAAACAGAATTGTAATACCCAGTTGGGACTCTGGAGTTCACATCATGAAATCCAGGGCACAGTCCTTTAGAGTCCATAAGTAATCCTTAGGGTGCATTCACACTGAGTAAACGCTAGCTTATTCTGAACGTAAAACACGTTCAGAATAAGCGGCGTCTAAAGCAGCTCCATTCATTTCTATGGGAGCGGGGATACGAGCGCTCCCCATAGAAATGAATGGGCTGCTTCTTTCACTCCATGCAGTCCCATTGAAGTGAATGGGGAGTGCCGGCGTGTACGCTCCGGCATGAGCAGAGCTTGCCGTATACGCCGGCACTCCCCATTCACTTCAATGGGACTGCACGGAGTGAAAGAAGCAGCCCATTCATTTCTATGGGGAGCGCTCGTATCCCCGCTCCCATAGAAATGAATGGAGCTGCTTTAGACGCCGCTTATTCTGAACGTGTTTTACGTTCAGAATAAGCTAGCGTTTACTCAGTGTGAATTCACCCTTAGGTGGTAAGGGTTTGACTACGCCATTAGCAGAATAGTCCAGGGTACATGGTATCTCCATAGGCAATAGGGATCTTAGTCCAAGGGATTAGCTTCCACAGCATCACAGCACTTCGTGACACATCCCAGCAGTCCAGGAAGAACAACAAGAGCCTGGTGTCTTGTCATGTGTGACAATATACCTCCACTCAGCCCCCTCCCACAATGAGGTCAGCAAGGTGGGCAGCTCTCCCCCTCACCTTGTACCAGTATGACTATATATGGTCATAACTCTTTGAAAGTCTCCTATGGAGTCAGCTTGAGCTTGTCTGCTAAAAGGTGATAGCAAGGCTCTCAGTCCACTGATCCCAGAGACCCCCTGCTAAGAATAACGAAGTTAGCACAATCATGACAATACTATGCCCAGGTTGAGAGAAAGGGATGAGCCCAGCTACCTCCAGGGAGGAATTAGGCTTGGACAATTGGACCCTATCTCTGGCATCTTGCTAATCAGGTCGAGTAAATTAACAAGGCAAAAGGGAAATACAGGGTGGCCATAAAATAACTTCAGGTGTTTGGAGTCGTGTGCAGGTTGACCCAGTGGATGGAATTGCCTGAAAATTTGTGTGCTAATCAAGGCATGGGGAAACGGATGGCATGAAAAAAAAATTTAATACCAAAACTCCCCACCAGGGGATAATGTGGTGCTGTACAGTAAACGTCCCTTATTCTCTACTCAGTCACACTCAGTCGTCACGATGCCTGTCTCTTTGCCAGATCGTGCGCGTCTAGTGAGGCTGTTTTATGAGAATGCCGGGAACGCCACAGCTGTCCTGAGAGCTTTTGGTCATTTGAAAGACCTGCATACAGGTGCCGGCCCAATGTCTGTAACGTCGCTGAGACAAATGATGAAACGTTTTGAGGCAACTGGGTTACTGAGTGTGCAACCAGGCCGCGGCCGATGACCTGTACGCACCGAGTTCGTGGAGGATATTGCTTCAGCTGTTGAGGAACAGAGCACCAGTAGTCATAGCGGTAACTGTAGTGCACGCAGTGTTTCTAGGCAATTGGGCCTCCCATACAGTACCGTGTGAAAAGTCTTGCGGGCATACCCATACAAAATTAGCCTTCATCACCAACTGCTTCCTCATGACAATGACACCCGCATGACATTTGCATTAATGTTTCTGGCCACAGTGGAAGTGGATACCAATTGGCCCATGGAATATCCTGTGGAGCGACTGAATGGAACGGTCAACACACAGAACTGTCGCATATGGGCCACCGAAAACCCGCGTGCGCTCGAGGGGGTTCCGCTGCATTCGCCCAAGGTGACCGTTTGGTGTGGGTTCACCTCATCGTTCATGATCGAACTGTTCTTTTTCAAGGATTTGGGCCCAACTGGGGTTGCCACCTGTTCCACCACAGCAGTGAGGTACCGGACAATGCTGGAAACACTGGTCGTTCCCCAACTCCAACAGCGGCAGTGTCTTCAGACGATCCCCTTCATCTAGGATGGAGCGCCTCCTCACATCGCAAATCCTGTGAAGAACGCTCTTCGTGCACATTTTCCTGATGACAGGATTTTGAGCCGCTCATTCCCTACAGCGTGGCCATCGCGCTCTCCGGATCTCACTCCTTGTGATTTCTGGTTGTGGGGACACTTGAAGGAGCGTGTTTATCGGGGGACTGTCGAAACTCTGCCTGACCTCAAAGACTGCATCACGTTGGAAGTGCGCAGCATCTCACCAGAGATGTTACACGCAAGCGTCGAGCACGTACTGCATAGGATGAACATGCTCACCATGCATGATGGCGGCCACATGGAACAGTCATGCTAGTCGGTGGTCCAAATGGGACATCCCCAAGTATCAACAGGCGGGTTTTGCGCCGCACGCTCACTGTACAGCGCCACATTATCCCCTGGTGGGGAGTTTTGGTATTATATATTTTTTTCATGCCGTCCGTTCCCCCATGCCTTGATTAGCACATGTACAAATTTTCAGGCAATTCTGTCCATTGGGTCAACCTGCACACGACTCCAAACACCTGTGGTTATTTTATGGCCACCCTGTATATCTGAGAAGGCAGTGAAAAAAAAAACCTCATAACTCTGGGCCATTCATCACATGGGGCTAAGATACAATTGTATCAGGACTTTGGTTCTCTTTGACCTCTAGGTCCCTCCGCTGAGATGTGTTGTCTCTTATTTTGTGAGAGCTGATTGTTATTACTTATTTTCATGTGTATGTTTTTCTCCCTTTAGCAGGCCCTTTACTACTTGTTGTTTCTTTTTTTACTTATGTTTTTTCTCCACAGGCGGGGTGGGAAGGCAGCTTCCTTTTCACCTCTTTCACTTGTTCAGTGACTTTTACCACCTCTATAGTGACTTACTACAGATGCCCCCCCCCCCACGTTACCCCCTATTCGGGGCTTATCCCAGCTGTGGGTCCTATTTCTGGACCCTTTTGGTTGTCGCTGTTATACCTAATTTACTGATGGTTAACTGCCCCCGGCCAGGAGAGTTAGTCCTGTCCACAACACAGTTTGTTATTGCTGTATTACCTGGGTTTTTTTCTCTTTTGTCCCCACCCCCCTCCCCCCTTCCTTCTTCCCTCCCTTTCCCCCTTCAGGTCTGAAGTCTCCCATTTTTCATAGATGTCCTTCGAGCTTCCTTGGCATGCCTCCTGTCATACAGACTGGGTGATGTCTACTTGTACGTTCCCTTTTTTTTTACAGCTGCTGATGTTTCTCCTTTTTTGATGTGCCATGACGAAGTGTGTTAAGTTGAACGTCAAGGGCCTGGGCTGCAATGCTATAAGCGGCGTTTGGTGCTCCGCGAATTATGATCCCTGGGAGTAGACATGGTTTTCCTCTAGGAAACCCATTTTGACCATACGGGTAACTTCAATTTTGCATGCCATTACTTCCCTACTGCATATTCTGCGTATAATTCTCGTAAGAAGGGAGGGGTGGCCATTCTGCTTTCCCGCTCTTGCCCGATCTCAATCTCCGTTTTGCATTTAGATCCTGATGGGCGTTATGTTATCCTTGAGGGCCTGCTAATGGCGTAGTCAAACCCTTACCACCTAAGGATTACTTATGGTCTTAAAGGATTGTGCCCTGGATTTCATGAGGTGAACTCCGGAGACCCAACTGGGTATTATAATTCTGTTTCTAATCTTTTATTCTTTTTATCTTATTGCACTGTATCATACCTTTCTGTAAGCATATAAGCTTGTATCCGCTAGCATATATCTCTATTTCCCCCTACGCCCAACAGCAGCACAACTGGGGTATTTCTGCCCCTATGAGTTGTTAGGACAGGTGGAATTTTTAATTACCTAACAGCTTTGACCCCTATAAGAGGCCGGAAGACCTGCTCCTCCCTTGTGTTTTTTTCTGTCCTGTTGGACAGGACAGGTGGTTAGGGGGGAGCAGGGGTTCTGACCTCTCGTAGGGGTCTGCTGCTCTCTCCCCCCTCTTACCTGACAGTGGAAGACCTTCATTTTTTCGTTTTTTCCCTTTTTTCTTGTTTATTGCGGAGATACTTCGTCTCCCCCTGCCGGGGGAGCCCTCCGGCTGACGCGCGCTCAGTGACGTAACTACCATGGTAGCAGCAGTAGCAGCTGCCACAGGGCCCGGGCCATTAGGGGGCCCGGTGACAGCCGCTACCGCTGCGGGTTTTTTCAATAGGCAGTTACGGGCCCTATTCACTTGCCGATCCTGGCTGGGCCGGGATCGGCAAGTGACACTGCAGACCCCCGAGTATAATGACCGGCGGATCGGGAGAGGTAAGGGAACATAACAAACACTGTTACTTACCTCTCCGCGATCCTGCCAGGCCTCCGTCCTACTGTTGTCTGACGTCTCTGACGTCACATGAACCCGGCATGCTTCCCGGGTCATGTGACGTCCGACGTCATTAACGAAGGACGCGAGCACAGGAGGACAGCACAGCACAGGAGCCGGGGAACAGGTAAGAAGCAACAGTGGTTTATTTTTTTTAATGTTTTTATTCCCCGGGTCTCCGATTATTATACTCTGGGGTCTGAAAAGACCCCAGAGTATAATAATTGTTTATGGGTGTCCACAGTGGGACGTAATACTGTGTGCAGGGGACACTATTGGGGTTAATAGTGTGTGCAGGGGCCACTATTGGGGTTAATACAGTGTGCAGGGGCCACTATTGGGGTTAATACTGTGTGCAGGGGCCACTATTGGGGTTAATACTGTGTGCAAGGGACACTATTGGGGTTAATACTGTGTGCAAGGGACACTATTGGGGTTAATACTGTGTGCAGGGGCCACTATTGGGGTTAATACTGTGTGCAGGGGCCACTATTGGGGTTAATACTGTGTGCAAGGGACACTATTGGGGTTAATCCTGTGTGCAGGGGCCACTATTGGGGTTAATACTGTGTGCAAGGGACACTATTGGGGTTAATACTGTGTGCAGGGGCAAGTAAGGGACATAATAGAGTGCGGAGGAGGGGGTCGGTCGAGGTCTTCGGCGTCAGTTGGGATGGGGGGGGGCCCCATGTCAAAAGTTCGCCACGGGGCCCCGCCATTCCTAGTTACGCCACTGCGCGCGCTCTTTGGTGTCTTCCGTACTGGGTCCAGGGCTTCCCTGTGCGACTAGGAACTTCGAACCTAGGAACGTTTATCAGGTTCTTCGGGTCCGCCGGCTAGCTGATCCGCCGCGCATGCGCGGTGCGCAGGTCGCACAGCGGACGGATGAAAACTCCCCTAGACGGGAGCAGATGCCGGGGAAATTTGGGGGGGTTCCCCCTGTTCCTGGAGATTCTGAGTTTGTGGGATCCCTCCCCTCCCCCTTTTTTTAGCCCCATATTTTGGCCCTTTGTGCAAACCCTGCCCCCTGGCCTATATAAAGTCCTCCTAAACCATCATTCAGGGCTTGTCACTCCGGTTACAAGCACCTCAACTGGAGAAGCTTCTTGGTCAATTTGTTGTCCTAGAAAGCTGTGCTTCATTGATTAAGGTTTGATGGAGGTGGGCGGGGGGGGGGGGTTAGGAGGTGGTAAGGAGTTTCACCCTGGGGGCAGAAAGTTTGTTAGTTGTGTTTCTCTTTCTTCCTCTTCAGAATGTCTTCCTCTTCCTCCTCCGCCGTTCCTCCTCGGAGGAAAGCTGTGTCAAAGAGGAAGCACCTGGCATGCGCTACCTGCAAAATTCCGCTTCCTGACGACTCCCAATATCGGTTCTGTCAGGGCTATAGAGCCCCTTCCTCTGAGGCGACTCCCATGCGGGAAATGGTTTCCTGGGTGAAAGGGTATGTCCAGGACTCCATGAAGAGGATGGAATCTGTCTCTCTGGCCAAGAGACCGCGCCTGGACTGTGAGTTGTCCCTGCCGCCTCTGGAAATACTGCGCCTCAAGGACGTGGAGTCATCATCAAGTATTGAGGAGGAGAGGGAGATTTTTCCCCTGGGAGAAAATGTCCAGAGTGTTCAGAACACTGAGGATCAGAGACCTGGAGGGCGGAGAAGGCTCAAGCCGCAGGTCCCGTACTTTCAGGTCTTCTTCAGAAATGCTCCGCCTGATGGAGGGCGAATGGAGGCGCCCAGAAAGACCCTTTGCGCCATCCAGGTGGTTTAAATCTCTATTTCCCGTCTCTGAGAGTCAGCTGAAGGCGTGGGGTCGTCCGCCAAAAGTAGATGTGGCCGTGGCCAAGTTATCGAGGCGCACTGTCCTCCCGTCAGAGGACGGGTCTAGTCTCAGGGATCCTATGGATCGCCGAGTAGAAGGATCTTTGAGGCGGGTGTATTCGGCCGCCTCTGCCCAAGCCTCTTTGGGCATTGTTGCGAATGAAGTAGCAACTGGTTTACGGGCAGAGCTTTCATCTCTTGCCAAGGATATCGATTCCGGCGTGGATCGAGATGATCTCCTCGCGGCAATGTCGGACATCACATTACTGGTGCACCATCTGACAGAGGCAACCCATTTCCAGACCCGTCTGGCCGCCAGATCTATGGCACTGGATACTGTTGCTCGCCGACCCCTGTGGCTGAAGCCCTGGAGGGCTGACCTCACCTCCAAGAGCAGCCTGTGTGGTCTCCCCTTTGAGCCCGGACGGCTGTTCAGGCAGGAGCTCGACCGCATTATGGAAGGACTGGCCGACTCCAAGGGCAAGAATCTGCCACAGCCTCTTGAAGGTCGGAGTTCCTCCTTTCGGGGAAGAGGCACCTCCAGGAGAGGAACCAGAGGCCAGCGATGATCCAGCAGAGGAAGAGGTCGGGGCTTTTCTCGTGGGCGTAAGAGTGCTCCTTTCTAATCCTCCCACATCACCCCCCCTCTCATTCGCAAGGTGCATTTTTGCATGGAAACCATCAGGTCAGTGCTGCCCTTCCTACAGCCTGGAGATCACTTCGTCACTCTGGACCTGAAGGACGCCTACCTCCACGTACCTATCTTTCCGGCACACCGAAAGTTCCTAAGGATTGCCGTATACATAGAAGGGAAAGAGGCGCACTTCCAGTTCGCAGCCCTCCCGTTCGGCATATCCTCCGCCCCCCACACCTTCACAAAGGTCATAGCTCCGGTCGCTGCCGCCCTGCGCCTTCAAGGTATATTTATAGTCCCCTATCTGGACGACTAGCTTCTGAAGGCTCATTCAAAGGAGGTTCTTACCACGCAGGTGCAGACCGTCGTATCTCTACTAGACAAGCTGGGGTGGCTGGTAAACTGGCAGAAGTCAGTGGTGGTGCCATCAACACAAGTTCAGTTCCTGGGACTTATTCTAGACTCTCTCAACATGATGGTCTCTCTACCCTCTCCTCGCAAAAGGAAGATTGCTTGGGCAGTACATCATTTATCTTCTACACAGAAGGTCACCATCAGGACGGCCATGATGGTCCTTGGATTGATGTCCGCTACCCTAGATGCAGTTCCTTGGGCCCTATGGCATATGCGCCCACTACAGGACGAGATCTTGAGAGTCTGGAATCACAGTCCTTCAGGTTTACAGAAGCCAATCCAGTTAACCATCAGCACCCGGCAAACCTTGCCCTGGTGGACCCATCTACGAGATGGGAAGTCCTCGGTCCAGCCCGTCTGGACCCTGTTGACTACAGATGCCTCCCTCATAGGCTGGGGAGCTCACCTGGGGGAGACCCCGGTACAAGGTATGTGGAATGAGCAGGAGAGGACGTGCTCATCCAATTGGCGCGAGCTTACCGCAGTTCATCGAGGCCTTCTATCATTTGCACCACTTCTACGGGGGAAGGCAGTCAAAGTAAAGTCGGACAATCTGACGACAGTCCATTATATCGACAAGCAGGGAGGTACCAGGTCCCCCTCGCTCCTACAAGTCACCAACCTGATCTTCTCCTGGGCAGAACGGAACCTCTCCCAGCCGGCCGCGGTACATATCCAGGGCCGCCTGAACGTCCTAGCGGATCAACTCAGCAGAGGCCGCCCGACCGCAGGTGAATGGTCCTTGAATCAGGACATCTTCCACTAACTGACCAGGAGGTGGGGTCTCCCCGAGGTGGATCTGATGGCCACCCAATACAATGCCAAAGTAGAAAGGTTTTGCTCCCTGTACCGGGAAGACAACCCTTTGGCGGTGGATGCCCTGTCAATACCGTGGAGGTTCGAACTGGCATACGTGGTCCCTCCCATCCCGATGATCCCGAAGATATTGGCGAAACTCAGGCAGGACCAGACCTCGGCAATAGTGATCATGCCGTTCTGGCCAAAAAGGGCATGGTTCACCGACCTTATCCTTATGATTCGGGGGAACTACTGGAGGCTTCCACCAGTGAGGAACCTGGTGTCACTGAACAGTCGGCCTTGCCTGGGCCTGGACAAATTCAACCTCACAGCCTTAACCTTAACAGAGGTTAACAGCGCCATACGCGCAGACAGAGGATTGTCCCAGGGAGTGCTAAGTACCTTAGCCCATTCAAGAGCAGAAGCAACCAATCAGATCTATCAGAGGATCGCCCGGATATTCCGAAACTGGTGTACAGGCAACCAGCGTGATCCAGACAGAGATGCAGTCCTAGAGTTCTTACAGAACGGCCTGGAGAGAGGACTAGCACCTGCCACCCTCAAGGTCCAAGTGTCAGCTCTATCTGCTCTCCTGGAGACACGGTTATCACAAGATCCTCTTAGCAAACAGTTCCTTAGGGGGGCTGCCAGGCTCCGCCCCCAGGTACGGCCCCCTGTCCCAAGGTGGGACCTGGCCACGGTTCTACAAGGGCTCTGTGTGCCCCCCTTCGAACCTTTATCTGAAGTGGACTGGAAGTACCTGTCATTCAAGGTGACGTTCCTGCTGGCAATAATCTCCGCTAAGAGAGTTGGTGAACTACAGGCCTTAGCGGCCTCCGAATCCTTCACAACCTTCTTTCCAGACAGGGTGCAGCTGAGGTTCGTGCTAGGAGTCTTGCCAAAGGTACCCATACTTCAGCACACCAATCAAGTGATCACCTTACCGGTTTTCTTTCCCTCTCCTGCTACGGAGCAGGAGGAGAAGCTACACACACTGGATCTGGTAAGAACACTACGTATTTACCTAGACCGTACAGCACCGTTCCGAAGATCAGAAAATCTTCTGGTTAATGTGTTTGGCCACTATAGAGGCTTTAAAGCATCAAGGGTAACCTTGTCTAGATGGATCAGAGAAGCCATTAGCTGTTCCCTACGGGCCCAAGATCTTCCTGTTCCAGAATTCCTACGAGCCCATGCCACCCGGGCAGTGGCGACATCATGGGCAGAGAGACGGTTCCTCTCTTTAGAACAAATATGTGCTGCAGCCTCTTGGAGCTCACAGCTGACTTTTGCCAAACATTACAGACTGGACTGGCGTACGGCCGATGCTACAGCATTTGGGCATTTCGTCTTGGCATCAGCCTGCCAGGATGACCCGCCCTAGGGGAAACAATACTTGCTAAATCCCCAGTTGTGCTGCTGTTGGGCGTAGGGGAGAAGAAAGATTATGAATGATAATCTGTTTTCCCTTAGCCCAAACAGCAGCACAAAGCTCCCTCCCTAGGAGGTACTGTTGTACAGATATGTTGTATATATGTGTGTGTGTATCACCTTGTATAAATTGCTCTTTGTAGGTCATACTTGTTACTAATACAAGGGAGGAGCAGGTCTTCCGGCCTCAGTCAAAGCTGTTAGGTAATTAAAAATTCCACCTGTCCTAACAGCTCATAGGGGCAGAAATACCCCAGTTGTGCTGCTGTTTGGGCTAAGGGAAAACAGATTATCATTCATAATCTTTCTGTATGTTGTCTAGTATGGACCCTCTTGGGTTAATAAATATAAAACTTTAGAAAGCTTGTCTCATATTATCCTATAAGACCCGGTCCCTCTCTCAGGGTGAGAGCGGATGGTAAAGGTAAGAAGGTGATCGCAGTTTTGCCCATGGCAAGGCCAGGTAGACCAGAGGCTGGGTAAAAGTGGCTGTGGCTAGGCAAGATCCTTCACATTGGTGGCAGCATAGCGGGATATAGGATAACAATGTTGTGGGTTCGGTATAACTCAAACATTGTGGATTGTTGAGGCAATCCTATGATTCGAGCTCGGTACTAGAACAAGCTGTATATATGGTGAAAGTGTGTTTCAGTGCTGTTTCCTCCTTTCTCTTTGTCTACCCTATTTTCTGTTTTGTAAGACTCTTACTCTACCCTATACTCAGCCAATTTTCTTTATCTGTTTAACGACCTACGGGTTCTTCTTGACAAATGGCGTCCCTTCCTATTTCTCTTCTGGGCCACATCGTGGCTGTGAAAATGACCCTCCTTCCTAAACTTTTATATTTTTTTGAGACTCTTCCAGTGGCTGTCTCACGTTCAGAGTTGCGCCCTCCAGGGATCGATTTTCCAGTTTATCTGGAATGGTAGGAGATGTCATATTCCCCGTTCAGTGATGCTCTCGGACAGGAGTGAGGGGGGGTTGGCAGTTCCCCATCTTGTGCATTACTATTGGGCCTCTCACCTACGTTGCATCCCTTTTTGGGCCTCTCATCAAGCTTATACGAAACAGGTCGAGATTGAGAAGCTCTGGCTAGCCCCAGTACACCCTAATGCCTTTTTGTGGTTCCGTTCTCTGCATCCTCCTCCTGTTTCTCTTCTGGGGCCCATTCGTTTTACAAGAGCCATTTGGCTGACTTGCACCAAATTGTTTCCGCTAACTTCCCTGTGTTCTTCAATGATTTCCTTCTTATATAACCCGTTCCTCCCTGGGGTCTGACTGGACCTATGGTTAAACCATGGAGTAAGCTTGATCTTTTTCATATTGCGGATCTCGTGGATCCTCTGTCCTTGGAGCTCAGGCCTTTTGACTACTTGACTTCCAAATTACGCTTGCCTACGTCTGAATGGCTGCATTACCAGCAGATTGTACATTTTGTTTTTTCTCAGTTTGGGTCCCTGAAGGTATCTTCACCCACTGCTTTTGAGAATTTATGTCGGGCAGGTACCTCCATAGCTGGTCTAATCTCTGAAATTTACAGGATGCTCTCCTCTCCCGAGGGCGGCCTTCTGTCTCTCACAGGTATATGGATAAGTGGTCTGAAGCCCTGAATAGGCGGATCTCACCCGGTCAGTGGCAGATTATTTGGTCTCGCGCAGCTAGCTCTTCCACTTGCATCTCATTCCGTGAAACCCAGTACAAACTCCTGATGCATTGGTATCACACCCCGGCCTTGCTCCACTCCCTGAACCCTAGCGTCCCCTCCCAGTGCTGGCGATGCCAGACAGAGATTGGGACGCTATATCATAATTTTTGGGAATGTTCATGCATCCGTCCTTTTTGGGGTGCTGTTCAATCTATTACCAACTCCCTTTTTATTTAGGGTGTCCCACTAGATCCCCTTGTTTATTTGATTAATATCCCCCCTACACAATTGGGTAAGTAGTCATCGAAATTGTTCCTATATCTCTATACGGCAGCTAAAACTCTTATAGCCCTTCACTGGATTCTGATCTTATTGCCAGAATGAAGTCCGTGCATGGCATGGAATTTCTCACTGCGTCTCTTAACCATACATTAGACGCTTTTCAAGCTGTGTGGTCACCCTGGGACTCTTATTGTATTCTTCAGGGTTTATGACTCCTCCCTCCCCCCCCTTTCCTTCCCTTTTCCTCCCCTCTCTTGCATCCTTTTATGTACTTTCCTTTTTTGTTCGATTGTTTGATGTCTTGAATTTCTAGAATGTCATAATTTCTCTCAGTAGGGGAGAATTTACAGGGGAAAAAAACCCACAAGGTCGTAGCTTAGTAAGGGAATTAGTACCCTGGGACAACACAGCCACAACCCCTACCCCAGAGGCATCTATCTCAATAACAAATGAATGGGACAGATCCAGATGGACTAGAACAGGAGCTTCAGTAAAGGCCTATTTTAGTGTTTCAAAGGAATCGACTGCCCTCTTCGTCCAATTCAATAAATCAGCCCCCTTCTTTGTAAGATTAATTAGGAGCTTGGTCACAATAGAGAAGTTATGGATAAACTTATGGTAATACAGTAATTAGCAAAACCCAAGAAGCGTTGTAATACCTTCAAGGAGATAGGTTGTGTCCACTCAACAATGGCTTGAACCTTGGCTGGATCCATAAGGACCGCCGAAGAGGACAAAATATATCCCAAAAGGACAACTCCTATACTCCAAAAATACATTTCATAAATTTAACATATAGGCAATTCTCCCTGAAAACATGAAGAACTGTCCTGACATGCTTCATGTGAGAGTCCCAGTCAGGAGAAAATACTAATATGTCTTCTAATTAAATATTAAATAATAGTAAATAATTACAAACCGCCCAATGAAATTGCGGAACATATCATTGACAAAATTCTGATACACTGCCAGTGCATTGCATAACCTAAATGGCATTACCAAATACTCATAATGCCCTTCAGGAATATTGAAGGCCGTTTTCCACTCATCTCTCTTTTGAATCCAAATCAAGTTTATAGGCCCCACATAAATCTAGTTTTGAGAACCATTTTGCACCTGAAACCTGATTCAACCTCTATAATCAATACAAGGCCTTAACCCTCCATCTTTTTAACAAAAAAAGAATCCAGCCCCTGCTGGAGAAGTAGAATATGACCCTTACGGACAAAATCCTACAAGGTCCCTCATGCCCTGTCTCTCGGTTCTGACAAATTATACAAACGATCTTTAGGCAGCCTGGAGTCAGGTATTAGTTTGATTGCACAATTATAGGACCTGTGAGGCGGGAGCAAATCTGACCCAGACTCAGCAAACATAGCTCTGAAATGTAAACAGGCAGAGCAGGAAACACAGAAGCTAAATTTACAGCAATACAGGAGTTTAAACAATTTGAACTCCACTGAATAACATCTAGTTTCCAGTCAAATCACAGGATTATGCAGTTGTAATCAAGGCAATCCTAATACCACTTCAGTAGGAAAATTTTCCAAGACAAAAAAGTAAAGAGACTCAGAATGCACGGAAGCAACTAGGGCAGTCATTTGAGGATTAATAAACTTTCCTGACTGCTGAGACAGAGGAGTAGAATCTGTTGTGATCACTGTAAGTGGATTCACGAGAAAAATCAGAGGAATTGACAGTTTTTGAGCAACTCATGAATCCAGGAAATTAGCAGCTTACCCACAATCCACCAATTACCCTGGAATCTACTTATGGAAAACAGAATTTTGACTGGTAACACAATGTTTTGCTGGGAAATAGACTGAAATACCTGTTTGTCTAGGCCAGGGGTGGGCAATTCATTTTCCCATGGGGCCGCATAAGAAATTGAAACTATGCTTGAGGGCCGCGCCACGGCAAATTTAGCTCCACCCACTTCTACGTTGACTCCGCCCATTCCCAATCATCTTTCCATGTGCCCCTACACAATATAATCCTCCTACAGTCACCCGTACATTATATGCCCCCACATTATAATGTTCCCTTCCAACTGCCCCACAGTATTAAGTCCCTCTCCTGGTGCCCCAGTTTAAACTGGTGGAAACTAGAGGGGACATGAAGCTGGGACAGCTGGAGAGGGACATTAAACAGTGGGGGTAGTTGGAGGGGGCAATAAATTGACAGCTGGAGCGGGACATGAAACTGGGGGCAACTAGCTGGGAAGCTGGAAGCAGACATTAAACCGTAGGGGTAGCTGGAGGGTGACATTAAACTGGGGGCAACTAGAGGCAGGCAGGTCCCCCTCCACCTACCTCCATGGTTTAATGCCCCCTCCAGTTGTCCCCAGTTTAATGTCCCACCAGTTTAAGTGCCCTCTTCATCTACCCCCAGTTTCATGTCCCCCCCTTCTTTTCTCCCTCAGTTTCATATCCCCCTTTATTTACCCAATTTCATGTCCCCCCTCCATCTCTCCCCTAGTTTCATGTCCCCCCTTCATCTGCCATCTCTGCCCTAGTATAACATTCCCCTTCCATCTCTGCCCCTAGGTTACTGAGACACACACACAGACAAACACATACAGGAAGACAGACACATATAGACACGCACACACAGACACACACATACAGACAGACACATATAGACACACACACACACATTCTCCCCCCTGCATCTCACATTCCCCTCTCAGTACCTTAGGACACACACCACATGTCTCCATCTTCTTGCACTGTCCTGCCGGCACTAAGACACGCCCCCTAGACACGCCTCCCTAGTCAAGCTGTGCGGGGTGGTCTGAATGAGTCAGAAGGCCGGATATGGCCCGCGGGCCGGGCTTTGCCCAGGTCTGGTCTAGGCATTCATTCTGAGGAGCGCCTGAGCACTGAGGCTTCTCCACTTTAGGACATCTGGGACAGGTGTTTAGGGTATGTCTGTCACTTTGATTGCTTTTTTTTATTTAAATTTTTTTATTAGCGACGAAATGGCAAAAAATGGCGATATGACCATTTATTTACCTTTTTTGAGATCTAGGGAAAGAGGGGGTGATCTGAATTTATATATATTTATTTACTTTTATTTTTTTACTTGGGAGACTTCAACCTGGGATCATTATATTGCCTCAAGGACTGCAATAAAGTAGCATATACAGGCAAGTCTTAATAGCCATATAGTTAAGACAGGTCTGGGAGCCTTCAAGGGATCCTTTCATTAAAACACATTTTTTTTCTCACTAACACGTTGAAATAGCCTTAAGAAAGGCTATTCTTCTCCTAACTTTACCTTTATATACCTTCTCTGTGCCGCCGTTCGGTATATAATCCGGTTTTCGTCGGTATGCAAATGGTTCTCTCGCAGCACTCCTCACTGGCAATTCCCAATATGCCTCTCAATAAGAAAGTAGTTGATTCCAGAAATTGAACACCTCAAGCACAATTTGCTTTTCTTCAGTTGAAGAAATAATATCCAGCCCCAACTTCTGCAATTTGTGAAACTACTACAGCGTGATATCTTATCACAGACGTCAGCAAAAACCAGTGAAAATTAATTTGATAACTATTTTTCATTGTTTAATGTTACTACATCTGTACATTACATGACAGGTCTTCCTAGAGGTGGATGCTTCCTCAGTTGGTGCTGGTGCAGTTCTGACAAAGAAAAGTGATCTTTGGAAAACCGTAGTCTGTGACTTCTATAAACGCTTTTCCCCTCCCAAGACAAATTGTTCCATGGGCGACTGAAATTTATTGACACTTAAAGAGGAGATTTTACTTCCTCGTTAATATGCAGTATTCACTATCTCTACCACTGAATTCAGCACCCTAGAGCTGAAGATATTGATAACTTTGGCACTGATATCTCCCCACTGTCAGAAGGGTTGGCCATACAACCTAGTGCGCTCCCTTGACAGTACTTTTCCATAGACCTGTATTGTCGGGGGGGGGGGGGCTTTTTCACAGCCCAGCAATGGCAATAGGCTGTAAGGCCCGCCTTTCTAACAGTGGAGAGGTACTGATGCCAAAATTAACAGCACCGATATCTCCAGTTTTTCCATAGGAAACTAATGTGCAATGTTCTATAATACTATGTATGGCAGTAAATTGCACTGGGGATCAGAAATCCCAGCTGCAAGTCCACTTGTGGGACATGTAAAAATTTTACTTTTAATAAATAAATAAACAAATAATTAAAAAAAAAGAAAACACCTTTATATTTTTAACTCTTTCCCGCAGACGGCATTTTTTGATTTTCGTTTTTGACTCCCTCCCCTTCCAAACCCCATAACTTTTTTATTTCTCCATTCTCAGAACCATATGAGGTCTTAATGTTTGCAGGACAAATATTTCTTCATGATGAGCATTATTTATTCTGTACAATGTACTGGGAAGCTGGAAAAAAATTCAGAATGGGGAGGATTTGAAGAAAAAGTGCATTTGTGCAATTTTCTTACAGGATTAGTTTTTACGGTGTTCACTGTGCAGCCAAAATGACATGTCATCTGTATTCTATGTTTCCGTACAATTCTGGAGATACCAAATTTATATGGTTTTAACCATTTTAACCCCTTAACAAAAAAAACAAAAGTGTGCCAAATTTTTCTTTTACTAAAAGTTGCCATATTCTGACACCCGTAGCTTTTTTATACTTCAGTGTACGGGGATGTATAGGGTGTCTTTATTTGCGGGGCGGGGTGTACTTTTTAGTTATACCATTTGGGGGAATTGCTTTTGCTTTGATCATTTTTTTATTCAAATTTTTATCAGACGCAAAACAATGAAAAAATGGCGGTTTGGCACTTCTGACTTTTTTCCCGCTACAGCGTTTACCGTACAGGAAAAATATTTTTATAGATTTGTAGAGCGGGCGATTTCAGACAAAGACAAAGGGATACCTAACATGTATGTGTTTCACAGTATTTAACTTCTTTTATATTCGTTCTAGGGAAAGGAGGGTGATTTGAATTTTTAATACTTTTCAAATTTTTTTATATTTTTTTTTACTTTTTTTTTTAAATTTTTTTGCATTTATTAGACCTCCTAGGGGTCTTGATCCCCAGGGGGTCTGATCACTAATACAATACATTGTAATAAATCAGCATTTCTTTTGCAGGTTGCATAGAGCAGTCTGTAAAAGAAAATCACTGCAGACAGGCCAGGGAGGCTTTACAAGGCTCCCGGCTGTCATGCCAACGTGACGTCAGCCCTGGAGCTTGCTGGCAAAATGGTGGCGCCCATGCGCCGCCTGGAAAATGGCGCCTCGGTCAGCTTTGACTGAGGCGCCGGAGCGGTTAATGGCCCCGGTCGGTGCGGGCAGTCGGGAAGGGGTTAAAGGGTGTGTTCACACTGTGGAATTTGCCCCCGAATCCAGAGCAGATTCCTCCCAGAATCTGCCCCCCATTGTTTTCAACGGGAGGCAAAGATCACAGCAGGATTCAGCCGCGGGTTCCGTGGCTCGGGACTCCCTCATGATTAGTGTCATTCATCCGGGCCTAATAAAGGCGGGATACCGTGATGGAATACCGATGCACTGCATTGGCATCCCGTTGCAGCTAGCTCACATGAAAACGTTGGTGACGGAAAATGAAGAGGAATTTCCTCTTCATTTTCCACTGTATGAACATACCCTAAAAATACATAATGTAAGCAAAACCAAATAAATAAATATGCAAGGGTATGTTCACACAGAGATTTTGCAGACTGATTTTTAGGTGGAATCCGCTCCCGTTCACTTCAATGGGAGTCATTAGCAGCTTTTTTTGTCCTATAGCTGATTTTTTCAGCTACAGGAAAAAAAAGCAACATGACCTATCTTCAGAAATAAAACATTGAAATGAATGGGAGCCGGAAAAAACGCAATGCGGTTTTTGATGCGTTTTTTTGAAAAAAAGGGAAATTTCCATATCCATACAGTCTGCTAGAGCAAAAAAAAAAAAAAAAAAAAAAAAAGGGCAGCGAAAAATGCATCAAAATCCGCATCAAAAAGGGCAGCGAGAAATGCATCAAAATCCGCATCATTTAAAAAAATATCCAAAAGTTTCCTAATTTCCAAGAGCAGAGTTTTTTCAGACTGCAAATAACTCCATGTATACCCTGTAAGAAAGTGACAGGAAAAGTCCTGGAAGGACGCTATATCTCCCCCAGAGTCCTCTCATATGTGTGGTGAGTGAGGGCTTCAATAGCTGTAGCAAGGCATCTGTCAGTTAACCTCTTTTCATCCTACTGCAGGAAGGAGCTTGCGTGCACAGGTGGGAACAGTTAGGCCTAATCACAGGCCTATAAAGCCTCTCAAGACGTCGTTCCTGGGGGAGAGTGGTGGAGCCAGGTCCTGTCCATCCTAACTGATATCTGGCGAGACCAGTGGGTGCTCCACAGCTTCTATTTTGTTGAGTTTTTTTGTCCGTGTGGTTGAAGCAAGCCACACGTATAGACAGAGTGCTTCTGTGTAGTTAGTCGCCTAGCCGGGCAGGTATTTGTGTTTCTATTTTCCCTGAAGTAAAGGCCTGTTTTGTTTGCCAGTACCTTTAAACTTTTTGTTGCAAAATAAACACACAGGGCTAAACCCTGTTGAAACTGATTTTGGTGTCTGTTTCTGACTGTCTGGGTCCGCTGCTGCTACCGCTGAGCCTACCTCCCCACAACCCATGCAAGTATAATGGTTTCCAGGCAGAAAGGCTGCATATGAAGAGTGGCCAGGGGCATAACTACCGGGGTAGCAGCTGCCACAGGGCCCGGGACATTAAGGGGCCACTACAACAGCCTCTACAGCTGCGTGTTTTGTTTTTTTTTTCTTAATAAGGGGCCCTATTTACTTACCATCCTGGCAGGTGCCGGGATTGGGAAGTGACGCCCAGGCCCCACAAACACTATTACATTCGGGAGTCTTTTCAGACCCCCGAGTATAATGATCAGAGGCCCAGGAGAGGTAAGGCAACATAAAAAAAACAGTGTTACTTACCTCTCCTGCAGGCTTTGGGCCTACTTCTGTGATGTCCCTAATGTCACATGACCGGGGCCTGCATCCTTATGCGTTGCGATGCAGGCCCACCTGGTCACATGACGTCTTGGACATCATTGGAGATGAACGCCATCAGCGGGGAGTGCAGCGGAGCCAGGGATAGGTAAGTAACATTGTTTTTTGTATGTTTGTATCCCTCCTTGGTCTCCGATTATTACAAGACCCCAGAGTATAATAATTGTTCATGGGTGTCTACAATGGGGCGTAATACTGGTTATCCTATGTTTGGATGTTTGTTCCTAAATCACGCAAAAATGGCTGAATGGATTTGCATGAAATTTGCCACATACATAGATAGGAACCCCGATTAAAACATAGGCTACTTCTTATCCTGGTAAATGATGTCACTACATGACCGCAGTGAAGGAATTTAGGTTCACACTACACTAAAGGACCTATGGTAGTATGAACGCCCCTTAGATCTACCCCCTTTCCCTAGATCACATGTAAACATAAACACTGTAGGTAACTAAAATATTTATTCCATACGGTGAACGACGTAGCAGGTAAAATAATCTAAATAACCAAATGGTGATTTTTATTTTTTTTTACACTTTACCTCCTAAAAAAAAAAAAAAAAAAAACTGAATTAGGCTGAGGCCCCACGTTGCGGCAACGCAGCTTTTTTTGTTGCAGATTTTTTTGCATTTTTTGAGCCAAAGCTAAGAGTGGTTACAAAAGGATATGGGAAATACAGGGTGGGCCATAAGTCCCGCACCACCCCTATAAAATGAGAAACGCGTGAAATTTAGTAACCAAATGTCATGATATATGGTTTGGCAGTGAGGGAAAAACTTTTAGGCTATGTTATCGAGTTGGTGGCCATCTTGAAATCCACCATCTTGGATGCAACTGTACTTTTTCAAATGGGAAGGGGGTGTTGTGATACATCAAATCGACAGAGAATTTGATGAGGAATTCAAAGGTGTGCTTGGTTTTGACATATCTTTATTCTTTGACATGTTATTGACATTTTTGTGTGGGATGACTCTCATTCACGCAGCTCACAGTATGTACTCAAAATGTTGTCCATGTGGGGAAGTGAACAAGCAAAACCACCACAGTAATGTGAATATATAAGCTGTGCCAGCGGATATCAGGGGACACCCCAGATTTACAGTTTATGAGCGAAAAGACACCAGAAGTGACCCCCATAGTGACTAGGGAATTTGGTGTTTGCAATGTCCTCTGCACTGCTTACATGTTCCCTCTTCACCATCCGCTGTGCAGTCACGTCTGGAATACTAATACTCTCTACACCCCCTGATAAATTCTTTGAGGGGTGCAGTTTTCAAAATGGGGTCACTCCTTTGGGGAATCCACTTTTCTGGTAGCTTACAGGCTCTACAAACGTGACATGGCATTCAGATACCAAACATCCAAATCTAAACTCCAAAAGCCACATAGCGCTCCTTCCCTTCTGCGCCCTGCTGTGTGCCCAAACTGCAGTTTATGCCACATGTATGACACTGGTGTACCCAGGATAACATACGTAATGTCATATGTGGTATATACTAATATTAGGGTACATGTATGACACTGGTGTACCCCGGATAACGTACATAATGTCATATGTGGGAATAAACTGATATTGGGGCACAGCCGAATACAGAAGGAAAGAAGGCTTATTTGGTTTTTGGAGCACAGACTTAGACGGTTTGGTTTTTGGATGTCATGACACTTTTGCAGAGACCCTAAAATTGCCCTTACAAAATGGGGTCACTTCTTGGGGAATTCCAGTTTACTGGCACCTCCAGGGCTCTGCAAAAACAACATAGCGCCCAGAAAGTCCCTCTAAATCTGTACCCCAAAAGCTCAAAAGCACAGTGCTCCTTCCCTTCTGAGCCCTGCTGTGTGCCCAAGCAGCAGTTTACACCCACATATATAATTTTTTGCCCCTCGGGATCGCCCACTTAATAGTTTTAGGAGTGCAGGTCTCTGAGAACACAAAGTGGGTGCAACGTATTGGGCACCAAAATGGCATATTTCTTTAAAAATTTTAATTTTCAATTTTTGGGAAGCATTTTTAGTTTCAAAATCATAATACCCCTTGATACATTCCTTGACGGGTGTAGTTTCTAAAATGGGGTCACTTTTGAGGGGTTTCCATTGTATTGGTACTTTAGGGGCTCAGCAAATGCGACATGGCACCTCAAAACTATTCCAGCAACATCTGCCCACCAAAAGCCAAATAGTGCTCTTTCCATTCTGAGCCCCACCATGTACCCATACAGAAGATTATGATCACATATGGGGTATTGCCGTGTTCAGGAGAAATTGTGTAACAGACTATGGGGGGCTTTTAATTCTTTAACAACTTGCAAAAATGTTAAATATGGCGCTAAATGGACAATTGGAAAAAAAGTAATTTTTCATTATAACGTCCCAATGTTAATAAAATCTGTGAAACAGCTGTGAGGTCAAAATACTCACTCTTCCCCTAGATAAATTCTATGAGGGGTGTAGTTTCCAAAATGGGGTCACTTTTAGGCGGTTTTCATGGTATTGGTACTCTAGGGGCTCTGCAAATTCAAAATGGCACCTGAAAAATATTCCAGCAAAATCCACCCTCCAAAAGCCAAATGGTGCTTTTTCCATTCTGAGCCCCGCCAGGTTCCCATACAGCAGATTATGACCACATATGGGATATTGCCGTGTTCATGATAAATTGTTTAACAAACTGTGGGGGGCTTTTACTCCTTTAACCCCTTGTGATAATAAAAACTTTTGGGATAAAGTGATATTTTAGTCATTTTTCATTTGTACATTCCAATGTTAGTAAAATCTGTAAAACGGCTGTAGGGTCAAAATGCTCACTATACCCCTTGATGAATTCTATGAGGGGTGTAGTTTCTAAAATGGGGTCACTTTTGGGGGGTTTCCATTGTTTTGGTACTTTAGGGGCTCTCTAAATGAGACATGGCGCATTAAAACTATTCCAGTAAAAATCTGATGTTCAAACACTCAGTGTCGCTCCTTCTCTTCCATGCACTGCCGTCTGCCCAAAAATCAGTTTACACCCACATGTGGGGTATTTCTGTGCACGGGAGAAATTGCGGGATAAACTGTCAGATGAATTTTCTCCTTTAACCCTTTGTGAATGTGATAAGTTTAGGTCTAAATAAATGTATTAGTGAAAAAAAGTTAAATGTCTAAATTTCACCTCCATATTATTTTTATTCTTATGAAATGCTTAAAGGGTTAACAAACATCCCAAATGCTGTTTTGCATTATTTGAAGGGTGCAGTTTTCAAAATGGGGTGATTTAAGGGGGTTTCTATTATATAGGCCTTTACAATTCCTTTCAATACTGAAGCGGTCCCTAAAAAATTAGTTTGGGGAATTTTCTTGGAAATCTGGAAAATACAGAATACAGGAAACGTCATTTTTACCACACAGTGAATGTCGTAAAAATTAAACCCATATTAAATTGGTGCATTTTAAGGGGTTAATGTACAAACTACTGTGCGTCCTTAAAGGGTTAAATAATAAAGAATGTCCTAGCGAATATGTCTAGTCTTCTCACAGATAACAGGCTATCCTAGACGCTATTAGGAGTATAGCCTCTCTGGTGACCACAGTTGTAGTCACTACTCTAATGCACCGTGTGGTAAGTGCCGCTAGATGGCGCACACATCTTTGTGGTAAACGCTGCCTTTATATTCATGTAATTCCAGTACTACTAGATAGTGACTAGAACGGTCTCCTCAGCGCGAACCTGCGCCACCTACTGGCCTGGAGGGATCTTACACAATGTTCTCGGTTTTTTGCTATTGCGCGCTTTCTTTCTGAATGCCAATAGTTCCGCGTTTTGTGCTCCACCCACGTTACCATGGCTGTGCGTTACGTCTACCAGGGCAGGACAAGCGTCAGTGTAGGCTGGAGGTGGTAAACTTTTAGTAGCGGTTCTATACAATACTCTTTTTGGGCATCTGCCCCTGTGTGTAAACTTTTGAATGTTTCTATGGCCATGGAGACCTACAAAGTTCAAATCTGGCCAAAAACAGACCCGTTTCTAATAGGAGCGCTGCAATTCCCTCCGCCGGCCAAATTTAACATGCACTACCTGCGGAAGATGGCAACGTATGTGAGAACCCGCTGTGCGGAAGGCTGCTACCCGCTTCTGGGCTGGCCGATGTGGCGGCACATAGCCTGCGGGAAGCTGCAGCTGCTGGAGGACACGGCATGGCTCTACTATGAGGCGTTTCACAGCCTGACTGAACGGAGCCCTCAGAAGAGTCTAGAATGGGCTGAGTGTGTCTCCAGCTGCGCCTCTGTGGAAGAGTACGAGACGGTGAAGAGCAAGGTAATGCTGTAGTAGCCAGGTAATGCTGTAGTAGCCAGGTAATGCTGTAGTAGCCAGGTAATGCTGTAGTAGCCAGGTAATGCTGTAGTAGCCATCATCTGTCTAAAGTGGTCACCCGGTCTCCATGTGAGGTCATGTACCGCTCCCTTCTAGAACTAATAGTGATAATACTGTGAGACACTGACTCCACAGCCCCTGACTTAGTCTACAGTGCACAATACCTGGTAAAATCTAAGGCTTTGTTCACACTTGGCAAAATTGGATAATTTACTCTAGGTTGACATGAGAGTTTGGGTCCACATGGCAACCCGAAAGGCTGAAACCCTTTCCACTTAAAGGGATCCTATCTTTCAAACACATTTTTTTCTGAGTAACACATTGGAATAGCCTTAAGATAGGCTATTCTTCTCCTACCTTTCATTTTTCTTCTCCGCGCCGCCGTTCTGTAGGAATCCCGGGTTTTAACGGTATGCAAATGAGTTCTCTTGCAGCACTGTGGGCGGGCCCCAGCGCTCAAACAGCACTGGGGGCATCCCCAATGCTGTGAGAGAACTCTCCAGCGCCGCCTCCATCTTCATCAGCAACGTCCTCTTCTTTGTGCTCAGGTTTCAGACTTCTAGGCCACGGGCAGAGCACAGTAAGTAAGCAGCCATTTTCTCATGGCCTGTGGTCATGCGCAGTCTGCTCTGCCTGAGGCCTAAAAGTCTGATAGGATCCCTTTAAAAAGCCATTATATGCAGAAACCTGTGGACCCTATAGATTATAATGGGGTCCACCCGGTTTCCTCTATTTATTTCAACTCTGTAATGGCACCAGCCGCCTTCTTTACCAGCGAGGGACAGAAATAAACTTGACAGGCTTTTTAGAAGGGCCAGCTCTGTGCTGGGGAGCCCCCTGGACCCAGTGCAGGTGGTGGGTGACAGAATGATACTGTTCATGATGAGCTCCATGCTGGAGAACAACTCCCATCCCATGCATGAGACCGTGACAGCACTGTAAGTGACCGACTTCTTCACCCCAAGTGTGAGGAGGAGCGCTGTCAAAGATCCTTCCTCCCAACCGCAGTCAGGCTGTACAATCAGCAGTCAGTGTCCACTCAAAATCTCACACGGACATTAGGAGAGGACACTAGCTGTGTCCGTGACACTTGTCATTCTTTTAAAAAACCTACATGTCCGACTTTTCAAACGGACAGAAAAATCTGACATCTTTACAAGCGAACAGTGAAGGAAGGGCACGGAGTGCAAAAGAACGCACCCGATGCCCATTTAAATGAATGACAAGTGTCACGGACACAGCTAGTGTCCACTCCTAATGTCCGTGCCAGATTTTGAACGGACACTAGGAGCGGACACTACCTGTCGGACAATGACGGTAGTGTGAACGCCCCCTAAATGATCCTCAAGTTTTCTTTCTTTTTGTTATGACTCCAACTGTCTTTTTATATCTTCTATTCTCATCTTTTGTATGTTTTTTTTTCTTGTACTGTTAGTGTATTATCGATGCTGCTAATACACTGAATTTCCCCATGCTGGGACTATTAAAGGATTATCTTATCTTATACTGAAATAGGCTGAGAGAAAAGTCCTCCTTGCAGGACTTTGCTCTCCACCAATTTAAGCAGTATCTGGGACGGAGACAAGCAACCACTAGTGTGAACCTAGTCTTATAGACAGTGGTTTAATTGCGCTGGAACTCAATTCTGGCATTAAAAAAAAAGCCTGTCAGTGTTCCAGTATGATTTCTTAGTTTATACTGTATAATTTATATGGTATAAACTAAGAAATTATCTGAACCACAATGTGGAACATAATAAACACTTACTTACCTCTCCCGACTCGAGAAGGCTTCAGGCATACTTGGATGATGTCTGAGACGTCACATAGACATGGGGCTTGCGTCCTTATGAAAGCAATCCCCCTGCTCACGTGATGGCCGGCGTCCCGCACGTACTACATTGAAAAGGGCCAACATGATCTGCGGGGAGGGCCCCGGAGCCAGGGAAGAGGTAAGTAATGTTTTGGGGTTTTTTTTCCCCCGTAGGTCTCCAATTATACTTTTGGGGTCTGAAAAGACCGCAGGGTATAATAATTTTTCATGGGTGTCCACATTGGGACATAATACTGTGTGCAAGGGCCACTTGGGGGCATATAATACTGTGTGTGGGGGCCACTTGGGGGCATAATTTATGCCAATATTGGGCATAATAGTGTGTGCAGAAATGTGTGTGTCTGTGGGGTAGAGGAGGGGGGGGGGGAAGCTGTTATTCCAGAGTTCCCCCTAAAAAAAAAATTTCCAATGTAAGCACTTCTTATAGATGTCTAGGAGTTGAAGCATCACTTATGTTTTTAACCGCAAACTTGATATCTTTTTTTGTCTTTATGAAGATGGCCAAATTATATTGAAAATGTATTCTAGCTATTTAGTTACCCCTGTCCACATGGTAGGGGGTAAATAGTTTATCAGTGCGGACCTGACTACTAGGACTCGCACAAGTTATGAGAATGCAGGTCAAGTAGCCATTCCATCTACTCTATATGGGACTGCCAGAATCCACTGATGGGATAACCCATATAGATCAGTCTGAAGGTTCCCTGTTGTTAGAAAAAATTATTTTTGGGTGATAAATTGGCTTATTCCCCTTCCTTATTTTCAATAAAGAGCTGAGTGTGCATGTTCTTGGGGGGCTAATGAATGTGATTTCTGGCTTTATTTACTGTTACCTCATTTTCTCCTCTCTTGACATATAATCCATTTATGTAAGTGTATCATAATGTATAATCCTGATTCTGAAGGGCTAATAAAAACCTCTTGGAAAATAACTAATGCAAGGGTACATAGAACCTAAATGCAGCGGTTATTTTCCACTATGAAGATGAAAGAACAAGACCTTGTTTCTGTGACAGCTGACTTGTGGCTGCTGCACTATCTGTGAGTCAAAGCTGGAAGACTTAGGGCTAGTTCACACGTGAATAGGGTGTGGCGGAATTTGGTCCGGAAAAAAAACGTTTCAGAAATTAAGCGTTTTTTGACATTTAGGTGGTTTTTGGTAGAAACCGCCTCAAGTAAGGGCAGCTACATAGACCTCTATTGTGAGGGGGAGGATTTTGAGGAGGATTCCATGCCAGACTCCGCCCCCTCTTGCCCTGTGTGAACAGGGCCTTATAGGGACTATACAATTAAAAATTTTCCTGAGGCTGAAAATAACTTTTTCCTACCTGCTACTGATGATGCCTTCCTGGCGCAAGTTACTTTTCTCAGCGGTGAAAGTACTCTGTACAGGTCCTCACTGATGTACCATCAGCTTGTTGTTGAATGTTTATTACTTCTATGTGTGATATGGTTATGTTGATGAGAAGAATACTAATACTCCTTTTCCTGTACAGCTCTCCGTGGATACTTTGCAGTTCCTCCTTTTCCTCTATATACAACAAATTAATAAGGTCTCCCTTCGTACTTCTCTGATTGGGGATGAATGGCCGAGTCCTCGAGCAAGATCGCCTACTCTAGATTTGGCTGGACAGTCCAACTTTCATAATAAGGTGAAGACAATGTGTCTAAAATTCTGCATTTTATTAAAGAGGTGTTCCCATCTTATTGTAGCACCAGATTGGTACTGCAGAGCTGACCAATTGAAATACTTCAATTATACTTCAAATATACATGGGACAGCACTTAAGCAATGTAAACGGAACCGTGAGCCACACTGTCCCAAAACAGCAGATCTGCAGGAACTTCAGCTGTCAGACCCTCACAGATCTTATATTGATGGCCTGCCCTCAGGCTAGTCCGTCAGTATTAGAAACTGGCTAGCCCCTTTAATTTTTTACCACTCCAGAGAGATACTGCACACGTCCTTCTTTGTGTTTATGCATAGTTGTCCCTTGTTACGACCACAAATGCTCTCAATGAATTCAGCCCAGTCACCTCACTGCTTCTTAATGCCACTGAATTACATGTGCAGAAGCTTGAGATCTGTGCTGTTCATCTCACTGCCTGCCCACCCTCATCCTCTTTACAATAAAAGTGAAGCTGTTCATTGCAGACACTCACTGCTGAGAATAGCAGAGCACTTATCAGGACTGTTACAAAGCCTCTGCTTCCAAGCACTGTTATCTGTACATCCACATATAGAGAGAACAGTGCAGACTATACCATACACTGTGTGAATGGTTTTTACTCAACTGTGACTAAGATGATCTGACTGGGAAGCTAATAAACCACTTCAGCTATGTACATAAATCATACATAGTGTGACAGGACCAGGGGAAAATTGGTAGAAGGAGTGTATATTTCTCCCAGGTTCCTGTCTTATATGATCTAAATGCAGCTGAGAAAGCTGTGTTTTATGCTGAAGGGTTTGACCAAAACCATGGTGAAAAGGTCTGGCTGCTGGAGATGGGGGAATTGGGTGTCTGTACTCCACTCAGCCACTCCAGGTTTTGGGGATGTGTAGGGTTAATTCCTGTGTTCCTGAAGGATGTGTATAAAATGGCAGAAAGCCCACAGGTATACGGATCTCTCTGCTCCTGGGAAACAAGCGCGAGTTTACCTGCTGTATTTTGTGTTTAGGGAGCTGTGCAGAAGGCCCAGCTCTCATAGTTAGGATACCTGCTGTTTAAGGTAGAAGCCAGACAGCTCAGGGCTCATTCACATCTGCGCCCGGTCTCCGTTCTGCAGGTTTCCGTTTCCTGCACAAAACAGAGGCAGGATACGGAAACCTGCAGGACTCTTTCTTACCCATTCATTTGAATGGGTTTGAAAGCTGTCCGGCCGTGAGCGGTGGTGAACGTTTTATGGTCTCCGCCACAAAACCGTTTTTTTTTAATCCAGACACAGAGTCGGACATGCAGTACTCTGTGTCCGGTTTAAAAAAACGGTTTTACAGCGGAGAGCATAAAACCCTCACCGCCGCTCACGGCCGGACCTGTTCTGTGGTTTCCGTCTTCTTGCATGCAGAAGACGGAAACCACAGAACGGAGACATAAATGCAGGTGTGAACCTAGCGTAAGACTTTATTTTGTATTTTGCTTTTGTTTTGTCTGCACCACTTCCAATAAAACTGGTTGCAGTCAGTTGCACCATATTATGCTGGACTGGACTTTTATTGTTGTGCCAAAAGTGCTTGTCTATCTGAGGAGACGATGATCCCTAAACTAATCCTGTTACAATATACATGTAGCATAGACACCAGTGTCTTTATAACTATGTATATGTACCTAGGGTCTGCAAGTCATAATACTGCCAGCAATATTATTACCTAGTAAGTACCACATACATAGCGGCTTTAGGAGCATGCACTCAAAACTTTTTGGCCTGTTTCAAGAGCTTGGTCCCACCCACAAGTGCAGAACACCAGTGGAAGGAAGAGAGCGTCACATCGGTGTAAGAAAACATAGAGAGGGAGATGGGAATACCCTTTTAATTGTCTGTTTTCTTAAACATTAGCTCAGAATTATTTGGGATGTGTCATAAATGTCTAAGATGGGTATGTTCTTTTAAGGCTACTTAAAGAGGACTTTTCACCACCTCCACAATTCTATCTTTATCATCCCTCAATAGGTGCCACTCCTCTGATTCTGGCACAATTTGATTTTTTTTTTTCTCAAGCTCCCACCATTCTCTACCAACCACTTCTGTTAGTTTCGGCACAGTTATGCTTTCTCTTGTCAGGTGAGAGGTCAATATCTTTCTGCTCCAACTCAAGACCACCAACCTCAAAGTAGAGAGTATAGTGAAACTAAAATAAATGATTGCTCCAGATTGGTGAGCGCTAGAAAAAAAAAAAAAAGTAAAGCCACAACCATTGGAAGGGTGCCTATTGAAATCTAGGAAGTGGTGTATAGTCCTCTTTAAAGGGGCTCTATCTTTGGGAAAAGTCATTTTTAACTAATCACATCCTTGCATAGCCTTTAGAAAGGCTACTTCACAACTATCTTTAGTATGTAAATTGCCTGAGTGGTTTTTGAATAAGTCCATTTTTATTCATTTGCTAATTAGACTGGTGCACAATGCATCGTGCACCTCTTTGCTATTGTTTCCTATGTGTGTATACAGCACAGGCTGCTGCTGATGATGACTCAGCTTCCTGTTTGCACACACACATAGGAGATAATAGCAGAGACTAGTGCAGGTGGGAACTTCCTGTGCTGGCTGGAAGCTCATTAGCATATAAATAAAAAAGGACTTATTCAGAAACTAGTGAGGAAATCTACATACTAAAGGTAGGTGTGGAATAGCATTTCCAAAGGCTATGCAAAGATGTGATTAGTTAAAAATGACTTTTCCCAGTGACAGAGCCCCTTTAAGGATTTAGCCCATGAACATAACCAGATTTAAATTTGCAAACCTGAACAACAGAGGCCACTGTGCAGATGTGAACTTAACGTAATATGTTTTCTTGGCATCCTGAACTATAACATGGAATACATTTTTTTTTTTGTTTGTTTCTTAGAACTGGGATGATTATGGCCACTATGCATTTATACAGAATCATCTACCTTACCTTTTGGAGTTGCTTCTGGACCCTGATCAGCTCACAAAATCTTCTCATTCCACCCACTGTAGTCTTTTATCACTTGATGCTGCTCAAGCTCTTGGATTTCTTCTTGAAGGAACAGTAGACAGAAACAGAACTGTCCATTCTTTTATTGATTTAGCCCTTTGGCACCCACTACAAACTGTTAGTGGTTATTCAAAAACAAGTGAAACATTCTCTCTTAAAAAGTTGCAGGCCTGGATAAAGGAATGCTTTGTGGTGAATCCATTCGGAATATCTGCATGTATCAAGTCTGGAAGAAAATTGGCATGGGCACAACACAGTAAGAAAATGATTTTCTCCTTTTTCTGATGTATGTTTTTGGAATGTTAGTTTTTGCCAGAGTACAATCATTCAGGATCCTTTACTTGCTGGCTTTGACAGAAATTGCTGCTGAAAGAGCTCATAGCCATTAGGCAATACCATTGCCACAAAGGGTTGTTCAGCGTTTCATAAGCAACAGCGTTTATGTAGGTGTTACTTATCAAAGTAATCCATGTGACCGTCCACGTGAATGTCAGGATCCAAGGCTTCCCAGTAACACTAAGTTCACACTTGTGTTGAACTGTCCATTGTCCAAGTCCGTCGGAGGACCTGAAAAAAGGACAAGGGGACCACAACAATTGCAGTTACATATGGAGACCGACAGACTCCATTGACTGTAATGAGTTCATTGGGTATCCATCTTATTAAAACTGAAAACACAGGACAAATTATTTTTATGTGCAGGTACTCTTCATCTACTGATATCAGGCAGACAATTAATGCAGTCTCCAACTGAGGCTTTGGTGCAAAACTGATTGTGGCCTAAATTGTTACCAAAAGCATTTCACTTCTCACAGTAAGTGACACACACCCATCCACAAGATGTTAGAAAATAGGACTCATCAGACCAGGCCTCCTCCTTCCATTACTCCGGGTACCAATTGCTGACATCACAGCAATCCCCAGAGCAGAGTGGTGAGTACCTAACGCAGCTTAACCGGGGCTTCTGCTGTGAGCGCTTCCATCACTAGTGAAGCATTTATCCTTGGTGGAGGGTATGTACCCCAAAGGTTATGTTTAACATGGGTTGACACTAGTCTAACCATCACGTTTTGGGCTCCTAGAAGAATTACTTAGATACTATATTGTACTGCATAGTCTAACCCACCCCTTTTGGCAGTGCCATTTTCATGAGATAAAGTCATTCACTTAACCTGTCAGTGGTGTTAATGTTATGGCTGCTTGTATGTATCTGTATATACAATATTAATGATATATGTGTGTTTTTAAAAGGCTGCTTGGTGACTTATATTGCTCTGTCCATTATGTATCATTTTCTTTTTCTTTTGCAGTTGATGGCTCAAGCAGAAAGGCAAAAATAGTTTGCAATGTTTATAAAGTGCCACATGGTAATCATATGGTTCTCATGAGTTACATACACAGACAGACTTTGGCTAAAAGTTCCGAAACTTTGGTGGGAGCACATGTTAAAATCACTCACTGTAATGAGTCTTTTATTTATCTATTATCTCCATTAAGGTAAGGATATACTTGCTATTCTTTTCTCTTCTGATCCGCATTATGTCTTGATTAAAGTAGGTGAAATATTTTCCATTTATAGGAATTTTCCATCACTGATAATTTATAGTATATTCTAATAATTGTTAGTTGAGAGAACCTCTCTGCACATAAAATGCTGCAATATTGTAGTAGTTCAATTTGTTTTGTCTACTGTATGTCATTCTGTCTGTACTTTTTCTCAGTCCTTTCATTATGGGTAGCTGAGGGGATTTTTATTTTTTGAATCACAGTCAAAATTAAATCTGATTACTAGAGATGAGCGAGTAGTGTTCGATCGAGTAGGTGTTCGATCGACTACTATGGTATTCGAAATACTCGTACTCGATCGAACACTACTAGCTGTTCGAAGTTTAAGGTTCGATGCAGAACCAGCGTTGATTGGCAGAATGCTATACATTCTGCCAATCAACGCTGGTTCTTCTATTACCTTTAGAAGTCTTCTCCGTGCAGCGTCCCCGCGGCGTCTTCTGGCTGGAATTCACTCTGCCTAGGCATCCGGCCTAGGCAGAGCCGACTGCGCAGGCATGCCCTCGCATGCGCAGTCGGCTTTGCTCAGGCGTCGGGCCGGGCAGAGCCGACCGCGCATGTGCAGTCGGCTCTGCCTGGGCCCCGATGCCTAGGCAGAGTGAATTCCAGCCGGAAGACGCCGTGGGGACACTGCGCCGGGAGAAGACTTCAAGGGGAATCCAGCCCGACCGTCACTCGTGGACTTGGTAAATATAATTTTATCGAATTTTGTATACCCCTGAAACGAGCATTTCCCCCCATAGACTATAATGGGGTTCGAAATCCGTTCGAACAGCCGAACAGTGTGCGACTGTTCGAATCGGATTTTGAACCTCGGACATTTTAGTGTTCGCTCATCTCTACTGATTACAATTCGCTCCTGTGTAGAGAGGAGGTCTGTCTTTTATGTGTTGCTAACTTCCTGTAAACTATAGAATTTCCTTCTAAATGCATGTTCAGAGTTCTGCTGAAGATATGATGTCTGTCCTGGAAGTGCATAAATATAGTAGGGTAGGGTAGTCTATATAGTGATTAGCTGCTAATTTATAAAACTCCTGACAAATATGGCCTATTTCTGTTGTGTATACAATGATACAATGTGTAGCCTATGAGATGCAGCTTCACTCTGCTGTCCCTGCCTCCTGCTTATGAACCAACTGGTTTCTCCCTGTCAGCTCTCACAAGCAGGAGGCAATGGGACAGTATGAATGAAGTCACATCTTGTTAAATACAAAGGAGAGACTGCGCTTAGCTCATGAAGGGAGTTCTATAACTAAAGTTATATGTTGGTAATCTTTTACTTGATGCCTTCAGATGGGACTCAGAGCAGGACAAGGGCAGTGTGGTAAAACACCACTCCCTGCACCAGAGTCATAATGGGAAATGTACACTGAACATGAGACCTGCATTGAGAGGTACATCAGAGTGGAGAAAGGACAGCTCGTATGTGACACATCAACTAACATATGTGCAATGTCTTTACATTATTTTTTAATAATAGCATGTGCTGCACTGATGAGGGAAAAAAAATGTTGGTGTTCTTCTTTAGCTTACAACAGTATATGCTTTGATAACTATTGGACACATGTAGTTTGTGCTCTTTTAGATACAGGATGACATATACCGTATGCTGGCATAGTTTGCCAATAGAGCATAATTTGTTAGCCAGTCAGCAAGTTATACTCTCTTTTTCTTTTATTTCTAGGTGTGTCACCATTGAGAAATGTAGAAATAGTACAATTATCCTGGGACCGGTGCAAACAGTTCTTCACATTCAAATGTGCGACCATGTAAAAGTCATCGGTGTTTGTCAGCGTCTGTCACTTTTGTATACAACAAGCTGTACTTTTCATATACTTACTCCTACAAGGCCCCTTTTGTTCTCCGGCAATCAGTGTGTGGTATTTGCCCCCTTTCACACTCATTATTCAATGCTAGAAGATCATATGGGACAGACTGGTTTAGCCACTTTGCCTAATTATTGGGATAGACCACAGCTGATGTCTACAGAGAGTGACAACGAGGTATGGAAGCTGATGTCACCTCGTGAGTTTTATTCATTTGTTATTCCATTTGAAATGGGAGGGGACACAACTGAGATTCCAGGAGGTCTTCCTCCAGTCTTCCAGAAGTCAATGGATCAGAGACAACAGAAAGTATTGGTATGGCAGAAAGCTGTCAAGGAAGCAAAATTAACCAGGTACGTCTGTTTTTGTGTAGAGCTTGTTTTTTTAATGAGTACATCCTCAGATATTACAAATAAATGTATAGTAATAATGAAATTTTTAAGACTAAATAGACTAAATTCATGAGATTGTGAACACATGGCACACATGCACTTAGGCTACTTGCCACACTGACACAACAGCTATATTTGGTGCTGGAGCCACTGGTACTACAGTGAGATACTGATTTACAATCAGTTTCTATTATTGGGTGCACAGTTTTGCCGTTATCATGTGGCTTGTAATGAGTAACGCCCTTTAAAGAGAATCTGTCACCAAGTAGAAAACGCTAAATACAATGTTTTGATAGTTTTAAAATAGTTGTTTTTTTTTCTTGCCAATTCTCGATCAATTTGGTGGTTTTGTTTTTTTAATTCCATCCACCCATTCAGAAAAATATGGTCCCTTGAAGATTATATATAAACTCTGATTCTCCAACAGGGCTGTAACCTTATGGTTTTCTATGACAAAATAAAAGGTTCTGCTCACATGGAGACTCCTCAGCTAATTTACACATCTTTCAAGGGCCATATCTTTTGAATGGGTGGACAGGTTTTTGTTTTGTTTTTTTTTAAAAAACAAAACACTGAATTGTCCAGAGGAACAGGTATTTTCTACTTGGTGATAGGTCCTCTTTAATCAGTGTTTCATGTATTTATAAGTAAAAAATACCGCCAGCTGAATGTGACCTGAAACAAAGTGCGGCAGCACACTCAGGGTGGGGATAGGAGAATAATGAGTAGGAAGGGGCAGGGAAAAAATAAATATATACCAGCACATTGCCCCCACACTTATTAAACCATGAGTACCTTACACACAGTAAATAAAGACATTCTATATGGCAGAATTTGTAAAGTTTGTATATGCCAAAGTGCATGTTGTGGGAGGAAGCCGAACTGATCGCTACACCCCAATTATTGAATGAGAGAAAGCAGGCCCCAGTTCTTACTCCATCTGTGGCCGAGCTCAAAACCTTTTGAATCAGTTGGTCTCACTTGGTAACCATTGACCTTCCAGATTTACCTTGTGACTAACTAGACAAAACCAATCCACAGTCTGTGTCCCCCTTTTGAGATGTATGCCTGCCATAAAGCCACTGATCTGCACCAATGCAGCAGTTAAGTGATTTCCCCCCCCCACACGCTCACATTATCTAAGCTCACAGTAAACTTTTATAATACATTTTTTTTTAAGTAATTCAATAATTTTTTTTCCTGTATTTTACCTTTCTATTAAAAGGGAGCAGCGAAAGCATTTCCAGAAACTTGTTGAACAAAAATTTAATGAATGGCTTGTTAAGACTGGAAATCGACATCAGCTGGATAGCCTTGTGCCTCCAAGTGATGGGACAAAACAACTTGATTAGAACACATTATTTCATGTATAAAACTTCAGGTTGTGAGATGCTTTGTTACTAAGAGATTTTGCTTTTGTTCAAACTTAAGTATTTTAATTTATAATGTTTTATGTAATATAAACCGTAATGTCAGGAAAAAACTTTTGTACTGTTGTGATTGTAATCTTCCAAATTAAATGTCACCACAGCGCCCTGCCCCTTTAAAGCTGACGTACAGCAGTGAAGAAAAATGGCTGGGTTGCTATAGAAACTTGGAGTAAAACTCTGTGTGGTACTCTGTTCAAAGCTGCATATCTAATCCTCTGGCATGTGGTACTGTCTGCAGATGCATGTATCTAATCCTCCAGCGTGTGGTACTGTGTGCAGAGGCGTGTATCTAATCCTCTGGTGTGAGGAACTGTGTGCAGACGCGCGTATCTAATCCTCTGGCATGTGATACTGGGTGCTGACCTGTGTATCTAATCCTCTAATGCGTGTATCTCAGTTTGGATATCAGTTTCGGATTGTTCATGTGGAGTGACCGTGTGTATTGCAGTTGGAATATGAGTGAAAGACTTGCAGGTTTGTATTGGCTAAGGGGGGGGGGCACTGTGTTTGGAATGCTGTATCTTAGCAACGGTATGTCCGAGCAAGTTGAGGCCTCGTCTTAAACCTTCCTGGACACCTTAAGTATCTGTGTGCCAAATTTGGTGAAGATCGGTCCAGTTGTTTGGTTGCGCATAAAGAACAGAGACAGACAGACAGAAATTCATTTTTATACAGTAGTATAGAGAGATAAATGTACTCCAAAGTAGAGCTTTTACGCGCTACAAATTATCCTGGAAATTAACAAGCCCTCATTTGGTGGAAAAATAAGAATTAGTATGCAGTAACTGAGAGATGCAAAAATGGCTTGGTCATGAGGGGCCAAAACAGGCTGGTCACTAAACTGGAATTAACCTGCTCAGTTGTCATCCATTTCTATTCGTTCTGACAGCTTTACAATTTTAAGAGAGGTAAAAAGCTGTGTATGCAGTTGTTGTTTTATTGGAAGTCAATCGATGACTGAGTAATCCAGTATTTTCCTTGTAGTTTTTGTGTCACACTAGAAAGAAACAAAAAAACCCCACTAAATATGTTGGATTTCTAATGATTGTTTTTGCCACCTTTAGTTGGGCTTTATATAGTTTTGAGGTGTAGAGGAAAGCAGGGCTGACATTATTCATGTGGACTACAGACACAATATCTGGGCTTGTTTTCGTGATTCTTTGCAGCTTATACACGCTTTAAAAAAAAAAAAAAAAAATAGATGTCTTTTAACCCCTTCCCACCGCAGGCATTTTTCATTTTTGACTCAAAACAATAAAAAAAAAAAAAAAAATTATTTTTAAGTCTTTTTTTTATATATATATACTTCTGTGTATGTGGATGCATAAGGCTTTTTTTTTTTTTGCAGGACCAGGTGTACTAGTTATACCATTTTGGGGCGATTTGGCACTTTTAATTTTTTTTTTTCCCGCTATGGCATTTACAGGAAAAATATTTTGTATAGATTTATAGAGCGGGTGTTTTTGGACACAAGGATACCTAATGTGTATGTGTTTGACAGTATTTAAGTACATTTATATGTGTTCTAGGAAAAGGGGGGGGTGATTTGAACTTTTAATACTTTTTATTTTTTTTACTTTTTTATTTTATTTTTTTTGCATTTATTAGACCCCCTAGGGGTCTTGAACCCCAGGGGGTCTGATCACTAATGCAATGCATTACAATGCTAATGTCTTTCAAAAATTCAGCATTTCTATTGCAGGCTACTCTCGGAAAGTATAGAATGACAGGCCTGGGAGCCTTATCATTTATTTCATGACTGTTTTTGGTTCTATCTGGCTTGTTTTTGGCACATGTTCATGTTATGCCTAGCCCTTGTTATGTATAGTTGTTGTATATATCTCACTGCACTAGTACTTTTCATCACCTGTTGACGCCTCACGCTGATTTGTATTTGCTATTTTAGATCGTTTCTGAGGAAGGTCTAAGGACCAAAACGTCAAAAGATTTATTTACGGATCTAGTTTATTGTCAATACTACTTTGCATTGTGTCAATGGCGTTAACAATCCTGTTAAAATAAAATCACAAAATTTTTTTTTTCACTTTAACCCCTAAGTGTGTGCAACAAAATTACTTCTTGTATATGTCTATGGGTCGAAGGACTCTTTTTGTTAGCACCACGTATAATTGTATAGTGTGCGGTACCACTGATCTCTCTAGTATTTTAGTGTGCGGGCCGGAAGATCGAGATGTGTTGTCTAAAGGACAGATAACGTATGACAAATCAATAGAAATATTACATTAAAATTACAAAAAAACAATATAGTAACGGGAGGGAGCCTTGTGCTGCTGTTTGGGGTAAGGGAAAACAGATTATCTATATCAGGCATGTCAAACATGCGGCCCTTTACAGGCATATATGCGGCCCGCACAAAAGTCTCAAACTTTGTCTCTAAACTTTAGAGACAAAGTTTGAGACTTTTGTGCGGGCCGCAGATGTACAAGGAAAGTGAGTGGTGGATTGGTGCGGCCATGCTGGACGCAGCGCTGCTCCAGAGGCCGCCCTTCACAGAGAGCAGGTCTCCCTGCCTGCTCCACCCCCTCCCTGCCCCTCCTCCCCACACGCCAGGTGACGTGGCCACGTAATCGGGCCCGCACCCGACGTGTGCCTGCGTCCTACGCGGTCTCATAAGACTGTTGCGCAAGCTGAATAGCAGAAGCAGGTAAGCTTCTGCAGAAGAAATTGTGATTTTTCAAGTATTTAACCCCTATCATACAGATAGGGGACAAATACTAGATTTATGATGGTGGGGGGTGGGGTGCTGGGGGAGGGGGGCTTTTTGATGTGTGTCTGGCCCTTCCTTGGGCTTGAGGACTGTTTTTTTTTTTTTTTCCCACCCACCTTGTAATTCTTTCACTTGGGGGTTAATTGGAGCATTACAGTCTGTAGTGCTCCTATTAACCCCCAAGTGCAAGAATTGCAAGTGGGTGGGAAGAAACAGGGAGGGCCAGACATCCAGAAGCCCCCCTCCCCCAGCACTCCAACACAATAATGGTGTCTGCCAGCTTTAACTGAGGTGCCATTTTACCGGCAATCGCAGGCACCCGGAGCAAAATTCGGGGCCTGCGTGCATTTTAATGGCAGCCAGGAGCCTTGTGAGGCTCCAGCCTGTCATTCTATACATTCTATACTTTCTATTGTAGGCTACTCTATGTAGCCTGCAATAGAAATGCCGGATTTTTGCGGTGCATGCTATTAGTGATCAGTCCCCTAGGCCCTAGCCATTAGCTGCTGTGTGCGGCCCTCGCAACAACCTCTTGTTACTCATGTGGCCCTCAGGGTACCCTGAGTTTGACATGCCTGATCTATATAATCCTCCATTCCCCGTACGCCCAACAGCAGCACAAGATTGGGGAACTAGCAAGTATAATCCCCTAGGGAGGGAGATCTTGGCAAGTAGAAGCCAAGACTGAATGACCAAAGGCCATAGCCTCAGAACTGTGCCAGGGGTTGTCTTCTCAATAGAGGGAGCAAAACTTCCCCACCTTGGCGTTGTATTGGGTGGCCATCAGATCCACCTCAGGGAGACCCCACATCTGCCCCTGCATATGCGGTTAAACACTGCAGTGCTTAAAGGGGTTGTCCCATCACAAGGATCTTATCTATACTGCTTGTTAATGTGAATGTAAGACTTTTCCTAAATACACTGCTTCAGCAAAACTGCTTTGTTTGTCCACTATCTTACTTTATTCATTTTTTATTTTTTTTTTACACATCCCTTGACTTATCTGGTCAAGTGATGTATCTGCTGCTCTGAGGGGGGAGGGAGGAGGAGCTAAGTGCACAGGAGGGAGCCTGGAGGGGGGGGTAGTTTACCCTTTGGGGGGAATACAGACCCGACATCCGCTGTAATAGAGAGGCGGATGCCGGGGAGGGTTAGACGCCGGCACAGATGCCTGCAACATCGCTATGCTCCTGCCCTGCATGAAGCCAGCAGCGGCAGGAGCTATGCTGATATTCGGGGGGGGGTCTGTATTCGCATTGTGAAGGCTAGACTGGTCTCACTATCTATGAGTGTGCACGCAGGGCCAGCGGCATCTTGCCACTGGCTTTGCATATGTAACCCAGCTCACCAATGACGCAACAAAGCCGGAAGACAGAAAATTTTACAGCAACGAAGACTGGTCAGTATGCGACGTGGGAATACCCCTTTAAGTACTGAAGTGTATAACACTGAACCAGAGATCAGATGAGTGCTGATTCAAGATCCGTAGTGGAATTAAAAATAAATGATTATATATAATTTTGTAAAAATGTAAATAAAAGAAACCATCTAATGCTTTATTAATTAAAAAAAAAAAAAATTTGGCATTATACAATATAATCTGTACATTAAAACGAAAGCATTATTGAACCTGAACAGTGAACACTGTAGAAAAAACAAAAAACACTTTTGTAATGGAAGAAGGCTTGCATCATCATTTGGGTGAATGCGGATTACCACCCAACGTAGGGGCTTATATGCCCTTTAATGTCCATTGCACTCATCCTATAACAGATAAGGGCAATGGATATTAAATAATGGTATTGTGAACCTAGTCTTATTCTGCAAACAACCCCCCCCCCCCCAAAAAAAAAAAAAAAAAAAACATCAGGTATTGTAATCGTATTGCCCCAAAGAATAAAAAGGTAACGTGTTACTTTTTCTGTACATTGAACAGCAAAGACTTTAAAAATTTAAAAGGTGCTCGAGGCCAGATAGGCTGACTCATTGTCGTAAATGCCATCGACACAAAACTAACTTCCATCATTCGATTATGGTTGTGTAAGGGTAAGTTCACAGAGTTTTTTGGTCAGGATTTTGGCATTGTCAATACTGGACCGCAAAACACGTGAGGAGTTTCCTGAGGCGTTTTTTGCCATATGAAGCGTTTCCTGAACCGTTTTTTGAGGCGTTTTTCGAGGAGTTTCCTGATCTGTTTCCTCTTGGGATGTGGTCATGAATTATATTTATTAAAAAAAAAAAAAAAAAAAAAAAAACCTGGCTTTTCCTGATCAGGTTTCTGACCAAAAAACGTGAGCAGGAAAAACCGGCTCACATTGGCTTGCATTGAAGCCGTGAGCCGGAAAATGCTCCGGCCTCAAAAAAGAATGAACATCTCGCTTCTTTTTTGCCGCTAGCCGAAAAAAACGTTAGCGGAAAAGACTCAGAAGCGTTTTGTATACTTTGAATGGTGAGGCGTTTTTTGGTTCAGGGTTTGGAGGCGGATTTCTGCCAAAACCCTGACCAAAAAACTCTGTGAACTTAGCCTAAGAGTTAGGGATTACTGGAGCTTCATCGCTTGTCCTAAGCCTCAAGGCTCAGAGATATCCTCCTTCACTCTAGAACATATCTGTTCCATGACCAGAAGAAACTGGAGGGGATACCTCAGGGAGGGAACACATCTTGCCCCAGCTCTTCCATTCTACTTGCCTTGTTACAAAGCAATGCTCATTACAACTCTGGTTGCCTTCCACGCCGACCTTACTAATGGTCATCAACCAGTTAAAGCACCTGCTACATACAGAAATGCTAGAAACAGAATGGAGGAAATCCTCCAATACTGGAAAATTCATTACACAGTGGAGGGCCTTTATATTACAGTGCTTACAGCCAGTGGCCCCTTACACTTACACACACACACAATGCTATCTTTTGGAACAGTTGAAGGGCAGTTTGGATGCCTTCAGGTCCCTCCAGAAATGCCCCACCACTCACCTCAAGAATACAATAATAGTTTTCCAAGGGCTATTGATGTTCTTGGCGCTACCACTCCTGTGTGACCAATAGGATTTCAATTGATGGGAGTTTGATTTATATATATTATGGATGGATTGGTATTTCTTGAATGTTTGCTTTCTGTAATATGTTGAACCTTACTGTAACCCTGTTATAATCACATATGGGCCTGCATGCTTGCTCTGTTGGATTGTTTTTGGGTTTCTAAATTAGCACTTTTTTAATAAAATTGTGTCAATCATTTATAGACATCCCAAAGTGTAGTAATTCAAAAATACATCTCATGACACAAAGAAAACAATCCCTTTTATGGCCACATCAGCAGGAACATACAATGTACATTGCAACAGGATTTCCTTATCCCTCACGCAGAATCAGGAACCAATCCTGCATGAATGAGAAGTTCATGACAAGTGTCAAACCATAAAAAGTTCCTCCTTTCATGATCATACTTACTCACAACTGATCACAGCAACTTTGGCCACAATTCATCACGCAAGTCAAACATTGCCATGTTGCTCTGAGACTCCTTTGCTCATGTTCATGAATGCAATCACATTAAGACACAAAAGTCAAATTTACCAACATGAGTGAAGGAGTTGCAGGGCAATACAGCAATGTTTGGCTGTTCAACAAGAGTTATAGCCAAACTTCGCTGTGTGGCCTTAGCCTTACCTCTAAGATGGTTATTAAAAAAAAAAAAAAAAAATGTATAAAACCTTTGCAAAATTTTTATTTTTATTTGCAAAAATGTTAAAAGTGTAACGAAACTTTTCTAGCCGCTTTTATATAATGAATACATTTTGTAAAATATTTTAATAAATTTTGGCTCCTTTCTCCGAAATCCTGTATTTCTTTATCCTTTCCCTTGCTTCGTAGAGGTAGACATGCTTCTTAGGGCCCCTTCACACGGAGTATACGCTCGCTGATTCTGAACATGTAACACGTTCCGAATCAGCGGCGTTAAAACAGATCCCATTGCTTTCTATGGGAGCCGGCATACGTGCGCTCCCCATAGAAATGAATGGGCTGCTTTTTTTTTTTTTTTCCTTATATACGCGCGTATCACATTGAAAGCAATAGGGAAAAAAACAGCCCATTCAGAAAGCAATGGGATCTGTTTTAACGCTGCTGATTCGGAACGTGTTACATGTTCAGAATCACCGAGCGTATACTCCGTGTGAAGGGGCCCTTACAATGTGCTACTGGTTTTATAAGAAGGATCATCAGAATTGGGAACAGTTGCAAATAAATATCCCAGTCCAGACTATGTTTTCAAGTCATGTGGTCTCTAGAAATAATACAGATGACACTTCGTGTCATATGAAAGATGAGAATCTTGTTTCTATGTTTTATTGCACTAGAGACTTAAAGGGGTATTCCCATGACGCTTGTTCACTAACCTGCAGGCTGTTGTGCTCTCTTCACTTCCTTCTTTTCTCGGCACATAGGTGGGCGGGGTTTCACTTGCACGAGATTGGTTGTAAATGAATTACCACAGTGTGAAGCTGATGTAGCAGAGCTGGATTTAAATCAGCTTGCATTACATACAGAGGTAACGGACTCCTTATCTCAGCCCTTATCAGCCAAATTCAATTAAACCGACTGATAAGAGCTCAGAAATTCCGGAGCTCTCACCTCCCCTATCCGTGTCATTTAAGTAGCGGAGCTTCTCAAACAGCTCAGAGCTGCTCCCAGCCCCTCCCTCTCCCCTGAGAGTAGGCAGCTACATTACTTGACAAATGAGAAGATAATCCCAAGAGCCATAGAAACGGAGTGTAAACAATGAAGTGAATAAATTAAGATAGCGGCCAAACAAAGCAGTATTGATAAACAATGCATTTAGGAAAAGTCTTATATCCACATAAACTAGGAGTATAGATAGGATCCTTGTGATGGGACAACCCCTTTAACTGTATCAAGTGATCCCCCCCCCCCCTCATTTTCCCTGCCTTACAAACACAAAAGCCTACACACATTGCAAGGTGACAAGCATTGCACAGCTCTCAATAGAGATTTTTAAGTTAGATAATTTAGTTATACTTTATTTTTTTATTGTCTACAATTTCAAATATGGTCACATTTTTGGGAAGTCATTATGGAACAGCTGTTTTTTTTTGTTACAGATTTTGCTGGGTATTTTTAGCTAAACTCAGGATTTGCTATATAAGGGATAGTAAATATAAAAGTATGCAGTTATGCACTTCTGCTCAATCCAATCCTGACTGGCTCAAAATGCAGCAAAATCCACAAAAACAAAACAGTTTTTCCCTCAATGTGGGGCCTTAGGCCGGGGGACCCCATGTGGAAATGTTGAGATTTGGCTATGGCACAAATGCCATGGAAAAAAAATTCTACGTTTTACAGTCATTGCAAAGTGGAAGGGATTCTAGTGAATCCCATTTATACATTGCGGAATGTTACACTCAGCAGTCACATCGCGATTTTGGAAATTGCAGCATGTCAATTACTCCTATGGAAATGCCAGTATTTTCCCTATAGGTATAATTGAAGCAGAAAGTCCGCAGAGCAAATCTTTGCAGACTTTAGGTGCATTCACACTACTGATATGCTGCCTGATTCTGAACGTTAAAACACGTTCAGAATCAGCGCGTATAAAGCAGATCCCATTCATTTCAATGGGAGCCGGCATACGAGCGCTCCCCATAGAAATGAATGGACTGCTTTTTTCACTACGAGCACTCCCATTGAAGTGAATGGGAAGTGCTTGCGTGTACAGCTCGGAATGAGCAGAGCTAGCCGTTCATGCGAGCACTTCCCATTCAGTTCAATGGGAGTGCTCGTACTGAAAAAAGCAGCCCATTCATTTCAATGGGGAGCGCTTGTATGTCGGCTCCCATTGAAATGAATCTATGGCCATGGGTTCTGTTTTAGTACTAGGATCTATGTGGGAAGTTTTTCAGGTATTGCTCCACACTTAATGTAAAATCAAATAGGAAAGAGACCGCAAGAAAAGTGACAATTTTTTTTTCATGGCAACTGTGAGAAGTCCATGCAAAAGGAAGAAATTACCATTTTGTTGTTATTAAAACAATTAGCAGAATGTATCATGTATAGCGATTTTGGGCTTGTTTTGTCACCGGCAACATTGACATTGATAAATTTGTTTGCATACATAACATGAGATTCACCATGTTCTACACCGCTCCCTTTCTGAAGTCAGAAAATAATGCAATATTTTAAAAAGTTGCATTTAATGTGTCTCGCCAAGCAGCAAGTTGTCAACATTTTTCACTCCATTTTTACAAATATATGTACATGAGACAAAATGGTTCTAAATTCTGGACCAAATATTAATAAATGTTTTGCTGTAGATTAGACACTACACTAGCGTAAAATACGCCACAATAAAGTCCTCATACACTGATAAATCTGGGCCAGTTAGATATAATCTCGGATCTTTGTTATCCAGCAGGGGGTTGATGTAATGAACCATGTCACTACTAGTGCTTTTCTCAGTTACAACGGATCACTTCTTCACTAGCTGTGCTTTGGCACGCTCAATCTTCTCCGCAGCAGCAGAATCAGTGACGGAACATTTTGACAGGACCATGTTCATTTCATTTTCATTCTTATGTTCAATTGCAGCTTCTGCAGCTTGATCTAAATCTCTGTAACAGAAAAAGTTATCTATCCATTATTTATATTAATAACACATACTGTACAATAAATGTCCATTGTGAAGATCAATTTTTCTTTTTAATATAGATTGTTAGCCCCATATAGGGATCACAATATACTTTTTTTTTTTTTTTACTATCAGTATGTCTTTGTAGAATGGGAGGAATCCACGCAAACACGGGGAGAACATACAAACTCCATGCAGATGTTGTTTCTGCAGGATTTTAACCCAGGACTCCAGCGCTGCAAGGCTGCAGTGCTACCCACTAAGCCACTGTTTTGCTCCTGTGAAGATCAATTCTTCTGTACTAGTAGTATGCCAGTGCACAACATGTACTCCAATAAACAAGTTAGTGCTTCTCTATTATGGCGCGTGCGCACACAAAAACACACACAAGAAAAGAAAAAAAAAAACAAAAACTACAGCTAGGCAACAATTATTTATTCACAGTATTACTTTTATATGTCTAGCACCAACATATTTTGCAGCGCTTTCCAGACTTTTCCATACAGGATCTAAATATATGTTTTTGGAGGGTGGAAGGAAAGCAGTATACTTGGAGTAAACCCATGCAAACACGTGCAGAACACTCTAGTTCCATGCAGACCTAGGACGACAGCCGTACAAGGCAACAGTGCTAACTAGAGATGAGCGAACACTATTCAAAACAGCCGTTTCGAATAGCACGCTGCCATAGAAATGAATGGATATAGCACGTGGCACGCGGGGGGTTAAGCGGCCGGCGCGCAGACTTTGCCAGCCGCTTAACCTCCCGTGCTGAGGACGCAAGAGAGATTTTCTTCTGATGACTCTTCCATAAAGGCCATATTTGTGCAGGTGTCTCTGAACCGTAGAATAATACACCACAACTCCAGAGTCTGCTAAATCTTCCTGAAGGTCTTTTGCAGTCAAGTGGGGGTTCTGATTTGACACTCTGGCAATCCTATGAGCATCCGTCTCTGAAATTTTTCTTGGTCTAACAGACCTTACCTTATCTATCTTATAGCCTTTTCCTGCTTTGTGGGCCTCCACCATTTTAATTTTAAGAGTTCTAGGCAGCTGCTTAGAAGAACCCATCGCTGCTATCTTTTGGCACAAGTTTAGCGGATGCTGGGGATTTATATGTAAAATTTGCATCACTTGGCCTTTCCTAATGATGGTGGTGAACAAGCAATTAACCTAACTGGCTAATTAAGGTCTGAGACCTTGGTCAAAGTTATCGGAGCACACAAATCTACAAAGGTTCACAAACTTTTGTTTGTACTCCTTTCCCTTTTTCTGTCTAAAATTGTATTCAAACATAATAATACACTAATATTGATTAAAATTATAGAACGTGTGTTTAATCTTTAACTTTAAGCCTTTTAAAGAGCATTTCCTCTTTAACTTACTTAAAGAGGACCTTTCACCACATACTGCTAGAAAGCAGACAGTGCGCTGAATTCAGTGCACTATTGGCTTTCATGTTCTGTGCTCCGTGTGAAGAGCTATCAGTGCCAGTACCGTAGCTCTTCACCGCCAGAAGGGCGTTTCTGACAGTCAGTCAGGAATGCCCTTCCTCACAGTAGTGCCTATAGTGCTGTACTGTGAGAGTGGTGAGGAACGCCCCCCCCAGTACTTGTCTATCAGGGAGGTGTTCCTCACCGCTCTCACAGTACAGCACTATAGACACTACTGTGAGGAAGGACGCACAATAACAGTCATTTTGCATGCCACTTGCTACCAGCTTGAAAAAGGGATCCTTTATATCAGTCTTCAATGTTCTAATTCCTAATTACACTCTTGAACTCATACAAATATACATTTCATCAAAGACAGAAACTACTGTCCCTTGTTGGGAGAACCGTTATTGAAGAAGCACTGTCAGTGAAGGCATTAGAACGTGCACCACTTGCCTATACATTAGGGTGCTGGTGCATACAAAAAAAAAAAATAAATAAAAATAAACAAACCTAGAATCAGAACAAACTGAAAAGCCAACAGAAACAAGGATGTAGATGGAGCACCCTACGTCTGCATTCATCACCATTCACTCTAATGTAAAAAATAGGCCTGAAGCTTTCTTCCATCTTGTTATTGCTTTAAAGGGATGGTGCAGGACTTTTGTTTATCTTTCACTGAAAAACAAACAGATGGAAGAAAGCCTCATTGGAGTGAATAGTGCTCGGTCTGTATCCTTCATTCTGTCAGCTTTCCTATGGCAGATCAGAACAACGGACAGAGAGGAGGCAGTGTGCCTTGTAAGCACCGGTACTATTAATAAATGCTAAGTTTGTTGAAACAACAGTCCTTATTTAATTTAAATATTGCATTATAAAACATTTTTATTTCATAGATAAAAATAAAGATAATAGAAATGTAAAATAACCTTACCCAATTAGAAGAAATGCTTTCACCCTCTGCTCAGGGCTCACACGTGCAATATACTTCTTTGCTTCAAATTTGTTACGGTGTTTCATACATATTTCAACATATGGCTGTTAAAAAAAAAAATGTATATATTTTTTAGAGGTTTACAGTCATGTAATATTTGATATGGGAATTTGTTTTAAATATAGTCTTCAAGTGTATGGTTTCTCTTGACATAATGATAGTCCATTAAATCTAAGATTAAACCTACATTTTACAAGCGCTTGACGTGTTAGAAGTTTTGATTGGTGGGGTCGCTGACTGCTGATATGGGGGGGCAGAAGCTTTCAGCCAAGCGCTGTGCACCTTAGTTTCTCCTCAGAAAGGACTCAGAGGCAGTCTATGGACATTTTATAAATATGTACACCATTTGCTTTGCAAATAGAACGGAAATAAAGAACACAGTGCTCAGCTGACCCTTTAGCTTAGCAATTGGTGGCAGTTTCAGCACCTGGACCTTGACTCATGTCACATGTTTGTCAAAATGATAGTAGTCTAGGAGGGAGGTGACGGGAAACACTAATATTTCTGCCAGATTGGACATGACTTATTGTCCTTATAGTGGGATCCAAAATAACAAATCTTGTTTATTTTACCTGCAACAATAATACAATTCTGGCTCTGATACACTGAGTTTCAAGAGGAAAGAAAAAAAATAAAATAAATAAATATATATATATATATATATATATATATATATATATATATATATATATATTTTATTTTATTTTTTAAACATATGTCACATAAGCTTAGGATAAAAAATAAATAAATTACCAAGTATCCAATTGGAGATTTTTTAGCTTTTGCAAAATTCTCCAACTCTTCCCAATCTTCCTTTTCTGCTAGTGCAGATATCTTTAGCCACCAATACCTGAAGAAGGAAAGAAAATTTACATCAGACATATTATTATTATTATTATTATATTATTATTATTAATAATAATAATAATAAATGTCAATAAATTACTTCAATACAATAAGATAAGATTTTTAGATCTTCATATGTTTATCTGGCATCAAAGTAACAATTATTTTTGATATGTTACATACTAATATAGATGTGCAGACCTACAAACTAGAAAAAATCATCATCATAACAAGTTACTTATGGGTAAGTTAGTGAACTTAAATTCTTTAGTTTTCAAGCTTTTCAGTGGCTACAGTGGATATATTGTTTGTTATCAGCACAAGGTACACGGATAGGTCTTCACATGATTTGGGACTCATATTACGTTACACTGTATAAAACACACACAATAAACAAGAGGAAACACCTTACAATGATTTCACTCTTAAATAAAACTCTTACCTTTTATCGGGTATTCTAAATTCTTTATAGAGTTGCTCAGCTTTTTTCTGCATACCGTCAAGAATCAGATTATAGATGGTGTCATGTAATGAATAGTCTAGGTAAGGTTTATCAAGACTTTCTTGTAGAGCGCGCTGAGTTCTTAGTAATTTTATTTGATCCTCTGTAACCTAGAAACGCAATTAGTGTTGGATATAAATCAATTTCATAAAATATCAAAGCTCAAAACATGCTTAACATAGGTTGCCAAGTAAAGATCCTTAGGGGTCCAACATCTGTGCCCCCGGCCAGTAAGATAATGCAGTAATATGGACTGCTGAATATCAACAACTACTGTATCTTACTAACATTATACATTTATATGACAGCAGCTGAAAAAACTCATTTTTAGCTTAAAGATTAAGTTGCTTTCATGTTGGTGTTGAGCGCTAAGTTGGTGTTGCAAATGGATTTTTTAAAGAGATTGGCCAATTTATAGAAGAAAAACTATGAAAAAAAACCTAAACAAAAAACCCCCCAAAACCTGAAAATGTGAAGAGTTAGATCCAGACGTGATTACAGACCTACAGTAATAGGGACACATTAAGGCCGCCTGAATGAGGCATGATAATCATCTGGCTACATCTACTTCTGGATTTAGCTCACTCAACAGTTTAAAAACTATGGAAAAGCATATTCCAAGATACCAGGGGTGGTTTTACACATAGTATTTTAACAAACCAATTTTCACACCTTAGCAGCCAAGTCATTTTTGGCTTTATTGTACTCATCTACAGCATTCTGCAGCTCCGCAACACGGCCTTCCACACTCTATACAAATAGATGAATATACAGTTAAAATGCGAAAAACATTTAAACATTACAATAATGCCAAATCTACTACATCTAAGGTGTACCTCCATTTATAAAACAACTTTTCATAAATTAACAGTACAGGTGAAGATAAGAAACTTTCTAATAAGTCTTATTAAATACTATATGTTTCCTTCTCCATTATCAGCCCAAATTACTTTTTACATAGAAGTTTATGGAGAGAAGAAGGAGAGACCGCTACATTAAAAGTACAAACTGCTCTTGTGAGACAGCTCTTTTGACACTGACATTTTAACATTACTCGATTTTTCAAGATAAGGTCCAACCACTGCTCAAAATGGGGCAATAAGTCGATTAACTACGTAGTTTCCATAGACTTCTGTGTGTGAGGTTAGTACAGAGATGAATTCTATACAAGTAAACAGTGTGACAACAACCTAGCAGGTGGAAAAAGAAATATAGAATTTACAAAGTTTTTTTTTTAAATTTGCCTGTACTAGTCATTAAAGGGAAGTAAGGAGGTATGCACTACGTGTGTATTCACATGTGGCAGATTTGTTGCAGAATTGTTTACAAGCATCCAATTCATCTGATTAGGGATTGAAGAAGTCTAAGATCATGGTGCAGAAACAACCCAATTTACTTGTATGTATTTAATTTCTTAATGGTGATTTCTGACACATGTAAACAGGGCTGTGAAAGATAACTTTGGTTTCTACTTTATTTTCATATTTTTTACACTTAATGGTTTTAGACCCTTAAAGGGGCTCTATCATTGGGAAAAGTCATTTTTAACTAAGCACATCCTTGCATAGCCTTTAGATAGGTTATTCCACACCTACCTTTTGTATGTAAATCGCCTCAGTGGTTATTGAATGAGCCAGTTTTTATTTATATGCTAATTAGCCTCATGGTGCACCCCTGAAGTCTCATCGTGCACCCTCTGTTATTCTTCCCTATGTATGTGTACAGCACAGGCTGCTGCTGCTGACTTCCTACTTCCTGTTTGCACGCACAGGTAGGAGAGAATAGCAGAGATGAGTGCTGCTGGGAACTTCCTGTGCTGGCTGGAAGCTCATTAGCATATAAATAAAAACTGGCTCATTCAAAAACCACTGAGACAATTTACATACAAAAGGTACGTGTTAAATAGCATTTCTAAAGGCTATGCATGTATGTGCTTAGTTAAAAATGACATTTCCTAATGATAGAGCAGCTTTAAAAACTAACTCCAGTTATAAAAAAAAAAAATTGTAAATGAATAGTAAAAGTGACTATAAGAAATGTTGCAATATACTGTATCTTATTAAAAAAAAATGCTGTTTTACATATATAAGGCTGAATTACATTTTACAGGGATGTCTGTGGAAAGTGGAGTATGTGGAGGAAACTACGGGAAAACACACACACACTGCAGCTGCTAAACTCTGCTGCACTTAGTAACACAATAGCTCTTCTTTTGCCTCCTCTACGTTTATTAAAACTGTGCAGTGAATAGGAAAATTCAGAAGTCAGTCACACCGTCATATAATGCAACATGTAATTTTTAACCCTCATACCACCACATTGAACTACCTATGTAAAAAAAAGGAAAAAAAAAAAAGGTGGACTTTATTTAACCCATTAATAGTATGGTAGGAGCAGCACATATCAGATGAAATATAGTGCACACACCCCAGGATTGGAGACAAATTTCATCCTGTCACTTTACCACTTATAACCTACAGTCACGACTTACCAAAGCACCTAAGAAGTTTTATAAACCCACCTTTGGGACTCCTGCATTGAAACGTGGGTATGATGGTCATTGGGGTTGAGGAGTTGCTATGGTATTTGGTGCCTAACAAAGCCTTTAGGCCTTCCATGTACATGAGTCTACATAAAAAGACTGTCTTAGTGTAAAGCATAGGTATATGAAAAAAAAATAAAAATTCAATTTCTATATTTCGGTCTATAAAAATAATATTTGTAATTTGCCTTCATTAATAATTTTGCTTTCTTTGGCTTCTACAGCTAAGCACTACAATACAAGCTGCAGAATGCAATGTATTAGCTAATTGGGCAGGCCGACTGCCGGACCGCTTATTCTCCAGAAACTAGACAGCAAAGGAAATAAGACTAACCCTACACAATTAATGGTAATAGTAATTACTAATACCGTAAACCACAACCGATACCTGTGTAGTGAATATGTTACATAATCTTTCCTAAACCTCGACAGCTGTGTTTTACCTTTTCTGTGTAATAGCTTGAACGAACATGAAAGTTTCCAAGTTCCAGATGATTATCATCTTGATTGTATAAGTCTTTTAGAGTCTCTGGCTCTTGATGCTTGCAGAACTTTTAACAATATAAACACAATAATAAGCAACATAATAATAATAATATGATTATTATTATTATAACAAGGATGATCTTAGAAGACAGCAAAAAAATAAATAAAATAAAAAAAGTATTATTGTTCAATTTTCCCTAATGTCCTCACGCTCCTTGATGGTCTCCGTCTTGTATAACCCTCTTCTCCCCGACAGTTTGACCCCTGCTATGGTCAGGACCTGGTCAGCGGCGGGTCTTTATCAAATAGCTGATATGGTTGATCCTGTGTCGTTGGAGCACAGGCCCTTTGCTGACCTTACGGCTAATTTGAACCTCCTGGTCACTGAGTGGCTCCTCTACTCTCAGGTGGTTCACCTTGTCTGTTTAGTTTATAGGTCCTCTTGGGTGTCCCTCCCTACGGCGTTCGAGAGGATTTGCTGTGCAGGTACATCTACCTATATCTCCTCTATTTATCAGATTTTTGCTTCCACGGAGACTGGCTCCCCTGTCAACCATCGATATATGTCTAAGTGGGAGGAGGCGGTGGACAAGCCTATTTCTGTTGGACAGTGGCAGATTGTCTGGTCTAGGTCTCAGAAGTCCTCCCAGTGTGTGACCTTTAGAGAGACTCCGTATAAGCTTCTGATGCATTGGTATCATACTCCTGCCATCCTTCACACCCTGAATTCGTCGGTCTCTCAGAGTTGTTGTCGATGTGGCGCTGCGGAAGGTACCCTGTACCAATATTTTCTGGACTTGCCCCTTTATCCTGGGCTTCTGGCAGGAGGTGAGGTATTTAACGGATGCTCTCTTTCTTCAGGGGGTCCGTCTTGATCCCCTTCTTTACTTCCTGAACCCCCCTCCAGGACACCTAGGTAGTAAAACTTCTCGGCTTTTCCTGTACCTGTGCACTGCGGCTAAGATCTTCATTGCCAGGAATTTGAAGAGTGTGGCTCCCCTGTCTAATCTTGAACTTCTGGCCCGCATAAAGGACGTACAGAGTCTTGAATATTTGATTGCTAGTCTTAACACCTTAGATGCCTTTTGCTCGGTCTGGTCCCCTTGGGACACGCACTGTACCTTGCAGGGTCTCTGATCTCTGCTTTCCCCTTCTGTTCTCTCCCTGTCCTTTGTGGTTGTCCCCAACCCCTTGCAATTCTCTTTGTAATGTTCAGTTTTTGTATTTGGTTTCTTGCATTTCTGAAGTTTGGCAACTCGCCTCTTTTTCCCTTTGTATCTTTTATAGAAAAATTTAATAAAAATGACAGTTCAAAAAAAAAAAAAAAAGCATTATTTAAACTGTAATTTCCATTTTTGCTGAACTGTTAAACTGTTTAAAGGTTATTCCCATCTCAGACACTTCTGGCATATGTTGCCTTTCTCTATTCCAGAGGTAGGGAACGTACGGCTCTCCAGCTGTTGCAAAAGTACAACTCCCAGCATGCATACTTGCTCTGCTGTTCTTGGAACTCCCATGGAAGTGAATAGAGCATGATGGGAATTGTAGTTTCACAGCAGCTGGAGAGCCAAAGGTTCCCTATCCCTGCTCTATTCACTTCTATGTAAGTTCTGAAAATATATACGCTTCAGATCCCTTGTTTCCTTTACCACAGCCAAGGAGTCAAAATTCTGTCTGCAGCAACTAGTAGGGGGGCAGGGTATGTTGCATAGGGGATTTATGCAGTTTCCATTGAATATAATAATAACTTAATATGCAGTGAACTCTTCGAAAGGATGACAAAGTATGTTAGCATTATACACGTACATCAGGAAATAAAAATGGAAGGGGACAAAATAAAGACGAAACAGGGAAAAAAGTTGAAGTGTAAAAAAATAAAAGGAAAATATAAGAAGGGAAGAAGAAAAATACATTGCTGCAAAATATTATTATATTATTATGCACAACTTGATAAAACAAAGAGCACCATGTACATAGTATTACCTGCCTATATAAGCTGAGAGCAATCGGGTGGTTCTGTAAGGTCATGAAGAAATCTCCACGGTTGAACTCGTGTTTCATGTAAGACACAACAGTGTAAACTAAAACAACAAATAAAATTGTCATGTTTTGAGGCTGTACATTAAACCATGCTACAACCAGACCAGAAGATCAGCGCGACAGAATCTTAACAAAATAAGTGATTTTAATTCGGACCATTTGGAGTGTTCACTTCTTGTGCAAAATGATAAAGCTTTCTTTAACCTTTTTGCTGCCAAGGGTCTCTGGAAATTTTGCACCTCCAGTAGCCAGAGCAATTTTCACAGTTTTGAGCTGGACAAATCAAACCTAAATTGCAACATTAAAAAAGCATCCAACCCCCCATACCTATATATTTTCTTAAAGTAGACACCTGCAGCATTGTCAGAATGCCACTTGGTACTGTATACGAACAGGCACCTTCATGCAATTTTGATTTAAAGTGAATGTTTTATGAAAAAATGCAAATAAATGTATATTAGTTGTTAAAAGCGGAAACCAAACAAAAAATTAAATGCACCAAACCTCCTAAAAATAAGAGTTCAACATGTGCAGAGTTCATACATATCACTATGGCCTACACCCGCATGCACGTGTCTTCAGAAAATCGCTAGAACTGGAAGGAACAAAATTCTGCTTTGAAGCTGGAAATGTTAAAAAAGTATCATCCTATAAAATGTAGGGATTACACACCATGAAAAGTAAGTGAACCCCTAAACCCTATATATTTTTTGAAAGTAGACAACCTGAAGATTACAAATGTCTTAATGGGTCATCGATAGCCACATCCACCTTCATGCAACTTTGCGACCAACACAAATAATTTTTTGAAAAAATACGCTAAAACACATATTTGCACCTAAAACTCATGTTCAATCTCACATTCATATACAAAATACTTTTAAAATAATAGCTTATGGTGTATACAATGTGTATATATACTATATGTACCGCAAACATCAACTACGACAAGAGCTCGGACTCCCAAAAACACGAATACAGAAGACAAGCAGGATTTTGCTGTTGTTCACTAATATGTTAAAAAGCTATACTGCACCTACCAAACTGTGACTGTGATACCAAAATCTAACTTCTTTCAGAGTACACAGCATACCGTATATAAAAACACAATTTAATAGTTTATATATACAACCACCTTCATTCAACTTTGCCGCAAACAGAGATTGCTAGCAAAAATTGCGCAAAAATTCAAATTTGCCACTAAAGTGCGGCTCAAGAAATCCCTTTCTGCAAACATAATGTACTGTCCTTAAAACTGCAATATGTGAGGAGTTCATACATACCACACATGTATATATTTACAGGGGCGGGTGTTAAAGAATCGCCAAAATCGCAGAAATGCGCCATCCCGTTTTGTGCATGCAAATTAAATAGGACTTTACATAAAAATGTTATTTTCCATCCCCCTATAATAATTTTAGCAAACTATACGTTCATCTCTAGTGATAATCGTTATTACTATTATTTTAGTGTGTAACGGATATCACTAGAAACGTATTTTACTGTAGAGAGCTCAGGTATAGACAGGACAGGGATTGGGTGAAATGTAAACTTTATTTGCGACTTTATGTATATGTTGTGTAAGTGTTTGGTGCGACTTTTTTTTTTTGGCTTGCGACCTGGACAATGGTAAACGTCTGGGTCACAGTGCCAACAAACTTCCTGGTTATGTTCAGGAGGTATAACATAAGAATACCCCACTAGAAAAGCTGAGGGGGGAATTACATTATAACTGTATGTGACAATCAGAGACAAATGTATAGTATACACTCTGATTGGCAGGAGAAGGGTTAATAGGGACAATAGAGTCCCTGACACCCCCCTCCTGCTGTCACATATAAGTTATGCACAGAGAGAGATCGTTTCTGTGTGTCTCTCTCTCTGCTGGGCTGCTCCGTGTCCCTCTTTCCTTTCTTGTTAGATCGCAAATTGCTTGCTTAGACAGGAGGGGGGGACACTTTGGAGCTCTATATCTTTGGACTGCATCAACATATCTTGATGCTTTCAATTACATTTTAAAGAGGAGAATCTCATCTTTAAAATGATATCAAGAACTCGATGATTGGATGTACAGTTTTGGAGAAATTCACTGTTGAAACGCTGTCGGGAATTGAGATCTGCAGTTGGATCTCAATGCCAAATAGTGTTTTCAACAGTGAATGGCTCCAAGACTGTAAGTAAAATCATCAAGTCCCTGATATCATTTTAAAGATGAGAGTCTCTTCTTTAAAATGCATTTTAAAGCATCAAGATATGTTGATGCAGTCCAGAGATATCGGCATTAGTAGGGAGGACGTACTAAGTACGTCCTCGGCTACTGAAGCGCCACCTTGGGAGCACGTACAGTGTACGTGCCTGGCAGCGAAAGGGTTAAAGGGTGCCTAGCATTTTTAAAACTTTTGTCATGTCATTGCGGCATGTCAGAGGTATAGATCCAAGTGTGGCAGCCCCTACCAATGACTAAAACAAAGGGAGAGAAGCTTTCAGCCGGGTGCTTTGTCCCATTCATTTCCAGCTGTAGCTGCTCAGCTATTCTTGCCACTTTAAGCCAGAATGGAAAGCTGCTCGGCGTGAGCCATCCTTGTCATTTGAATTTCTGCAATGTAGTACTAAATTTTCCTTCCAAAAGAAATGCAAGGATGGGTAAGGCCTTCCCCAACAAAATCAGCACCTTTAGGCTGGTCTTACATGACCGTAATTTAAGTCCGCAAATGGTCCACAATTGCGGACACATTATATTCAGTGCGGCCTCTTACACCACCAGATATTTTATCCGTGGAGTGCCATGCCGTGACTGAGGTCTACACTGAATACAGCAGGTCCGCAAAGGCGGTGAATTCACGGCACTGCATGGACTCGCCCATAGAGCTCTATGGGCGAGTGCGGCAGGACACGGATGTCTGCAGAATGTCTATTTGGAGTAAAATAGTAGTGTTGCTGATCAGCAACTTGCAGACCGTAAAACCAATAAGAGTCGTGTAAGACCAGCCTTAAACCCAATAAGTATCAGTTTAAGATATTGATAAGGTATCTTTAGAACAATAGAATCTAAAAGGCAAAATTGTACTGATTTTAATTAAAAATTAACATTTTCATGACACTTAGGGTGATGCTTAAATATTTTTAATTTTCTTTGCCGACATTCTTAAGTACTCACCAAGATCAGTGTCTCCACTTTCAATAGCTCTGCCAAGAGCAAGGTTACTCCTCTTCATCTTCAAAAGCAAAGGAACTTGATCCTCAGATTTAGGCTCATATTCTAAGAGCTTGAATAATAGATAAATTAAACAAAATTCAACATATTAAAAAATAAATTTACAACAGTTTGTACAATATGGATTACATTTCTTATTTTACCCCCTTACCAATGAAACTCAAGTCTTTATGATAGCCACCAAAGCCAGCATTACAGAATGGTGGCTGAATGGAGAGTGGAGAGCGTTGTTTTATTACCTCCTTGCTCTGCATGTACTCCAAGGAGAGGAGCTCTCTGTGATGTATTTTTATATGTAACTGTAAACCAGTATAAAATGATAAATGGTATGCCTAATTTGCCACTGTGTCCCTGATCAATTTAGTATGTATATTATTTATTGTTTATTTTTGTTTTTTTTATTTTGTTTTCTATATATCAGTTTATCACACATAGTCCCTCAGAAGGATACATATAAATTAACACTTATTCTCCAAGTGGGTCCCCTAATGAAATAAAAGGTTATCAACAAATTAGGGATCAAGAGAAATTTAAACATAAAATCTTACGGGGACCATAGCTTTAGAATGGGTTGACAGATTTCAGGAAAAAAAAAAAAAAAAAACAACAAACCACCAAACTGATCTGGCCAGTCATACACCATGGAATAAAGGGGTTGTTCAGGACCTGAACATTTTTGATACTGCTGACTTAGTCACAGGATAGGCCATCAGTAAGAGATCGGTTGGGCTCAGTCACCTGAACCAACCAGCTGATGCAGCCGCTGAAACCTGTTTGCTAACTATACGGCCGGAAACAGCCCTGCTCCAATTCAAGTAAATGGATACAGGGCTGCAGTTCTAGATGCTACTGCTACAGTATACAAAGCTCTGTACAATACTCGCCGCTCCCAGTCTGTACAGTGTAGAGATGGCACATGGAACTGCAGCCCCTCTCCCATTCACTTGTTTCCAGCTTCATATTTAGAATACATTTTCCAGCTGATCGGTTTGAGTTTTGTGTGTCGGACCCAATATACTGATGCTGATGACCTGTCATAAGTTATATCAGTATCATAAAGAGACAGATATTGGCTGAAACTAATTTTTGCTCATTTTAAACACTAAACTATTTTGGGCCTACCATTTAAAATTTCAACTATACTTACTTTAATAGCCAATTCTGTCCTTCCACAGTCGCATGCCTTTGAGGCAATCTCTGAATAAGAAATCCCAGCAGTGTCACCAAGTTTCTGATTGATAGCTTGGGCTACGTCTTCATCAGATTTGTCTTTCTGTTGAACCTAAACAAATAAATATATATAAAATACACATCGATATACACAATAAAAGACTGATGGGAAAATACAGCATCACTTATTAGCATTCCAAAAGCAATACCTTGTAACATGCCCAGTGAGCTAAAATCCGACTCACTCCTTGAAATTCTGGAATCTTTAAGTGTTCACAAATTTTAACAGCAAGTGGATAAAGCCTTCTCAAGACTAGTCTGTGTGGAAGATATAAAAACAAACAAATACTATAGACGTGTGGCAAGCAACAATACTAGCGTAGGACTACCATCTCACTATCTCCATCTAGTTATCAGCAAGAACAGGGCAGAAATAAGAAGATACAATAAGGAAATCAGAGATGGACAAGCTCCAGACCATAGAAAGTTCCTGTATTTGTGATTATATCCACATATGAATACAAGGGAATGTTCACATTGAATTTTTTGCAGGCTGATTTTGAGGCAGAATCCACCTCAAAAACACCTTCCATTCATTTCAAAGGGAGTCACTAGCAGTTTTTTAGAGCATATTTCTTAAGAGCAGTTTCATAAATATGCAGTAAGAATATACACTATGCTATACACTGCACTATGCTATACACTATACGCTACACTATGCTAAACTGATGGTACGGACATCACAGTTTGTTCCAAATCATCACGGTTCAAGGAGTAAAGCTTCTCAGAATACTGGTGCACAGAATAACATGTTCTCAAAAACAAATCCTAACATCAATCTCGCACCATTGGGCACTGTCATAGTTATAGTATCTTATTTTCTTTATACCAAATTCTAGAAAGACACATTGTCATATACGGTTTTTAGCGGACTTATACTGAAATAAACTGGTATTGCATATGATTAACATTGATAAACCCGATTACCTGTCTAGAAGGACTGGAACAGTAAGTTGTTTGTATCTGCAGAAACGTTAAGGATGGTATTTGACAGGGCTTTGAAGTCATGAAGTCAGAACCAATTTTGTATGGAGTTGGAACAATGGACTTTAACATGCACTTTAAAAATAAAATGATTAATTATATTTTACAATTATTAATATTGTACAATTAGATGTTAATTTATCACATATTTCCTTTCATAGGACTTAAAGCAGAATTCCCATGTACAGAATTATTTTTAAATTTGTAGATAATTTAAAGTTAAACGTTTTTGCAAATATAAGGAATTAAACATTTTGTAGCGTTTTAAAGATTTTCCCTATATATCTTGTGGCCACAAGATCTACTTGATCGGTTACCAGATAGTTAGAGAAAATCTTTAAAACGCTGCAGAATTTTTAACTACTTATATTTGTAAAGATGATTAACTTTTAATTATCTACAAATATAGATATGATTATGTACATGGGAATACCCCTTTAATTAAATCGGATTCTGCCTGTGGTAAAATAGAGGAGTACGGTCAGTGGTTTGGCTCACTGGATTTCACAGCCCTGATATTTAAGCAATTCACCAAATACCATTATTATATTTAAGTATTTTAGCTGTGTTCTAGGCATTTGCCAGGAGTAGCCCAAATATCTGCATATCTGCCAACATCGACTACCCACATAAAAAAACATAAGAACCAAATCCAATTAAAATTGTTATAGAGCAATATTTACAAATGATATTTGCTCAATACTGTAACCATCAAGAGACACCGAAGTCTTGCTTACCCATTCACACGGGGCACGGGACCGCGTATGTTGGTCCTGATTTTAATACGGGAAGCCAAAATGTGCCCACTGTGACTGTTGCGGCTTCCCGCTCCAGAGTAGGCCCAAATGAATGGACCCAGTCCAGAGGATGCTGCCGCGAGGCGGACGTCGGGCCTGAATCAGCTGAAGAAAGGGCAGCTCGCTTCTTTTTTCCACTAGTAGGAACAAACTGCTAGTGGAAAAAAGAACGCTAGTGGTGTGCATAGACCTCTATTGTGAGGGGGCGGATTTTGAGGAGGATTCATCGCCAAAATCTGCCCCCTCTTGCCCCGTGTGAACGAGCCCTAACTGATCTACATCAGTCCCATTGAAATAAAGGATGCAGTGGCTGTACATGCACACTACTGCTTCACTCACATCTCATGATTGTAGGGATAGTGGTCATACACTAATCCTGTGTGGTATAATCCCTTTGAAGAGACACCCTAGTATTTTTTTTTCTCGAGTCTAAATTATATTGTCTGAAAGACCATCCCGTTAATAGTAATAACTCACAGTGTCTTCCCTTATCCCACTTTGGCCCCTTTCTTACTGCCTATATCTGACCCCTCTCTCAAAGTTAGGTCACCATGTCTCTATTCCTATCAGCCACAGTTTGCACAGTTGCCTGGACCTGTGGTGACATCTTCACAGTCCCAGATCCTGCCAGCCGTATAGAATTAGGAGCTCTGCAGTGATTTGCAGAAATGGGAAGTAGACAAGGTTCAGACACCACACATGGGTACAGGTACTAGACATGGGTCAGTTGTGGCCTTTTGTCCTCATGTAGCACCACTGTTGGTCCTGCAGTATTGGCATCAATATATTTTGCAATATACTTTAACAACAAAATTTGTCTCCATTCTGTGAGAGCGGTGTCCTGCTTTTTACGTTGCACAGTATATCAATATAGAGAAAATGACGGTGGGGAAGCGTTATTTCAGACAGTTATATCTTGAGCATTATAAAACATAGAAACATGATTCTGGTGTATTAGAGAGGAGATTCTCATTTTTCATTGGAAATCATAAAGTTGCAGTTTGCAGAAATATCATCAGCTGAAAACAATCAGGATTTGGATATTTATAAGCAGCTGCTCCCAATCCTGACTAAGTTCTCAACTGATGATACCTCTGGAAAAGATACAGGTATAACAAGACTTCTGGAATTTCCCATTGGGCTACAGTTCCATATTGAAAATAAGACTACAATACAGAACAATAGTGTCACTGGGAAGCAGGAGCTCCTAGTATCAAAGTATCAAAAACTACCGGGAATCCAAGAGTCTGGATCCCAGCTCAATGTTCAGGTCGGGTAACATGGCTGGCACGTGGTCCATAATTCAAAGAGTGAACAAAGCATCTGAAACTGGCCTTTTCCACATCTGGCAACCAGGCAAATACAATTCATTTTTATTTTCTTAAATTCATTAACCTACCAGTGCATTGTACCGAAAAACAAATAGCAAAGAGTGGGCCTTTCCCGTTTGTTATTCAATATATGATATTTAAACCATACAGAAAAAATAAATAAATAAAAAACACCCAGAAAAACAATGATGGAATTGCCATTTCTTTTCAATAGCCTCTCGAATAAAAATCTTAGACATCATAAAAGATTACACAGATATTCTTCAGTGGGTTAATCATTGAAAAGGATACTGTACAATAGTCAAAGGTATGCCAATCTGGTATTCATTGATTGCATTGAGTACACGGACATCATGGCACATGGTTACAAAATCTGAAGTTGAATATGAATCCAGAAAGCATTTTCCAAAAGATGCAGCCTGCAAATGGAAAGGAATCTGCATTTAGAGTGTGCTAAAATGAACTGTAAAGTATAGAATTAGATAATTATGTATGTTATCAGAAAAGACAGATGGATGACAGTATTTTCTGAAAATAAAATTTGCAAAAATTAGCTTAAAGGGGTATTCCCACCTCACATACTCAGCAGTCTTCACTCTTGTAAAATCTTCTTTCTTCCTGGTTTCTTGCATCATTTGGTGGGCGGGGTTTCACAGGCAACCTGCCGTTTAGCCCCGCCCCCAAATTCACATGTAGCTCCGCCCACCCACATTGGACTATGAAGTACAGGCAGCAGCAACTCCATTCTGTGTTACATACAGACACTGCCTGTCTCTGCCATAATGAACACATTTGAATTAGCTAGCCTGATAACTGGGAGAACAGCAGAAATGAAAGCAGCTCCTCTCCCCTATCTGAGTGCAGGACCTAGGTCACCTGGTGTAGACACAGGATTAGCTAGATACACAGGCTCTCTCCCTGCACTTAGCCCCTCCTCCCTCCCCCCTGAGAGCAGCAGATACATCACTTGACTCAGGAGCAGCTAAGTCAGGGCTGTGGCCACAAAGAATTGAATAAAGTAAGATAGTGGCCACACAAAGCAGTTTTGCTGAAGCAGTGTATTTAGGAAAAGTCTTACATCCACATTAACAAGCAGTATAGATAGGATCCTTGTGATGGGACAACCCCTTTAAATTATGACTAGAAGTTATTAAAAGGGTAAAAATGGTGGAAAAGCTACTTAACAGGTTTCCTATAAACGAAGGTTCCCGGAAGAAGGCTTAAACACTGGAACACATTATACGTTACAGTGGGTATGTGTACCATTTTGTGATACTCTATAAACATTGGCTTTGTTTTATATGGTTCACAGTTCTACTAGCTATTTAGCAGATTATGTAAGAGCGTTCCTTTCTGTTTGCTTCTTTGAAATGTGACATCCTATCTACTTTTGCAGTTTTCTATTGGATCTTACACATCAGATGATTGATGTACTGTAATAGCTGATTATAGTCGACACATTGGTCTCTATTAAGTCTCTCATACCAATTTGTACTGTATGTATCTTCCTCTGTGTTGTGGCTCGTATGGATTTTAACAATATCTTAATAAATTTTGATACTGTCATTTATTTGATGAAATTGTTTATTGTGAGTGCTACTCCCCTTTTTTCTGTTTGCGGTTTATCCCTTTAAATGCTGTTAAGTCATAACAGTTAGTGGGTAAAAAAAACAAACAAACAAAAAAAAAAAAAAAAATCAAACAACATTAAATGCAATGTTTTCATACTTACAAGGACGGAAGAAAAAAAAAAAAAAAAACAACTAATGGTATGTTCACACGGCGGAATTTCCGCCGTGTAAACATCCGTGCGGCTAACTGCAACGGGATGCCGCTGCAGTGCATTGGCTTTCTGTCACGGCATCCTGCTCTGGATTAGGCCGAATGAATGGGCCTAAACAGGAGCGTGTCTCGAGCCGCGGAATCTGCAACAAGATAGGACATGTCGCTTCTTTTTTTCTGCTACTAGCTAGCGGAAAAAAAGCACGAGCGGCTCCCATTGAAGTCAATGGGAGCCGTTTTGGCAGGCGTATTCCATGTCAAAATCTACCTGCCAAAAAACTCAGTGTGAATATACTTTAAGAGACCCTGACTCAACATTCCCTAAAAAGTATGGGCAATGTTAGGTAAATCATACTTACAGTCCTATGAAAAAGTTTGGGCACCCCTATTAATCTTAATCATTTTTAGTTCTAAATATTTTGGTGTTTATAACAGCCATTTCAGTTTGATATATCTAATAACTGATGGACACAGTAATATTTCAGGATTGAAATGAGGTTTATTGTACTAACAGAAAATGTGCAATATGCATTAAACCAAAATTTGACCAGTGCAAAAGTATGGGCACCTCAACAGAAAAGTGACATTAATATTTAGTAGATCCACCTTTTGCAAAGATAACAGCCTCTAGTCGCTTCCTGTAGCTTTTAATCAGTTCCTGGATCCTGGATAAAGGTATTTTGGACAAACAATTCAAGTTCAGTTAAGTTAGATGGTCGCCGAGCATGGACAGCCCGCTTCAAATCATCCCACAGATGTTCAATGATATTCAGGTCTGGGGACTGGGATGGCCATTCCAGAACATTGTAATTGTTCCTCTGCATGAATGCCTGAGGATTTGGAGCGGTGTTTTGGATCATTGTCTTGCTGAAATATCCATCCCCGGCGTAACTTCAACTTCGTCACTGATTCTTGAACATTATTCTCAAGAATCTGCTGATACTGAGTGGAATCCATGCGACCCTCAACTTTAACAAGATTCCCGATGCCGGCATTGGCCACACAGCCCCAAAGCATGATGGAACCTCCACCAAATTTTACAGTGGGTAGCATGTGTTTTTCTTGGAATGCTGTTTCTTTTTGGATGCCATGCATAACGCCTTTTTTTATAACCAAACAACTCAATTTTTGTTTCCAAAATGAAGCTGCCTTGTCCAAATGTGCTTTTTCATACCTCAGGCAACTCTATTTGTGGCGTACGTGCAGAAACGGCTTCTTTCTCATCACTCTCCCATACAGCTTCTATTTGTGCAAAGTGCGCTGTATAGTTGACCGATGCACAGTGACACCATCTGCAGCAAGATGATGCTGCAGCTCTTTGGAGGTGGTCTGTGGATTGTCCATTCTTCTTCTCTGCCTTTCTGATATTTTTCTTGGCCTGCCACTTCTGGGCTTAACAAGAACTGTCCCTGTGGTCTTCCATTTCCTTACTATGTTCCTCACAGTGGAAACTGACAGGTTAAATCTCTGAGACAACTTTTTGTATCCTTCCCCTGAACAACTATGTTGAACAATCTTTGTTTTCAGATCATTTGAGAGTTGTTTTGAGTAGCCCATGATGCCACTCTTCAGAGGAGATTCAAATAGGAGATCAACTTGCAATTGGCCACCTTAAATACCTTTTCTTATGATTGGATACATCTGGCTATGAAGTTCAAAGCTCACTGAGGTTACAAAACCAATTTTGTGCTTCAGTAAGTCAGTAAAAAGTAGTTAGGGGAATTCAAATCAATAAAATGATAAGGGTGCCCATACTTTTGCACCGGTCAAATTTTGGTTTAATGCATATTGCACATGTTCTGTTAGGGAGCGTTCACACTACCGTCGGTGTCCGACATGTAGTGTCCGCTCCTAGTGTCCGCTCAAAATCTGTCACGGACACTAGGAGCGGACACTAGATGTGTCCGTGACACCTGTCATTCAAATGAATGGGAACCCTGCATGCAGGGCTTTTCTGTCCGCTTGAGAAGTCGGACATCTTCTCTTGCGGACAGGGAAGGACGGGCACGGAGTGCAAAAGAACGCACCCGATGCCCATTCATTTGAATGACAGGTGTCACGGACACATCTAGTGTCCGCTCCTAGTGTCCGTGACAGATTTTGAGCGGACACTAGGAGCGGACACTACATGTCGGACACCGACGGTAGTGTGAACGCCCCCTTAGTACAATAAACCTCATTTCAATCCTGAAATATTACTGTGTCCATCAGTTATTAGATATATCAAACTGAAATGCCTGTTGCAAACACGAAAATATTTAGAACAAAAAATGATTAAGATTAATAGGGGTGCCCAAACTTTTTCATAGGACTGTATTTTTCAATTAGATCCAGTTATCCCACTTTCATTCTCCTTGCTGGACTTTTATTTTTACCTAGCTGTATGAATGAGAACACATTACAGGATCTTTACGGGTATTTTTTTTCTGAAGGCCTATCTTTGGGATAAGCCACCAGTATTTGCTAGGGGGCCAACACCAGACCTTTCCTCTGGTTTTCTATTCAGGAATGAAGCTGGACCTGATAATATATAATGAACATCGCTGGAAAAAGAGAGCTCTGTAAACTTTTTCTAATTCTGCCCCATTCAGATTTTTTTTTTCCAGTTTCTCGTGTCTTGTATGGAACATTAAATGGTACCTTTGCAAAGTACAGGTTGTCCCACACAAAATAACCCCTTGTATGTATCTGTCAACAGAAAAATAAAAGTTCTGGATTTTGGAAGTCGGAGTGTAAAAAACAAAAATGGAAAAATGTCACATGGCTGTGTCAGGAAGAGGTTAAATGTGGGGATGACCAAAGGAATGGTCAATGACTTTGGAAGGAAGAAAAGGGATCTATATATCCATCCAAATCTGCAACATACTAGGCTTTTTTTTTATTAATTTATTTTTGGGACTCATGGAAATATAGAGGACGATGAATTGGGCTACAACTGCAGCACATGTTGCAACTCTATAAAGAGGTTGGGCGTCGAGGCCAGCGGCTGACAGTTAATGTATTCTGTGCGAATAGCCATTTTTCTACTGAGGAAGATGATTCTACAATCTAACTAATGAAGATCCGCATGTATTCACACAGGTTAACTTTGTGTTGGCAACGTTTCAACTTACCCTTAGCAATGATTTTTGCATTTCTGTTGAATGTTCATAACCAGCTGCCTCAATGCATTTTGCTACAGCCACAGGAAGCAGGTTTTGATCCTTTATCTCCCGAAGGTAGTCATCAGCCTTCTGGCTTTCTTTCTGGAAATAACAAAAAATGACAACCCTTGGAATGCGTTGATGAGAGTAAATTTAGTAAAGTGGTTAATGTAGCAGATATATATCTAAGTTTTGGCATTTTAGTTGTTTACCAAAACATATTCCATATACATTTATAATGATCAATATGGGCTTGAAGTGCAGACTCTCAGCTTTATGTTGAGGGTATTCACATTATAATTAATGGAAGGGTTTAGGAATTACAGCTCTGTAACAAGTAGCTGCCTCTTTTTCAAGGGACCAAAAGTAATTGCACAAAAGCTATTTAATGGGCTGCATGGGATATTCCCTTGTTAACCATCAGGCAGGCAAAAGGTCTGGAGCTGATTCCAGATGGGTCATTTGCATTTAGAAGTTGGTGAGGAAACACACACTGGTGAGCTCGGGAAACTCAAAAAGGCTTGGGCGTCTACAGAAGACAACAGTGGTGGATGATCACTGAACCCTTTTCACAGTGAAGAAAAATCCCTTCACAACATCCACCCAAGTAAAGAACACACTCCAGGAGGTAGGTGTATCAATATATAAGTCTGCCATAAGGCAAAGATTTCATGAACGCGAATACAGAAAATTCACCACAAAATGCAAAGAATTAATCAGCAGGAAAGGCCGGATTAGATGTTGCCAAAAATAAAAATCTAAAGAAGCCAGCCCAGTTCTGGAACATTCTTTGGACATTTGAAACCAAGATCAACTTGTGCCAAAATGATGGAAGAAGAAAGTATAAAGACGGCTTAGAAAGGCTCACAATCAAAAGCGCCCCACATCTTCTGTAAAACATGGTGGAGTCATGGAGTGTGATGGCATGGACCTGAATGGCTACCAATGGTGCTGGGTCACTGGTGTTTATTGGGGATGTGACAGAAGAGAGAAGCAGCCGGATGAATTCTGAAGTATACATGGATATTCTTTTGGCTCATATTTAACAAAATTCTGCAAGGTTGACTGGAGAGCACTGGACAGTAAAGATGGACAATGACTCAAAACATACTGCTAAAGCAACCTAGGGGTTTCTGTTTTGCTTTGTTTTTTCAAACTCAAAGAAATGGAATATTCTGCAATGGCCAAGTCAATGAGTAGATCTCAACCCAATCAATGACTTTCATTTTTCACTTCCTTAAAACAAAATTTAACGGAGAAAGAACCACAAATAAGCAAGAACTGAAGAGCTGCGGTTAAGGCCTAGCAAAGCATCACAAAGGAGGAAACCGTTTGGTTATGTCCATGAGTTCCAGACTTCAAGCAGTCATTGCATGCAAAAGATTCTCTATAAAGTATTAAAAATTAACATTGCTTATAATAATGTTAAATTTGACCAATTACTTTTGAACTCCAGAAATGAGGAGGATTTGTAGCCCCCTCAATCAGCTAATCTGTGGAGGTTCCAGGTATCATCGATCTGATACTGACGACCAGTCCTAAGGACAGGCGATTAATTTCATATTCCCTGATCCTAGTCCTTGATCAAAGTATTTGTGCAATTACAAATTAACATAATTTTAAAATTTACCTCATACTCTTTTTGTGCTTCCATCAAAAGTGCACCTGGGGCCATTGAAGCAATTTTAAAAATTTCTTCAGTTGCTTCTGTAATAAATATAATCAAACACGCACATTGTTACACTACAATAATCTTTATAGGCACGCTAATGGAAGTTAGAAGCAACAATAATGATAATAATAAGTTTTTTGGTTTTTTTATATAGCGTCAACATATTCTGCAACACATTACAAATTGTAGGGTTCAAGTACAGACAAAAAAGGTACAATACAAAGAAATAGTCACTTCACACAATGTGGCTGAGGGCCCTGCTCACAAGAGCTTACAATCTATGGGGTAGAGGAGGTGACACAAAAGATAGAAGGGGGAGGCCTCGGAGGTAGCATTGCTTATACAGTGGTCCAGACATTTTTGCAATAGAAGTTACTTTCATTACACATAAGAAAGCTGTCCTTTAATGTGCAGTTGGTGCCTGGACATATAAAGAACTTTACAATCTGAAACAACATCATATCCTGTGGGGTAACAGAGCATGAGCAGAGGAGAGTTAGATTTAGGGATTCTAACTGCAAGAGTTTACATTAGGAATTGTGATAGGCCGGTCTGAAAAGATGTGTCTTTAGTTTGCGCTTGAAGCTGAAGAAATTGAGTGTTAATCTGATTGTCTGGGGTAGAGCATTCCAGAGAAGTGGTGCAACTCGGGAGAAGTCTTGGATACGGGAATGAGAGGTTCTGATAATAGTCTTAGGTCATTGAGTGAACGGAAAGCATGGGTTAGGCAACAGACAGAGATGAGTGAGGAAATGTAGGGAGGTGCAGCATAATAGAGAGCCTTGCAGATGAGGGTGATAAGTTTATATTGTAGTCTGTATTGAATAGGCAGCCATTGTAGTGATTGACACAGACCGGAGGCATCGCTGTAGCATTTAGACTGATAGAGGAGTGTGGCTGTTGTAGTCAGAATAGATTGTAGAGGGAAGAGTAGAAGGGAGTTACAGTAGTCAAGGTGAGAGTGAATCAGGCAGACAATAAGTGTCTTTAATGTGTCTATGGTAAGGAAAGCGCAGAATCTGTAGATATTTTTGAGGTGGAGATGACATAAGCATGCGAGTGATGGGATATGGAGGGTGAAGGCAAGGTCCAAGTCAAACATAACCCTGAGGCAGCGAGCATGCTGCCTCGAAGTTAAAGTGAGGCCGGAGACGGCAATGGAGATATCAGGGATAGAACTATTTATTGGTGGAAACAGTAATAGTTCAGTCTTTAAGACATCCAGTTTCAGACAGGGCGAGGACATGATATTAGAGACAGCAGAGAGACAGTCACTGGTATTCTGTTTTAGTGCAGGGGTGATGTCATGGAATGACGTATACAAGAAACACATTCTAAAAATATTCACTAGTTCCACTAGCCTACTCCTTTTCAATGCAAGTAAAGTACTAAGATTTTCTTTTGTCTTACATAAAACACTGAGCCACTGAGTCCCTGCTACCATCATGTAATACATTTAATAGGAGCCTGGAACATACTTTCTCCACACTGCCATAAATATACAGAGTAGGAATAGCAAGTGTACAAGCATATATTGTGTCCACAGTAATATACAGCTGACATCGTACTACAATGGCAGTGATCAAAGACAACTCCAGTCCCAACTGTTTAATGCCTGTGGCAGTCAACAAAGACCAACAGACTGTAGCTTTATGCATAACAAACTAACACAATAGCTGAGGGTGCCATCTCTAGTGGTGAAGGAAAGAATCCCCTTACTAAGATTTATTACACATTTTCTTATATTTCAATGCACTATTCTTTGGAGGTACACTTTGAATCAAAACACCGCAACAAAAGGTTAGGGAGATACATGTCATATTGTACATTGACTAGACAGCAGCTCACCAAGAAGAACTACTGGCCTTGTCAGGATAGACAACTGTTGCAAAGAAAGAAGTGATAACAGACTATAAAGAAGTATAGCACATTTGTCTGTTTTTCGTATTGTATGGTCGATTCATTTGTCATTTTAAGGGCTCGTTCACATCAGCGTTGCCCTCTCCATTCTGCAGGTTTCCGTTTCCTGCATAAAACAGAGCAGGATACGGAAACCTGCAGGAGTCTCTCTCACCCATTCATTTGAATGGGTGAGAGAGATGTCCGGCCATGAGCGGCGGTGAGCGTTTTGCGCTCTCCGCCGCGAAACCTGGATTTTTAATCCGGACACAGAGTCGGACATGCAGTACTCTGTGTCCGGATTAAAAAATCCGGTTTTGCGGCGGAGAGCATAAAACGCTCACCGCCGCTCACGGCTGGACCCGGTCTGTGCTTTGCGTCTTCTGGCATGCAGAAGACGGAAAGCACAGAACGGAAGGCTGAACGCAGTTGTGAACCTAGCGTCAATTAACTGAAATAAAAAATACAGCTGCACAAAGCCTTTAAGCTGTATAGATATGATACGTACTTGGGATTTCATGAAGAAATTCATGTGTAGAATGAGAAATAAGTCTAACACCATCAAGTTCAGAGACAAGAAACGTTTCCTCATCCAAGGGAAATATGTATTGTTTGTTAAGGATTTAACAAAAAGGTGGTACTTAAACAGTTAAAAGCTTTTCAACATACTTTGCATGAATCAATAGTGCAAGAAACTTCCTGTTATCAGGGACAAATACTTCTTTCTGCTTTTATTTGGAGGTTTTCTTGCTTCCTTCTCACATCTGCTAATATGAATGTCACTCTGAAAAATGTGTCCTCTACTTCATCTTGCAACAGATATAGCAGAATTGTCAAATTACACATGTATACAGGCAGGTTTAGTATAATGCTGGAACTAAATATAGGCTTGCTATGGAAACAAGAGCATTTTATTCACATCAATACAGGATAGGACTTCTCTATATATGTCCTGCATAGCTCTGAAGCAGTTTCTAAGTGAGTGTTATGAAGCAGATTCTCCTGTGCTCACTGTGTGCAATATATGACAGCTGTTCTCCACCCTCCAGCTCAGAACGAAATACAAGCTACAGACAAAGTTTGTAACTGCTAAAAATGGCAAAATGTAAGAAATTCTGTTACTCCTCATGTACACAAACAGTAGTATTCATTCATTTGTTTAAAGGTTAGGCAAGTGTTAAGAATTTTTTTTACATATATATAAATAACAAAAGCTGAAAGGATACAAAATGTTCTCTTCGGCACGTCCAGCAACAAGAAGCATTTTGTCCCACAGGACAACGACTGCAAGTTGTTTACTTCGTGGTCTGATGCACCTATACAAATGTAAAATATTGAACAGTACTGGAAAGGATCACCATTGAAACTTTGGCTGCTAGTCATTTTAAAAGGATAACAGCGTAAGCCAATAGCTTGATGGGTGTCATATATAACCTTTCGTGATGTGATATAGGCCTTAAAGATTATTTCAAATTTCAGAAAATAATGTTATTGATGGTATAATGAAAAATTATGCAATTTTCCAATATACTTTCTGCCTCACTTCCTTACGGTTTTCTAGATCTTTGCTTGCTGTGATTTATCGTTTAATTGCAGTCAGTTAAAAACAGACCATGATGATGCGATGGACACAGATATACAACTCGCATCTGGCTTGTCACAAGTTGTGCACCTGTGTGTCCATCAACTGGAAACAAGTAATGAATGACAGCAGGCAGAAATCTGCAAACCCGTAAGGAATTGAAAATATATTGTTAAAAAAAAAAAAATTGGACATCATCTTTTAAAAGGGGTTATCCACTTTCTACATTAATATTAGATATGCAGATCTCCAGCATCAAGGCAGCACAGCTCTTGTTGCCCCACATACTTCAATGGGACAGCACTGCAGTACTTATGCTTGCAGTACAGAGAGTTACTCTTATTAACTTTTTCAAATAATCAATTCTTGCATTGTCCTACACCATAAAATATAAATTTGTATATATTACATATATGACTTATTTGGTCACTTTTTACTATATGCTTAGTGAGGCGAGAACAAAGAAAGCTACTTTTAGGGGTAAGAGGTGACAAAAAAACAGCACTTAGCAATGGTGTTTTTTTTTTTCATTATGATGCAGCAGAGCTGAGTGTGCAGTAGGGTTCACATCTCCGGTGTAGCAGTGCTGGCCGTGCGCTCAGCTCGGCTGAATCTCCGGTGTAGCCAGGCTGAGCGCACAGCCAGCACTGCTACATCTCGGTATAGGAATGCATTGACCAGCGTTGATTGGCCGAATGCCATATAGAGTACAGCATTCGGCCAATCAACACTGGTTCTGCCGGAGGAGGTGGAGTCTAAGATCGGTCCACAGCAGTCTCCATTCTGGCCCGATCTTAGACTTCGCCTCCTCACAGACGAGCCTTCAGCAGAACCAGCGTTGATTGGCCGAATGCTGTACTCTGTATGGCATTCGGCCAATCAACGCTGGTCAATACATTCCTATGGGAAAAAGTCAGCTCCCGCATATCGCAAGCTGACAGGGATCCCAACGTAATACAGTGACTTGGGCGTGTTAGATGCCCCCAGACATGCTTCCCCTGCTGTCCCAGTTGCATTCCAGGGTGTTGGCATCATTTCCTGGGGTGTCATAGTGGACTTGGTGCCCTCCTGAATCGAATAGTGGTTTCACCCTTAACGAGTATTTTTTCCCCATATACTATAATGGGGTCGATATCCGATTGAACAGTCGAGTATTGAGCGGCTACTCTAATCGAATTTCGAACTTCGAACATTTCACTGTTCGCTCATCTCTAGTAATGATATTTCCTATGCTGCCTGTCACTAAGATTTAATTTGCATAAGGTTTTTAAAACATATAACATAATCTTTATATACTTGATAACGTTACTTGATGCGGCACACATTGGTACCAGTTTAGAGTGAAAAAAAACACCTGAGAAGTTCCTTTTCAATAGGCTCCTGGCTGTCATAACAGCCTATTAGCAATCTGTTATACTAGGTGATGATTGGCAAAGTAAGTAGCCCCCCTATATATTCTCTTAGCGGTCACAAATCACTGCAACATCTATGTGGTTAAAGAGCTATGATCGGAACAATAGTTGTTTGCAGGTGGTCTCAGCTCCTGAGCCAGTGCCATACATTTGCCGTATAGGTAAAATAATACAAGCTATTTCTTGTATTGGTATCTTGCATGTTGTTTCTTCATTATTGAAAATTAATAGCAGGAAAAAGTGTAGACAAAAATTTATTTACCAGGACATTTGTTTTGGTGGTTGCCTTATGTCTGAAGTTAATTCACAAAGTTTTTCCTAAAAAAGAAAGGAAAGAAAAAAAAGCTCAAATAAATACCATTGTTGCTGACACCATCTAAACTTAATGTTAACAATAGTGACATGGAGGATGGACATTTCATAAGCCGTTTGCAGTGGAATGTTTTTTTTGCTTTGATCACTTTTTATTCAAATTTTTGAGATGGGCGAAACAGTGAAAAAATGGCAGTTCAGCTCTTGATTTTTTTTCTGCTATATGGTTCACTATATGGAAATTTTTAATCATTTTTTTAAGCTTGTAAACTGGCCATTTTTGAACCTAATGCGTGTGTGTTTCACTTTGTTTTTCTACTTTTATATGTGCTCTAAAGAAAGGGGGTGGATTTGAATTTTTAATTCCTTTGGGGGTTTTTATTGTATTTATCAGATCCCCCCTAGGGGTCTCATCACCCCATGATTATTAAATCAGTGCATTGTAATACCAATGCATTGCAAAATACCGGAAAGTGTATTACAGGCTACATAGAGTCTGCAATGGAAGTGTATGCCAGACAAGCCTGGGGTGCTTCAATAGGCTCTTGGCTATCATGGCAACAAACTGCTGGCCCCAGATCTCATACTATAAAGTTGTGCTTCCTCCAGGTTTTCTTTAAGAAGTTAAAAAATCTATATAATTCAGGATTTTTCGAGTATGCTTGACATAGAAGCCCTATTCCGAAAATAAGCCCTAGCTACAGTCCATTAAAATATGGTGTCCAGGCAGCCAGACAAGTAAACAGAATACTACAAAAAAGACACGCGACGCAGTTTATTTCACATGAAAAAAACGCAAATGTTTTTAAAGGGAAGTTTTCAGGTCCATACAGTGTGTTGGAGCAAAAAAAAAAAAAAGTATCATGTGAAAAAAAAAAAAACCAAAACCCCACAATAAGCCATTTCCTAATTTTTTCTGAAGATTCTTTCAGCCTGCAAAAAACTCACTCTGTGTGAACATACCCTTAATGTGTTCTCTCAGTAAATTGTGATTACAATTATATATATTCACATCTCATTACTTGAACATAATTTCTTTTTATTAGAAGGAACGTTGTACTTACCTTCAGTGATGAAGTTCCCAACCATATGTAACCACTGTCTGTGAAAACTGCCAGATACTTATAATGAAAGGACACCGACAAATGCAAGTAGGCACCAGACAGTGGGCTCAATCCAGGTAGTGTCTGCAACAACAAAAAAACAACAAAAGGGTTTGTTAAGTCAAGCACAACCATAATGTAAATTGATCTATACACCTGCTAAAACTCTTACACCAATCACAAAGATGCTCAGCCTGACAGGCCAAATGATACAAGTCTAAATTTGGAAAGGAAATGTCTACCAGCAATGTCATCAGTCTAGTAAATTTACTCAGAGCTGTGGAAAGAGTTCCATTCCATCAAATAAACCTTGCACAGATGCACTGATGTTAATAACACAGTGATGATAAACTGAAAATAAAATCTCAGCCTTACTCTGATTAAATATAACACTTAAAGAGGACCTTTCACCATTTTGCCCACAGGCAATTCTATATACTGCCGGAAAGCTGACAGTGCGTCAGTCAGTGACGTCCTTCTTCACAGCACAGCCAATCGCGCTGTGCTGTGAGAGCCGGGAGGAACGCCCCCTCCATCTGCTCGCAGTACTCCTCCATAGACGAGCATTATCAGGGAGGGAGGGGGGGGGGTGTTCCTCCTGGCTCTCACAGCACAACGCGATTGGCTGTGCTGTGAAGAAGGACGTCTCTGACCTAGTGTCAGAAACGCCCTTCTGACCATAGAAGAGCTACGGTACCGGGACCATAAACTCTTCACACTGGGCCCACATCGGGAAAGCCGACAGTGTGCTGAACTCAGCGCACTGTCAGCTTTCCGGCAGTATATAGAACTGCCTGTGGGCAAAATGGTGAAAGGTCCTCTTTAACAAAGGGGCCACACGGTGGTTCAGTGGTTAGCACTGCAGCCTTGCAGCACTGGAGTCCTGGTGTTCAAGTCCCGCCAAGGACAGAAAACCTTCTGCAAGGAGTTTGTATGTTCTCCCCGTGTTTGCATGGATTTCCAGCCCATATTCCAAAGATATACTGATAGGGAAAAATGTACATTGTGAGCTCTATGTGGGGCTCACAATCTATATTAAATTTTTTTTAAAAATAAATAAAATCAAATAAAGATATAACACTTAACAGAAGCACACTTCCAAAGATTTTAGAGATAAAATCACATTGTATGCCAATGGACACAGACACTTCACTTCTAATTTTATTCCACCTCTCCCATACATTCGATCTATAAAAATAAAATAAAATAAAAAAAATAGCAAAACCACAGCAATTCTAATTCTTACTCTATTCCTTTTGTTGGATTTCATCTTTTGAAAAATACATGAAGAAATTTTGCGTGCCAAGAGCTCAGCCATTTCTCCCTCTTTCTTCCACTAAGCTCTTGGTCTAACTAAATAACTGGCTGAAGAAAAAGTCGTCCCCTTCTGTGCTATCAGCAGCATGACCCAAAGACTGAAAAACTCTGCTCTTTGTCCTTTGTCCTCCCCTTACCCATACAACAAGTAAAAGTGAAGAACGTCAGTAAGAAATAAACCCCAGAGTCCTCTGCAAGATTTATGCAAGCTGATTTCAGAAAATCCCCGACTAACAGACTGTATGAGCAGGTTTATCTTCAATTTGGTTTATACTTCTTTATCAATAATTCAAGATGACAACAGGTTTACTTACTATACCAGTACAAGCTGTGTTATCCAACAGGTACAACTCTTTGCCTATTGCTAATAGAATGAATGTCATTCTATCCTGTAGGAGAACTGTCCAACAAGAAGGAGCCACTTTAGCACCTGTAAAGAAAAAAAATATGTTTTAAACATTTATATTTGTCATTTGCCAGTGGTTGTTTTATTTTAGATTGCCACCATTGGCGTCAGTTGTCCCTAGTCAATGTTCACAATTTAATGGGAGTCTGTCACCCACTTGAATCAAATAGTACTTTAAATGGTGAATTGGTGCCACAATTACCGGGATATCGCTGTTTTTTTTTTTTTTGTTTTTTTTTTGTCAATATCCAATATTACTCTTCAGAGTAAAGAGGGTGTTGCTACTGGTCCAAAGAGGGAAGTGGCAATACTGTTACTTCAAAGAGCTAATTCTCATATTGACAAAACTAGTGAGATCATGGCAACAAGGTACCTATTCACAATGGGGAAGCACGGTTTGTTTCATGTGACTGTAACCTATCTGAAGGTCTAATTTCGTAAGCTGGGCTCTGGGGAAAAGTTTAAACTACAGATCTCAGATAGTGACCATTTAAATCAGCTTTCTTTGAAACTGGCCCTATGGAATCTAATTTTTCAACCAATGTGGTCTCATTTCATACAGCATGTGATTCTTGATCAAAATGTAATGCACTTTTATTAAAAAATAGTGCTGTTTTGTGCCTGAAAAATCTGCAAACCGCTTTCTCTATGCACTGGACTGTACAATCTGCACATATCACAGCTTAAAATGTAAGAGAATTCTTCTATGCACTTGCATCTACTGGCTGCTTGTCTAGTTGCAGATGGGATATTATTCACAGACAGCAAGGAGTCATCCTGGCCTGCTCATAGATTGATCTTTTCCTGTGTCAGGGATCTTTTTTAGCTGAATTATGCAGGCATATGTTTGCAGTCCCTGATTCTCCTACATTATGGTCATTTGGTTTGGGGTTTTAGCTATTTGTTTGCTATTTTACAGTTACTCCTGGCAGAATTAGAAATGTATAACAAGTAGTAGTAGTAGTAATTGATAAGGCAGACCACAGCCTGATAGAGAAATGTAAAATCTGCTGCAGACATAATGTGATTATTAGAAGCAGAAAAACTGAAAGAACATGCACAGCAAGACCTTGCACATATTTCAACATTTCATGAAAACTCAGGTATGCTTTAAACCATACCTTCAATAACAGAACATTTCAGAAATGAATAGTATCGGTAAACATAAAAAAAATATTTGTAATATATCTTATTGAAGAAATATGCTTACTTCTCCACTTGCAAGGGTGGTCCATAATAATAATTTACTATATAGCGCCAACATACTCTACAGGACTTTACTAATTCTCTTTATCTTCACTCAGACTCTTGGTCTGTAAAGCATCCATCTCTGTACTCAGCCTCACACACAAATTTATGGAGAGATATACTCCAACCCAGTATCAATGTTAGAATCATGAATAATGCAAAAACATGAGTGTATACAAAATAATTTATTAACATGATTATTAAAGAGGGAAGACAGGACATTTAAAAACAACACACATCACAAAAGAGTGGAGGTCGCAGTGGAAAAGTTAAGCCAATACAACATAGACACAGATCGCATGACTCCAAAAATATATATTGACTGTAGTAAAGGAATTAAGTTCAAAGCACAGTCATGACATATATATTATATATATTGAGATGGAAAGTAAAGGGTTACTTGTACCCAAAGTGTACTAGTCCAAATATGGACTGCAACAATACAGCTTTATTCCTATCTCATGCTGATGGACATACAAAGGAGAAATGGAGAGGGGTGGGGAGAGGCGAGGCTGCTGCTGTTTCATTCTGGACACTAGTAGAGAGTTATCTTGAAAAATACAGCAGCGTCAAAAGCATTTTCTCACTCACAACGTAATAGAGTTTAGTAGCTACAGTGATTTGTCACTTTTCCAGCCTCCTCCTCCATAGAGTCCTAAGTAAAAAGTAACCAAGCCTGATAAGTGGAGAAGCAAACCTATCAATTTAACTCAACTGAACTATTCATTTGGTTTTTTTTAATGTAGATTGTGAGCCCCACATAGAGCTCACAATGTACATTTTTCCCTATCAGTGTGTCTTTGGATTATGGGATGGAAATCCATGCAAACACAGGGAGAACATACAAACTCCTTGCAGATGGTTTTTATTGCCCTTGGCAGGATTCGAACCGAGGACTCCAGCACTGCAAGGCTGCAGTGCTAACCACTGAGCCACCATGTGCCCCCACCTGAACTATTCATTTGTGAAAAATTATTTTGTTACTTAAGTTATGCTTTAACTAGTAGTTTGTTTTTGGAGAAGGAAAAAAAAAATCTGGAATTCCTAGAAAAAAAAACTGAGTGCTAAACATATTTTAAAAGCAAGTACCGGTAAATACATACCTGGAAAGTCTGGCATCCTGCGTAATTTTATTTCTTCAATATTTGATGCAATGGTGAACTTCAGCGCTCCAGTTAAGATTGCAATGCCAGTTCTGTATTCAGAATGAAATACCTTTGCTTCCTGAACCTGGTTCTGCTTAACTTCCTGGCATAAAGAAAGACGTACTTGTTCAAGGCGACAATTATAGTAAAATAGTACAATGCAGAGGTTTCATAGTTCTCCATTCATGTTTATTCAGCATCAATTGGAACAGGGGAGCAGAGGATCTCCATTCTAGAGAAAGGTTTGGGTATAAAATGACAGATGCATGCATCATTTATACCGTATCCTCCCACTGAATTCAATAGGAGCTGAGCTGCAGTACCAGCTCCCTGCCCACTGCACAGGGATCAGAGACATCAGCTTCCGATATCACGCAGTGTATAGTATAAGTCTAAGACGTGGTCCAGAATAGATAATCTGTGCAGAGATTGCCCATCAGCCCCGATCAATCAGATATTTGTGGCATGGACTACAAATAGGCCATAAATACAAAATTCCTGGCCAACCCAATTAAATATGTCAAAGATATAAATGGGGATCAGGACAGAGGTATTTTGGTAAAAATAAACAAACAAAAACAATCTGAAATTAGTTGGGGGGGTCCACTTAACCTCTTTAATGATTAAGTCTGTTAACCCCATTTAAAAAAAATAAATAAATACTTTTTTCCCCCTCTATGTAACATTGTAAAAGTTAGTTTTTTGGAGAACAAATTATATTTTTCAATGACACTATTTAGGGGTTCAATCAATGAGTTGATCAGCTTTTTTGGAAAAAGATTTATAAAAAAAAAAATATATATATATACATATACACATGAAAAAACTTGGACATTTCTCTCAGTGTAGTCAGCAAATCTGCAAAGTTGTATTTATGTCATGTATTGTGCAATACTCTATTGTAGGGGGGGGGGGGTTGGGGGGTATTGTTTTTTGACTGAGAAAAGATTTTCTCTGGAGTGGCAGGGATTGTAAAACTTTATTGAATGTGGGATGGCCTAATAAATGTATATTGGAGACAGACCCAAGCCTGGCAGAGGTGCCTAGTATGGATATTAGTTAGCAGCTGCTGCAATCTCATAGGTACATAGAAGAATATCCCTGATATAACTGCCATGATGTAGGAACTAGCATCCACTCATGACAGACAGAGCAGTACTTCATTGAAAAGAGGTTAAATAAGAATGTTAGAGGTTTATTTCACTGTTTGTTTTTTATTAGTCATTACCTTGAAAACACCCCAAATAACTTACAAAGTAAAACACTGCATGCTTACTTACATTTCCCATGGTAAATGTACGCTTGTATGCACAAAATATATCATATATTAACACCGTTCCATCTTCCTGAATGCAGATTAGGTCTTCAGAAACTGTCCATCCCAGATGTACAACTTGTCCACTTTTCCACTATAAACACACAAAATATATGTTAGTGTTTTTGTAGGGTCATATAATGTATGGATTTCATACATTTAAACTGGTTTAAGACCAGACCTTTTTAGCTGGTTCATGACTAGATACATTGTCAGGTATTTAATACATAAAACGTTGAAAAGTTGTTCAAAAGTGATAACAGCATGTAAAGAAAGACTGGTGAAGGGCCACCGCAGTATCTGTACTGGTTCATACAATACCATTAGGTGTAATCAATTTTTATTAAATTTTAAAACATGCAAAACAAGGCAAGCCATAGTATGCATATAAAGAAAAACAAGGCCCGAAAGGGGTCAATATAGCGGCTTGCTCACAAATGGCAATGCGAACAATCAATATAAAATTACAAGGGAAAGGAGACTCCAGAGGCCAGAATGACCAAGGGGGACAAAGCAAGGAAACAGAAAACACATGAAAGACAAGGACATTACAAGGACGAGACACAGAGTGAAACAACAGGGGCGTAGGTAGGCTCAAGAGTTGGTAGGGGTCTGGAGGTCCCAAGAGGCCAGAGGGAGGGAACAAAAAGGGGGAATTATGTAAGGAAGGACGAAAATTCCGCAGATTACTGGAACACAACCCACGGACATGCAATACAGTTAATAAGGCATTCTGTACCTATTCCCCAACATCCACCAAGTCAAGACATTAAGGCTGAGGTCCCAAGTTGTGGAAATGCAGCTTTTTTTTGCTGCAGGTTTTGTTGCTGTTTTTTGAGCCAAAGCCAAGAATGGCTACAAGAGGAATGCAAAGACATATGGAAAGTACTTATACTTCTCCCTTCTGCTCAATCCACTCCTGGATTTGGCTTAAAAAAAAAAAAAAAAAACGCAACAAAAAAAAAAGCTGTCCAAGAACCTTTTGAATTCTACCAGGCCTGCCTAGTAGAAGGTCATTGAGGGGGCAAAGTCAGGTAGCAGTTAGGGACAGCACATTATTCTGCTCATTCACACTGGGATAAAAGGTAGATTTTTATAAGAATAGAGTGGTGGTCCTGAATAAGAAACATATAATTGTATAATGTGCAAACAGCCCTGCAAGGTACTATGATTAGTTTAAATATCATATTCCTGTTGACTTTCTTTAAAGGGGTTGTCCAGGCTCAGTTTTATATGTCCTATCCTCAGGACAGGCCAAAAATACCTGATCAATACGGAACCGAAAACTGGCCCCTGGACCAATCATCTGTATGGAGAAGCTTCCAGCTCCCATTTAATACACAATACAGGGCCAAAAGCAGAAAGCTCCATGCCCTGTATAGTGGCCCAGCTTCACTGCAATGTTACGTGTTTATGTGCCATAGATTTTGCCACAATTCTTATTAGACTATAATCATAATTATATATACACTAGTACAATACCCGCGGCTTCACTCGCAGAAAATATTCACATTTTGAGAGTGCTTAAAGAGGACCTTTCATCAGATCGGGCACAGGCAGTTCTATATACTGCTTGAAAGCTGACTTTCCCAATCTGTGCCCAGTGTAAAGCGCTATCGGTCCCGGTACCGTAGCGCTTTACAGTCAGAAGGGCGTTTCTGACAGTTAGCCAGGGACGCCCTTCTGCCCAGCAGCGCCTATCACACTGTACTGTGGAGCGGGGAGGAACTCCCAACTCCCGCTCCTGATAATACTCGTCTATGGACGAGCTGTGTGAGCAGAGGGAGGGGGCGTTCCTCCCCGCTCACACTCTACAGCGCGATAGGCGCTGCTGGGCAGAAGGGCGTCCCTGGCTAACTGTCAGAAACGCCCTTCTGACACTAAAGCGCTACGGTACCGGGACCAATAGCGCTTTACACCGGGCACAGATCGGAAAAGCCAATAGTGCGCTGAATTCAGCGCACTGTCAGCTTTCCAACAGTATATAAAACTGCCTGTGCCCGATCTGATGAAAGGTCCTCTTTAAGTAAATCTTTTTTTCTACTTAAAATTTTTATTATTTTGGCATTTTACTAATTTGTCGTAACACTGATGTGAACAACTTTTTTTTCATTTCAATATTTTTATTGATTTTATATATTCAATACTTATTATGTAGTATAAACCATTGCAACTATTTTTTGAACTATTTTTTTTTTTATCAAAAATTTTAATTTATGCAAACATATAAAACATTAACACCAGGGGTGTAACTACTGGGGTAGCAGCAGTAGCGGCTGCCACAGGGCCCAGCGATAGCCTCTACCGCTGCGATTTTTTAAAAAATTTTTATTTTTTAATAGGCTGTTACTGGCTGGAGTTACTCCGGACGGTAACAGGCCCTATTTACTTACCGATACTGCCAGAGGCCGGGATCGGTAAGCGACACCGTGGGCCCCACAAACAGTATTATTATATTCGAGGGTCTGAAAAGATCCCCCAGAGTTTAAATGACCGGAGGCCCAGGAAAGATAAGGGAACATAAAAAACTGTTACTTACCTCTCTTACCTCTGCATCCTTTGGTCACATGACGTCCCGGACGTCATTGAAGATAGCCACCATCAGCGGGAAGTACAGCGAAGCCAGGGATAGGTAAGTAAAAGTGGGTTTTTTTTATATTTGTATCCCTCCCGGGTCTCCCATTATTATGCTCTGAGTTCTGAAAAGCCCCCAGAGTATAATAATTGTTCATGGGTGTCCACAATGGGGCGTAATGCTGGGTGAATGGGCATAATGCTGTGTGCAGGGGCCACTATGGGGTATAATACTGTGTGCAGGAGAATCCAGGCGGGCGGGTTGGTTGGGGTCTTCTGAGTCGGGGGGGGGGGGGGGGAGGCAATGTTAAAAGTTCGCCACAGGGCCCCATCATTACTAGTCATGCTACTAATTTACAGCCAGTTAACAATATAGTGCAATCCTTCCCCCCCTCCCTTCAGTGTAATTTATAAGTGGTTCATGGACAAAAGAGTAAAATTGGTTTCCAGTTACACAACTATCTATTGTAGAGCTCAGTGATGAAAGCTCCCTGTATAGTAAGCAATAATGACAATCTTACTATGAGGCAGTTTTTGGCTGACCAATATTGCTGCTCATTAAGGTTGCTTGCACTCTACAGTAACACTACAGTCTCCGAGTCATGGATTCTACATCTCCATAGAGCCTGCAAAATTCACAGCTTTGTGCACAAATAAGTCTATGGAACCGCCAAATCCATGACCTGGAGGCCCATAAAAAATACTGCAGTGTGCAAGCAGCCACTAAGGATACCAGACATGTTTTGTCAGTGCATACGTGCGTGTACATGTATGTGATCCATGTGTATGTATGTGTGTGTGCACGTGTGTATGGTCCGAGTATATGTATGCGTGTGTGTGCGCGTGTGATCCATGTGTTTCTGCGTGCACAGAGCAAGTGTCCATGCATGTGGTAGTTGTGTGCGAGTACGCATGTGCTTTGTTCGTCCGTGTGTGTAGTGTGCATCCATCTGAATATCTTTGCGTGCGTGTGTGGTCTGTGCATGTGTGTGTGTTATTTATGGGGTGGTGTTTGTGTTGTGTGTTGTGGTATTTGTGTGGTGTTGTGCTTGTAGGTTGGTGTATGTGCGCTGTCTGTGTGATGTTTATATGGTGTTTGTGTTTTTTGTGTGTTGGTGCGGCCTCTTTAGCAGGAACTCTTTGGTGCCGTCGCTATAATCCGTCCCTGTCAATCACAACTGTTGTTTTCCCCTCAGTGCTTTCACTTTTCCCCATTCTATGCATAGGGCCTAAATTTAGGGGCCCCAATCTCATGACGTGTGGATGCTAGCGAGATGTAACGTGCGCACTATTCTGCTCCTGTGGGTAGAGAGGGGGCGTGCCAAATATCAGTCAAATCAGGCGAGAACTGTGGATTAGTATAGAGCAGACTACTACAGAATTTGAGTTATATATATATATATATATATATATATATATATATATATATATATATATATATATATAGATAGATAATAATAGAATATAATTTAGTGAATGTTTGGTTACATTTTTCTTCCTAAACATACCGTATTTTTCGGACTATAAGACGCACTTTTTTCCCCCAAAATTTGGGGGGAAAAGAAGGGTGCGTCTTATAGTCCGAATGTGGCGCCTGGCATCCGCTGTAATAGAGAGGCGGAAGCCGGCAAGTGATAGACGCCATTACAGGTGCCGGGGCCTGAGACATCGCTGCGCTCCTCTGCCCTGCATGAAGCCAGCAGCGAAAGGAGTGATGCTGCTATTCCGCTCCTCCGTCCCCCCGCCGCGGGCTTCATGCAGGGCAGAGGAGCGTAGCGATGTCTCAGGCCCCGGCACCTGTGCCAGCATCTATCCCTCCCCGGCATCCGCCTCTCTAGTACAGCGGATGCCGGGTCAGTATCGGTGGCCCCTTCTCCCCCGGGGCCGGTCCCCACCGGCCCCATACCTGTAAAGTTGCAGGCCGGCTCCTGAGTGGCGATATCGCAGGAGCCGACCTGTTCGGGTGACAGCCGGGAGCCTAATGAGGCTCCCCGGCCTGTCACTGCTATATATTAGTATTGCGGCTGGGTCTATGACCAGCCGTAATACTAATAGACAGAATGTCCCATAGACGGCAATACAGTTGGGGGGGAATAAAATAGTAAAAAAAAAAAAAAAAGCTTTAAAAATATATAATAAAAATATGAAATAAATAAAAGTTCTAAATCACCTCCTGTCCCTAGAATATATATATATATATATATATATATATATAAAAGTAGAAAATCATATATCATAAACCACCGGGTTTTTTTTCAATAAAAGGTGATCTAAGAAATAGATATTCCCCAAAATGGTATAACTAAAAAGTACTTCTGGCCCCGCAAAAAAAAACACTCTATGCATCCCCGTACAGCTGCAGGGTCACCTGTCAATGTGGCCTTGCAGCTGTTGCAAAACTACAACTCCCGTATATTAAATATTTTACCAGTTTTTGCTTCAAAATTTTTTTTCCCTATTTTCCTCCTCTAAAACCTAGGTGCGTCTTATAGTCCGAAAAATACGGTACTTACTATTAGGGTAGATAAAAGGACACCAGATGCTGAATAAATCTCCAACACAGGTCTTGAACTGTTACCTCTCTCTTTTGTCAAATAATTTTTCATTAAGGCTGGGGGAAAAAGAAAATGTATAGTATTAACTTCAGACTGAATTCTCTTCTCATTTTTGCCTACTAATATAGATTTATGTCAGGAGGACTCCAGATATATATTTCAATAGAGGGCTGCTATGTAGGATACAAGTGCATCTCAATAAATTAGAATTTCATCAAAAAGTTGTTTTGTTTTTTGTTTTGTTTTTTTAAGTACCGTATATACTCGAGTGTAAGCCGAGTTTCTCAGCACAGTTTTTGTGCTGAAAAAGTCCGCCTCGGCTTATACTCGCGTCATTACGGTAATTCAGCAATATTATAGCTACAGACCCGGCATACATACACCGGGGCGGGTGCCGGTCCCGCAGCATCGCCACACTTCTGGCAGGAGCGTGACAATGCTGTTCATTTCAAACTGCAGATGTACTTACGGTACTTCTGCTAGCAGGCTGGAACGCAGACCCCTCCCCCCAATCCATTGTAATGCATTGCATTAGTGATCAGAACCCCTGGGGTTCAAGACCCCTAGTGGGTCTAATAAGTGAGTAAAAAAAAATTTAAAAAAAAATTTCAAATCACCCCCTCCCCTTTCCCTAGAACACATATAAAACTAAAACTGTGAAACACATACACGTTAGGTGTCCCTGTGTCCGGAAACGCCAGCTATACAAATCTATAAAAATATTTTTCCTGTACGGTAAACGCTGTAGTGGGAAGAAAAAGTTGTCTAACTGCCCCCCACTTGGAATTTAGCTTGACTACAGCAAGGCTGAATATAGGGTATCTGCAGTGCTCCTGTTCCGTTGGGAAGGGGTCAATAGGAGCACTGCAGATACCCTATATTCAGCCAGGCTGAATTCCAATTGGGGGAAAATAAAAATAAAATAAAAAAGTCCTCAAGCCCAAGGAAGGGGCAGACAGATAATTAAAACATCCCCTCCCCTTCCCCAGCATCTACTGCACCCAAAAACTCTGACCATTTAAATTTTTGAAATTTTCAAGTAGTTGCTGCATTTCCCCCCCTCGGCTTATACTCGAGTCAATACGTTTTCCCAGTTTTTTGTGGTAAAATTAGGGGCCTCGGCTTATATTCGAGTATATACGGTAATTCAATTGAAAAAGGGAAAAACATATATTATATTGAGTCATTACAAACACAGTGAACTTTTTCAAGTGTTTATTTATGTTAATGAATATGGCTTACAGCCAGGAAACCAAAAGTCATTATCTCAGAAAATTAGAATAAATTAACCCAAAACAGCTGCAAAGGATTCCTAAGCATTTAAAAAGGTCCCTTAGTCTGGTTCAGTAGAAGACACAATCATGGGGAAGTTGCTGATTTGACAGATGTCCACAAGACAGTCATTGACACACTCCACAAGAAGGGCAAGCCACAAAAGGCCATTGTTAAAGAAGCTGACTGTTCACATAGTGTTGTATCAAAGCATATGAATGGAAAGTTGGGTGGAAGCCAAAAGTGTGGCAGAAAAAGGTGCACAAGCAACTGGGATAACCACAGTCTTGATAGGATTGTTAAGAAAAGGCCATTCAAAAATTTTGGGGAGATTCACAAGGAGTGGACTACTGCTGGAGTCAGTGCTTCAAGAGCCACCACTCACAGAAGTATCCAGGATATGGGCTACAAGTGTCGCATTCCATGTGTCAAGCCACTCGTGGAATCTATGGGGTATTGTCAAGAGGGAGATGAGAGACACCAGACCCAACAATGCAGGCAAGCTGAAGGCTGCTATCAAAGCAACCTGGGCTTCCATAATACCTCTGCAGTGCCACAGGCTGATCGCCTCCATGCCACATTGATGCAGTCATTCATGCAAAAGGAGCCCCGACCAAGTAGATCTTTCTTTTGGCCAACATTTTTTTTACAGTTGGTCTTACATAATACTAGCCTCTGCCCTCAACTTTGTCTGCGGGTTGTTGGAGTGGATGAACCGCCTATATTCAGCAAATTGCTGCCGTCGATGGTTTGCCTGCTCTGGCGTTTTTGCAGCTCTTAAGCTGTCCTGCTGCTCAACTTGTTCCTCACGCCGTGCCTGTGATTGTTCCGGCATCTCAGCAGCTTTCTGGGACGCCATATAATGAGCATGTTGTTGGCATCGATGATCTCCCTTAGCTCCGCTTGAGAAGAAGTCTGTGACTTCTGGCTCCTTCATAGCTCTCGTTGTTTGCGACAAATTAGATTCTCTTTTTCAAAGCATGTTTAAAATTGGCAAACTGCCAATTTGGATTAAAGATGTTTGCCCATGTCTGCACTGCCTGGAGCAGATCAGATAATATGCAAATGCATGTACACAGAATTAGCATGTGTTTACACAGAGAGATAATAGCCCTAGGACCAGAGATAAGGCTGCTGCAGGAGCAGTGTAATATAGTATGTGAACATAAATTCATAACAGTCGTGAAGCCATGTCATTTACCGGGATAAAAAGTATCCTATGTTTTAATCGAGGTTACAATCTATCTATGTGCTGAATTTCATTCAAATTCGTTCAGACGTTTTTGTGTGATTGAGGAACAAACACACAAACATCCAAACTTTCACATTTATAACATTAGTAGGATAGGATAGGATAGGATAGGATTCTAATTTTCTGAGATAATGACGTTTGGGTTTTCTTTGGCTGTAAGCCATAATCAACAACATTAACAGAAATAAACATTTGAAAAAGTTTACTCTAGTTGTAATGACTAATATAATATGTGTTTCATTTTTTCAATTGAGTTACCGTACTTTATAAAAAAAAGAAAAGAAAAATAAAATAACTTTTTGATGATATTCTAATTTATTGAGATGCACTTGTACATTCCCTATACAATCCTGTTCATAGATGCTGGTGATGATACTTATATTGGAGAGTAAAATCTTTCTTATGGCATGGTGACAGCTCCACTCAAACTCCATGCCCAGCTTAGGGTAGACTCAAGGAGAGCGTGACAGCTGTGTCACTAGAGCCCCCCAAAATATTTGTTTAACAGAAGAGAAGTGATGGATGACATATGGAGGCATCTATGAACCTCAGGCAATTATAGCCTTCATTAAACAGATACTTTATTTCACTTGAACCTGCAGGTCAAGTAAAAATTGGTATCCCACTAATGGTATTCCAACGTATAAAGGTTTGAGGCAATAGCGGTAACCCAACAATTGTCTGCTGTATATATCAATTCTTGCATATAGGACCTTTCAAGAAGCACCAGAATTATTAAGAAGCCCAGGCCCTTTCTAGGAGTGGTCTTGTTGCTGCCGGTCCAGTTTTCCTGTTGTCACTTTTCTTTGTACCAAAGCAGATGAAATAGATTCATAACCGTGTATGTATGTTGCCGAAGGGTGATGGCACACAAGGCACAGCAACTGTTCTGTAGCCACCAATGCTTTTGCTTGCATAAGTAAACACATTAACTGGTTACTAGCTTGCCCTTATTATTTTGAAGGTTACCACATGGCCAGTAATGATGACTTTTACAAAGTTATTGGGGTTACATAGGGGGAGGGGTTACCTGTGCATTCCCTGCATTGGTTAAGCATTACTACTAATATAGGCAAGTCCACCAGCGAAACCTACCTATTGGTCCTCCATATGGGCCAACAGCTACAAGACAATCTTTAAATTCTTCTTTGATGTTCCATTCCATTTGGTACAGATCAAATTTCCTACAAGCAAAAGAAAATTTATTATTAACAATAAAGTATCACTGTAAAAATGCTTAAAGTGGAAATTCTTAGTAAAAGCATTTGCTTGTCTGGCCCCAAATTAAAATTTTATTCACAGGATAAGTCATCAGCGTTTCATCATGTTTCGACAACTGGTCCCTGCACAGATCATCTGTTCATGTAATAAGAGTGGCGCTGCAATTCACTGGAATCATCGCTATACTGTAAAGGAAGCTGCTGTGGTGCTGCTATTACTTGAATAGGAACAGTGCTGCATGTGTAGCCCATCCACTAGCAGATTCTAATGATCTGTGGGGAGTCTGGATTTCGAGCCCTGACAGATTACATACTGATGATCTATCCTGTGTCTAAAGTCCCTGTTTGCTCTATGCGAATAGCACAGTCGGATTTCTAGCGGTATATAAAATTGCATGTGCCTGAGGACATGAAAGGTCCTCTTTAAAGAACAGGGATTTAAAGGGGCTCTATCATTGGGAAAAGTCATTTTTAGCTAAGCACATACTTGCATAGCCTTTAGAAAGGCTATTCAACGTGTACCTTTTGTATGTAAATTGCTGAGTAGTTTTTGAATAAGTCCGGCTTTATTCATATGCTAATTAGCCTTCTCCATGCACCCGGAAGTCTCATCGTGCACCCTCTCTGCTATTCTCTATGTGTATGTACAGCAGAGGCTGCTGTGCCGATCACGCATCTCCCTGTTCTCATACACAGAGAATAGCAGACAGTGCACACAGACACTTCCATAGTGCACACAGGAGGCTAATTATTAATTAGCATATAAATAAAAATGGACTTATTCAAAAACTACTGAGGCAATTTACATACAAAAGGTACATGTGAAATAGCCATTCTAAAGGATTTGCAAGTATGTGCTTAGCTAAAAATGACTTTTCCCAATGATAGAGCCCCTTTAAATTCTCCAATCCCGCAATTTAAAAAAAAAAAAAACCTTTAACTTCACTCCGGTGCTCCCAGTGCCTGCGCAGTTCTTCTGTGAAGCTGAGGACATATATCCCAGCTTCACTGCGCAAGCACTAGACAGGGCATGCACACTGAAGCCAGAGTACTTTAATGAAGAACTATGCTGGTGAGAGGAATACAGAGGCAGGATGACTATAGAGCATTTTTATAGCAGGCATGGAAGGCTTTATTACAGGGCAATTCGGGACACTGAATCCCCGCTCCACAGGGGCCAGGGGTGGTTTAGCTTTCCAAATATCCCTGACAGATTCCTGTATAAGGATTGTCTGATTATTTTTATTTTTTAATATTTAATAGTGCTGCTATGATGTGCCGTTTATTAAGAGGTCACTACAAAACAACCCTTTATGACACCTGATGTACTATTAACAGTAACAATGAAATCCCTGCACAGATTACTGCCATTAACCCTTTAGATTCCTAAATATCAGCAGCAAAAGGCCTTGTCATCTGCAAAGCAACAGTAAATGCCTTTTATCTCTTAACATAGTTCACATGTAGGAATTCAACCCTAATCTGCCTCCTATTGTTTTTGATGAGAGGCAGAGATTGCAGCAAGATACTGGGAAAAAAACAAAACAGAGTCCTGCTCGATCTTGCCACGGATTCCGTGGCACGAGACTCCCTGCTGACTAGGCCCATTCATTTTGGACTAATCAGCAGCAGAAAGCCGGAACAGAATGCTGATATATTTAAAAATAAAAAACAAAATTAGGCATCTCTGTGTCTGAAAATGCCCAAGCTATAAGATATAAATTTTATCCTATGTATTAATTCCATAGAAGAAAATAATCAAAATACATGAGCCTTACATGATAATAAAAAGCAATTCCTTGAATAGAAACAGTGCTACATGTGTAGCCCATCCACTAGCAGATTGAGATGATCCTCAAAATGGTATTATTAAAAACTACAACTGGCTCGGGCTGCCTACATGGAAATATTAAAGTTATGGGGGTGTCACAATATGACATCAGAAAGAAATATGTAAAACATAGAAAATTATATAAATTTGGAATCGCTGTGATCATACCAACCTGCGGTATATAGATAATGTGTAACTTTTATGCAGGTGAATGCTGTAAGTTACTGCTGGCAGACACATTATATGGAATAATAAACCGTGCCTCTATAAAGTACAAGAAGGGGGGGGGGGAGAGAAAGGGAAACAATGCAGCATAGAAAGTTGTTTGATGCTATGTGTGAATTGAATTTTCCATAACAGATTGAGTGAAAGATGTTAACCCAAGTTTTTAGATGCAAAATCCTTAAATAATGGTGTGAAAATAGCAGCAGGCGGATCTTGGTGGTGACAGTATTGGTAAGCCCTATATACCCTGAACCATATAGAACAGAGGTATACTATCCAGTATGGGCTGTGAGGGTCTGGGACCAGCAATGGCTACTACCATCCCCTATGGATATACTGATGGGTCCCAGACTGCTGCAGGCAAACAGACGGCTCCTAGCAAGTCCCCACCATTCGGTGCTGGTGCAGTGTGAAACCACACAGCACCATTACCACTACATACCTTCCCTGTAACAATGAGAGTTACATTTCTAGCGCAATACGTGTATTGTGCGCATGCTCTAGACACTATAATACTGCACAACCCGGCACTTACCGGTAATAAACATCTCCCATAGGATACCAGTTTGCTGTGCAGAAATCCATAGTGAATCCGACGTGTTTGTCACAGGGAAGCCTCACACAACCGGAAAGCAATAGAGAAGTCATATGACTAGGCCAAGCGACCAATGAGATTGCGCACAGCTGACAGTCACGTGCTTCTTGTGCACACAGTGTTTATACTTCCGGTAGGTTGTGCTGTGTAGTCAGTCAGCGCTGCCTCTTCTGCCGCTCTTGTCTGATGCGGGTGGCAGTGGGATTGGGAATATGCTGAGTGTAAAAACAATGCGACGTCTCGGGACTGTCCGGTGCACTGGCTCCATAGTGTGCTATATACCCGTTGTTTTGTTTATTTATAACTGTATAAACTTGAGTATGTAGCCTGTGCGGGGTCAGTGTACTGGCCCTATACAGGTCTGCTGTCCCTGACGCTAGAAGCTGCTGCACTGGACAGAGAATGCCTGTAGGCTGCTCATATTCAAGTAATAGGAGCGGAGTTGCACATCCCAGGCGCCACCACTATGGAGTAGACAGCACTGCTGCCTGGCTCCTATCACTTGAATTAGGGGGCGTTCCCCCTGCTGCCACTATCCGCCCTGGGGCTTCTGTCCTACGTTGTCCCATGCCAGCGGGCAGCTTTAAAACCCATTCAACCCATGTGCCTGGAAACCGTTTTTTTTTTTTGTTTTTTTTTTGCACGGACACAAAGTTCTGCATGTACGACTTTATGTCCGTGCAAAAAAAAAAAAAAAAAAGGTTTCCAAGCGGAATGGCTGTATAGGGACACCGGCAGTTACCTTTAAAAAACCATTCAAATTAATGAGTTTTAAAGCTGACCGCCTGCAAGCCGTCTCCTGTCCAGTTTCCCAGGTTTAGGACGGACAGCAGCGGTGGTGTGAAGCCCCCTTAGCGCAGACTACAGGCGCTGCCCATTTCTACACCAGGTTCCGGCAATTAGAGGCTGAAGGAACAGCAGCTTCTGTTGCCTTGTAGATGCTAGACCAGGGGTAGGGAACGTACGGCTCTCCAGCTGTTGCAAAACTACAACTCCCAACATGCATACTTGCTCTGCTGTTCTGGGAACTCCCATGGAAGTGAATGGAGCATGCTGGGAGTTGTAGTTTCACAGCAGCTGGAGAGCCAAAGGTTCCCTACCCCTGTGCTAGACTAACTGATCTGTATAGCGTCCTTGTGTCAGACCCCCATAAATCACATACTGAAGACCTATCTGTAGTATTAAAAATCTATTAGGGCCAGAAAACCTCCTTGGGCTAAGGCCCCATGTTGCGGAACACAGCTAAAAAAAACGGAGAAAAAAAACTGCAGAAATGCATTGTTATTCAGCGTGATTGTTTCTGTGTTTTTTTTTTTCTTCCTTCATTCAATATATTAGGAAAAAGTGAGCATTTCAACAAGTAAAATTGACCTACTGTAGGGTTTTTTTTAAGATTTTTTTCCCCCAATGTGTGGATAAAATTAAGCCAGAACCTCAATCATTTGCTGGAACTGTTAAATACAGTAATTTATTTATTTATTTATTTTTGCTCACGCAAAAAAACAGGGACTACATAGAAACACCTTGTAAATGTTGACATTGGTCAGATTCGAACCTAAGACTCCATTAATTGTTTTTACTCACTGTATGATAATGCTTTCTATATATGCTTGTTGTAGCCTTCACATTGTTGCTTGAGAAAGGTTCCTGAGGGGATCAAAACGTTGCCTGTCTTGGATTTAGCCCAGTTTACTGAAGCCCAATTACTGAAGTGCTACCATTTTTTATTTTATTATACACCCTTGTGGATTTGCACCTTTTTTTGTGTGTTTGCTGTGTTGCTTTGAGACTTTTCTTCCTATATACAGTGGGGGAAAAAAAGTATTTAGTCAGCCACCAATTGTGCAAGTTCTCCCACTTAAAAAGATGAGAGGCCTGTAATTGACTTCATAGGCAGACCTCAAGTATGAGAGACAAAATGAGAAAACAAATCCTGAAAATCACATTGTCTGATTTGGCAAGAATTTATTTGCAAATTATGGTGGAAAATAAGTATTTGATCAATAACAAAAGTTCATCTCAAAACTTCGTTGGCAAACGTTTTCTGTAAGTGTTCACAAGGATGGCACACACTGTTGCTAGTATGTTGGCCCATTCCTCCATGCAGATCTCCTCTAGAGCAGTGATGTTTTGGGGCTGTCTCTGGGCAACAAGTTCTTCCAAAGGTTTCCTATAGAGTTAAGATTTGGAGACTGGCTAGGCCACTCCAGGACCTTGAAATACTTCTTACGAAGCCACTCCTTTGTTGCCCTGGCAGTGTGCTTGGGGTCATTGTCATGCTGAAAGACCAAGTCACATTTCATCTGCAATGCCCTTGCTGATGGAAGGAGGTTTGCACTCAAAATCGAACTATACATGGCCCATTCATTCTTTCATATACACGGATCAGTCGTCCTGGACCCTTTGCAGAGAAACAGCCCCGGAGCATGATGTTGCCACCCTCATTCTTCACAGTAGGTATGGTGTTCTTTGAATGTAACTCAGGATTCTTTCTCCTCCAAACAAGACAATTTGTGTTTCTATCAAACAGTTCTACTTTGGTTTCATCTGACCATATGACATTCTCCCAATACACTTCTGGATCATCCAAATGCTCTCTAGCAAACTTAAGACAGGCCCGGGCATGTACTGGACACGCCTTGCACTGCAGGATCTGAGTCCCTGGCGGCGTAGCATTTTACTGATGATAGCCTTTGTTACGTTGGTCCCAGCTCTCTGCAGATCATTCATTAGTTCCCCCTGTGTGGTTCTGGGATTTTTGCTCACTGTTCTTGTGATCATTTTGACCCCACGGGGTGATATCTTACGTGGAGCCCCAGATCGAAGGAGATTATCAGTGGTCTTGTATGTCTTCCATTTTCTGATTATTGCTCCCACAGTTGATTTCTTCACACCAAGATGCTTGCTTATTGCAGATTCAGTTTTCTCAGCCTGGTGCAGGGCTACAATTTTGTTTCTGGTGTCCTTCGACAGCTCTTTAGTCTTCACCATAGTGGAGTTTGGAGTGTGACTGAGGTTGTGGACAGGTGCCATTACTACAGGTAATAAGTGGAGGACAGAGGAGCCTCTTAAAGAAGAAGTTACAGGTCTGCGAGAGCCAGAAATATGGCTTGTTTGTTGGTGACCAAATACTTATTTTCCATTTGTAAATACATTTTTTCCAAATCAGACGTGAGTTTCTGGATTTGTTTTCTCATTTTGTCTCTCATAGTTGAGGTCTACCTATGATGTCAATTACAGGCCAACCTCATCTTTTTAAGATGGCGGCTAACTAAATACTTTTCTTCTCCGCTGTGTATGTGTATATAGTGGGGAAGTCAGCTTGGTAGAAACAGTGGTGCACACATCTGTTGAGCAATGCATTATTAGAAATTTTTTGTCGCGGGAGGGTGTAAAACCTGCCGAAATTTTGCGTCGACTAACTACACAGTTCGCTGAAAAAAAGCTTTCAAAGACCCAAGTCTACAACTGGCACAAAAAATATTCCGCTGGCCGAGAGTCAGTGCAAAATGAGACTCATGCACGTTGACCAAGGACAAGCACCAGTGACATGAATATTCTTGCGGTCCGTGAGATGATTGAAGGAGACCACCGCCTTACAATATGGGAAATTGTTGCACACATCGGAATATCGTATGGGAGTGCCCAATCAATCATTTCAAATGATTTGGTTTACCGAAAAGTGTGGGTTCCTCGCCTCTTGACGGAAAATCAGAATACAAACTGTCTTGCCGTGTGTGAAAGACTTTTGTCACGATATCAAATAGAGGGGAATGATTTCTAGTCACATTGTCACCTGTGATGAGACGTAGGTGCATCATTACACCCCGGAGTTTAAGCAGGCAAGCATGCAGTAGTGAAAATCTGGGTAAGCAGCACTGCCCAAAGCCAAGACCTGTCTGTTAGGGACCTGATGCACAAAATAATTCAGTAAGTTCCAGGCAACCAGGATCCCCAGGTGCTGAGGCAAAAACAGTCCTAGGTGTGCTATGCTCTCCTAACTGTAGCAGAACCAGGCCCCGAGTTCTTCACCAGAGTTCCTGATGGTGGAGTTGGACTTAGTAAAAGTCAGAGGCCCACATCCTCAACTGCCTAGACAGCGACGCACACCCAGCGAACCCCAAATAAGAGGACCCAGACACCAACCTGAGAGTGAAGTCCAAGAGAGCAGGATGGACTGGAGTGCAGATGAGCAGGAGGGTAATCCAGTGGAGTAACGCAGATAAGCAAGAAACAGATACATGGTCAAACAAGCCGAGTCGATAACTGTGGTAGCAGAAGGCAGAGGCAGGAACAAAGTCAGGGAAGCTAGGTCATACACAGGAGGTCAATGGAGTAGCCCAATCAGGATCCAAAGGGAGGTCAGGTGGAAGCCAAAGGTCATACACAGGAGGTCAGGAAGGTACCAAATCAGGATCACCGAGGAGAGGTCTGTAAGGCAAGCCAGGTCAAACAATCCAGGGAATCCAAGATCAGGGACAGGAAGCAGGAGACTGGTGATAGGGAGCAGGAACGGAGCAGAAGAGACTTTTGGCACGAGGGAGCTGATAATGTGAGTGAATGAATAACCAGCGGCGGGCCAGAGCCAGAATGAAGCCTAAATAGCCTCTGGCCCACTGCTGACCCCCTGAACACAGAAGTGACTGTCCCGGCACTAGGGAGAAACCGAACCTCCGCACACTCAAGCAGAGGCCTCCAGCCTACTCCGGCGCTGGACAGAGATCAGGCCGGGCGCCTCTGTGCAGCACAGCGGAGGCACCGGCCCGTCCTAACACCGTCTTTCTGCTGGGAAAGTTCTTGCAATTATTTTTTGGGGATTTCAGAGGCATATTGCTCGTTGATTTTCTCCATGAATTGCGTACAGTTAATGCTGCCTACTACTGCCAACTGCTTGGCCTATGGACGAAAATGGCAAGACATCCATATTCGAAGTGCGATTTTGCTCCATGACAATGCTCAGCCACACTCAGCTACATTAACCCAAGAAGGGGGGCGTGGCTAGCCGGCAAGGAGAGAGGACGCGTCTGCTGGAGCTCCCGGCATCTGCGACCTTCTCCCTTCGGCATCCGAATTTTACTCACCTGAATCAGGTCGGTGACACCCGGCGGGATACCCTCGGACCCTGGCGGAACGTCTTGGGCGGTTTTCTCCTGCTCCCCCGGGACCTGGTGGCTTCGGAGGCTTTGCGGCCTACTCAGCGGCCTACTCAGCGGTCTGTCCTGCTGCGCCTTCTCTGCTTCCGGCTCCTTCCTGTTGACCGCGGCGGCTGGCTCCCGTCCTGCTTCTCTGGATTACTGTCGCGGCTGATGTGTGGACGTGAGCGGTGTTTCTCCTGGCCCCCGACACGCTGCCTCCAGCGTCCTGCGTCTGCTCCTGGCCTGTGGGGAGCCTGTGGTACGTCCTGTATGCTCCTGCATTGGGCCTGGCGGTAACGGCGGCCATTTTGTGACGCACTCGTACTCTACAGCTTCAGGGGGGGTTGAGAGAGTGTTGAGCCCCTACACTACCATCAGGGGGGCTCCTCTCTCTCCCCCTGGACTTTATTGGACATTGACTGGACATTGTCTCCTGCCCCCCTGTTTGAGTGCTTTTATTTTGAGTGAGTGCTGAGCCCCTCCACCACCATCAGGGGGGGCTCCTCACCTTCCACCTGGACTGGACTTTCTATATTACCTGGCCTGCTCCCTGCCTATTCTGGTTGAGCCCTTTGTGAGTGCAGAGCCCCTACTCCACCACCAGGGGGGGCTCCTCACATTGGGCTCCCGTGGAATTGAAATTGCCTGGGTGTCCCTACTGCGGGCCACTTGTTTTGCCATGCTCGACTAAATCGTTCACAGTGTCACCACTAGCGGCTCTCAGCTGATTGTTAGGCTTTTTGTTATATGGCCCTCACAGCCCTGCTGGAATTTGTTGCTGTCTGACCTCCTGCACTGCTCCACGAACTTTGCTCCTACCGCATAGAGTTACCCTCCTGCACTACTAGCTTCAGTTGCATCTCTGACCTTCCCTGCTGCTTCTATTATGCCTCGGAAAAAACCGCCCTCCTCCAAAGCACCTAGGAAACTCTCTGATTTCTTCTCGAGCACCATGTCGCACTCTTTGCCTTCCTCGCCAATGGGTTCCCGCTCCCCAGCGAAGTCGCCTCCACGGTCTGAATTGGTGGACTCTTTACCTACAGAGGGCTCTCTATCGGCTGTTTGTCCTCCCCTGCTGATTGATGGCGGTAAGAGAAGCTTTGTTGCATCTCCTCGGGGTTCTCCATCTGGTAAGGAGCCGCTGTGTAAACGGGTAGCTGATGTCCTATCTGCCTCTGATACTCCCTCTGATTTTGTTCATTCGGACATTTCTGATTTCCCGGCTTCCTCAGACCCTGTAACGTGTGATACATTGAAGGGGATGCTTGTTCTGCTACAGGCGGGGATTAACAAGACTGTCTCCTCTGCGGTGGGCAAATTGCGACAGGATATCGATGCTTTGGGAGAGCGGACTGACCATTTCGAAAATAAAATGGAAGAATTTTCATCTGCCCATAATGAACTGGTTGACGCTCATAACACCCTGGAAGCGGAGGTCAGATGGCTCAAAATTAAGGCTGCTGACGCTGAGGATCGGTCTAGACGCAATAACATCAAGATCCGTGGGGTCCCTGAGGATGTGGCAGCAGAGGACTTAGTGGCCTATGTCCAGCGTCTCTTTAAGAAAATTCTCCCGCGTCTCACTGAACTGGAGCTCACCCTCGATCGGACCCATCGTATTCCAAAAGCGAACTCTGCTCCTGTGGATGTCCCGAGACATTTGCTAACGAGGGTCCATTTCTATCAAGTTAAAGACTCGATTCTTGCGGAAGCCAGACAATGTGGTACCTTGCCAGCTCCATTTGCATCCATTTCCTTGTTCCCCGATTTATCCGCAGCTACTATGCAGGCTAGGCGTGAATTGGCTCCCATTACCAGGATCCTTAGAGACCGAGGCATACGGTATCGTTGGGGCTTTCCTACCAAATTGCTGATTCCCCGCAATGGGGTTTTCCATTCTGTCCCTGATATGGAGGCGGGTATGTCCCTCCTCCGTAAATGGAAGCTTGCCCCTGCTGACTCCCTCTCTTCTGCTCCCGAGTCCTCAGTGCGGCCTTCCCATCTTACTAAGGAATGGACTGTGGTGGGCGGTCGTAAGTGAAACCTTTATCCGCTTCGGCGGACTGACTCGCCTTGCCTAATGTTGATATGACTTTAATGTTTGATTTAGGTGACCTGTGTGCCTTTCTAATACTCACCCTCACTGAGTGTTACTGACCTGTTTCCCCCCCCCCCCCCCCAACTGATTACTTTTGGTTATTCGGTGTTTTTTGACACTATGCTATTTTGTTTGCATTCTTTGTTTTTGTTTCATACCTGGAATTCTGTATGGTTTTTATGCCTGTTCATACACACTTTATGCATCCTTGTCTTTTGGTATAGCCACCTGGGTCCTTCGTCATTTCTCCTTAGTCTGTTATTATGGTACTCCGTATATCTTCACTTAATGTTAGGGGTCTGAACAGCCCCTGTAAACGGAGCTCTGTCTGGAGAGAGGCCCGTCGCCTCCGCTGTAATGTGCTCTTTCTCCAGGAGACTAATTTTTGTGCTGGTAAAAGTCCTAAGTTCTCTAATCCCTCCTTCCCTCATATATATCAGGCTTCATGCAATGCTAAGCGTAAGGGGGTTCTTATTGCTGTGCGGGACTCGGTAGCCTTTTCCCTTGAATCCACTTTAGTTGACCCCGGGGGTCGGTTTCTGGGGCTTAATTGCCTTATTAATAATGTTAAGTATACTTTGGTGACTGTTTATCTCCCGAATCGTTCCCAGGCGCAATATTGGAAATCTGTGCTTTCCAAGATCCGAACTTTTGCTACTGGTATGTTGATCATTGGCGGGGACTTTAATTGTTTGGTAGATAATTCTCTAGACTCTTCTAATCCCAAGAGGCGCTCCCCTATATTATCCTCCTCTTTGATTGACCAGGGCCTTTATGACGTTTGGCGTTGTCAACATGGCGGGGAACGAGATTATAGTTATTTCTCCTCTTCGTCCTCCTCTTATTCCCGTATTGACTTTTTTCTTACTGACAAAATTGGGCTGATGCAGACAGAATCTACGGATATTGGGCTGATCACCTGGACTGATCATGCTCCGGTGTCCCTCTCTCTACATGAGAAGTTCTCCACTGCCATGCCTACCCAGTGGCGATTGAATGAGTATATCCTAGATCACCCCTCCTATGGTGAGCCCCTCCGTGAGGCCCTGAGAGAATATTTTTCCCTTAACTCTCCCTCCATGTCTGACCCTCATGTGCTCTGGAATGCCCATAAGGCGTATATGCGAGGGATACTTATTCAGGCATGCGCTAGAGCTAAAAAAGAAAGATCTAAGGACATAGATGCTGCTCTTCGCTCCCTATCCTCCCTCTCTGCAATTAATAAGCTTAACCCCACTCCCTCTGTCTCTGCGGAGATTAGGCAATGTCAACTCCGATTGCAGGGTCTTCTGGCTTGCCAACAGGATTTAGCTTTTAAGCGTTTTCAATGTCAGGCCTATGTGCATAATAGTAGGGCTAGCGCCTTTTTAGCCAAAAAAAATCAAACAGTCACACCCCAAAACTCGTATTGCTCACCTTGTAGATGATTCGGGTACTAAAGTAATTGACCCCCGTCTTATTGCAGAGCAGTTTCGCTTATATTACAAATCACTATATAATCTTAGGGACGACCCCCAGACATACCAGCCATCTCAGGAGGAAATTGATAGATTCTTAGATTCTGTGGCCCTACCCCGCCTTTCCCCTGCGCAGTCTGCCTCCCTGGCCTCGCCTATTACCCTGGTTGAGGTTACGGAGGCTATAGCCTCACTGAAACCGCTAAAATCTCCTGGCCCTGATGGCTTCTCAGGGATTTACTACAAGAAATACGCTGATATTTTATCCCCTTATCTTTTGGCTGTGTTTAGGAGGGCGGCGGAGGAGCAATGCTTCCCGGAAGAAATGTTGTCGGCTACTATAGTGACCATCCCTAAACCCGGCAAATCTCCCACTGTCCCGGCTAATTTTCGACCTATTTCCCTTCTAAACACAGATATTAAATTGTACGCTAAAATCCTGGCTGAGCGGCTGCTCCTCCTTCTCCCCCAGTTGGTTAGTCCTGACCAGGTGGGTTTTGTATACGGTAGACAGGCTCCGGACGGCACACGGAGGTTTATAGACCTCATTCAAAAAGCCGAAAAAGATGGTATGCCTTCTTTGCTTCTGGCTCTGGATGCTGAGAAGGCTTTTGATAGGGTCCACTGGGGATACTTAGACTGCCTTTTGGATAGGTTTGGTATGGGGCCAGTTTTTAAATCTGCTATTTTGGCTCTGTACTCCCACCCGTCCGCTCGTGTGCTCTCATCAGGTTTTTTGTCTGAGCCCTTTTGGATTTCGAATGGTACCCGCCAGGGTTGTCCTCTCTCCCCTATTATTTTTGCGCTAGTGATGGAGCCCCTGGCGGAGTCCGTTCGGTCGGCGGAAAATATTGAGGGTATTACTGTGGGCCGCCAACAGCACAAAATTGGCCTATACGCTGACGATGTCATACTGGCCCTGACCTCCCCTGGTCCCTCCTTGAGTGCTGCTACGGAGGTCCTAGAGGGATTTAGTAGAGTTTCGTACTATAAGGTAAATTCCTCCAAATCTCAAATCTTGCCTGTTATTATTTCTCCCTCGTTGAGACGGGACCTTAGTGTTCGATTCCCCTACCAATGGAATGATTCCCGTATAGCTTACCTTGGCATCTCTCTGACCGTCCCTAGTTCGGATCTGTTCTCTGCCAATTATATCCCCCTCCTGACCAAAATTACTTCTCTACTTGCCTCCTTCTCGCAGCCGATGTTGTCTTGGGCTAGCAGAATTGCCATTATCAAAATGATGGTGTTACCACTAATTTTGTATGTGTTTCGTACAGTTGCCATCCCCCTCCCTGACTCATATTTTACTAAGCTTCAGTCTATTCTGTCCAATTATATATGGGAGGGTAAGAGGTCCAGGGTCCGACTTAAGGTGATGACACGCCCTTGGTCCCATGGGGGTGCTGGTGTCCCAGATGTTAGAAAATATTATATGGTGTCTATCCTTGATCAACTTAAGGTTCGGTGGGATGAGACTTCTAAATGGCGTTGGGCTGAAATTGAGGAAAGCCTTCTAGATGCCCCACTTTTGAGTATTTTACGTCCTAAGGATTTGGGCCCCCCCATCACTTCCCCTCCCTTGCTGAGTATTAGGGCCTCAGTGTCTGCTTGGAGATACTTCTTATCATATACCTCTAGGGAAGACCTGGTCCCTTTGTCGAAGCTACCTCTGTTGTAGCTGACCTCTTTTCTCCCCCAGCTCCGGCTCCGTGGATGGGTCTCTAGGGGTCTCTATAAAGTGACCCATCTGTACTCTGATGATGGGTTTAAATCGTTCTCCATGTTACAAGAAGAGTTTCAGCTCCCTAAATCAGACTTCTTTAAATATTTACAGTTGCGTCACTTTCTTCATTCCTACGAGCCTTCTAGATTGACCTTTCCCAGACTAGCTTTAAAGCTGTGGAATAGGTCCTCGCCTGTTAGAGGTGGGTTATCTGTGTTTTATGGCTTTTTCTCTGTCCCTCCGGGGCAGGTCAAGCCTCTTCACCTGCTCCGTTGGGAAGCGGATCTTGCCAGAACCATCCCTCTGTCTGACTGGTATACGGCGGCTGGGTTTGTTAAGCGTGTTTCTAGGGGGGCGTCTCATTGGGAAACGGCTTTGAAAATTATGCTGAGGTGGTATAGGACTCCGACCCAACTGGCGCATATTGATCCTTCTTGCTCCAGACTCTGTTGGAGAGGATGTGGCCAAGTAGGTTCCTTCTTGCATTTGTGGTGGGATTGCCCTCCGGTTCGTGCCTTCTGGATAGCGGTATTTCACTTCATGTCCAATATAGCCGGTTTTGATATCAGTCCTTCCCCTGGTCTCGCCCTATTATTCTTATACGTTGGTAGTTTTCCCGCAGAGTCGCAGGTCGTTCTGGGTCAGATCGTGCTCGCAGCTCGGGCCATGATCGCTCGTCAGTGGAAGTCTGCTCTTTGCTTGACCGTAGCTGAATTATTCCACCATGTGAACTTGGCATGCACCTTGGAACGTCTGTTGTCCAATAAGAATCATACTTACGCCAAGTTCCGATCCCAGTGGTCCCTCTGGATTTCGTATGTGGAGTCTCATAAGGGAGTTCCTTCTCCTCGGCCTCAGGCTGCTCCCGTGGGGACCCCTTGATCACTATCTACTTATTGTGTTGTTATCCCAGGTGGCTTTATTTTCTTTTCTTTTTTGGATGTATCATGTGTGTTTCTGTTTTTTGTCTATTTCAGTATTGTATTCAGGTATGTGGTTATGTTGTTCATGTTATTGTTTGGTCTTCTCGTTCTCTTCTGTCTCTATCCTATCTCTTCTACTTTTTCTCTTCCCTTTTCCCTTCTTGTACCTCTCTGGTTGTGTTCCCCTCTCCATCCTTTCATTTCCGTCTTGTGGAATTGGTGTCTTTGTAGTGTTTGTATATCTGGTTCTTTGGTCTTTGTTTATTTGGTCATGTTTGTGTCACCCATGTATTTGGGTTGCAGCCCGAAGTTCCAACTTGTAACTCCTGTTTTACTGATTGGACCCATGCCGATTCTTCTTATGTTTGTAACTGTTTTTCTATTATATTGTAAAAGTTTTCTTCTATTCAATAAAAATCATATTTAAAATAAAATAAAATACATTAACCCAAGAAAAATTGGAAAAAAATTCATTGGAAAATACTGGAACATCTGCCCTACAGTCCCCATCTGTTGCCATGTGACTACCACATATGTTTGTGCCACTCAAAGAAGAACTGGGAGGTCATTGCTTTGACGACGACGAAGGTGTAGAAACGTTTGTGCGCAGTTGGTTACAGACGCGACTAGATTTGACTAGAGATTATTCCGAAATTAAAAAAAACTCCAACTGGGGGGGGGGGGATGTGTGAATAAAAAGAGGAGATTATATAGAAAAATAAGGTGTATTCAAAATTTTATTTACTGTACCAATAAATGTTCTAAAGCAAAAGTCTGGTTCATATTAGATTCACCCTCGTACAAAAGTACTCTGATGAAGGGGCAACATGGTGGCTCAGTGGTTAGCACTGCAGCCTTGCAGCTCTGGGTTCCTGGGCTCTAATCCTGCAAGGAGATTGTATGTTCTCCCTGTGTTTGCATGGATTTCCTCCCATTCTGCAAAAGACATACTGATAGGAAAAAAAAAGTACATTGTGAACTCACAATCTACATTTAAAAAAAAAAGTACTCTGATGACTTTGCAATAGTAGGCCTCATCACTGAGGGAGGAGACAGGGAGTACAGGGACTTAAACCTGGATTTTGTGGACTGGTGCCAGAGGAACGACCTCAGGATTAGTAGTGGACTTCAGTAAGCAGAGAAGTTGGAGATTCAAGGGACACTGCATTGAGATAGTCAAGACTAGAGATGAGCGAATACCGTTCGATCGAGTAGATATTTGATTGAATATTAAGGTATTCAACATATTCGTTTAAAATCGAATACTACGCGGTAAACGCAGTAAAAATTTGTATGCCCTCCCACCTTCCCTGGCACTTTTTTTGCACCAATAACTTCAGGGAAGGTGGCACAGGAAGCAGGAATACGTAGGCATCAAAAAAAAAAAAAAAAAGGAAAAAGTCATTGGCTGGCTAAATCAGGTGACCTCCGATTTATAAGAATAGTGTCAGCCATATTTGTGTCAGATGCGTTTTGGTGAGATAGGGAGAGATTGTACTGAGGGTGAGAATGAGATTGTAGCTTCTGCTAGGCAGGAAAACATTGTAATCAACAGCTCTTTTCAGAGCCACACTGCAGGAACAGTGTACACATACACTGAATCTGCCAAAGATGCGTCAGGGTAGCATCAAAGGATGGGGGCGGGCACGTGGATGTGTCCACAGTCCAGGTACTGGAGAGGGGCTGTCAGCAGTGCCCCTCATCAGTAGCACAAGAGGGCAAGGACATGGAAATCCAGTCCACAGTCCAGCTACTAGAGAGGGGCTGCCAGCAGTGCCCCTCATCAGTAGCACAAGAGGACGAGGAAATACAATCCAGCTACTGGAGAGGGGCTGCCAGCAGTGCCCCTCGTCAGTAGCACAAGAGGACATGGAAATCCAGTCCACAGACCAGCTACTAGAGAGGGGCTGCCAGCAGTGCCCCTCATCAGTAGCACAAGAGGACATGGAAATCCAGTCCACAGTCCAGCTACTAGAGAGGGGCTGCCAGCAGTGCCCCTCGTCAGTCCACAGTCCAGCTACTGGAGAGGGGCTGCCAGCAGTGCCCCTCGTCAGTAGCACAAGAGGACGTGGAAATCCAGTCCACAGTCCAGCTACTGGAGAGGGGCTGCCAGCAGTGCCCCTCATCAGTAGCACAAGAGGGCAAGGACATGGAAATCCAGTCCACAGTCCAGCTACTAGAGAGGGGCTGCCAGCAGTGCCCCTCGTCAGTAAGCACAAGAGGACGAGGAAATACAGTCCAGCTACTGGAGAGGGGCTGCCAGCAGTGCCCCTCATCAGTAGCACAAGAGGACGAGGAAATACAGTCCATCTACTGGAGAAGGGCTGCCAGCAGTGCCTCTCGTCAGTAGCACAAGAGGACATGGAAATCCAGTCCACAGACCAGCTACTAGAGAGGGGCTGCCAGCAGTGCCCCTCATCAGTAGCACAAGAGGACATGGAAATCCAGTCCACAGTCCAGCTACTAGAGAGGGGCTGCCAGCAGTGCCCCTCGTCAGTCCACAGTCCAGCTACTGGAGAGGGGCTGCCAGCAGTGCCCCTCGTCAGTAGCACAAGAGGACGTGGAAATCCAGTCCACAATCCAGCTACTGGAGAGGGGCTGCTAGCAGTGCCCCTCGTCAGTAGCACAAGAGGATGTGGAAATCCAGTCCACAATCCAGCTACTGGAGAGGGGCTGCCAGTAGTGCCCCTCGTCAGTAGCACAAGAGGACGTGGAAATCCAGTCCACAATCCAGCTACTGGAGAGGGGCTGCCAGCAGTGCCCCTCGTCAGTAGCACAAGAGGACGTGGAAATCCAGTCCACAATCCAGCTACTGGAGAGGGGCTGCTAGCAGTGCCCCTCGTCAGTAGCACAAGAGGACGTGGAAATCCAGTCCACAATCCAGCTACTGAAGAGGGGCTGCCAGCAGTGCACCTCGTCAGTAGCACAAGAGGACGTGGAAAACCAGTCCACAGTCCAGCTACTGCAGAGGGACTGCCAGCAGTGCCCCTCGTCTGTAGCACAAGAGGACGAGGACATGGAAATCCAGTCCACAGTCCAGCTACTGGAGAGGGGCTGTCAGCAGTGCCCCTCATCAGTAGCACAAGGGGGTGAGGACGTGGAAATCCAATCCACAGTCCAGCTACTGGAGAGGGGCTGCCAGCAGTGCCCCTCGTCAGTAGCACAAGAGGACGTGGAAATCCAGTCCACAGTCCAGCTACTGAAGAGGGGCTGCCAGCAGTGCACCTCATCAGTAGCACAAGAGGACGTGGAAAATCAGTCCATAGTCCAGCTACTGGAGAGGGGCTGCCAGCAGTGCCCCTTGTCAGTAGCACAAGGGGGCGAGGACAAGGGGATCCAGGCTGCAGTAGCTCGACTCCAATTATATACTGGAGAGGGGCAGCCATCAGTGCCACAACATCAAGCAGGGTGTAGTGCTGATGAGGCCAGAGCACCAGGAACCTATACTAGGGTGGATAGCAGATATTGTGGACCCGCAACCAGCGTGTCCCATCCACAGTATTGACGAAACACAGTTTCATGTGTCTGTGCCAGCACACAAGTTCCTCGTCCACCTTCAACACCACTACCACCTTCACCATAAATAAATAGTTACCCCCCCCATTAATGTTTTAGGGCTCCCCCAAGGGCCTGCAAAATAATTTTTTAGGGCTCCCCCCAAAGGCCTGAAAGTTAATGTTTTAGGGCTCCCCCAAGGGCCTGAAAACTAATGTTTTAGGGATCCCCCCAAGGGCCTGCAAACTAATGTTTTAGGGCTCCCCCAAGGGCCTGAAATTAATGTTTTAGGGATCACCCCCAAGGGCCTGAAATCTAATTTTTTTAGGGGTCACCCCAAAGGGCCAAAAACTAAAACTCCGCTGGTTAAAGGCTCAATTCACCCAAAGGGCCTAAAACACTGCTGCTTAAAGGCTCTACTCACCCCAAGGGCCAAAAAGTAAAACACTGCTGGTGCAAGGCTCTACTCACTCCAAGGGCCAAAAAGTAAAACACTGCTGCTGCAAGGCTCTACTCAACCCAAGGCCCAAAAAGTAAAACACTGCTGCTGCAAAGCTCTATCACTCCAAGGGCCAAAAAGTAAAATACTGCTGCTGCAAGGCTCTACTCACTCCAAGGGCCAAAAAGTAAAACACTGTTGCTGCAAGGCTCTACTCACCCCAAGGGCCAAAAAATAAAACACTGCTGCTGCAAGGTTCTACTCACCCCAATGGCCAAAATGTAAAACACTGCTGGTGCAAGGCTCTACTCACCCCGAGGGCCAAAAAGTAAAATACTGCTGGTACAAGGCTCAGTTCACCCAAAGGGCAAAAAAACTCTGCTGGTGCAAGGCTGAACTAAATTAAAGGGCCAAAAACTATGCTGATTAGAGGCTCAGTTCACTCCAAGGGCCGAAACCTATGCTGGCTAGAGGCTCAGTTCACCCAAAGGGCCAAAAACGATGCTGGTTATAAGCTCAGTTCACCCAAAGGGCCAAAAACTATGCTGGTTAGAGGCTCAGTTCACCCAAAGGGCCAAAAACTATGCTGGTTAGAGGCTCAGTTCACCCAAAGGGCAAAAAACTCTGCTGGTGCAAGGCTGAACTAAATTAAAGGGCCAAACACTATGCTGATTAGAGGCTCAGTTCATTCCAAGGGCCAAAAACTATGCTGTTTAAAAGCTCAGTTCACTCCAAGGACCAAAAACGCTGCTGGATAAAGGCTCAACTCACCCCAAGGGCCAAAAACACTGCTGGTTAAAGGCTCAACTCACCACATGGGCAAAACATTCTACTGGTGCAAGGCTGAACTAACTTATGGGGCCTAAAACTATGCTGGTAAAAGGCTCAAGGCACCTCAAGGGCCTCAATCTCTGTTGGTAGTTCAGCTTAAGGGCCTCTAACTTAATTTGGAAGGGCTCATGTGAAGGGCCAGAAAAGTAATTTTTGGAGGACTCACCACATCACACACACATGAACAATGACAGTTAAAGGTGGGGGCTATTGGATTTCCCATTGCCTATGCCATCTTTGGTTGTCATGGGCAACGTGATTTAAAGGGGTGCATGGTAATGTTTCTTTAGCTTTAAATTTGTGTTTCTGTCCATATGATTGTGGAGGAAAGAAGGTTTCCACTTTCCATAGAGGTTCTATTGATTTTGGAAAGTGTCTAGTTGATAGGCTGTGATAGTGGGGTAATACTGTGACTTGGGCGTGTTAGATGCCCCCAGACATGCTTCCCCTGCTGTCCCAGTTGCAATCCAGAAGTGTTGGCATCATTTCTTGGGGTGTCATAGTGGACCTGGTGACTCTCCTGAGTTGAATTGTGGTTTACCCTGAAACAAGCATTTTTTTCCCCATAGACTATAATGGGATTCGATATTCGTTCGAATAGTCGAATAATGAGGGGCTACTCGAAACGAATATCGAATATTTCACTACTCACTCATCTCTAGTCAAGGCCTATAAATACCTGGGTGTGCTCCTCAATAATAAACTGGACTGGGCTGATCACATGGATGCGCTGAACAGCAGGTCACAGCAGGCTCTACCTGCTCAGGAGGCTGAGGGCCTTTTTTTAAAAAAAATTAAGAAAAATTTTCAATAAAAGAACGCAACAAGACCAAATGTCCAGTGCCAACCCAAAAAACCACACAAACATATTATCAATGCTATGGAAAAATGGGTAACATGCCATATGAAGAGAAAAAAAAAGACAAATCAACAAAGACAAGACAAGGAAACAAGGGAGAAAGAGACAACAGAGGGGTGACATGAAGTTCCAGTGGGTAGCGCAATCACAAAGGCTGGGTGGCCCAAAATCCGTCCCACAGATTCCAGATAGTATGAAAACGCTCCTCCTCATTATTGAGCACAGCCATCAAGTATTCCAGAGATCGCACATTCCTGATCCTGCAGTATAACTCCTCAAGAGATGGAGGAGGCCAGCTGACACCAGTGCTTAGCCATCAAACATCTGGCAGAGGTGAGAAGAAACAAAAATAGGTGGAGGGCTGGCTTGCCCAATTTAACAGGGGGGAGGTTAAGAAGGTACGTTCTGGAAGAAAGAGGGAAACTTATTCCGGCTGAGGGCCTTTTGAGACCAAGGGGCACTTCTTAGGGCCTTCTTCAACTCTGTATTTGTTTCTGCAATCTTCTTTGGTGTGGCCTGCTGGGGGAGTAGTATACCAGCCAGGGACAAAGAAGAAAATGTTTGTTTTTGTACCGTGTTAGCCAGTGGGTATGAGTTAGTGCAACACTCAGGAAGGCCAGGGCTGGTATCACGGGTAATATCCGATGTGGCCGGCTTTCAGGGGATTAATCCTGGGTCCCAAATGTGCGCAAAATCTCCTTTTTGATGTCCCCGACTACCCACCCCTGCTCTGATATCTGACAATGACCACAGACAACCAGGCTTCGGGGGTAATCGTTGCTCTTCTTTTTACTAGCAGGACGAGTTGATACAAATATACAGATGACGGAGTGATTCTTCACATACAATACAGCGATCTTTATAGACAATGTCCACTTAATCAGGTGATGGAGCTTTGAGCAAGAATACCTTGGACTTGGTTAACTCGTAGTAGCTCGGGAAGTTAAACTTGTATATAATTGTAGGGATGGCCTGTATCCAGGGGGTTAGTCCTCAACAAAGCTGGGTACATGTATATAGAAGAGGCGATACAAGTTATCGACGGCGGGGGACCCTCAATTTCCGTCAGATTAGCTATGGGCTCCTTAAATATATATTTGTCCCAAAGACTTACTTGAATAAAGAAATACGTGTGGAGTTCCCAGATGTATGGATACCGGATGGCCTACTTGTAGAGACGTGGAGCTTCAGGGGAAAACACTCCCTGAGGAACATCTTGGAGGCAGAGGAAAAGGCATCTCTGCTTGGAGATTCAGAAGAAAGTATTCTCTGAGAAGAAGCTTGGGTACAGAGGAAAAGACGTCTCTGTTACAATTTCCCGGAGACTTAGCTGCCATTTTTACAGCTTCCCATGTGCTCAGCTCAATGCCGAAAACAAAAGACCAAAAGTTCTCAACCCCCTCTCTAGAGTGGGCGGTCACTCAGTTCCGCCTCCAGGCCAGCCAAGCTCCCTTGAGTGGTCCTGGAGGTCAACTAATTATAATGGACACTCCCTTTACAGTGCCAGCTCAAATTACAATGGCAAAGTATAGGCAGGTGCAGTTCACAAAAACATCCACAAGATGGCGCATTAATAGACCCCCTGTGTGCTGGCTCTGGAAGAATAGAAATATATAGAAGGAATGAAGGGGGAGGAAAATATTTACCTTATATGAAAATGTCCATGCTATCTCGGTCTGCAAGGATTAGTAGAGCGAATTGGACTAGCAGTACCGGGACATTACATTAGCCATTAAAAAAGTTATCATCTACTGAAGACTCTCAAGTTGTTTGTTTTTTTATATTTCACAGCCAGGGACAGAAATAGACTTGACAGGCTGATGAGAAAGGACCCAGTACGAGTGGTGGGTGACAGAAGGATACTGTCCGTGGTGAGCCCCATGCTGGAGAATAAATCCCACCCCATGTATGAGACCTTGACGGTACTTGACCGACGGCTTCACCCTAAGTGTGAGAAGGATCGCTGTATAATCAACATCAGGCCAAGTGAAGAGCAGTCTGCACAGAGAACTAAATGATCCTGAAGTCTTTTCTTTCTCTATGACTCCTAGTAATACTATTATTGTTTATTTATATAGCACCATTAATTCCATGGTGCTTTACATTTGGGTTTTTTCTCCCATCTGATTTCTGAGCTTATGTGTGTCTCCTTCTGTAATATATTACTGTTATAATCCTGTATCCGTATTATCATGCTGCTGTAACACACTGAAATTTCCCCACGGATTGACTATTAAAGGATTATTTTATCTTATCAATGTGCTGGCAAAAATGCTTGTGGGTGGGTACCGGTAATTGTTCTGCAAATATGGACATCTCACGGATGTGACGTCTGTTGTTATTTGTATTATTTGTATCCCAGAGCGACCAGGCCCACATTGATCGGGGAAAGCCTTGTTCCCCAACTGTTATACATACTGTTAATAGAAAGGAGCCTGACTGGGCTCCTTTCCATTAAATGCCAGCGAAGGAGAGGTGTATAAAAATTAAATAAAAATACTTATACTCACCTCTCCTGGGCTGAGCATCCACTCCTGGGCTCTTCTTGTGGTAGATGCTAAATCCTAATAGGCTATTGGAGTGTGTGGGTGGAGCTATTCTGGATTATACAGGATAGTGTTGTGTTATACTGGAAGAGGAATCTGCTGGGAATTTAGACTGATGGAAGGTAAGGAGGAGAGATGTTGTGTGAGCAAGAGGGGGACATGGGGGTGCAGGCTGCATGAGAGCAAGAGGGGGAATGAGGGGGGTTCAGGCTCTGGGGGTGTGGGCACTGTTACCACATCATACTGTGTGGGGTCCACTGCGGAGCTGCTCACTCACCATATACTACTGATAACTACAGTTGTGGGTACTAAAGCTGTACCCATGTTGAGTTTCTGAGATATCGCTTCAGCACCCGTAACCACCACTATCAAGAATTCTCCCCAGGAAGGGGGGTTATGGGGACCCGGACAAAAGTTTGCACCCAAGCCCACAAGACATTAGTTACGCCACTGTTCTATGGGCCAGTGTCACAGACTCGCGGACATGGACCCGTAGAAAACACAGTAGTGTGCATGGCTCCATTGATATGTATGCTTCCTTCAGCTATGCAGGAAAAATCTGGATAGCATGCTGAAATAGTACATGGCCATGTGAATGAGGCACAATGTGCACAGCAGCAATGAAGAGGGACATTGTTCATGGCCATTTTGCACCCATGATGCAGTATTCGTTTTCGTGGGCTCCTCACAGATTTGTCTACTGTGAAAATAAGACGGCCACATTTCAGTCATGTGAATAGCTTGACATATATTTTAAGCATCCGTGTGACGCCCGTGTACATGGTTCTTCTGACTAGGCGCTAAGCACGTGGCTGAATGTGAGCAGCAGAAGCTTTTCAGAGACTTGCGTTATTTTCACAACAAACATCCAATAAGGAATCTGTAAATAACCGTACGTGTAATACTGCACAAAGTGTCTGAAACCTCATGTGCGGCAATCCACGTGTTATTAAAGTGTGAACAAGGCATCGAAACCTAGACAACAGGACGTGAACACAAAGCGCTGAAACAAGCGCTAATAGAGCGACGCCACGCCTACCGGAGAAGGCGGGAACTGCAGCGTCACGTAACCGCCTTAGTGCTCGCTCGCTCTCTGCGCTCTTTCACTTCCTGAGGAGCAGCTACCGGGGACGACGGTGATCCAGCAGCGAACATGAGTGACAGCGGGGAGCAGAATTTCGGCGACCGGGTTAGTAGTCCCGTATATTCCTGCTATGGTGGTGATGCGTGTGCTTGTGGCTGGCTGTAGCGCCTCAAACTCTGGGCTTCTAAAGCTTCTTTCTTCCAGTTTATTGCGGTCACTAATAACAAATATTTCCTATCTGTATTATTAATAACTAGGGGAGATCCTAGTGGTGAGGCCGGGCGGGTAGTGGCGGGGTGAGAAGGCCGGGCCGGTCGGCGCTGTCTGTGCAGCTTAGTAGTCGATCGCCATTTTGTGATCTGGAGAGCGCTCTCATAAAATGGCTTCGCGCTGTGACGACTATTTATAATGCGAGGCCCTGATGTATGGTGGCAGGAATCTTGTCACCTTCATGGCCCTGCTATTTATGGCCTTTCTAGTGCTTTCTACGTTATTTTTTGTCTTCTGGTGAGAGAACCTTAGAAAGCTCCCAGCTCTAGTGCACCGCCCCCATAGATCTTCATTGTTCATGTTGTGCCTTAGAAGCTGGGCACACATTGGGAGAAGTGGGTATGATGGCCATATGCCAATGCCCTCCCTCATATCCTATAGCTTTTGTGAAATGTTACAGCAAATTCCCTCAATGCTATGGCCATATCCCATGCTGGAGTATATAGGGTGCTGTGAATATACAAAATGGGCACCGACCGCTCTGGACATACAATCCTACAGCTAGCAATGCTGGTGGGCAGACATGGGGACGCTCTGCTCATGTGCTTCAGCTATAGTTGGTTCTGTATTTCAGCTGTAAGGCCTCATGCACATTACTGTGTCAGCCCTGCTGGTATACTGACCTATTTGTTTCTATTGTAAATTTCCTAGCACTTGCACCACTCTTTGGGCGCACATGTTAACAGAGATCCATGGCTGTTATGAGCCAATGTAGATTTCTGAGCCTAATCCATGACTAGGCCTCATCATAATCCGGGCTCATACAGTGCTGTCACAATGTGTAATATGGCCGCCTTGATGCATCCCCTCCCCCCCAGGAATTTTGTGGTGGTTTTTACACCAAAGCTGGAAGTGTGATTGTAAGTGCTAATATTTACAGTATGCGCTAAATTATGTATAATTTTTATTTTTTTAAAATATATTAAGATAGCTGTCTATCTACCCACGGTCTGATTCACATCTGCGTTTGGGTTTCCTTTCGGGGAGTCTGCTTGGGGGGGCCCCCTGAATAGAAATCTATATGCATAAAAAAGTGATTACCTAGGGAAACCACGGACCCCATAGACTGTAATGGGGTTTCTGCACAAAATGTGCAGAGAAAAAACTGTTACTTGCAGGACTTTTCTGTCTGCATGTCTTGTGCGGAAACCACACGAACTCCGTTTTAGTCTCTCGGGTCCACAGGTAACCACTTTTTTTTATGCGTATAGGTTTCCGTTCAGGGGTACCCAAACGTAAAGTGGATCGCTGATGTGAACCAAGCCTAAATCTATGGCTAGTATCTGTTTGTAAAGGTTAAGTGTGGAGTATATGTGCATGGCATGTATACCCAGGGATGCTACAAGTTATAGGGCAGCGTGGCTAGTTGGCGTTCTCCAAATTAATAAGGAGCCCCAATATATCATTAAAAGCAGAATACTTCAAGACCTTATTCACATGAACTGGAAATGTTCACTTTTTTTGAAACTCTTTGGGGCGGAAGTATTAAACTGTTTAAAAGAAAGACTTGCTTGCTGTGGGCAGCTGAAACCGTTTTTCTTCTAGTGTAATAGATCTGCTCCATTGATTTTTAAAATCTGTCACAAAATAGGGTATGTCCTATCTTTTGTCGTTTTCCACGGACCCCCTCTATAGAGTGAACTTTATGAGGTATCCATGAAAACTGATCGGTTTCATGAAAAAGAAAACTGACCGTCTCTCTATTCATGTGAATATAGCCTCATGGCCTATATAGCTGGCCATGAAGGTAAGATAATGTTCCCACCGTGAATGTCTCCACTCCTGGTGTGTTTGTGTGTGGTTAAACCTGTTGGCCCTGCTACACAAAATAAAAGGTGCTATTTTTCAATATAGTTTCGGAACAGTAACGCACATGTGTGAACTCTGATGGATGTGAACGTATAAGTATTATATCCACCTTCTATGTGTCAGCACTTTAAGTTGTGCGTTCTGTTCTACACTCTCTAGAAATTGGTAATGAAATGGTAAGTGGCTTTTCCTGGTGCACTCTTCTGTTAAATTACTGTAAGGGCTAGTTCACACGGGGCTAAAGGGGCGGATTTTGACAGCGGAATCCACATCATTATCCACCCCTTTCAATGGTGGTCTGGAGAACACTAGCTTTCTTTTTTCCGCTATCGCCAGTGGCCGATAGCGGGAAAAAAAGAAGCGAGCTGCCCTTTCTTCAGACGTAAGCCGCGTAGCGCGCTGAGCCGCGGCTTCCGCCTAGCGGCAGCACCCTCCGATATTGGCTCATTCATTTGAGCCGGCTGCGGAGGGTAAAGCCACGACCGCGATGGTCGTGGCAGGCGGGTTTTGACCTGAGAGTGACACGGCTCGCCGCGTCTCTCTCGGTGTCAAAACCCGCCTCACGTGTGAACGAGCCCTTAAGTTATCTTCACCCTGAGGGTTCTGCCAGGACTTAGGGTAAATTCACACAGCGGAAACAGTTTCTGCTGTGTGACTTTTCCGCGCAGCTAGCCGCAATGGGATGCTGAAGCAGTGCAGCGGCATCCCGCTCCTGATTAGGCCCGAATTAATGGACTGTGGGAAGATGGGGAATGCTGCTTCTTTTTCCCGCTAGCTGAAAAAAAGTAAGTGACTCAGTGAAATGAATTGGAGATGTTTTTGCAGGTGGATTCTGAGGCAGATTCCGCGTCAAAATACACCTGCAAAAAAACTCCATGTGAAGATACCCCAGTCTGGTTTTACATGGCACCTTTTGTTACTGAAGCACTGCATGCAGGTGTAATTGCTGTAATAGTAGAGTATCACATTTCTACTATGTTGGTAAGCCAATGTTATGGCTGTAAGCCTACAGCTGAAATGCAATGGAACGCTGCGTCCAGTTCTTCAGTAGAGATTACTGTATGATTCTATGTTTAGAGGCAATTGTCTGTGATGGCATACCCAAGCTTATTCTGGGATTAGTGGAACAGCCAAGCGTATATAGCGCCATCATATTCCACGACACTTTACACTGTATGCCCCTTAGGAATGATTTGTAGTTACAGAAATGGCTTAGCTCTCTCATCTAGAGTTTCCATACCTCTCGTTCAGATCTATAGGAGTTGGGTAATGGCACAGCCAGCCCCACTGTTTCTGTAATCCCACCCTCTCTCTCTAGCTGTGACATAGGGATATGTATAAAGGGCTAAGATGGGGGTAAACCTTTTACATCTTGTCTGAGCCTGCTAAGGTTCTTATGGTAAGGGAAATGCCTGCCTGGGTGCAGATTTTGAAATCCATTGCATATTTATTCTCCTTTTTGAGGTGTTGTGTGAAGTAACTTCAGACAGCTGCTTTTCATGCAGTGTTGGATGCCAAACTAGATATTTATTTTTTTTTAAAAAAGTCTTCACTTTAAAATCTACTCTTGACATTAGTTTTAAAAACTGAAAAAGCACAGGAAGGTACCCTTAAACTTTTGTTTTGACTCATATTAAAACAGGGAATTGTCATTCTGATGAATCGTTGTATAAGGGTGGTGTTACAAGCAGACCTGAAGAACAGAAACCTGAACACTAGTGTGAACCTAGCAACTTAACAACTGTGGAGTGTCCCTGATCCAGCCAGAATCGCCACGTCTGTGTGGTTAGCTAGTGAATAGATCATATTTTTGGAATCCTTTTGCTTGGCTGTGTTACAATGGCCATATGTGACCTCGTACTCTCTGCGAGGCTCATTGAATACTCTGATGATTTCTATCATCATTTTCACTTTTACTACTGACTTATGTCGCTTTAAAGAGGACCTTTCATGGTTTGGAGCACAGGCAGTTCCATACACTACTGGAAAGCCGACAACGCGCTGAATTCAGCGCACTGTCGGCTTTCCCGATCTGTGCCCCGGGTAAAGAGCTTTCGGTCCCGTAGCTCTTTACAGTCAGAAGGGCGTTCCTGACAGTCTGTCAAGAACGTCCTCCCCCCACAGCAGCGCCTATAGCGCTGTACATTGTGAGCGGGAAGGAACGCCCCCTCCCCTCCTAATAATACTCATCTATGGACGTGCACTGTGAGCAGAGGGAGGGGGCGTTCCTCCCCGCTCACACTGTACAGCACGATAGGCGCTGCTTTGAAGAAGGACGTACCTGACTGACTGTCAGGAACGCGCTTCTGACTGTAAAGAGCTACGGCACCGGGACCGAAAACTCTTTACCCAGGGCACAGATTGGGAAAGCCGACAGTGCGCTGAATTCAGCGCGTTGTCTGAATTCCAGCAGTATATGGAACTACCTGTGCCCCAAACCATGAAAGGTCCTCTTTAAAGCGACATAAGTCAGTAGGAAAAGTGAAAATGATGATAGTAATCATCAGAATTTTTTTTTTTTCTTCACTGTATGTCTAGTGGTGTTATTCATACAGGTTTATGTTGGGTAATTCAGTATTTTAAGTGAGTTTTCTGTTATGTTGAAAACATCTGACATAGTCTTTCCCTTTTGATCAGGGAGGATTAGATCTGTTTTTGAGAGGAGTAAATAGAGCAAATGGTCACACATGCAGAGTCTATGGCTCCATTTAAAGGGGGGGGGGGGGGCTCTGGGATGTGTATTGTGGTTAGTGCCCACAGCGGAGACCCATAGCAATCAGACACATGTACCCTATCTTGTGGGTGGAAGTGGGTCAGCTACATTCTGATAGTATGATAGAAAAATATGCTATGAAAATACCATTGCTGGTCTTCACAAAACATTCCTTGCTAGCTGAAATGGATGGCATTCTTTTATCTCGGTGTATACCTTCAGCTTTTTGACTATTTGGTGCCATTGTGTTACTGAGACTCATCTAGCACAATATTTCTCCTAAAGATATTTTGCTCAAAATTTTATCTAGGGCTGTAGTGTTGGAGTCCTGACTGACTTTGGGGTGGAATCAGGGGGAGTTTAGTTTTATGTTTAATTCTGAATAATTAGATGCATAGTCTGACTTCAGAAAGTAATTGTGTAACGGTCACTGGATTTTTAATGAGTTGGAGGAAATTTATGTTGACCATGGTTTTTGGCCATTTATGATTGAGTCAGGCTGTGGAAAAATAGAGGCGTCTGGGGCTGTGGTTTGGCCTACTAACTCCACAGCACGGTATTACAGTTGAATACTGTGGGGTCCCTTTAAATCAGGGGACACTTTCTACATCAGGTATCTTGTTGGGTAACAGTTCAGTTCTTTTGCATTGAGAATTTTTTTTTTTTTAAGTTTTTCCTAGGCTACTGTCATCTTTTGTAGTGTGAGCTGAAATGCTAAATAAGCTTGGCTACATTGGCATAGTAAATCATGGGCTTAATGAGAGCACAGTAGCCATTGTCACCCAAAATTTGCTGATTGCAACAATCTTTTGTGTTGTATTTTCTAAGACTTAGCAAAGTTGGCTCTTGGTTCGCCAATCTTTTGTGATGTGGGTTCCTCACCAATAGTACAGCACACACAACACCTGTAACACACAATTCTGTATTTCAGCACAAAATAACGTCTCTAGCAGCGTCAAACATTACAGTATAGGATTGCTGATGATAACATTGACACATACCCCCCCCCCCCCCTCCGTCCTTCCACCTCCAGTCCAGTGGCTGCAGCATTCTTCCAAAATGTAACTTTCCAAACTTCGTTTTACCACCTCCATGACTGCAAGTTCTTAGCATCTGTTACTAGGTGCCACTTTACGGTTGTTACTGCACTTGGAATTTTTTTTTTTTTCTCTAGTCCTCACCATTCCTAAGCAACAAGCACAGTTAGTTTTAGTGTTTGATGTGCTATTTAAAGGGGCTCTATCATTGGGAATAGTCATTTTTAACTAATCACATCTTTGCATAGCCTTTAGAAAGTCTATTCCACACCTAGCTTTAGTATGTAAATTGGCTCAGTGGTTTCTGAATAAGTCAGTTTTTATTCATACGCTAAATAGACTGGTGCACGATGCATCGTGCATCTCTTTGCTATTGTTTCCCAGGGATTTTGGGGTTGCATTTAGGAGAGACCTATTTAATTACTTGGGACATGGTGCAAATGCCAGGGGTTGGTTGTGGGTGATGAACCAAGGCAGCGGCACCTACTGGATCCATGTCACCCTGGGGAGAAGCAACTGTTAATAACTCTATTCCAGCCTCTGTCCCGGCACAACTGCTTCCATGTGAAGTACTGTGTTGATGTCATCACAGGTCCTGTCCATGGAGACGGCTTTGATGATGCAAGACTGACCTGCACCCCTCTGTTTGCGGAGCATTGATCTGAGGTGCATGCTTGGCACAACTTGCCTAGTAGAGTTAAAACTGAGAAATACATATTAAAAAAAAATCCTCTGTACTCTGTCTGACTGTAAGTCATTTGGCTGGAGCCAGATCTTGTGTGCGATGTCCTCTGCTCTAGGACAAAAGATTCAGCCTCCCTAGCTCCTCAGCAGCCCATGGTGGAACTGTTCCTTTACATTGACTTCCATACTAGTTTGTGACTAGACCCCATAGGCTTCACTAAAGTTCTCCATTTAGATTTGAAGTGGATCAGAAGTCAGAACAATGCCAAAGCTTGGTGTACTGTAAATTCAGTCCTGAACAGTATGCCACTGTCCTTTGTTTACTTCAGTATAGGTCAGTGCTTCTCTACTATGTCCTGGGTAGGCCCCTGCTGCTGCTTCTGAGTGAAAGGGTAGAGAGCTATGGAGCAGTCGTCTTTACTTTCTGCAATTGCCTATACCAGCTATTCTTCATACACCACCTCTATATTATTGCTGTATGCAAGCTTTGTTGAACGGCTAGGTGTCCTTGTTCAAACCCCCCAGCCCCCACCTCAAAAAAAACAGTAATGGGGGGGGGGGACATACTGATAGGAGGGGGGGAAAAGTACATTGTGATACCCATATGGGCTCACAATCTACAAAAACAAAACAGCAATCTGTTTGTGATTTCAAACTCCCGTTTTTCCTTTAAGAGCTGCTAATTTGCTCTTTGGGATCAGGTAACGTACATCCAGTCAAACTCAGACATGTGGACTGGCACAGTGTAACCATGAGATGTGCTATGTGAATCCACTGAATCAGAAAGTGCTTTCTTCTTCAGCTCTCTCGTATTGGTTTGTAGATGCAGTTGCATACAAGTCTAGCATAAGCGTGATGGCTTGTCTTCTACTAAATTGTAGCATTCAATCTCAAGTCAAGCTTTTTTGTTTTTATATATACAAACTCTATTTAAAGGGCTTCAATTTTTTAAAAAAAATAAAGATATGTGTGGGTGCTGTAGAATAGTAGCCACCATTTCATATCAGAGGACAGGAATTCAGGGATCCCAAGGCAAAAATGGCATTCAGATTAAAAAGAAATAGTTTTGTCAGAGTTTTGATCTTAAAGATTTTAAACTCCATCCTGTTCTTTTTCTGTTAAGGTTAATATTGAAGAAGGAAAATACAGAAGTCGTCATTTGACACGTTTATTGTATGAGAATTTTTTGAAGCTCAGAAATAAGTGAAGCTGAAATATGAAAAAAAAAGTATGCATGCTAATTGTCAGAACTGAAGCCCTACTTGTAGAATTTTGAGGAATGTGTATGAAGTGGGGAAGATGAAAAGAAGTCAGAATTTGAAAATGAAGAATGAAGAAAGAAATAAAAATGAAGTTAAGATAAGAAGTAATCTGGGATCAAAAAGCTCTACGCTAAGTAATTACTAGTCTGTTTCTGTGTCCCTGTACATATCAAATTATATGCATGCATTATCTGTAAAACAGAGCATACAGGGTAAAGCACGTAGGGAAAAAAATGGGATTGTAATTTCGTTTCTCACTCAGACTTTTAGTAAAGACTACTTCAACTTCAAGGGAGTCTTTTATTTATTTATTTTTTATTTTAAATGCTGTCATTTGTAGTAAATGTATTGTTTGTGTTCAGGAATCTCGATCAGCATCAAGAAGTGGAAGTGCACGGCGCTCTGGCAAGTCTGCAAGTCACTCTCCCAACCGCTCTCCAGCCCGCTCTCGCTCAAAAGAGGGGTCAAGACGTTCAAGATCCAAATCTAGGTCAAGATCCGAGTCAAGGTTTGTTTTCACCGTTCTGTAACCGGGATGGGTTCATGCATATATTGTTTATAATGGTACTTTGAAGATGAAGGGGGTTTTCTTATGTTGGTGGTGAAAATGTTGCTGAAATACAAATCCCTTTTTCCCCCACTTTAGATCCAGATCAAGGAGAAGTTCTCGACGTCATTATACAAGATCTCGCACACGTTCAAGATCACATAGAAGATCACGAAGCCGTTCGTACAGCAGAGATTATCGGCGGCGGCACAGCCATAGCCACTCACCTATGTCTAATCGTCGACGTCATGTAGGCAATAGAGTATGTTAGGTTTTCAAGACTAAGTATATGCATAACTTAGAGATTTTTGAAGGGGTTTATTGGAAAAATGTTGATTGTATTATATCTTTATTTCTTAACTCTTTAGGCAAACCCTGATCCCAACTGTTGCTTGGGTGTATTTGGTCTAAGTCTTTATACCACAGAGCGTGACCTCAGAGAAGTATTCTCGAAATATGGTCCGATAGCTGATGTTTCCATTGTGTATGATCAGCAATCTAGACGATCCAGGGGATTCTCATTTGTATATTTTGAAAATGTTGAAGATGCGAAGGAGGTAAGAATCTAATCTAACGTTTTTTTTTATCTATTTATTTTTAAATACCAGTTGTTGTTTGTTTGTTTTTTTAAGTGCCAGTTGTGTGCAATGACCACACACCTGTTTCTGTGTATTCTGCATGTTCTCGCTTCTGTGGCTAAAAGGTAAATGGTTTCATTGCAGGCTAAAGAACGTGCCAACGGCATGGAATTGGATGGGAGGAGGATTAGAGTTGACTTCTCAATAACTAAAAGACCTCATACACCTACACCAGGGATTTACATGGGAAGACCAACCTAGTAAGTATAAATAATTAGACTGTGTTGCAGACATTAAACCATGTATAAGACTGTAGCCTCATGTCATCCCAACACTTAAAGAGGACCTTTCACCATATCCGGGCACAGGCAGTTCTATATACTGCCAGAAAGCTGACAGTGCGCTGAATTCAGCGCACTGTCGGCTTTCCCGATCTGTGCCCGGTGTGAAGAGCTTATGGTCCGGTACCGTAGCTCTTCTATGGTCAGAAGGGCGTTTCTGACCATTAGCCAGAGACGTCCTTCCGCCTCGCGGCGCCAATCGCGCTGTGCTGTGGAGCCAGGAGGAACGCCCCCCTCCCTCTGCTCACACAGCTTGTCCGTAGACTAGCATTATCAGGAGCGGGAGGGGACGTTCCTCCCGGCTGCACAGCGCGATTGGCGCCGCGAGGCAGAAGGACGTCTCTGGCTAATGGTCAGAAACGCCCTTCTGACTGTAAAGCGCTACGGTACCGGGACTGATAGCGCTTTACACCGGGCACGGATCGGGAAAGCCGACAGTGCGCTGAATTCAGCGCACTGTCAGCTTTCTGGCAGTATATAACACTGCATGTGCCCAGATATGGTGAAAGGTCCTCTTTAAAGGGGTATTTCCACGTCGCATACTTACCAGTCTTCGCTGCTGTAAATTCTTCTTCCTGCTTTGTTGCGTCATTGGTGGGCGGGATTACATATGCAAAGCCAGCAGCGAGAAGACGTCGCTTCTATGCCGCTGGCCCTGCGTGTGCGCTCCCGATGCAGCTAGGCATACGCTACACTCCTGCCCTGCATGAAGCCAGCAGCGGCAGGAGCAATGCTGCTATTCCGTTCCTCCGCCCCCTCCGGAATAGCAACATCGCTCCTGCCGCTGCTGGCTTCATGCAGGGCAGGAGCGTAGCGATGTCGCAGGCACCTGTGGCGGCATCTAACCCTCCCTGGCATCCACCTCTATTACAGCGGATGCCGGGTCTGTATTGGTGCCCTTCCAGGCTCGCTCCCGTGCACTTAGCCCCTTCTCCCTCCCCCTTGCGAGCAGGCAGATACATCACTTGACTTTTGACCAGATAAGTCAAGGGATGTGTCAACAATGAATTGAATAAAGTAAGATAGTGGTGAAGCAGTGTATTTAGGAAAAGTCTTACATTCACATTAACAAGCAGTATAGATAGGATCCTTGTGATGGGACAACCCCTTTAAGACCACTAATATAAAGCAGATCCATGTATAGAAGGTGTTTCCAGAAGCTCTTCCTGTACATACCCTTCAGTAATACAATTTTTACCTTGCTGACTGGCTGGTTTTGAGTTACTGTGGACCTGAAAATATAGATAAGTGTAACATTTTATGAAATTTATTAAGCACATTTTAAAATTCAGAAACTTGTATTTACTATTTAAGACCGTGTTGTCAGTCTAGAAAACTGTAAAATCCAGCTTGAAAAGTAGTCTGCAAAATACCCAAGGATGTACAATCTTAGACTTTATTTACACTTCTGAGAACCTTTTATTATGGCTGTTTGTCATGAACAGCATGCGGACCACTTGATCCCCTCTGGGTATATTCAGAGGTCTGTTCCCTGTCCCTAGGGGAGGGGGGTAACTTGAGACTTGCAGTATTGTACAACCAGAGGTCTGACCTTATTCACACATCTGTAAATCATGGCTGTGTTCTAGTGTGCCTGAATACACAAATGTGTGATTAAGGCCTTATGGGGTAGTCACAACAACTGCTATATTGAGTTTAAGATCACTTTTTCACATGCTATGGGAATTGTGTGTTCTGTAGATCATTTACTGTCACTCTTTTTCTCTTTTCACTCCCCCTATTCCGATTCGCCTTACACTCTAATGTAGTGGCAGTTCGCGCCGAAGAGACTACTACGATCGAGGTTATGACCGGGGAGGTTATGATGATAGGGATTACTATAGCCGTTCATCTTACAGGTAAGATCGATTTTGTGGTTATTAGAAGTTATAGTTTATTCTTTTCCATTTTCATAGGTCTTCTCTTTTAAATTATTAGACCTTCAATTACCACTTGTCATCTACAACCCATCTTTAGAATAGTTCATGAATTGAAGATCCTTAGGGGTACAATACTCAGGACCCCATTAGATCATCTGTTGGTCATATGGCTCGATTGCAAATTAATCCAATTCACTTCATTGGGATGAGGTGTGATACCAAGCACAGCTGCCATAGAAATGTATATAGTTCTGTGCTTGGGAAGTACTGAAGGCGCTGCAGATTTTTGAAACAGCTGATTGGCCGGCGTCTCGGCCTTGGACCCCTGCTGATCTTTAACTGATCCTAAAGCTTTTTTTATTGACTTCATAGTTTATGTATCTTAACATTTTGTATTTCAGGGGAGGCGGAGGATGGCGTGGTGGTCAAGACAGGGATCAGTTCTCTAGGTAATGATTTGCCCAGATATCATTTATTAATATTATATTTTTGCAATGTGAAGCTCTAAAGTTTTGGTATGGGAGGATGTATTCTGATTTGGTCAGCTTAGCATATTGTGATTTAAAATACTTGCATACTTTTTCAACTAAAAATAATAAGTTTTCACTTAAATTGTTCTAGTTCTTAACCCAGATGACCTTTAGAAATTCTTATTTTAACAGGAGAAGGTCTCCCTCACCGTACTACAGCCGGGGTGGATACAGATCTCGGTCCAGGTCTCGTTCTTACTCTCCACGTAAGTTTTATTGTTCGATAATCTTTTCATCTACCCCCAAATGTTTATCATTTAGCAGCTAGGCACTGAAGTTGTATAGATATTGTGTCACTGTTCAGTCACACTCGGTCTGCAAGAAATTTTCAGTTTGGTTGTTCATGTTCCATGTGTCTGAATCGTCTTTTGGGGACTTATTGGCAGTGTCTTCTTAAATTGTCCTTCACGCATGCCTCATCATCCAGCACTTTCAGTTAAAAGTCGATCGGACCCCATTATAGTCGATAGTGTACGTTGGGCTCTGTGTATCTTATTTTAGTAGACTGTAGTTCTGTTCCCCAATGAACACTACAGTGCAAATGTGAAAATAGCCTTAGCTGGTGCAAAAAGTTTGTTCTCTATTTTGAATAGGCGTATGCAACAAATTAATGTAGTGGCTAGATAAAAAAAAAAATAAAAAAAAAAGCACATATTCTCTAAAAATCCGAATTTGTGAATAAAATTGTGATGCATAGTCAAGAACTTGGTGATATAATTTGCATTAAGCTCCTATGTGCCCTCTAGTGGCTGGTGCATGCAACCAGTATCTAATGTGTTATGATCTGATGCTTCAGGGGATTTTGAGCTTTGTATGAGAGAAATAAAGCTTAGACCAATAGAAACTCATTACTACCTGAAAACCGCATAAATGTTGGAGACTAACAAACTGTAACTCCCTTCTTCTATTGGATTGCTTTTTTTTTCTAAAAATTTTTTTTTTTTTTTTTTTTTGTATTTTAGGTCGTTATTAAGTTGCTTCAGTTGAAAATCAACCTGATGAACAGTAAAACTCAGAAGTAATTCTCATCGTACAAACACTTCAAGAACATTTTCGCAATTTTTGTAAAGAGGAACTCTTCTTGTAGACATCATGACTTGCAGATGTGCATGCATAATTTTTTTTTTTTTTTTTTTTGGGTGACAAGTAGATTTGTTTTGTTTTTCTATTTGTTGAAGCATTTTTTTCTCAATCCATAGAAGTTAAGATTTTAAAAAAATAAATGCTGTTTTCCAGACATTCTAAAAATATTTTTCTGCCTCTTCCATAACAGCCATTTGATGCTTTTAGCCCCTCCAATGTTGTTCCATATAAAGTGCACTAGTTGTATTGCCTTTTTTTCCTTCAAGTGTAACTGTCGCTTCCCTTTTTTGTGTGTGGGGGGAGACCAGGTTTCCCAGGAGTAAATAATTGACCTAATTTTAGGATAGGTAATCAGTTAGTTTGGCAGGTGTCCAACCCCCAGGCCCTTAAGCTGCAGCCTCTTCACTACATGCCTGACACTCCACTGTACATGGCAGCTCAGCCTATTCACTTGGATGATACTGGGCGGGGAGAAGTACTGCTGCTCCAAACAGCTGATCCATGGGGGTCCCAGTTGTTGGATCCTCATAGATCTTTTGTTGATCATCTATCCTAAAGAGAGGTTATCAATTAAAATGTCTTGGGAAAACTTTTTTTTTTTAATGCACTTTATTGGGGAATTTGGTACTATTCCGTTATCGGGCCAGCAGCAGCGCAGTTCAGCAGCAGCTTTCGGGACAGCAGTTCAGCAGCGGGAATTACAATGACATCCGAGGACTGCTGGCCCGATGCTTGTGCCCAGTAACCAGTACATCGATGACCCCCCTCCCCCATCCTTCTCCTCCTGCCAGTGCTGCCCCCCAGCTCTCCTTACATCTTCCCCGTACCCTCTCCCCGCCACACGACTAGGCCTCACCTCAGCGCTAGTACCGAGACCGAAAGGAAAGACACCGGGGCTCAATCCAGGCCCTGACAAGAAACACACCGACTATAGGAACGGTGAGCTACAGCGAGCCGGAGGGACAAACTTTCTGCAGCGTCCGGCGGCTATCTAGTAGCATTCATTGCTCAAGATTTACGGTGAGGCCTATTACAGGGAGAGGGTACGGGGCAGATGTAAGAAGAGCTGGGGGGCAGCACTGGAAGGAAGAGGAGGATGAGGGCATCGATCGATGTACTGCCTACTACACACAAGCACGGCCTCTATCATCGGGCCAGCATCGGCTTAGTCATGTGGCGGGGAGAGGGTACGGGGTAGATGTAAGGAGAGCTGGGGGGCAGCACTGGAAGGAGGAGGAGATGGAGGGGGGGTCATTGATGTACTGGCTACTGGGCACAAGCATCGGGCCAGCAGTCCTCGGATGTCATTGTAATTCCCGCTGCTGAACTGAACTGCTGTCCCGAAAGCTGGTGCTGAAATGCGCTGCTGCTGGCCCGATAACGGAACTGCTGTCCCGAAAGCTGGTGCTGAAATGCGCTGCTGCTGGCCCGATAACGGAATAGTACCGGGAATTTTATAAAATTGTCTGCATTATCTCCCCAGTGTGCTGACTAGCTACCAGGTAGATGTTGGAGAGCGTTACTGACAGTTGGTGTAAAATGCTATTTAGCATACATGACGACACACACTGTGAGGGAGAGGCAAGCTGAAAAGCTGTATATAGTATCCATGATCAGTGGTCACTTACAGCATTGTGAAGAGAACTTTAGAAGGTAGTGTTTTGTTTTTTTTTGTTTTTTAAATTCCTAAAAGTTTATTTAATAAATACAGAATTCACAACATACTTCAAAAACTAAACTTCAGCTGCATGCAGATGAACAATCTGTATGTTTACTCTCCTCCTAGGTACCCTTTCTTCCAAGATCCGTGCCGCCATAGCTCCATTACATTTTCCGACAAGAGTGGACATTCCTAATGCAGCATGTGACTGTCTGCTTGACTAGTGGAACATTTCACACATTTACCTTACTCTGATATTTGAACTGCTGTATAGGCCATTCCTTCTTAAAATTCTTCATGTGCTACACTCTTGCTTGCCCTTAAGATGGCATATACTTGGTTATGTAGCACTGAGCTAATAAACAGCCTTTGCGACCTGACCGTGATTGATCTGGAGGAATCCAGTGGCAGCAGTACATTGCAAGGGGAAAGGGGATTGTATTGGGTCTTTGCTAGTGACACATACAACTTGTCTTTTTACTTTGTGGGTTGTGATGATATTTTGTAAAGTACTTTCATATGAAATGACTGCTGTAGAAAAACTTTAAAACCCTGGGCCAACACATTAAAAAAAAAAAAAAAAAAAGTGAAGCGACAGTTACACTTCGGTACAATACAGTGCACATGTAAGAGAATGGCAAAAGCCAACAAATTGATTCAGTAATTTTACTAACCTACAGAATTGACATAGGCGATGTCAGTACTGAGGGTTTTTCTTTCCTAAGGTTTTTCTTTCCTAAGGCCTACTAACTGCAACCAGTCCATATCCAAATGAAGAGTGGTTCTAGTAAAAAAAATAACTTTCCATTCGTGCTCTGTAACACATTCCAGAGAGGTACCATTGTCTGCAGTCTGTAAGAATAGCTCCCTTGCAGAGCGCTGCACTGGCTTTATGAAAGAGCCTTAATTTATTTTTCTTTTGTGGCAGTGACACTTGCCAAGCCTCACTGAGACTTCTGGCTCTGGCTGCAGTAGCTTCACCCAGTTGTAGCTTTTCAATCTGAAGTTATTTGCTTGGCGGTATTGTGTGTATGTGATGTTTTCGATCCTAAAATAACTGCATCCCTGTGGATGCATTGGTTATATTGGTAGCTCATGTGGTCTACATTCATGTACTTGTGCACCCCTCCAAATAAATGCACAACACACTGTTGCTTTCTTTGTGTAAGGCTATTTTTAAATAAATGTGTTTTTTGAACAAAATGTTGGTAGAAATATTTGTGCACTCTTTTTTTCCTCTTCTGCTTAAAACTGTTACAAGAATGTGTGCAGGTCTCTGTGCTCCTCTTTGTGACCTCTTTCAGAATGTGTATAGTGTTCCCTCTGAATGGGAGACTATTAATAATGTATACTACAGTATGCTGGTTCTTTCTGAACCCACATCTATCTGGAGTGTCCTAGACATGCAAAATGTGCTATACTGACATTACTATAATACTGTCTTTAAGCAGGGACCAGAAACCTTTTTTGCATTAAAAAAAAAAAAAAAATCTTAAAGATGTTGTACTGGGGGTTACATGAGATTGTTATAAGGAGGTAGACATGTTGCCCATCATCTTTAAATAAAACCGCACAACCAAGCAAAAGTAGACTTAAAAGAAATGGTAAATGGGCAGAATCTCTAACCGTAAATCACTTCTGATATATGATCTGATGATTGAAAGCAGGTCAGAAGCGAAAAGACCCTTAGAACTTTTAATGTGTGCCTGCTACAGGTGTAGGTGAAGGTTCGGCGTGAGCACTACTTTCCTTCAAAGTAGCATCTATTTTTCTAGACACATTTAGGCTGGTCTTACATGGCCGTAATGATTTTACGGTCCGCAAGTTGCTGATCAGCAACATAGACTCCGCAGATGCCTGTGAACTGCCGCACTCGCCCATAGAGTTCTATGGGCGAGTCCGTGCAGTGCCGTGAATTCACGGCCATTATGGACATGCTCTATAAATTGCAGACTTTGGTTGCGGCCCGGTACACCACAGATAAAATAAGTCGGTGGTGTAAGAAGCCACACTGAATATATGCCCGCAATTGAAAACCCTCAATTTTGGACTGTTTGCGGTCTTACATTACGGCCGTGTAAGACCAGCCTTACACAAAGGTTTTGCTGGAACTCTTCAGGGTGGGTTGTCCAAACTTCTTTCAGTTGGAAGAACTACAAATGTGGATGTAGGCTTGTTCAAAACTTTCTGGCTCGTTATGTAATCCCAAATAATGTAAAAGTGCTGCTGCACACACTGAATTTGCTAATGGTATGGTAAGTTTATTTACATAAATTAAACAATCGTTGTGCCATGGACATGTAGCAATAAGCAAAAAGGAAAACAATGGATCAAATTAATCATGTAATCCCAGGCAGACTAAATTGAGATCAGGACTCTGTAGGGTCAATATCACTCCCAACACTCCTTTATTTATGCTGAAGCTAGTTCATGACATTTGGGGTTGTCCTGCAGAAGTCAGACACATTAGTCCAGACCACCTACTCCTATTTTTCTGCTATATTTTGGTACATAGTTGAGTTGCTTGGGAGCTTCTGATTAAGAAAGGAAGTAAGTATGTGTTTCATCTACTGCACTAAAGCTTGCCATAACCATTATACTTTAGATGGCTGAAGTGGCAGATTTTGGATATTCTGCTGATGGATAGTTGTACATAGACTGTTTCCCATAAAACCAATAATCAACTAAGGTTGGTAAGAACCAAAATCTGTTGTATTGGAACTTTTCTCTGCTCACTGTCTGTATATGGGCTACACTGACAGATCTGTGCCAAGACACTTTTTGGGTATGTGTTGGTAGTACAAACACATGCCCCCCCAAAATCAGTCAATTTCTGCTTCACATTTCTATAGCCTCCACCTCCAGGCTATACCCTGCCACAGCACTGTGCATCAATCAGTGTTAAACCTATTGTCCATAGGAGGCAGACAGGACCTGACTCGGGTCTTTCTGTATTACTAGAGCTGTTGGAGCACCCTGGGCCTTTCAGCATCGGGCTGCTTCTTCCCAGGTCTATAAGGCTCCCACTTGGGCTTCCATCTATTTTCTCTAAGTTTAACCATATCCATTCTGTGGCCTCTGACGATACTACTTTGGGTTTTAGCATTTCCACCCTCTGGGACAGCTTTAGGACATCCCATGGTGCTGTCCCCCAGTGAAATAAGCGAGAAAATGGGATTTTTGTACTCGCCGTAAAATTTTTCTGACCAAGCGGTGTTTGTTCATTATTGGGTCAGGACATGATGGTGGTTGTTGGTTTCATGTTCCTTTCTGCCTCTCTCCTACTGCTATGGTAATAACCGATTCATGCACAGTGTTGTGACAGGGTATAGCCTGGAGGTGGAGCCAACAGCTTTTCTTTTCCCTAGTGCCTGTCTCCTAGTGGTCAGGTCTATACCCATGGTGTGGTGTCCCCCAGTGAATACAACGAGAAAAGGATTTTACGGTGAGTACAAAAATCTTCAGGAATATATGGAATAGGGCATTTTGGCCACCAACAAAATGTCTTCTTAGACCTAAATTAATTAAAAATTAAGAACATATAGTAGATCTGTACTAAACTTCAAACGTGTTAGTATTGACTGCTAAATGCCTAAAACGTAACGTTTATTTATATGAATAAAAAAACAGCCCTAGACTGTTGAGGCTGAAGAAATAAAAACATTAAAGTGACAGGCAGTCGGTACTGAGAATCCCTCTATATAAAGGGAATTTGCAAAAAATTGAATGGCCAAGCAGAGTCAGATATCAAATATAAATCCCCAAACAGATAATAAGGTGACTGGAAACAATCCTAGACACATATCATAAGTACCCCTGCCCTGTACAAAAGAAAGAGAAAAGAATAAGGAATTCTATCCTACTAGCCTCTGCCCGCAACTTTTTCTGCGGGTTGTTGTCGATGATCCGCCTATATTCAGCAACTTTCTGCCATCGATGGTTTGCCTGTTTCGGCAGCTCTTAAGCTGTCCTGCTGCTGAACTTGTTCCTCGCACCGTGCCTGTGATTGTTCGGGCATCTCAGCAGTTCGCTGGGACGCCATATAATGAGCGTGCTGTTGGTGTTGATGATCCGCATGCTCCGGCGTTTCAGCAGCTCTTAATCTGGCCTGCCGCTGAACTCGTTCCTTGCGCTGTGCCCGTGATTGTTCCGGCATCTCAGCAGCTTGCTGGGAAGCTATATAATGAGTGTGTTGGTGTTGACGATCCGCATACTCCGGCGTTTCAGCAGCTCTTAAGCTGGCCTGCCGCTGAACTCGCTCCTTGCGCTGTGCCCGTGATTGTTCCAGCATCTCAGCAGCTTGCTGGGAAGCCATATAATGAGTGTGTTGTTTGTATTGACGATCCGCATGCTCCGGCGTTTCAGCAGCTCTTAAGCTGGCCTGCCGCTGAACTTGTTCCTCGCGCTGTGCCCATGATTGTTCCGGCATCTCAGCAGCTCGCTGGGACACCATATAATGAGTGTGTTGTTGGGGTCGATGATCCCCCTCAGCTCCGCTTGAGGAGAACTCTGTTGACTTCTGGCTATCTACCTAGCTGTCATTGTTTGCGAGAAATTAGATTTTCTTTTTCCCGGGATGTTTAACCCTTTCCCGCCGATGGCATTTTTTGATTTTCGTTTTTGACTCCCCTCCTTCTAAACCCCATAACTTTTTTTATTTCTCCGCTCCCAGAGCCATATGAGGTCTTAATTTTTGCGGGACAAATTTTTCTTCATGATGCTACCATTAATTATTCTGTATAATGTACTGGGAAGCAGGAAAAAAATTCAGAATGGGGTGGATTTGAAGAAAAAATGCATTTCTGCGACTTTCTTACCGACTTTGGTTTTACGGTGTTCACTGTGCAGCCAAAATCACATGTCCCCTGTAGTCTGTGTTTCGGTACGGTTCCAGGAATACCAAATTTATATGGTTTTATTTACATTTTGACCCCTTAAAAAAAAAATCCAAAACTGTTAAAAAATCTTTTTTCTAAAAGTCGCCATATTCCAACAGCCGTACCTTTTTTGTACGTCCGTGTACGGTGATGCATAGGGCGTCTTTTTTTGCAGGACTGGATGTACTTTTTAGTTCTACCATTTTTGGGAAATGTTATTGCTTTGATCACTTTTTATTCAAATTTTTATCAGAATCAAAACAGTGAAAAAACGGCAGTTTGGCACTTTTGACTATTTTTCCCGCTACGGCGTTTACCGAACAGGAAAAATATTTTATAGATTTGTAGAGCGGGCGATTTCGGACATGGGGATACCTAACATGTATGTGTTTCACAGTTTTTATCTACTTTTATATGTGTTCTAGGGAAAGGGGGGTGATTTGAATTTTTAATACTTTTTATATATATTTTATTTTTTTTTTACTTTTTTTTTTTTTTTTTTTTGCATTTATTAGACCCCCTAGGGGTCTTGAACCCCAGGGGGTCTGATCACTAATGCAATGCATTACAATTGTACAATTGCATTGCAAAAAAATAATCCTTTCTTTTGCAGGCTGCATAGACCAGCCTGCAAAAGAAAGAGCTTGCAGACCGGCTGGGGAGCCTTTTAAAGGCTCCCGGCTGTCATGCCAACGTGACGTCGGCCCTGGAGCATGCGATCACCGGCAAAATGGCGGCACCCATGCGCCACCGGGAAAATGGCGCCTCCAGCGACTTTGACCGTGGCGCCGGAGGGGTTAATGCTGCCGATTGGTCCGGGGACCAGTTGGAGGCATTAGAGCCTCTGTCTCCACATACGGTGCGGTCAGCCTCCAGACAGTGAGGTTGGTTGAACCTGTTCAGATCCTGGCAGAGCTGATTGTTTAGGATTACCAAGTCTTGAATTTGAGGAAGTCTCCAGTAGGTCCCTCGACTCAGTAGCATGAGGTGGTGTTATGTTCGTGTCTATGGCCAGACAGAGAATCCGGACTGCAGAATGCACTGCTAAGGGAACAGAGGTAGGTGACTTTCCCTGACACTACGGCGGCTAGCTAGGCCCTGCCTGTGGGTGGTGGTGGTCAGCTGTTCCCAAGCTAGCCTTGGCCCCGACAACTCCTGGCTCTCTAACACGAAGACCTAGCCGAAAGATAGGGGGAGAGCTAAAAGAGAGCTAGGGACTGGGATACTAAGGTGGTCACCCCTAAAGAAACCAAGGTGCAGCTGCAGACAAAACAAACAGGATGGGATGTGCTGGACAGCAGACACGCAGCACAACACAATACGCAACAAAAGAATGAGGAAAGGGATAGTGGAAGGGTGAGGAAAGGGTTAACACAGGACTGGGGCAAAACAAAGTGGAACCCAAACTTCCTCACAAACACCGAGACAGTGACAGGCAACCAGAACTGAAGGACAGGGAAGAGTAGAAGTGTGAAGGGGAAAACCAGACTCACACACAAGGTGTAACACACACTGCTTCCAAGTCAGCTATAGTTTCCATAAACAATCCTCCTCCCTGAGCCACGAATTCTAGTTGGTTACAACAAAAACCAGCAACTAGTGAAGTCAGCCCTCCTCCTTATACAGGCCCCAGAACCGTCCGATAGGATGATGGTAATGACCAACACCTGAGGCTCAACCCAAAGAACCTCAAGTATATTCTAAAGGCTGATACTCAATACACCAACAGATGGCCCAATGGCAAGGAAACCACCAGAAGACCACAGAACACCGGATCAAACCCCAGCAGAAAAACACACAAATTATTTACAAATATTCAGGTCGTGATAGGTGGGTAAACCATGCTCTCTTTGGCCAGAACGGCATGATTACGATTGCCAAAGTCTGGTCCTGCCTGAGTTTCGCCAATACCCTCGGGATCATTGGAATGGGAGGGAAGACATAGGCCAGTCTGAACCTCCAGGATATCGACAGGACATCCACCACCAAGGGATTGTCCTCTTGGTAAAGGGAACAAAATCTTTCCTCTTTGGGGTTGTACTGGTAAGATGAAGAAAAACTTTTTGATTCAGAGACCATTCGCCCGACGTTACTAAGCCCCGGCCCCATTAGCTGGTTCGCTAAGATATTCAGTCGACCTCTTATATGCACTGCCGATAACTGGGATACATTTTTCTCCACCCAGGAAATTATCTTGTCTGAAACTTGAAGGAGGGAGCGAGACTGAGTTCCTCCCTGCTTGTTGATGTATCGTACCACTGTTAGGATGTCTGTTCTTACTCTTATAGCCTTTCCCTGTATCTGATGGGCAAAGAATCGGAGTGCTCGAAGTACTGCGGTTAACTCTCGCCAACTGGAGGAGTGAACTTTCTCCAGATGGTTCCAAGTCCCTCTTGCCGGGGTCTCCCGCAGATGCGCTCCCCAGCCTGTGAGGGAGGCATCTGTGGTCAACAGGGTCCAGGATGTCTGGACCGTGGACCTCCCGTCCTTTAGTTGAGACCACCAATCTAGTGATCGACGGGTACTGATGGTCAGCTGGATAGACTTCCTTAACCCCAGAGGACTGTGGTTCCATTCTCTCGGAATATCGTTCTATAGTGGGCGCATATGCCATAAAGCCCAGGGAACTGCCTCTACAGTCACGGACATCAAACCTAGGACCTTCATGGCAGCCCTGATTGTGACCTTCCGGGCTACGGATAGGTGGTGAACCGCTCTCCCTTCTGAGGAGAGGGCAGGGAGTTCTTCATGCTGAGAGAATCCAATATGAAGCCCAGGAATTGAATCCGGGTAGATAGAACCACTACTGACTTCTGCCAGTTCACTAGCCAGCCCAGCTCTTTCAGAAAAGCCACCGTTGTTATCAGATGCGTGGCAAGGACCCCCTTTGACTGAGCTTTCAAGAGCCAGTCGTCTAGGTATGGGACTACAAATATCACTTGGAGGCGCAGGGCAGCTACGACCGGGGCCACTACCTTTGTGAAGGTGTGGAGGGGTCGAGGAAATACTGAATGGGAGAGCCGTAAACTGGAAGTGAGAGAGACTTCCGTTGAGATAGACAGCGAATTTCAGGAACCTCCTGTGAGGAGCGAATATAGGCACATGCAGATACGCGTCCCTTAGATCTAGAGTGACAAAAAACTCTCCTGGTTGAAGGAAGGGAAGAACTGATCTGATGGTGTCCATGCGGAATCGTACCTTGTGGATGAATCGATTCAAATACCGGAGATTGATGTTCATGCACCATCCTCCAGTTGACTTCAGTACAAGAAACACTGGAGAGTATACCCCTTGATCCTGTTCTGACAGGGGAACAGGTTCCAATGCGTCTTTGTCCAAGTATTGTATTGATCTTTCCAGGTGAATTTGCTTGATGCCCTGAAGAGGGTGGGTCTCCGCGTATCTTGCTGGAGGAGGAGACAAAAAGCTGATTTTGTAGCCGTACTGTACCAGTTGAAGAACCCAAGGGTCTTGAATTAGACGGAGCCAGGCAGGAAAATGGATAGAAAGCCGACCTACCGCTGCAAATTCTCGAAGGGGAGGGGAGAAGTAGTTAGAAGGTCTTTTCTTGTCAGTGTCGCGGGAGGATCCACGACCACCACCTCTGGACTGGCCCCCAGGTCTCCGTTGAGATTGGCCTCTAGATGCTCTAGAAAACCCTCGGCCCCGAAAGGAAGAACGCTGTCTCCCTCCAGAGGACTGGGGAAGACTCTACCCCTTGGAATCAGACAGACCCTCCATAATACGGTCTAATTCTGAGCCAAACAACCTACCTGGCTCAAATGGGAGGGCACAAAGTTAAACTTGGCGGCATTATCCGCCCACCAAGGCTTGAGCCAAAGGGGATGCCTGGCCACTGTAGACAGGGCCATGGATCTAGAAGCTAGTTTCAATTGATAGGAAGATGCTTCTGATTAGAAATTCACCGCCAGTGAGATCTTTGACATGGCCGACAATAAGTCATCCCTAGGGACCCCAGAATCGATATCTCTCTCAAGAGAGGAAAGATCTGCCCGAAGCTTGTTCACCACTTCAGAGGAGGCAATGCCCACAGACGCTTGGACAGATGAAGAGGAGTATATACGCTTGAGAGAAATCTTCGCGCGGCAGTCCATAGCGTCCTGGAGGTTAGATCCGTCCTCGGCAGGGACCACGATGCGTTTGGATATCTTGGATACAGCCATATCCACACAAGGCAGAACCACCCCAAAATCCCAGCTGGGACACTGATATGGGGAACAATGCTCTAAAACGTCTAGAGACATTAAATGCCTTCTCCGGACGCCTCCACTCCGCCTCCATCTTAGAAGCTAAATCAGTGCTGATCCTGAGGGTAAAAGGGCCTCTAGAATGCTTCAGCAAAACCTTCATCGCGGTCCGAGGCCCGAATAGCCTTTAACAGCTTAGGCATTTTCTCTACATGGGAAGATGGGTCTTTCAAATTTTCCGGTATGTTCCTCAGATGAGACTTCATCAATGATCCGGAGGTCTTCTAAAAGAGGAAGGGATTGGTAACGAGACTCAAGTTGAGATCTCTCAGAGAGAGCAAGACCAGCTACAGTAAGCTATGGACCAGTGTTAGGATTGTGCAGAGACTGCGGCCATGATATGGGCGTCGCTGTCTGTTCCTCTGCACAATCCAGGGTTGCAAGGGTTAACCTGCCTTGCAACAGCCGGGTGTGGTCGACTGGTTGATTGACATAGGAGTCGACCAATAGACGTTCGGATTGGGCAGCTGGGCTATTTGCTGGTGACCGCCCCTTGCCTATATAAGGGGGCTGGTCTGGACGTCCGGCGCTCTATGATCGCATTCCAAACCCGAAATGATGTGTGTGTATGTATGTTTGGGTTCCAGCCTGTAAACATTGCCCTAGTTAGCAAAAGACCCCTGAGATAGCAATGCCACTGTTTGTCAGGCAGCATGCTGCCCTGTATGTGTGTGTTTGTGGTAAAACTCTGTAGGGTCAGCTAGCAGTAATTCCCAGACAGGGTGACTGGGAGTGGGCTTGGCAATAGTTGGTTGGGTGGAACTACCACACACAGGGTTACTTGGTCTCTGGCTAGTCCTGGAGTTCAGGCTAGCCAGTTTATTTATTTGTGCAGCTGCTTTGACTGCACAGAGCTCTGTGAATATTAACAGAGCGCACCTGGTCATTTAATTTAGCTGGCAGTGACAGGAACTGTTAGTCTGTATTCACACCAGGTTGGTTGCAGTAATGGCCCAGAGGGCTCCGTAGGGTTTTCATTTAAGTTGTTTTTTTTAATAAACCCTGCTGACCATAACAGTATCATAGAGCCAGAGCCCCGCCGCAATAATGACTTCGTCTTCACAATTGGTGAGTCTTGTCAATAGTCTGAACACACGCCTGGGCGCAGTGGAGCAACACTTGCAGCAATCTCCACCAGCTGCCCCAATTAATTTTTCTGACCTGTCTCAAGGTTTAGTTCAGGCTATGGCTCGGTTGGTAGTCTGCCGACCCCTGCAGCGTCACCGTGTCCACTCCTGCCTCCGGAGCGGTATGCGGGTGAGCCGCAGGGATGTCGGGGTACACCAGTGTAAAACTTACATTGAAGCTTGTCCAAGTCTCTTCCCAGATGAGAAATCTAAAGTAGCCTTTGTGGTTTCCTTGCTCACTGGGAGAGCATTGGCCTGGGTCACCCCGTTAAAAGAACGGGACGCAGCGGACTTGGCTACACTAGCCGCGCTGTGTGAAGCACTACGCCTGGTGTTTCATGGCCCAGTGCCCCAGTCCACCTTTGCCTCGCAGCTCTTACGTTTAAAGCAAGGCCAGAGCTCAGTAGCGGACTTTGCTATTGAGTTTCAAACCTTGGCATCTGAGCTGGATTGGCCTGACAAGGTACTGGTGGCAATTTTTTGGGAAGGTTTGTCCTCAAATATTAAGGACGAACTAGCAGGCCGAAAGCCTTCTACCTCCCTCTCTGCCCTAATAAATTCAGCTACTCGTGTGGATACACAGTTGTCTGATAGGAGAGTGGAGCGGGGGCTCGAGCATAACCTCATGTCCCTGAGGGGGGTCATAAAATCTACCACTGCCTCGCCTGTTGTGGAGTCCACTGAACCTATGGACACCTCCCGTGCTTCCACTCCTGGTGGCAGCAGGAGTAGGAAAATTAAGGGGGTAATTTGTTACCGTTGCAACAGGCCAGGGCATATTGCCCCTCAATGCTCGACCCCACTGGAAAAGAAGGCTAGCCAAGTGTCCATCGGGGGTGGGTTACTTGGTACACAGAAGTCCCATAATCGTGTCCATTTCCCAGTAGCCCTTAAGCTGGGTAATGGTTGGGTAAACACTAGAGCAATGATAGACTCTGGGGCCATGGGGAATTTCATGTCAGCCAAATTCGCCCAGCAGAATGGTATTCCCATGAGAGCTCTTAAGACCCCCATTAACGTTACGGTGGTTGATGGGTCTCAGATTCGGCCGCAGATCCGATTTGAGACGCCACCGTTGCTTCTGCGGAGTAAAACACTGCATACAGAGAAGCTCTCTTTTCACATCTTGGAGGGCTTAACTGATGCAGTAATGCTAGGTCTCCCATGGTTACGCCAGCACTCACCAGTCATAGACTGGAGGCAAGGGGAGATTATTAAGTGGAGTCCGGAGTGCAAGGGAAGGTGTATGGAGGCTATACCATCAGCCGTCCCTCCAGTGAGGCCTTCAAAGCAGGAGGTCTTACCCTCTCAGTCTGCAGAGGTCTTTACTATAAATGCATTTAAGACCCTGCCAGTACCTAGGTCTCAAAATTACTCCACCGACCTGTTGCCAAGGGCAACGCCACCTCAACGCAGAAACAGGAGGCTTAAATCTGCAAAGAAGTCTTTTTGTCCCATGTCATCAGGTGCCAGGGAGGGGTTTTGCCCGCAAGGGAAAGCTAGGGAAAAACCTAACACTAAGCAGAGTGTTGGCACGGTTTCTGGGCAAAATAAAGGGACTAGACTTGTATACACCCCTGACTTGCCAAATTTTTTATTAAATGGCAAGGCTCCACGGCCTGTGCACTCTACCATGAGTCAGGCCAAGGCTAGGAGCAGAGCAACAGCTGACATCAGACATAGGTCAGGGATGGAGTTGTCCCCAAGTGATCGTGTCTGGCTCACTCCTCGCCATGTTCGTCCCCGACCCGGAGACGCATGGCGTCGTTGCACCGTGGAGGGGGGGGGTAGTGTTAGGATTGTGCAGAGACTGCGGCCATGATATGGGCGTCGCTGTCTGTTCCTCTGCACAATCCAGGGTTGCAAGGGTTAACCTGCCTTGCAACAGCCGGGTGTGGTCGACTGGTTGATTGACATAGGAGTCGACCAATAGACGTTCGGATTGGGCAGCTGGGCTATTTGCTGGTGACCGCCCCTTGCCTATATAAGGGGGCTGGTCTGGACGTCCGGCGCTCTATGATCGCATTCCAAACCCGAAATGATGTGTGTGTATGTATGTTTGGGTTCCAGCCTGTAAACATTGCCCTAGTTAGCAAAAGACCCCTGAGATAGCAATGCCACTGTTTGTCAGGCAGCATGCTGCCCTGTATGTGTGTGTTTGTGGTAAAACTCTGTAGGGTCAGCTAGCAGTAATTCCCAGACAGGGTGACTGGGAGTGGGCTTGGCAATAGTTGCCTGGGTGGTTGGGTGGAACTACCACACACAGGGTTACTTGGTCTCTGGCTAGTCCTGGAGTTCAGGCTAGCCAGTTTATTTATTTGTGCGGCTGCTTTGACTGCACAGAGCTCTGTGAATATTAACAGAGCGCACCTGGTCATTTAATTTAGCTGGCAGTGACAGGAACTGTTAGTCTGTATTCACACCAGGTTGGTTGCAGTAATGGCCCAGAGGGCTCCGTAGGGTTTTCATTTAAGTTGTTTTTTTTAATAAACCCTGCTGACCATAACAACCAGCAACCTTACCTAGGCACAGCCCAGGTTTAAATAAGAGGCTAGACACAAGGAGAGGGCGGAGCTTACCATGGCCTCGCACCCTCTGCTGGCCACTGCAAAGGTCGGCAGAAGAAAATGCAACACAGCCCATTTATAAACACTATAGAAGGCCAAGAGCCCATCCTGGCCTTCTAAACACCTAGAAACTGTAAAAACCGCTTTTAAAGAAGGCAAACTGCAGGGAGCGCCATCAAAGCGCGCCGGCCGGAAACACTGCCGGCCACAAAGGTTCCTACCCATAGGAACCTGAATGAATGGTTTAATCACCAATAATCAACAAGGTTACAAAGTCTTGGCTCTGCAAGCCTTGGGTCCTGTGACCGGGGATTGCTTGTTGACCAATCTTTTACTAGCTAACCTACAGAGCTGATGGTGCTCTGCAAGAAGCTAAACTGCCCTCTTCAATTGCCTGAGGTGAACAGGACATCTTGGCTAAAAACGCAGGGCTTCTAGAAACTGCTAAGCTCCTTCCACCTTCTAGGAAACCTAGAGCATAAGGCTCTCCCACTCACACAGCAACACAAATTAACTCTTACATACTCAGCGTAAGCTAAAAAGTACAAATATCCTATTGTAAACCGTGCAAAACAGGAGGACGTGTCTAAATAAATGCTTCAGCGCTGGCGCAGGCGACACCAAGTAGTTCTAAAGTGACAAAAGTCCTTAGTAGCCACCCTTTTGGGGAACACTTTACAGAACTCTTTCAGACTCTCTGGAGCTACAAAATAGGTGTCTTTTTCCTAATCAGACAACGCATGTTCACACTGAAATGAACAGAGACATGCTTATCCAGGTTTTTGACATTTAGCTTTTTATGTGACACATTTGCAGTTGGGTATGTGTAACCCAGTAAGCTGTACATTCGGATTTTATCATCTCTGCTGATGCTGTACTAGGATACACCCTAGGCTACATTCACACAGTCATGTATGCAAGTCTATTCAGAATTTCCTATTGAAAAACGTGTAACATCTGCCTGCAGTTTTTTTAACTGTTTGTGTTAAATTTGTGTAAAACCAACTTTATAGACCAATGTCCGACCTCGTTTGATCTAAAATCACAGTATGAAGTGATCTCTAATGCAGTTCGGGGCACAATCTTCACTCAGGGTCATATGCATGGTTTCCATTCAGGTATAGTTAGTTAGTATCCCATGTTAACTACTTTATGTATGTGCACTCATCCCTTTATTTGTATTCACATGGATAATGCATTATTATTGGCTTATTATTCTTTGGCTCGGTTCACATCTCTATTCACGTCATTCCGTAGCTTTGTGCGGAAACCACATGGACCCCATTATAATCTATGGGGTCTGTGGGTTTCCTAAGATGGCCGCTTTTTTATGTGGATTAGGTTTCCATTCAGGGGTCCCCAAGCGGACTCCCCGAACGGAAAGCCATGCACAGATGTGAACCATGCCTCGCCTGATTTATCTCTCTATATTAGCATTATGTGTTTGTTGTACTATTTATGTGGTTTAAACTCTCCTCCTATTATATGTTGTTCTTAATACATGTTCTATTAAATTTATACCTTTTTTATTATGAATTTTTTGATGCGTCAGTGATTTATCCTATCCTACTAAATTATAAATGTGAAAGTTTGTATGTTTGTATGTTTCTGTGTTTGGATGTTTGTTCCTCAATCACGCCAAAACGGCCAAACGGATTATACGGAAATTTCACACATACCTAGAATGCCACACAGAATCGAACATAGGCGCCTTACTATCCCCGTATATTACCGGGCTTGGCGACTGCGAGCCGGCTACTGGCTTGTAGACGCGATCATCACATCACACATCACCTGTGTCAGCTCCTTGCTTCAACCACATATGTGTCAGCAAGAGAGGCGCGCAGAGAGGGCGATGGAGTGGAGGAGAAGGTAAGTTTTATGTGGAGGTGGAACGTGAAACTGGGGGCAGATGAAGGAGAGGATGGCATGACACTGGGGGCAGAGATGGAGAGGACGGCATGACACTGGGGGCAGAGATGGAGAGGATGGAATGACACTGGGGGCAGAGATGGAGAGGACGGCATGACACTGGGGGCGGAGATGGAGAGGACGGCATGACACTGGGGGCAGAGATGGAGAGGACGGCATGACACTGACTGGGGGCAGAGATGGAGAGGACGGCATGACACTGGGGGCAGAGATGGAGAGGACATGAATCTGGGGGCAGAGATGGAGAGGACATGAATCTGGGGGCAGAGATGGGGGACATGAATCTGGGGGCAGAGATGGAGGGACATGAATCTGGGGGCAGAGATGGGGGACATGGATCTGGGGGAAGAGATGAAGAGGACATGAATCTGGGGGCAGAGATGGAGGGACATGAATCTGGGGGCAGAGATGGAGGGGACATGAATCTGAGGGCAGAGATGGGGGGACATGAATCTGGGGGCAGAGATGGAAGGGGGACATGAAACTGGGGGCAGATGAAGGGTGTATATGAAACTGGGGGAGAGATAGAGGGGGGACATATAATTTACAGGTGACTGTAGGAGGATTATACTGTGTGCAGGCACATGAAAAATTAACGAGTGGGCGGAGTCAACACAAAAGTGGGCGGGGCTAAATTTGCCGCGGCACGCTACGCACGCCACACATTTCGTCCCTCTTTCAGTTCTTCAAAAGTTGGGAGGTATGTATATATATATAGATGCCCGATATAAGACACATCCATCTGCTATATTTCTTTATTGATAGCCCATTTTGGTATTGTGTTTTGCATAATTTATATGAGAAACATGTCTATATATTTATAGATACAGAAACTGAAAGAATATACAAATATACTAATAGAAATGAGATTATGGAAGGCACAATTTTTAAAAAATGGTAAAATAGCTAGTTAGAAATATCAGGGGTTTTGTTTTTTTTTGCTTAGTTATAAAGAAAAAACAGGCGGCACAATGAGGCTTATGGTACATAATCTAAAACAAGTTCTCTCATTATAGTAACTATGCCCACGTTTTATTAGTACATTTTTGTTGGTTTACACTACACTATCTTTATATGTAAATGAGCAGGCTCAATTATATGAATATTCTTGTGATCTGACTAGACATAGTGGCCATACCAATAGACAGTTGTATGAGAGGGAGCTGCAGACCCCCTCCCTTTCAGTTCATGGAGATGAGGAAGCTGCAAACCCTTTCCCTTTCTCTGAGGTGAACCCCCTCCCTTCAGTGCCCTCCTCCTCTCCAGATTTCTGCATACTCCTATGGCCTACTCCTTTGATATAAACATATCTACCAGCACTGACGCAGAGGCAATACGCAATAGCTTCGGATTGGATTATACATAGCACTGAGCTAGCTGATCGACTAGGGGGAGGCAATGATTGTGATGTCATGTTCACTGAGACCATAGAAGATCACGTGAACAATGGACGTCACTTGCTCTGCAGAAGCCTCTTGGCAGGGTGATTTGAACGTAAATCATACAAAAGAGGAGAAAAAATGTTTATCAGCTTGCCCACAACTTATATTCAGATACTCGCAATGCTGATTCTGGAAGCCGTGAATGGAGTATTTCTGAGCCGGATCAGGAAAATGCACAGATAAAGAAATGAAAAATAATTACAGCGTCCAAAAAGTGAAAAAAGCAAGGCAAAAATCCAAGCTGCTGGTCTTTTGGGGTATGTCTCTACCAGCTTTGCACATCTAGAGACTGAGATTTTTGCCCATTCTTCCTTGCAAAATAGCTCAAGCTCAGCCAGACTGGATGGAGAGCGTCTGTGAACAGCAATTTTCATGTTGTCACAGATGCTCAATGGGATTTAGGTCGTCTGGACTTTGGGCCATTCTAACACATGAATATTCTGTGATCTAAAGCATTCCACTGTAGCTCTGGCGGTATGTTTCGGGTCATTGTCTTGCTGGAAGGGGAATCTCCGTCCCAGTCTCAAGTCTTTTGCAGCCACCAACAGGTTTTCTTCCAGGATTGTCCGGTATTCAGCGCCATCCATCCTTCCATCAATTCTAACCAGTTTCCCTGTCTTTGCTACAGGTATAATTGAGAGAAAGTCCACAGAGGAAACCTGTGGACTGTGGTGGCTGTGAGCTGGAGCAGGGATCAGTAAAGCCACGGGCACGCGAACCCCAACAAATACTATTATTATACTCTGGTGTATTTTCATACCCCAGAATATAATAATAGTGTAACATCTCTGCCTGTTTGGGTCACTGCACCACCCTCTGCTCGCATGCGGCGGTGCAGGAGGCGTGTACAGTTTGGTTCCTTGCTTAAAGTTTTTGGTTGCACTGTGTGAACACGGCTCTAGTTCTGTGATTGAATTTCCACCACACCTGTCTTCTGCCCTTGTTGCCTCTGTTCATGAAGTGGTTAATTCATGTGATTGACAGCCTGTCTACCTATTAACTCCAGGGCGGGTTCTTCCTCCCTATTTAGTATTGGCTCACATTCACATTGATGCTTGCTATTGCCTTGTGCGTACTTTCTCTTTCTCTCGTTGTTATTACTTATATTCTGATTCTTGACCTCTGGCTTCCCCTATTGACTATTCTTTTGGATTCCGATTTTGACACTTTATTGCTCAACTGTTACTGACCCCTGGCTAGCTGACCTCCCTTTGTTGTTATTGTGTTGTCTGCGTTTTGTGTGCCATGTATATAGGTAGGGATCGTCTCCAAGTTGCCACCTATTGCGTAGGATAGGGCCAGGCAAGAGGAAGGGACAGCGGGGGGCTTCAGCTTAGGGCTCACTGTCTTTTGTGCCCAGGCTTTCTCCCCAGGGTTCATCTACGCACTGGGTAACTGCTGTCCAGACTTCCCTAACAAATAGTATGTGTTGGGGTTCACAGCAGTTGGAGCACTGAAGGTTGCAGACCCCTGCCCTAGCGGGACTCACAGTTACCCTGGTGGGCGAGTCCGAGTCTGCCTACCTACATTTGTGCAACATAATCAATTACACCTTTTTACTGTTTGGCTTCAGATTCCCAGATCTCCTTAGCTACATCTAGAAGACCACAGGGGTATCTACAATATAGAAACTCAAATGGGAAAAACCCTGTCCCAATCCCAAACTTTTCCATCTTTTTCAACAACCTTTTTAAACATTGTTTTCAAGGCCTTATTAAACCTCTACAAGTTCACCAGGAGAAGGGTTACCAGACTTTCTGTGGTAGGAGTACAGTCATATTTTTTCCATTGACAGTAACCTGACACATCTGAGGCTTGTCTGCTTGAGTTGATATGGCACTGTGGACAGAGCATGGAGACACGAAATAACACACTCATGGGTTCTGCCATCATAGGTGTTAGGGAATTGCTAGGACAGCAATTCCCCAGTAGCTGCTGGAAACCCTGGGAAGGGGCACAAGAGACAGTGAGTCCTAAGCTGAAGCCCCCCACTGTCCTTTCCTGCTTGCCTAGTCCTATCCTATGTAATAGGTGGCAACTTGGAGACAGACCCTTCCTATATACGTGACACTCAAAACGCAGACAAGACAAACAACTACAAAGGGAGGTCAGCTAGCCAGGGTTCGGTAACAGTCGAGCAATCCAGTGCTAAATCGAAATCCAAAAGAATAGTCAATAGGGAAAGCCAAGGTCAGGATTAAGAATACAAGTAACTGAACAGCAAAAGAAATGCCAGCAAGCACAAGGCAATAGCAAGTACCAGTGTGAATGTGAGCCAAGCATAAATAGGGAGGATGAACCCGCTCTGGACCTGATAGGAAAGCCAGCTGTCAATCACAGGGCAAGACTAAATTTAACCATTAGAGGAGCAGAGAGAAATGAAGGTGAAAGCAGACGGGTGTGGTGGAAAATCAATTACCGAAATAGAGCCATGTTCACACAGTGCAACCAAAAACTCTAATCAAGGAATGAAACTGCACACGCCTCCTGCACCGCAGCATGCGAGCAGAGGGTGGTGCAGTGACCCAAACAAGCAGAGATGTTACAGTACCCCCCCCCCCCTTTTATGAGGGGCCACCAGACCCTCACCAGATAAACCAGTTCTAGAGGGATTCTGTATTTTAGATCTGCTTGAACAACAGCTGCTTGAGGACCAGGCAAATGTTGTTTATTCACCTGGCATTTCTGATACTGTCGGATTTTAACACTGGAGGAGTGCTCCCAACTTTTAGTAGTTGAGACTTTCTCCTCACTGACACAATCTAAGGAGTACAAAGCAATACAGTGGGATGAACACTGATCTCCCCACTTTACCAACTCCTTTTTACTCCAATCAAAAATAGGGTTATGGAGGTTCAACCAGGGGATCCCCAAAATAACATCAGAAGACAGATGCTCCATAACAAAAAGGCTTATGGCCTCTGAATGTGACGAACCCACTTGCAAGGTGATTAAGGGGTCCTGTATTGAACCTTACCCCTTGCTAATGGGGTAAAATCCACTCCAGTAACAGACAGAGGAGTGTCAAGTTGCAAAAGCTCAATGCCCAAAGCTGAAACAAAAGAATACTTAATAAAGTTTTCTGCAGACCCACAATCAACTAGGGCCTGGCCAAAAACAGATCTGTCCACAGAGGACAAAGATACAGATAACATAATCTTACTTCCACCTAATACCTGGTTGCCTGAGTGGTTCTTCTGATTACCACTCAGGCACTGAAGTTTTTTCGCTGGTGTCAGGGGTCTGATTGAGCAGTCTTGGATAATAGGATCTGGAGAACCACAGTACAGGCACAGGTTATTCCTCAGATGATGCTCTCGTTGTGTCTTGGCGTCCACAGCTCCCAGTTGCATGGTTTCCTCACCAGGAGGAAAAGTGAGTTTTTCAGAAGAGAGAGAGGAAGAGACAGAAAACTCAGAGGAAACAGGCCCTACTCTCTCTTTTAAATTTTCCCGGATCTTACGGTCAATATGGACCGCCAAAGTCATGGCCTGCTCAAGAGTAGAGGGATCTGGGTGACCAACCCAGAGCTCCTTAACTCGATCACACAAACCTTGTTTAAAGTGAGGCTTTAGAGCTGACTCACACCAACCTGTAGTTACACTGCACTTACAGAACTCTGCGCAATACTCCTCTGCAGAGCGTTTACCCTTCCGCCTAGTAAGGAGTTGAGATTCCGTAAGCGCAATGGGGTCTGGCTCGGCATAAATAGAGCCCAGGGACTTAATTTTTTTTTCCAAATCAGACCACTCCTCAGCCTCAGGAGGGAGTTTAAGGGCCCAAGCTTGTGGATCCCCCTGTAGAAGAGATATTACTACTTCCACGTGACACACAAAATGCAGACAAGACAAACAACAACAAAGGGAGGTCAGCTAGTCAGGGGTAGGTACCAGTCGAGCAATCCAGTGCCAAATCGAAGTCCAAAATAATATTCAATAGGAAAAGCCAAGGTCAGGATTAAGAATACAAGTAACTAAACAGCAAAAGAAACGCCAACAAGCACAAGGCAATAGCAAGTACCAGTGTGAATGTGAGCCAAGCATAAATAGGGAGGATGAACCCGCTCTGGACCTGATAGGAAAGCCAGCTGTCAATCACAGGGCAAGACTAAATTTAACCACTAGAGGAGCAGAGAGAAATGAAGGTGAAAGCAGACGGGTGTGGTGGAAAATCAATTACCGAAATAGAGCCATGTTCACACAGTGCAACCAAAAACTCTAATCAAGGAATGAAACTGCACACGCCTCCTGCACCGCAGCATGCGAGCAGAGGGTGGCGCAGTGACCCAAACAGGCAGAGATGTTACAGTACCCCCCCTTTTATGAGGGGCCACCGAACCCTCACCAGATAAACCAGTTCTAGAGGGCAGTCATTGATGTTACAATAGGACAACCTCCAACCTACACCCCCTACACCTACACTGACACCTCCAACAGACTACTTGGCTGGGTTGAGTTATGGAACTAGTTCAGCTCCTCCTTTTACTTGTCCACTGGCACTTGTCTCTGCTCTCAATGGTTTAAATAACCTTTTCTTGGGTTCAGTATGAGTCTTGTGGTATCAAAGAGATGATTTCTTTATGGAAGCCAAAAAGGAGGTTTTCAACTGTGATATATCTCTCCTCAAGGTTTACAAGGATGTCTGCATTCTGTGTATCTCCCTTGGCAACACAGGAACAGCACAGCTAGAGCAATCCATCACACCTCTTACTACCATCTGCTCTGGTGTCATTGTACCAAGTGGAAGAGATCAAACATTTGTGACCTTGGGATTTATATTTGCAAAAAGTCCATTGACATACCCTCTGGACCTAGGCCACTACACTGACCGCCAAGCAAGAAAGGGAGTCTGTCAGCAGGAAAATTGGTATCAAACTAATGACAGTATCTTGTAAGGCCACTTCTCCACATTCCAAAGATGCTGTTTCTGTTCTGCATTGCAGCTCCCATTTTCATGAAAATCAGTGGTTTATTCTTATGCACATTAGATGAAAAGAGCTTTAGGGGCGTTTCTTCTCTTGCTAGCGAAAAGTGAAAGCTGTCAATCAAACAATGGGGGAGGAGCTGGGCAGTAGTTAGGGGCAGTTATCTAGAACAGAGAGTGAAGCCCAAGTAAGAGAAGAAATACCCATAAAACATTTGCATAAGAATGTAACACTGATTTTTATGAATTTGCTGTAGTCCTTTGAAACCTGCGAGGTGAGGTCATAATATGCCTTTTGTGGCTTATCAGTCAAGCATGGAGCCAGCACTTCAGTCCCCTGATCAAAAGACTATTATCATATGCCTGTAATTCCCTCAAAGACCGTTAAATAAGCCTCCACATCATCCTTATTAGTAATTTTCTGTAATGCAATTTGTACTTTTTCTACATATCCATCTCAGAGCTTTGACTCACTGCTCAGTCATGTCTCTCTAAGGCCTCATGCTGACGACCGATTCTTAAATCCGAGTATCTTCTGTCGAAAGACATTCTGATAACATTCAGATGACATCCAAGAGTCATCTGTTTCACATTGATTTCAATGGGGGGTTCATATCCATGAATAGGACATCCTGTCAAATAATCAGAAAGGAATCCGAACGGAACACAGGAAGACACTCAAACTGCAAAATTGGTCATGTGCATGAAGCCTAAGTGCAGCCTCTTTCTCCATGAGTAAGCAGTTAGGGGGCGTTCACACTACTGTCGGTGTCTGACAGGTAGTGTCCGCTGCTAATGTCCGTTCAAAATCTTGCACGGACATTAGCAGCGGACACTAGCTGTGTCTGTGACGTTTTTCATTCATTTAAATGGAGATCGGGTGTTGTTTTACACTCCGTGCCTGTCCTTAAGTGTCCGTTCCTAAAGATGTCCGACTTTTCAAGCGGACAGAAAAAACCTACATGTCGGGTTTTGCTGTCCGCTTGAAAAGTTGGACATCTTTAGGAACGGACACTTAAGGACAGGCACAGAGTGTAAAAGAACGCACCCGATCCCCATTTAAATGAATGAAAAATGTCACGGACACAGCTAGTGTCCGCTGCTAAGGTCCGTGCAAGATTTTGAACGGACATTAGCAGCGGACACTACCTGTCGGACACCGACGGTAGTGGGAACGCTCCCTTAGTCTCCTGCGGTTGCAGACTGGCCTGCACCATCTACATTTCTGCAGTGTCTTTTTTCAGTGCTACAACTGCTTTCTCCCAGGACATTTACTTTTTGGAAGTTTGGAGATGGCAATATCAATATGCCTGCATCCTCAACACTGGCAGATATAAAAGTTCTGTAGTACAGGGTTTATTGTACACAATTGCAAATAGCCACAGAAACAACCAGGCATCAGCAAAAGAAAAGAAAATGTCATCAATGTCAGGTTACCAATACAAAACTCATATCCTCATACCCTCATTTAAAAAAAATACTAAAAATAATGGAATTTCAACTTTCCATAATAAGCCTAAAACATTGTGTGGCTTCCTGTTTCCTATAGAAGGACCATGGTCCATAGACACAATGGACTGGACCAGACCCAATTCTCTTTTTTGGGTGAGTTTTTTAGGCATGCTCTGTGATCTGTGATTTTGGTGGATTCTGGTTTTAGATTTTTTTTTTAAGGGGCTAAAGTATAAAAAAGAACTGTGTAAATTTGGTATCCCCGGAATCATACCAACTCATAGAACACAGATAATATGTCATATTGGCTGCGGAGTGAATACCTTAGAAACAAAGCCCATAAGAAAGTTGCACAAAGGCAGTTTTTCTTCAATTCTACCGCACTCAACTTTTTTACAGCTTCCCAGTATATGATACACAGTCCAGTCACATTACAATGGGATGTTGAGCCATGCCGACTCCAGTGCCGTGGCCAGCTGCACTAGGTTACGTGGTTGAGCATCCATGGCGCGAAAAACCCAATCGAGGTGGTCCCACAGATTCTCAATTGAGTTCAAGTCCAGGGAATTTGCTGGCCAAGGGAGTACGATAAACTCATCCTGGTGCTCCTCGAACCACTCTGGTACACTGCGAGCTTTATGACACGTCGCATTGTCTTGCTGGTAGATGCCATCATCCTGAGGAAAAACAATTTGCATGTAGGGGTGAACATGGTCCGCAAGGATATATGTATACTTGTGTTGATCCATTTTGCCTTCCACAATGATGAGTGCACCCAGATGGCTGATGACACGTGCCTTCTGCGATTAGTTATTTAATATTGACATCAAAAGTAGGCGGTGGTCACATTAATATGACTGGACTGTGTATGATTGACCACCAGGGCTGTTATATCACTCATCACTGTAGACTTTATGACCAGTGTTTCTGTTTTGTTAATTCATATACCCCTACAGAGTCCTGTGGCCTTTTTTCATGAACTTTCTAACCTACTGGGACATTTACATTTATCTAAATTGATCTGGTGCGGAGACTTCAATTTTACTGTCAGTGCTGTCCTAGACTAGTCCTCCCCCTCGGCAGATAAACTTTCCTCTAAAGCCAATGGTGAGGTACGCTCTTCCCTATGGACTCTGAATGTTGCAGATGCCTGCCGGGATTTTAACAAGAACTGTATGGGCTACACATACTTTTCACCCATCACATCACTACTACACTTGGATCGACACTTGGATTCTCATCTCTACCTCGTTACTCCCAGACCTTACTTATGCCCAACATGTCCCTTGTGCCTGGTCGGGCCAAAACCTAGTCATGATTGACATCACTTTTTGTGCCCCTGCTCTGGCTGACGTTCAAACAAATCCCTCCTTGCCATCTCTGGTATCCAGAGGTAGACCACATAACAACTTCCTTACCCTCAATACTGCTTCTGACACTGACCCTGCTATTAACTGGGTGGCCTATAAGGCCACAATCCAAGGCTCCGTTATAGCTGAAGTCTCTCAAAGCGAGACAAAAAAAAGGTACAGTTACACTTGGAGCATGCACTCCTAAAGCTAGAAATAGCGAATCAATACCATTTGTTCCCAATATTTAACAAAGTATCATTTGTCCTGCAAAAATTATGGCCCTATAAATGCAAAAATATCAAAGTTATGGTGTTTGAAAGGTGGGGAGTCAAAAACAAAAATCAAAAAATACCTGTGTCGAGAAGGGGTTAAAAATATGTTTAACATAAAACTTGTTTAAAAAAAGATAATTTTCTGGTGAGACATTGCCTTCAGCACTCTGAAGATGATCACTGGCAGATTTAAGCCGGGTCCCACATAACATAAATTGCCTGATTTGGCTACGGCGGAAACATCATGGCAAAAACAGCAGTGTTTTACAGTGCCTGCAAAGTTGATCGGATTCTGGCTAATCTCATCCATTTTTGTAAACTGTGGCATGTCAGCTATACCTACAGAGACTCTGACGTTTTCCATATAAGTATAATAGAAGCAGAAAGTCTGTAGAAGAAAACTCTGCACGTGGCGTAGACGTTGGCAAAAACCACCTAATTTTATAGTCTCTGCAAAATAGATGGGATTCTAGCCATTCCCACAGTCTACTACCTCCTTTTTTGGCTCCCACACAGTATATGACCCCCTGTTTATTTTTAAGTCCCAATCATTATATGACCCTCTTTTTGCCCCCCCCCCCAGTATTATGTTCCCCCTTTTTGCCACCCACACAATATATGACTCTCTTTTTTCCCCCTCACAGTATATGACTAATTTTTTATGGCCCTCCCACAGTATATGACCCCTTTTTTTTATATCCCGCCCAATATATAACTCCAATTTTGACCCCCCCCCCCCCCCCGAGTAGATGTCCTCTTTTTTGGCACCCACACAGTATATGGTCCTCATAGTATATAAGTCACCAAATGGAATAGAAATATTAATTATAAAGCATAACTTTTAATAAATATGCATTAATAACAATCCTAAAAGGCAGGGGAAGGAAAATCTTGTACCAATGTATGCTGTGTAAACAATAGAAATCACACAGGCACGGCAGCCTCCAAAAAATGAAACCAGTAACACTCACCAATCAGATGATGTTGCGTGTAGTGCCTTTGTAAATGGGAGGTTGCTAATAGTAACAAACTGGTACAAATCAGATAATTACAAGATAAAAGTGGCCCGGGGTATATAGGTAACAGATAAAGTAACAGACACACACTAGAAAGGGGAAATTTTTAACACAGTTTTGGATTTTTTTTAAAGGGGTTAAAATGTAAAAAAAAACCTATAAATTTGGTATCCCCGGAATCATAACGAAACACAGAATACAGGGGACATGTCATTTTGGCTGCACAGTAAACGCCGTAAAACCGAAGCCTGTAAGAAAGTTGCAGAAATGCATTTTTTCTTCAAATCCACCCCATTCTGAATTTTTTTCCAGCTTCCCAGTACATTATACAGAATAATTAATGGTGTCATCATGAAGAAAAATTTGTCCCGCAAAGATTAAGACCTCAAATGGCTCTGGGAGCGGGGTTATGGGGTTTAGAAGGAGGGGAATCAAAAGCGAAAAACAAAAATCAAAAAATGCCATCGGCGGGAAGGGGTTAATATATCTTTATACTGTTTGCATAGTACAGTTAGTTGCTAGAAAGATAATGCATTGCATAGTGATGAAGGGACAAGCAGATGTAGACTAGGTGTGGATGACTGTCATGACTTGCCCAATCCTGCAGGGCTTCAGATCTAGCTAATAGAGATGAGCGAATAGTATTCGAAATTGGTGTTCGGCCGCTTCCATTCATTTCTATGGGAGCAAGGTATTCGAAACTAGAGTTTCGAATTCTATTTGCTGTTAAATATTATAATATTACAATATTCTCTAGCACACAAAGGGTTAAACTCTACTGACATCACACTTCTATATTTTGGGAACATGGGTGCGGTTAGAGTACACAATTTTAGAAATCTCCTTACATAGCAACAAGATGGAAGGTAACACCCCCTCTCATGAATATAAATAAGTAAGAAATACACATATTTGGGTCTCGTTGGGAAGACCAGGGTGGGTGGTCCTGGCAGGTGGTCATTCATGGAGGACGTCGTGACCAGCCCAAGTCCATCAACCAGATGACAAGTATGAACCAAGCTGTAACTACAAGATATCCAGATGAAGAAATCTAACTTCTCTGAAGATGTAAGCTATTCAGACATTAACTGATATTTCTGTTATTTTGGACATTTTCCCTGTTCCTGTGATTTCTTCAAAATATTAATTAAACTCTACATTTCCATAACAAGCTGACTCCTCCTATCATGATAAGGCCTCACAACACGTGGTCACAAGTTTCACCGTGATTACAGAATATTTAACATTCGCTCATCTCTACTAGCTAACACTGAGGGAACATGGCACAAGCTGCATGGGTCTTGTGTATCCACCTAAGGTCTGGACAACTGGTATCAGATAGTGGCCACTGTCGATACACTCCCTTGCTGTGATGTTGTATGATTTGAGCAGTGTAGGTACAGAAGTGAACCCCCCAAGATTCATTGTAGGCAAGAGCTGGAGTCCAAGTTTCGGGTAGACTGCTATATTTACTATGTCTACTTGTAGAAGCAATTTTTAGCATGGGTCTATTCAACACAGAACAGAAAGGTAATCTGGCCACAATAAGTAAATCATTAACCATTTAGCCACCATGCTGCCCCCATAAATCATTCTGCTCAACAGGTCTCTTCCAGAGTTCCGCTGAAGCCACTGATTAACCTCAGCGGTCAGTGAAGGGCATTCAATGTCACTACTTGTTGTGATGTTGTTATAAGTATGTTCTGTATGTTCTGTTCTGCTTACTTATTCTGCTTTGTCTGCCTAGCAACAGTGAGGTAGTAATGGAGGAGGAGCTGAGCTTAGGGGGAGGAGTTGTTAGACAGGGAGCCATGATGGAGCATGGAATAAAGTGTTCTGATCTACAAGAGTAACCATCTCATAGTGGACTTATTCCAGAAGACCTGCATCCTCACTACAACACTACAATTGGCGACGAGGATTAAGAATCATCAGCTAAAGGTATTTCACTGCTACAGAAAACTGTTTACAAGACTGCAATCCTAGCACCAGCCATGGCCTGTTTACCCTCCTTTGCTGTATTTGATGTGCACCAGCCCCAAGCAAACTTAGCAGCATGCTGGAATAAATGGCTGAAACGCTTTGAGATATTCCTGCAAGCAATGAACATTACTGACAATGCAAGAAAGAAAGCCATGTTATTACACTATGCAGGGGAGCAAGTCTATGATATCTTCACAACTCTGCCCAATACAGGGGAGGACAGTGACTATGATCTAAGCAAAGCAGCACTAACTAAGCATTTCTCTCCATACATAAATGCAGCTTTTGAAATTTTCAAGTTTAGACAGTCAAAACAGTCAGCAACAGAAACCATTGATGAATATCATGTCCGCTTAAGACAACTTGCAGCTTACTGTGAATTTGCAGATATAGACAAGGAAATTCTGATGCAAATCATACAAGGTTGTGTGTCCTCTAAGTTAAGGAGACAAGCACTCAGAGATCCCACCATGACTTTAGCAAAGCTACTGGACATTGCACGTATTCATGATGCAGCAGAGAATCAAGCTAAACTTATAGAGAACACAGACTGTATACCAGAGCAGCCATCTTCTGTAGCAAAGCTCACTCAGAAGCCACATGTGCCTCACACACAGGCTGCAACCTGCTACAACTGTGGAGGTCCTTATCCTCATCAGAAACCATGCCCAGCAAAGGGAGTAACTTGTCATAACTGTGGGAAACTAAATCACTTTGCAAAAGTCTGCAGATCAAAATCACAATCTTCTCTCTCTGCTAAACAAGCCTTGCCACAGAAAGTTCAGGCAGTGCAGGTAGTGTCCCCTGCGGATGAGCCCAGCAGCACCTGCTTATTCTCAGTGACTGAGGGGTCTCGCAATGTGCATGCAATGTCTAATCCCAAACAAGTCATCTTAATACATGGCAATCCGGTGGAGACACTGGTAGATACAGGGGCGTCTGTCAATGTTATTAGTCATGCCACTTATAGCCAGCTAAAGAACAAACCTGCTTTGCAATGTACTAACCTGAAGATATATCCTTATGGTTCAGCTACTGCATTACCTCTATGTGGCAAATTTCAGGCATTACTAACGGCTGATGGGAAATCCATCACGGACACTTTCTATGTAGTGGAGTGTTCTGCAGACACTGTTCTTAGCTGCAATAGTGCGGTATCTCTGGGCCTAGTGAAACTGGCAAACAGCGTAACACACTCTTCTGTCCAAACTATTATGCAGAAATATCCTCAACTCTTTCAAGGCATAGGAAAGCTGAAAGACTTTCAAGTGAAATTACACATTGACCAGTCAGTCCAGCCGTCAGTTCAACCTCACAGGCGCATCCCATTCCATGTCCGCAAGCTAGTGGAGAAAGAGCTACAAGACCTTGAGACAGATGATGTTATTGAACGTGTCGAGGGCCCAACTCCCTGGGTCTCACCAATTGTTGTTGCGCCTAAACCTAAGCAGCCTGGTAAAATCAGGTTATGTGTGGATATGCGACATGCCAATTGAGCCATTCAAAGAGAAAGGCACATTACGCCTACCATTGATGATATTCTCACAGATCTAAATGGTGCAAAAGTATTCTCAAAAATTGATCTAAAATCTGGTTATCATCAGCTTGAATTGCATCCAGACTCCAGATATATCACAACTTTTAGCACTCATGTCGGTCTAAGAAGGTTCAAGAGGCTGAATTTTGGCATTTCATCGGCTGCAGAAATCTTTCAGAATGTTATCAGGCAGGTTCTTTCAGGAATACCTGGAGTCCTCAATGTTAGTGATGACATCCTTATCTTTGGCACAACCCAAGAGGAACACGACAATCACCTAGAACAAGTCTTTCAGAGACTGCAAACCTGCAATTTAACTGTTAATCCATCAAAATGCGAGTTCAACAAGACGTCATTGAATTTTTTTGGCTACATTTTTTCTGAAAATGGTGTTTCTGCAGACCCTGAGAAAGTAGCAGCCATAACCTCTGCTAGCCAGCCACAAAATGTCTCAGATGTTCGAAGTTTTCTTGGTCTGGTCACATACTGTGGACGATTCATACCTGATCTGGCTACTGTTTCTGAACCCCTACGACAACTCACTAAAAAGGATACTCCTTGGTCATGGACAGTTGAACATCAATCAGCATTTGACACACTAAAGTCCAGTCTTTCTAGTGACACGGTCATGGCCTATTTTGACCCACTAAAGTCTACTGAGCTCATTGTGGATGCCAGTCCTGTAGGCCTTGGTGCAATTTTAACTCAGGTGTCCAAAACTGGCAGTATCTCCACAGTCTCCTATGCGAGCAAGGCTTTAACAGAAACGGAACAGCGCTATTCTCAAACTGAGAGGGAAGCTCTCGCAGTTGTATGGGGATGCCTTCATTTTCATCTTTACCTCTTTGGTTGTCCATTCACAGTGGTCAGTGATCATAAACCACTCATTCCAATCTTCAATAAACATTCATCAAAGCCACCCCCACGACTTGAACGCTGGCTACTCCGCCTGCAGAACTATCGCTTTCACTTGAGATATGAGGCAGGAGCTGGGAACCCTGCAGACTATTTTTCAAGACACCCTTCACCACAGTCTACCAAAGATGACTTGCCTGCCACTGTCTTAGCTGAGGAGCATGTAAATTTCATTGTTACACACTCTGTGCCAAGAGCAATGACCTTCGAAGAAATTAAACATGCGGTGGATTCTGATCCCCAACTTCAGTTGGTAATTGACACTGTTCGGTCTAAGAACTGGAACTCTTTTCTAGCTGACACTCGTCTTCAACCGCAGGGCCAAACAGCATATTTACAGGCCTTCTTTAATGCAAGACACTCTCTTTCTGTATCTGACTCAAACATACTACTACGTGACAACCGCCTGGTCATTCCTCAGAAACTTCAGAGTAGAGTGATCGATCTGGCCCATGAGGCCCATCAAGGTATAGTTAAAACAAAGCAATTACTTAGGGAGAAAGTATGGTTTCCTGGACTAGATAAACAAGTGGAAGCACTTATTGCCACATGTATACCTTGCCAAGCAACTACGGTGGACCATAGCCGAGCACCAGTACAAATGACACCTCTGCCAGACAATCCATGGACTGCTGTGAGTGTTGATTTCTGCACTTTGCCAGATCATTCCTATTTACTGGTTGTCATAGATGATTTTTCTAGGTTTCCAGTCATTGAACCCGTTTCCACCACCTCTGCAAGAGCTGTCATACCAAAACTGGACAAAATCTTCTCTGCATATGGCATACCTGAAACAGTGAAGACTGACAATGGGCCACCTTTCAATAGTGCAGATTTTCAGTCTTTTGCAACTTATCTTGGTTTTAACCACAGGAAAATAACTCCTTACTGGCCTCAAGCCAATGGTGAAGTGGAGCGCTTCATGCAATCAATCAACAAAACTCTTCGGATTGCTACCATGGAACACAAGGATTTGCAGCAAGAATTGTACAGATTCCTTAGACAGTACAGAGCCACCCCACACTCTACTACAGGAACTCCGCCAGCGACTGCGCTTTTCGGCAGGCCTTTGCGCATTAAGCTTCCAAACATCCCAGTAGTTCACATCCAGACTCCATTGGTCCTCAATGATTCCCTTGCCAAAGGCAGGATGAAAAGATATGCAGATAAGAGAAGTTGTCGCTTCAAACAGCTGGATGTGGGAGACTGGGTCCTTGTTAAAAGGCTGAGACCCAGTGACAAGTTATCATCCCCTTATCATCCAGAACCCTTTCAAGTCACACACGTCAAAGGTACCATGGTTACTGCTCAACGCCAGGCTCATCAAGTGACACGAAATGTCTCCCATTTTAAAAAGCTTTGTGACTACAACCCAGGAGCAAGTGCAGAGGAGACAGATGATGAGGAAATTTCACCAGGTACAACTGGTTCAGCAACACCAACAAGAGATACCGAAAATTCACAGACTGTTTCTGATAACGAGATGTCTCAACGCTACCCGACAAGGATGAGTCGAAGGCCACCAACGCACCTCAGGGACTATGTTCTGCAGTAAAATTTTCTTTTCAGTTCGGACCTTTTATTTATTGTTCATTTATAATGTTTGCATTTTATTTTATTTTTTTTTTATAAGAAGGGGAGAGATGTGATGTTGTTATAAGTATGTTCTGTATGTTCTGTTCTGCTTACTTATTCTGCTTTGTCTGCCTAGCAACAGTGAGGTAGTAATGGAGGAGGAGCTGAGCTTAGGGGGAGGAATTGTTAGACAGGGAGCCATGATGGAGCATGGAATAAAGTGTTCTGATCTACAAGAGTAACCATCTCATAGTGGAGTTATTCCAGAAGACCGGCATCCTCACTACAACACTACACTTGTGACATCACGAGTCTCTTCCTGAGGCCTGCTGTGGCTGCTGATTGGCCTCGGCAGAAGACGCCAAAGCAGAAGGCCTGGGCTGCAACGAGAGGACACCAGAGCATCAGGGACAGGTGAGGATGATTTTTTTTTCACTGCCCCCGGATGATTTAAAAGTTAAAAGGGTAGTCCAATTTTGCCTGGACAACCCCTTTAATAAGTATGAGCAAAGGAAAATCGGGGCTCAGTGAATAGCATTAGTGAGTAATTACAACACTAATTAAGGCTGGGATCCCACATTGCGAACACGCAACAAAAATGTTACGTTTTCCAATACCTGCAAAGTGAATGAGATTCTGGCTAATCCCATCCACGCATTGTAGAGAAAAATACGCAGCAGAAAGACTGCAGTTTGAAGATAGCGGATAGCGGAAATGCTGATGTTTTCCACATATATAAAACAAACATGATAGAAGGGAAAAGCACCACATAATAACAAATGTAGATTCCCAGGCTATAGGTCCAAGTAACTAATGAGCCCTACAAAGTCACAGTAAAGATACAACCAAAGAACAGGAACAAAGTGACTAGGGCAGCCAAATATAATCAAAGTACAAAAGCTTTATTTATACATCAATGTTTAAAAGAATACACAAGGGAGGACAACATACCATCAAACTGGAGTTTCGGCTAAGGTAGGTATATAAAAGTATACATGGGTAAGTATCACAAGTATAAAGAAATGCTATATACCGCGACAAATCATATATAACAATAATGATGTCAAGCCAAATGGACATACACTATAGATTGTCGCTAGGTATTAGGATACTAAATAAAGGGATAAATGTGCTGGACAGCATGATGGCAAAGTCAAATCCAGTGGATAAATAGTAAAAGATGTCACCAGATGTTTGAGTCCTAAGAAAAAGATGTATATTCTACACAGTGTGGGAAAATCATGAGTGAATGGATATGTATGCTACATAGTGTGGGAGATGGTATGGTATAAACCCACACAGAATGCAGCCTAATTGTTGGTAATAATAGCAAAGATTATTACCCAGTGTGTATTATGAATAAAAGGACCAGTATCCACTGTATGTCATATAAATGTAGTATCCGCAGGCATAGGTTTAAAGAGTACAAAACAGTGTGTCATGTGAATACATGGGTATAAATACACTAAGAATGCCAGCAAACAAGAGGATAGCTATGGTGGCACACAAGTAAAGTGTCTCAGCACACTAATCCCACATTCTAAACAGACCCATGCTAGCAAAGTTGCAGGAAAGGCAGGGACGAGGCTCCAGAATCCCCTAAGCGCGTTTCGGCTGCATTCTGTGTGGGTTTATACCATACCATCTCCCACACTATGTAGCATACATATCCTTTCACTCATGATTTTCCCACACTGTGTAGTATATACATCTTTTTTCTAAGGACTCAAACATCTGGTAACAACTTTTACTATTTATCCACTGGGTTTGACTTTGTCATCGTGCTGTCCAGCATTTATCCCTTTATTTAGTATCCTAATACCTACCCTGTTTCCCTGAAAATAAGACTGTCTTATATTAAATTCTCTTCCAAAATATATGACCTGTCTTATTTTCGGGGGATGTCTTATGGAGCGGCTGGAGCGGGGGACAATCGGCAGTCATGCCGGCGCTTCCTTAACGGAGTGCCGGCGTGACTGCCAGTTGTAGGTGGTGCAAGAGGTGGTGGGGGGGGGAGGTATGCTAGTTACCTTTCCCATCTTCATAGCAGCGCTGATGCTGCTGTTGGTCACGGTGGTGGAAGTGGTTGGCGGGGCTTAGCAGAGATTAGCGAGGCTTCCGGCGGTTGTGCCGGAGAGCCTCACTTAGTGGGCATTGCAGCCGGCTGAACGCTGTGCTCCGTGTGCACAGGAAAGCTGGCTGCCTCCTCTGCTGTGATACCACTGTTTTGGCTGCTGTGGGATGAGCTGGGAGAGTGGAATCCCCGCAGCATACGATGCTTTCCCAGCTCATCTTACAGTAGCAGGAACAGTGGTATCACAGCAGAGGCAGCAGCCGGCATACCTGTGCACACGGAACATCATGCACAGTGTTCTGCCGGCTGCAGTGTTTTTGGGGATGTCTTATTTTCGGGGGGTGCCTTATATTAGGCAATTTAACTAAACCTCCCCCCATGCCTTACTTTTGGGGGATGTTTTATTTTCGGGGAAACAGGGTAGCGACAATCTATAGTGTATGTCCATTTGGCTTGATTTCATTACTATGTTATATATGATTTGATGCGGTATATGGCATTTCTTTATACTTGTGATACTTACCCATGTATACTTTTACAGTATACTGTATACCTACCTTAGCGGAGACTCCAGTCTGATGGTATGTTGTCCTCCCTTTTGTATTCTTTTAAACATTCATGTATAAATAAAGCTTTTGTACTTTGATTATATTTGGCTGCCCTGGTCACTTTGTTCTTGTTCTTATGTTTTCCACATATGTATAATAGGGGCAGAAAGTCCGCAGAGAAAATTTTCCTGTGTAAAAAGATCTGAATGTGTATGGGGACAGTATGTATGTTCTCTGTTATGTGTATGGGGACAGTATATATGTTCTCTGTTATGTGTATGGGGACAGTATGTATGTTCTCTGTTATGTGTATGGGGACAGTATGTATGTTCTCTGTTATCTCTCATTTGGCTAAAGGGTTAAAAAAAACTTCTTAGACTTTATTTTGGTGACACAAACAGCTTTCCAAACTGAAGTAACCTAATAATTGTGAATGTGTATGAGGGAAACCGCTGAACCATTGTGTATGTGTGACCAGGAGATTCAATTATGGAGATTAATAATACAAACATGTACATATATACACACACATATATATATATATATATATATATATATATATATACACGCAAACACATTGTCAAAAATGTTGTGAAACATCATGAAAAAGCTCAAACCTTGAAACTTTTCTTAACGTTTTTGACAGACTTGTGTGATTCCTTCCATCTCTAACCCCCAGCTGGCCCATCAGAATACATGAGGTATTTGCACTTTGCCATTGTGGGACAGATCATAGTGAGAACTTCTTCATGTAAATGGATGCTATACACAGGCACTGAAGTTAGTGTCATGGGTCAGTAACAGCAGACATTTAGTTTATTCGGATTTCAGCTCTGGGCGTCCTCATACAGCTCACATACACAATGTTATCTTTGGGAGGTTAGCAGGAGCCAGATTTCCTGATGTAAGCAGCCATATCCTGCCTCATAGGCATAGGAAGTGACCATGTCCAGCCTGTCAGAGCAGCTCCATCCCAGGCAGGCAGGTCAGAGCTCAGGGAAGACTTTCTTTAGTAGGAGAACATAGTGCAGGCGGAGTCCTATGATGTCACAGGAAGCTCTTATGTTTCCTGTTGATGGTCACAGACACTCACTTTGGGCTTTATATGTATAGAGCGGGCAGCAGGTCTGACATTGGCCGCAGCACGGACTGGAGCGCAGAGGGTTAATCCTGTCGGCTACCCTGCGGGCTGTGAGTATCAGCTTCTTGGAGACGTCTCTGTTTACCGCTGCTCACATCTTGACACCTGAGGATCGGCCCCTCAGCTCTGGCTCCAATCATTCTCTTTCTTGCCGATGCTTGGACCGTTGTGTCGTGACTGGACGACATTCACAAGTCCTGTCGTGTTCTTGCTTGGCTTCTTCTTCCATGAATTGTTATGGCTTTTGTGTTCTTGTTTTATTTGCAGGGACACAAGTGATACAAATATATTGTGTAATGTGTAGGAGGGAGAAGATAGTGAAGTGTGTGGTGATAATGGGACAAGGACAGGACTTGTATTTGTATCTATTAGGATAAGAATGAGGTCCATTAACTCTTACTAGTCCCAAGATCCCAGCTGGGGAATGATAGATATAGGGAATGATAGATATGGGGAATGAGCAGCCCCTTCCTCTATAGTGTACCCCCCGCCTCTAGAAACTATTAGCCTAGCTATTCTATATAATAACCTTATTACTTCTCTATCATCAGGACTAATGGCTTGTGCCTTCCTATTACTGTGACACCTCTTCACACCTCCTATCGGTATCATCCAGCAGCCTGTAATGTTCCTTTCCTGCAGGGCTGTATTTATATCTTACTTCATGTATATTCTGCCGGTAATACAGCCCCAGTCTTGGGTGTGTGTCTGAGAAATCAGTGATTTTCTGCCCTGTGTTTCCTGACCAAGAGCACAAATGTCCTAAGTAGTTTGCAGCCTCTGTTTATACTACAAGCCCTGGGCAGCTGTCTCCTGACTGTGTAAGACAGCTGTCCTCTGCAAGCAAACACTTCTTATCTCTGCTGTCTTATCTCCTGCACTGTCTGGAGAGGATTCTTCCTCTAATACTCTGCTCTTTTATTCATATAACCTCATCTTTTTCTGTGGGCATTGGGCATCGGTTTCCGCATCTCTTATTCATTTAGACAATGTGACTGGTCGCTGCACAGCATTTATACATTTACATTATACCGTACTTGCTACTGTATTAATAAACTGTTCTGATTATTTATATCATGCTTATTTGTACATGAAGAATTATTTAGATTTTCATCATCATGTATTCATGTATCATCATGTATATATATGTATGTATGTATGTATCCTATTAATATTATAAATGTGAAAGTTTGTGAGTTTGTGGGTTTGTGTGTTTGGATGTTTGCATGTTCGGATGTTTGTTCCTCAATCACGGAAAAACCGCTCCACCGATTTGGCTGAAATTTTCCACAAACATAGTTAATACACCTGATTAAACAATAGGCTACTTTTTGTCACAATAGCGCACATACGTTTTTCCCAGGACCCCCACAAAACCCAAACTCACATCACTATCTCTGCAATCTCACACACTTTGGACCCCGATTTGGCTGAAATTTTCCACAAACATAGTCCCTACACTCAATTGCGCAATAGGCTACTTTTCGTCACAATAGCTCACATACGTTTTTCCCAGGACCCTTTGGATGTTCGGATGTTTGGCGGTCAATCACGCAAAAACCGCTCCACCGATTTGGCTGAAATTTTCCACAAACATAGTTATTACACTCGATTAAACAATAGGCTACTTTTCGTCACAATAGCACACATACGATATGCCAGGACCCCCACAAAACCCAAACTCACACCACCATCTCTGCAATCTCACACACTTTGGACCATAGCAAGCCACAAAATTCATATTGCCCTCTACAGCCTCGCCCCTAACCCCACACAATCACATATACATATACTTTACCACTTTGCCCCTCACCTTAACGATTCTCTAGGAGGCGCTCTTTAACGCTCCGGAGCAGCCATGTTTGCCCCCACCACTCTGACAATCCGCGACACCGCCCACCCATGTCAATACCCCTAGGCGGTCTAATAAATGCAAAAAAAAAAGTTTAAAAAAAGTAAAAAAAATATAAAAAAAATAAATAAAAAGGATTAAAAATTCAAATCACCCCCCTTTCCCTAGAACACATATAAGTAGTTAAAAACTGTGAAATACATACATGTTAGGTATCCGCGCGTCCTAAATCGCCCGCTCTACAAAGTTATACAAATATTTTTCCTGTTCGGTAAACGCCGTAGCGGGAAAAATGGTCAAAAGTGCCAAACTGCCATTTTTTCACTGTTTTGATTCTGCTAAAAATTTGAATAAAAAGTGATCAAAGCAATAACATTTCCCAAAAATGGTAGAACTACAAAGTACACCCGTTCCCGCAAAAAAAGACGCCCTATACATCCCCGTACACGCAAGTATAAAAAAGTTACGGCTGTCGGAATATGGCGACTTTTCAAAAAATAATTTTTTAACACAGTTTTGGATTTTTTTTAGGGGTCAAAATGTAAATAAAACCATATAAATTTGGTATCCCCGGAATCGTAACGAAGCACAGAATACAGGGGACATGTCATTTTGGTTGCACAGTGAACGCCGTAAAACCAAAGCCCGTAAGAAAGTCGCAGAAATGCATTTTTTCTTCAAATCCACCCCATTCTGAATTTTTTCCCTGCTTCCCAGTACATTATATAGAATAATTAATGGCGGCATCATGAAGAAAAATTTGCCCCAGGAAAAATTAAGACCTCATATGGCTCTGGAAGCGGAGAAATAAAAAAGTTATGGGGTTTAGAAGGAGGGGAGTCAAAAACGAAAAACAAAAAATGCCATCGGCGGGAAAGGGTTAACTTCAAATACTTCTGTCCCAAAGTCACTATGTAAAGTTTCTCACTACACCGTATATATAGCAGCTCAAATACAAATTAACTTCAACACAAAAGTCTCACGTATTCTCAGAATTACAGCAAACACAAGATACAAACTTACATTTCATATCCCATACCATATACACAGTACGAAAACCTTACCCGCGCCTGTATATACCCACTTCTACAATCACCGCAGACGAAGTCGCGGGTACCAGCTAGTATTTATATATGAATCCTATCCTTGGATGTTTGTTCCTCAATCACGCCTACACCGCCGCATGGATTGTCCCCAAATTGTACACAGACATAGAGTGGAGGCCAGAAAAGAATATAGGCTACTTGCCGTCACAGTGGGTGGCCGGGCGTCACGACCGCGAGCACCGACATTCGGTTGGGAGTAAGTTTGAGGACCTGAGATGGCGTCAGGGGTTGGTGTTGGCTAGGTAGGGGTTTTGCGCGGGGGCGGTGATGGTAATGGTGTGTGTGTGGGGGTTGCGCATGACTACGAGTGGGTGGGGCGTGCAAGGGCCGTAGCGGGAGCGCGTGGGAAGGGAGGCTGCGCCCAAGGCTGTTTTAGGGGCTTCAGGTACACACCTGGGTATACAGCGTAGTTACAGAGACATGTAACAGCTGACACACGCGCGTGGGTGTATCATCCACACCAGCAATTGGCTATATAACAACGGCTCAGCGCTGACACAGACCCGCAGACAAAGTTGCGGGCACATGCTAGTGTTGTTATAAATGCATACACCTCCCTAGCTGCACTGTCGGGTTTTTCTGTCCGCTTGAGAAGTCGGACATCTTCACTTGCAGACAGGGAAGGAAGGGCACGGAGTGCAAAAGAACGCACCCGATGCCCATTTAAATAAATGACAGGTGTCACGGACACAGCTAGTGTCCACTCCTAATGTCCGTGCCAGATTTTGAGTGGACACTAGGAGTGGACACTACTTGTCGGACACCGACGGTAGTGTGAACGCCCCCTTACTGTCTGTTATATGTCCGTTGCCCATAGACCTCAATGTTAAAAAAAAAAAAAACGGACACTTTCTGTCCGTTTTTTCAAATGGACAAAAAAATCCTGCATGTGTGATTTCTCTGTCCGCTTGAAAAAACGGATATGGTTGTTAACGGACCCTTAAGGGGGCGTTCACACTACTGTCTGTGTCCGACAGGTAGTGTCCGCTCAAAATCTGGCACGACATGTAGGTTTTTTCTGCCAGCTTGAAAAGTCGGACATCTTTACAAGCGGACAGTGAAGGAAGGGCACGGAGTGCAAAAGAACGCACCCGATCGCCATTTAAATGAATGACAAGTGTCACGGACACAGCTAGTGTCCGCTCCTAATGTCCGTGACAGATTTTGAGTGGACACTAGGAGCGGACACTACCTGTCGGACACTGACGGTAGTGTGAACGCCCCCTTAGGACACAAACTGACACAAACGGACAACAGATAAAATCCCATTGAAATGAATGGAAATTGTAATGGACACAGCTAGTGTCCATTGCTAAAATCTTGAACGGACAGTAGCAACGGACACTGCAGTCGGACACCAACGGTAGTGTGAACGCCCCCTAAAGCTCTAGTCACACCAACAATGTTAAAGGGGTATTCCCATGTGCATAATCATATCTATATTTGTAGATAATTAAAAGTTAAACATTTTTGCAAATATAAGTAATTACAAATTCTGCAGAGTTTTAAAGATTTTTCTCTAACTTTCTTAGTGGTGACAGTCTTTTATCTTGATCGGTTGCCATGGATACGACCACTTTTAATCATCTACAAATTAAAAAATAATTATGTAGATTGGAATATCCCTTTAACAGCAGTGTGATGGTCAAATCAGTTAATTTGAATGGGACTATTCACATGTCCAATATTTGATGGTCCATTTTAAAGGGCTATCAAAAATAGGACTTGTCTTTTTTTTATGTCCTTTTTCACGGTCCGTAAAAACAAATGCCCATAGATTCAAAACAACTGGAAAAATTAGTATTTTAGTATTTATCTGCACAGCGCTCCTCCTAAACGCACAGCGCTCCTCCTAAACACTCTCCTCCTGCTACTCGTGGAATTGGCGACTCTCCTTTAGTCGAATAGTGGTTTCCCCTGAAACGAGCATTTTTTCCCATAGACTATAATGGGATTCGATATTCGATCGGGTAGTCAAATATTGAGGCTCTACTCGAAACAAATATCGAATCTTGAATATTTCACTGTTCGCTCATCTCTATTTATTATGTATATTCTGCCACTCTGTGCAACACTGTCTGTAAACATTTAGTTCTGCCTTCTTCTTCTCTGTACATAGTTTCTTATATTGCTGATATGCTCCCAAATTCTCAATGAGTTCTTGATTGGTTTTCTCAACATACATCAGGTTGCATGAGTATTGAAGAACATCGGTGACTCCGGTTGGTGTACAGCCAATATGTTATCTGATCATGTCCATTCTCCCTGTTCTGTCAGTGAATATTTTCTTCTTAGTTGGGACTGGACATGCTATGCATAGGCAGCAAGTGAGAAAAAAAATCTGGATATCTTTGAGTTCTTTTTTTTTTTTTAATGCTCACTTTTGTAAAATGGCATTTCACTAGGTGATTCCTTTAGTATAGTCTTTTCTATAACCTGATGCATGACCCTCCAGATATTCCTTCAAGTCCTGATCTGTGAAGACCTGAATAACTTCCCGCCACCTGTTATGTAAGGTGGTTATGAATCTGATTGTGTTAGGCTGCCTTCACACGATGTAAACGCGAGCTGATTCTGTCAAAATACACGTGTAAAAATCAGCCTTAGTGTTACTCTTCTTATTCACCTGCAAAAATTTTGGTCGGTCAGTACATTATGCCTGATTGTATGCCACTTGATATGTCACTATGAATAGTGGCATTCAGTATAACATTGTTTGAGTTCCTTCCTTGGTCTCCTTCCTTGAATTTATTGAAAGTGGATAAGTTCCTTTTGAGCCTTAGGAACTCCCCCTTGGTTGGATAAAGGGGTGGTTTGCTTGTAGAGAGGCAGCTTCCATAGATTATATTGGGAGAAATATGAGTCACTTAAAAAATTGGTCTTTAAGAAGTGGAGGAGGGGGGCTATGGGGAGGTTTCACTGTACTAAACCATCTATGGAATTCCTGCATAGCATTACATGATCTGTATATTTATGTAAGGAGTCCCCAAACATTAGCTTTTCCTCCCTCTAGGCCATGCCCATTGTTGTTTCTTGGGTCTTGAGGAAGAAACTAGAATTGGACGTGAAATAATTCTGGGTAAGCATTAAACAAAGTGCTCTCAGGATAAAGTTTTTTTGTGGTTGGACTCTGGTTGCACCTTATATCATGATGCATTCTCATAAATAGACTGTTCACGTCACAGGTAACTATAAATTTATCTTAGTTTAAGGTGATATTTTCTAATGATCTAATATCCGCTTGCCATGCTTTTTACCATCAGTCTCTGCTGTGATTAACCATAATTTACATATTGCTTTTTTTTTTTTGGTTGAAGCTAAAAAAACAAATTTGGTTCTTGATAATATCAGACTCAGGCTACATACACATATATGTGTGGGAAAAAGGCAAAGACAACACGTGGATGATATCTGTGTACCAACTGTGCACTTCACGAATCCATTCATTTTATATACGGAGCCCAGGCCACAAAATGGACAGAAATAGGACCGGTCCAGAGTTTTACCCCCAGCTCACAGACCCCTACAAGGACCTTTTATGGGGCCATAGTAATTGGTCAGTGTGGTAGCTGTTACAAACACAGTTAGAGAACTGACAAAGCATGCATTCCTGTGTATGGAGCTATACGTTTGGTTCACACTAGTGTTCATTTCTCCATTAGGTCTGCATGGGAACCTGAAAGAAGGAAAGCTCGTACACTATAAAACATAGACTATAATGGGGTCTGCTGGGTGTCCATTGGGTTTCCACTGGTTTTATACTGAAACCTGCAGACGTGAACCTAGACTTATTGAGGGGTGCTTTGAAGCAGAGATGAAAACCTCTCTTTTAGACACGTTTCTGCACCTGTCAAAGCATGATGTGAAAGGTTTAGAATTTGCATTGTATTATCTGATGGTCTTATATTTACTATTTACCTTTTCCTTCTCCTGACCTCCGCATCCCATATCAGTCTGTGGGATGTTGGAACAGATTATTTTTCTGCCATCCCACAATCTCCTGACTGGTAGCCAGTTTAGTTTGACTTGTTCTAGAACTTTCCTGATCTGTCTCATCATATGGTGAGTCTGTAATTTCTGACTCACTTGCTTGAGGATTCTGTCTACGTGGGGATTTGTTTTTTCTGTTATCACTTAGTTACTATCTGCAGCAGGTGTCCGTTGTTCTGGTCCATCAGAGGAGCAGAAAAAACAGACAAATGGACTTCAATAATTACAGACACCAGGGGAGCCTGAGGGACCCCATTGACTATAATGGAGTCCATCAGGGGTCTGTCGGATTTTCGTTTCTAATAACTGCAATTAGCGGACGGATGTGAATGTTGTATGTGTCTCAGTCCTTTGACAACATGAAGGATGTTTGTGGAGCACATAGTGTCAGCATCCGTCATCACTGACTGTTATGTTAAAAAGACAGGGAAGCTTTCTACCATCCTTTGTGTTTACATGTTCAAGAGAAGATAAATTCAGTGCAGGACTTTATACTCCATTGAAAAACAAACAGGATGGAAGAAAGCGCCTGTCAATGATGCAGATGCTGACACAATTTGCTCCATCTACTTCCTTCATTTCATTGTTTTCTAGTCCATGGTTCTGATCCAGATCAGTGTAGAAGTAGCCGAAATCATCAGATTTTCCACCAGTGCACACTGAGCAAGTACTGCCATTTTCTGTCAGCCTAAGGCCTTATTCACACTACAGTGAATTCAGCGCACTGTCGGCTTTCCAGCAGTATATAGAACTGCCTGTTCCCAAATCGGTGAAAGGTCCTCTTTAAAGCTTGGGAAATCTTTTTGTATCCAAATCTGGCTTAAAACTTCTCCACAACACTATGTTGTGTTCCTTGGTCTTCATGATGCCCTCTGCGCTTTAAACAGAACTCTGAGACTATCACAGAGCAGGTGCATTTATATGGAGACTTCATTACACACAAGTGGATTCTATTTATCATCATCAGTCATTTAGGACAACATTGGATCATTCAGAGATCCTCACTGAACTTCTGGAGTGAGTTTGCTGCACTGAAAGTAAAGGGGCCGAATAATATTTCACGCCCCACTTTTCAGTTTTTTATTTGTTTAAAATATCCAATAAATTTCGTTCCGCTTAAAAATTGTGTCTCACTTGTTGATTCTTCCCCCAAAAATTAAAATTTTATACCTTTATGTTTGAAGCTTGAAATGTGGCAAAAGGTTGAAAAGTCCAAGGGGGCCGAATACTTTTGCAAGGCACTGTATATGCAGGGTGGGCGGATTCACAGGTGCCCAGTAGGTAAAAAGATGGGTACAGTCATGTAAGAGGTTATGAATTTCTTGTGGAATACTAGAAATATAAGGTTGATGAATTATTACATAGCATATATTGTTCTTGCACTGGGCTATCTGTGTTGAGTGTGTCTGAAGCAAATCATAGAAATCAATATATCCTGGGGGCAAGAGCCTTGATAGAAATGTCATCTATTAGGCTTTGTCACTAGTCTTGATGTGGCTGTTACAGTAAATGTTTGCATTCCCTATCAACTAACAATTCTGCGCCTTTTTCAAACTTAGTTATTCCTCCTGGAAATATTGGTATGAATAGAAAACTCAGGGTTACAATTCACCCTGTTAGCAGGTCCCACACAATCTGACATTGTCAACACTGACAGTATCGGACATGTTGCATTGACACTCAGTAGTTAACTTTTTATATATTTTCAGAGAGAATAAAGAAAGAATGGCAAAGTTATTGGAAATATAAGGTTTACTGTGAGAGACAATAGTAAGCAGAGCTGACAGAATGCAGATGCCACACAGGATGCGACTTGGAAAACATATCTGAGAGTTGGCACAGACATGTGAATATAGTCTTACATTTATCGTGTGTGTGTGTGTGGGGGGGGGAATGTCGAGCTTCTGAGACCCCCTTCCTGATGACAAGAAAGGGTATTCTTTATCTTCTGTCACTCAGTAGGCTCTGTCTGGAAATAGTGAGACAAAGTCTGGAGTCTGGTATGTTGCTGGTGTTATAGTTTATTGGGGTTATAGGAAAAAGCAGAGAGAACTGTTCCTCACTTACAGTGCATGCCAATTTTTTGACTAGGAAAACCTGCCCATAATATAATATATTACTTTTTATTTTTACATTTTGTCATGCTATTATAAAAAGAGAGAACTGTGTATTAAAGGGGTTATCCACTTTCTAATATTGATGACTTTTACTTAGGATAAGCAGCGCCGCACCTCTAATGAGGCGACGTGAGGCGGCCACCTCGGGCGGCGGACCGAAGAGGGGAGGCAGCCCGGGCGACTTTTTTACTTTTTTTTTCTTTGAACCAGCACAGGAGAGCTGCCGCTCTCCTTGCGCTGGTTCAGATGTCTACGTATCAGCGTAGGCGGCGTCATCACTGCCAAGAGAAGAGGATCGCGGAGGCAGCGGGAGCAGCAGCAGCGCGATCGGTAAGTATAATAACTTTTTTTTGTTTTATAATAGACCTCTACCTGCTGGAGTATCTCCAACAGGTAGCGGCCTATTTACCAACCTCCGCGGACCTGCTCACTGCCGTCCCCGCTTCCCCTTGTACTATAGGCCGCGGAGGCCGGCAGTGAATAGTCCCGGCCCAGGCCGCGATCCCACTGCGGCTACTATTATACTCGGGGGGTCTTTTCAGACCCCCAAGTATAATCAGCGCCCCAGGGGAGGTGTGGGAACATAATAAACAATGTTACTTACCTCTCCGGGATCCGATGTAACTCCTAGCAGGCTTCAGGCCTATATGATAATGCCCAGAGGTCACGTGGTCTGGGATATGTCTGTCAGGAACTTCCTTCTTCCCAGCAGTGCCTATAGCGCTGTACTGTGTGAGCGGGGAGGAACGCCCCCTCCCCTCCTGATAATACTCGTTTATGGACAAGTACTGTGAGCAGAGGGAGGGGGTGTTCCTCCCCACTTACACTGTACAGCGCGATAGGCACTGCTGTGGAGAAGGACGTTTCTGACAGACTGTCAGGAATGTCCTTCTGACTGTGAAGAGCTACGGTACCGGTACCGATAGCTCTTCACTCGGCTTTCCAGCGGTATATAAAACTGCCTTTGCCCAAACCCATGAAAGGTCCTCTTTAACATTGGATCCCGGAGAGGTGAGTAACAGTGTTTATTATGTTCGCTCATCTCCCCTGGGTCTCTGATTATTATACTCGGGGGTCTGAAAAGACCCCTGAGTATAATAATAGTTAATGGGTGTTCATCTGTGGGGCATAATAGAGCTTAAAGGGTCTACTGTGGCCCCTTTAACCTCTATTATGCCCTACAGCCACCCCCCTGCAACCTCTATTATGTCCTACAGTCTATTGTGCCACTGTGGGGCATAATATAGGCTGCAGGGGCCACTGTGGGATATATATATATATATATATATATATATATACACACACACACTCACCGGCACTTTATTAGGTACACCTGTCCAACTGCTCGTTAACACTTAATTTCTAATCAGCCAATCACATGGCGGCAACTCAGTGCATTAAGGCATGTAGACATGGTCAAGAGAATCTCCTGCAGTTCAAACCGAGCATCAGTATGGGGAAGAAAGGTGATTTGAGTGCCTTTGAACGTGGCATGGTTGTTGGTGCCAGAAGGGCTGGTGTGAGTATTTCAGAAACTGCTGATCTACTGGGATTTTCACGTACAACCATCTCTAGGGTTTACAGAGAATGGTCCGAAAAAGAAAAAACATCCAGTGAGCGGCAGTTCTGTGGGCGGAAATGCGTTGTTGATGCCAGAGGTCAGAGGAGAATGGCCAGACTGGTTCGAGCTGATAGAAAGGCAACAGTGACTCAAATAGCCACCCGTTACAACCAAGGTAGCCAGAAGAGCATCTCTGAACGCACAGTACGTCGAACTTTGAGGCAGATGGGCTACAGCAGCAGAAGACCATACCGGGTGCCACTCCTTTCAGCTAAGAACAGGAAACTGAGGCTACAATTTGCACAAGCTCATCAAAATTTGACAATTGAAGATTGGAAAAACGTTGCCTGGTCTGATGAGTCTCGATTTCTGCTGCGACATTCGGATGGTAGGGTCAGAATTTGGCGTCAACAACATGAAAGCATGGATCCATCCTGCCTTGTATCAACGGTTCAGGCTGGTGGTGGTGGTGTCATGGTGTGGGGAATATTTTCTTGGCACTCTTTGGGCCCCTTGGTACCAATTGAGCATCGTTGCAACGCCAAAGCCTACCTGAGTATTGTTGCTGACCATGTCCATCCCTTTATGACCACAATGTACCCAACATCTGATGGCTACTTTCAGCAGGATAATGCGCCATGTCATAAAGCTGGAATCATCTCAGACTGGTTTCTTGAACATGACAATGAGTTCACTGTACTCCAATGGCCTCCACAGTCACCAGATCTCAATCCAATAGAGCATTTTTGGGATGTGGTGGAACGGGAGATTCGCATCATGGATGTGCAGCCGACAAATCTGCGGCAACTGTGTGATGCCATCATGTCAATATGGACCAAAATCTCTGAGGAATGCTTCCAGCACCTTGTTGAATCTATGCCACGAAGAATTGAGGCAGTTCTGAAGGCAAAAGGGGGTCCAACCCGTTACTAGCATGGTGTACCTAATAAAGTGGCCGGTGAGTGTATATATATATATATATATGGGTTGGGTGCGTGGAGAAGTGAGGAGTCAAGGATGTTTACGTTTCAAACTTTACAGAGTCAAGTCACAGCTGAAAGAAGTGGTCATGGCGGTCCAAAGGGAAGAGACGGGCAATGTGGGGAGACGTCTCCTGTGAGTATTACTGCATTGTATTTATTCTAGTGTCTCCCCATCCCTGCTGTCTGAGGTGGACGATCAAAAGATGAACAACAGGGTGTCTTTCGATCGTCCGCCTCAGGCAGCAGAGAGGTTAGGTTATAGGTCATTAATATTAGATAGTAGATATGCCCTTTATATTAAGTGTAATCAGGTTTTAATGAAAATTTTATATGGAACAAAATGTGAAAAACAGGAAAGAGTATAAACAACACCATTAGCTAGTGAATGGCTAAATAAATCAAGCCCGAGAACAGGTATAACCAGGGGAAAACTGGCATGAGAAAGGAGAGAAATAAGGAAAACAAAAAGGCACCAGGGGGATACAGATAACAAAGGAGGAAACAGAAGGAGGGGGGGTTGGTGAGTGTGCATGTGGGGGATGGGGGCAAAAACCGCCAGGACAGTGGGAGGGGGACCGGGAAAGCTTATGAGAAGAGACTGGTAAACTTTGAGGATTCCTGAAACACCACCCATGGCCGCCAGAGGGTATCAAACCTAGAGGAGGCAGAGGAATCCTCCGCGACCAGAACCTCCATCCTCCTGATAAGAAACTCCTGTAGCCATTTCATCAATGAGGGGGTTGCAGTGCTTTGACAGTAATGCGGGATAACCATTCTGGCAGCTGTTCTGACCTGGGATATCTTGCCCGGGATGATGGAGAGCAGAGCCAGTTGGGGAGAGGGAACCACATGGCAACCTCTGACTTTTGAGCATAAAGAGAACACAGAGGACCAAAAGGTCTGGATCTCCCTGCAATCCCACCAAATGTGGAAGAGACAGCCCACAGCGCCAACAAGTATCAGAGACAGAAGGGTAGATCTTGTTGAGGAGGTCTGGGAGCCCTTTAAATAAGTCCTCAAACATTTATTCTGGCATGGGAACAATGATAGAATCTGAATGTGGGCTCAGAGTGCTAGAGTGCATGCTGCATAGTTCCTTAGGTCAGGCCATCTATATTAGGTTGGATTGGTGGGAATCAGAATTCCAACCAATCGGCTGCCTGAAGGGGTTGTAGTGCTCCAAAAATTCTTGATAATAGAGTCAGTCACAGTGCACGCTGCAGGTGTCAAACCCCCATTCATCTGATATTGATGACCTTTTACTAAGAATAGGTCATCAATATCAAGTCTTGGTAAGCCACTTTATTAAAGGTTCTCTGCTGCTCAATAAATAGTTGTTGCTGGGGCCACACAGTGACTCAGTGGTTAGCACTGCAGCCTTGCAGCGCTGGGGTCCTGGTGTTCAAATCCCACCAAGGGCAAAAAAACATCTGCAAGGAGTTTGTATGTTCTCCCCGTGTTTGCATGGATTTCCATCCCATATTCCAAAAAGACATACTGATAGGGAAAAAAAAATGTACATTGTGAGCTCTATGTGGGGCTCACAATCTACATAAATAAAGTTGTTGCTGTTTTTGCACTAATATTTTTTTCAAAATTATTGCCATGACATTTTCAGCAAGAGAACTGTGACATAACTAACAATTGAGAAAACACCCCAATATATACACCCTGAATTGTCTATATCTGTCAAACATAATATAGGTTTGCCTACAAATCAAACTTATACAAAGGATAGGGAAAACATTATACCCCTGTATGAATTGTCGCTCTATTCTCCTCTGTAGGGCCGCCGGAGAGAGCTGGTGGTGGTTGGACAACTTATTTCCTATACTCTGACAGGACACAGTGCTAGGAAATAAATATTAGCACACTGATCTCGCACTGATCTACTTCCTTGTCCTGAAGATGAAGTGATTGTATATTTTTAGTTATATACAGAAAGCAAATAACTAGGCCAAAAAAACCCAAATAAGGCTAGGACTACGTGTTCCAAAAAAAAATTGACTTGATGTCAGCTGCGATTTGATGAAAGAAAAAAAGACTGCAAAATTGTAGACATATCGCATCAGGTCATAGCTGCATTCAAGACTTTCATTGAAGTCTATGATGGGTAAGGTGAATGCGCCTTTTCTTTCTTGACCAAAAATCCTGTGACTGTTACAATCCAACCCAATAGACAACCACTGGATGTGACATTGCTAAGCAATACTGTGATCCTCGGCTGCATAACAAAAGTCGGCCTGCAGCCTCAGCATTATAATGGGAAATCGTTTCCAAATAATGCCATATATTGCGCAGTTCATCACATCCTGCCAGGTACATGTTCACTGCCTCCCCCCCTTCCCCATCCATAGCCAGCTTTATTACTCTCTGTATTTGGTTCTGTGTATCTGGAAATTCTGTAAATGAGCCTCTCTGCTTTTCCCTTATCTCTTCATCCTTTGCCACTTTCAGCTTCCATCTAGCTATCTCCCTTAAGCACTTCCCCTAACTATAAATAAAAACTTGGCTGACCTTTTCCTGTTCATGCATCTGTTTGTCCAATGACGTAAAATATTCCAAGAAAATACTCTTGGTTTTTTGGCTTTACAGCTTCAAAGCAAATTTCTAATTTTTTACTAGTTCTATCTCCCCCTTTCATGATGAGATCTGCAGATTATTCACAAATAAAGGCACCAAATAATTGGAAATTTGAAACTGTTATTAAACTGCATTTCATATAATTTATTATTACATTTGTATTTTGTATTATATGCAATGGCTTTACTAGGACTATGATATTGATGACCTATTGCAGTATCAGATTGGTGTGTCCCCTATTCCAGCACCCCTCCAGCCAGCTGTTGGAGAACTAGCAGTGTGTTTTGCACCTCCCAATCCCTTATGCACATTAGATCCTTATTAGATCTGCCAACATTATCTAATGAGTTTTCCTACAAAGAAGCTTGTAACAGAGATTCATGATGCTTGTAAATTCCCCAACGTGTGAAATCATTTATTGTTCAGCATTATATAATTGTTTCCACCTACTGACAAAGGTTTTATCCTTGTTCTTATTATCTCACATTGCTTTTTAAATCGTATTACACATGGTAAATTCTCCCCTGAAATATTCTTATGGAAATACATTTTAGCAACCAGTGCCAAGAAGCTGCAGGTATGGCAGAAAGAATATGTAAATATATACACAGTATATAAAGAGAGCACTCCTAGTTTTACCTATATGTAACTCTAGTTATGTTACATTTGAATGTTATGTTCAGTTTCTGGAACCTTATAAAATACTTATAAAACTGAGGTGATCTTATCCATGGCCAATGAAAATATTTAAGGCAATTTATTGAAATGCAGCACCAATAAAGATTGTCAAAATTGTAGTTATTTAATATATCAGTGGTTGCTATAAAGAAGTGTGGAGTACATAGTAACTTGTAGATGGAGGTGACAGGTTCTAAGAAATATTGTAGAAAGGATGTCAGCTTAGTGTGCGGAGGTGTAGAGCAATGTGATCAGGTCCTGGGATAAGACTGCCCCGACAGATGTGATTTAGGGCCTGTTTGAAGCTGCCATAGCTGGGTATTAATCTAATTTTCTGAGGTAGAACATTCCAGAGCACTGGTGCAGCTTGATAAAAGAGCCAGAAATTGGATGTTTTTAAAATATTTTTGTGAACCAATTTAATCAAATAACAGAAATTTTATTTTTATGGTGTGCACTGTGCGGGATAAATAATCTATTTTTATAGTTTGGGTTGTTACAAACACATAAACACCAAATGTTTTTTTTTTTTTAATTATTATTTTTCAGTAAAAAAAAGTATATATTTATATTTTAAAAATGACAATTTTTTTTTTTTTTTTAATTTCATTCTTTGCAATATTTTATTTACCTTTATATTTACCCTTCTCATTCTCAGTCTCATTCTAAGACTTTAACACGAGGTGGTACAATTACTACTATCGTACATGAGGATGCTTCTGCGTCACAATGTACTTTAGTTTCTAAAGTGAAAGACTTATATGCATCATAGGAGTGCTGATGATAGGGGTAGACACTAAGACACCATTTAGAAGACACCATCATCATTACCTCTTACAGCCATTGGAGCAAGACGTCAGCTGCGCATTACAGCTGACATCCTCTCCTGATGACCCCATCTTTATTACATACTACTACGTTATTTTGGTGGAACAGGTCCCCGCAGCTGAGTTAATAGAACATCACAGGGCAGTAACCTGTTAAACCTGCTCAAAATTCAGTACAAAATTCTTTTAAAAGCTCCGACCACCACTGGTTCCTACTTCCTGGTTTGGGGTTTATTTGTACAGTTTTTGTGTTCATACTTTATTCTACATATGTTTTATTGGTTTCATTTTAGGGCACATGCAACTTCATTACATTATTTCCTGCTTTTAAGACGCAGGATGAACAAAAATAGATATTTTTCTATTCATTTAATGGCTTTCACTTTGCAGAACAAATACCAAATTAAGTTTATAATATAGGCCATTATGGATGTGGCGATACCAATTATGTGTATTTTTTATTTTATTTCTCCATAATAAAACGTGTTCGAGAAACAGAATTCAGTTTTTTCTTTATCTATTTTTTTTTTTTTACATTTCTATGTAGTCTCAATGTTTGACCACTTTTTTTTAACCCCTTCCACGTATTAGTAACGTGGATGTTGGGTCTGTTCCCCCCCCCAGGCTGCTCTACAGAGGGTTTTTTTTTTTGCTGGTCCAGGGGTGATGATATCCAGCTTTGATAGGTCGCCGGGGACCCGCCTCTCCCTCTGGTACATCATTTGCATGTGTCTCATCCGGACCTCCGTTTATCTTGGTTGGAATACGGCCAACTCGCATCCTTCCTGCAGAAATTCTCCCTGGTACCTCGTCTCTCCTCATCCCTGACCGACCTGGAAACTGTCCTCTCTCATGCTGACTCCTCCCCGTGGGCGCTCTTCCCCTTTTATAGCATTCTCCTCCATGATGCTACACCTGGGCCCCCCTCATATACCCGTCCCTGGGACTCCGAACTCCACGCAGGTCTGTCTCCCGACGATTGGGACATTACCTTCCTATTTACAGATAAGTTACCATTGCCCTGCAGGACGCAAGAAAAGAACTTAAACATTCTGTCTAGTTGGTACTGGTGTCCTGACCTTCTTCACAGGATTTACCCCACTGTGTCTGACCGATGTTGGCGCTGTGACACTGAGAAAGGTACCCTATACCATGTTTGGTGGGAGTGTGACGTCCTTAGGCCCTTCTGGGATGCTGTTTTCACCATGTATATCAAGGTGTGTGGCCGTGCTGTCACAACATCTCCCCAACTGGCCCTCCATTCGGTTATTCCTGGCAGGATCTCTGCAGTAAAGAAGGACCTCCTGCAACACTTTCTCACGGCCACCAGAACCGTCATTCCTAGGCACTGGCGTAGCACTACTCCACCCTCCCTGGTTGAATTCCTACAGGAGCTTCTCCTCATAAGGAGAAAGAGGGCCCTGGTCGCAGAGGGTTTTCCCAGATCCCTCCAAATTTGACGCTCTCTGGTGGCCCTGGGTGATGTTTTAGGAGTCGTCAGAGGTTTCCTCTTTTTTTCTCTTGATCGGAGGAACCTACTGTTTCTTGAAGGCTACTGGTCATTTTCTCCTTTCCCCGCTGTCCTCCTTTACCCCGCTTCTCCCTTATACATTTTCCTGGTCTTTGTTCCCCCCCCCCTCCTTGTCCCCCCTTGTCCCTGGTCTTTGTCCCCCTTTCCTTGTCCTCCTTGTTTGTCTGTTTTTATGCTTGTTTGTTTTTCCTTATTATCTGACCTTGCACCTTTAGCTTGCACTGTTACTAGTGTATTTTGCCTTAAACAGCTGGAGGGGTCTCCCCCTGGCCCTTTGTTCCTTAATGAGGCCTGCGTGCCTCATATTTTATGATATTTATACCATGTTTATTTTGGTTTGTTCCTTTTTTTTCCCTTCCTGTTCTTATAGAAAATTCTTAATAAAATCTGATTACACATAAATAAGGTGGCTACAAAGTCTTTCTTTGTTTACAGTGTCCATGGCCCACCTTTTGTCCTCTGCCTGTGCAGCCCCCCTCCTGATCGCTTAGTTCTTGGGTTGAAAAAAAAAAAGAATTTGTAAAAATATTTTAAAAACTAAAAAATATTACATTTCAAATAACCCCACAAGAGTGAACATAAACACATTAGGTATTCCACATCAGAAAATGTCCAAAAAATTATAAATAAAAACTGCACAAAATATCAGACATTCCCCAAAATGGTAAAAAACAAAAACTATGTTGTTCCTCAAAAAAATGTATGACTTTCACAACTCTGTACAAGGAAACATAAACAATGTTGCAAGTTGCAGAATATGGTGACTACAATTATTTTTTGCATTTTTCAAAGTTGTGGATTTTTGTAGAGGTATTAAGGCATAACGAAAACTACATAAATTTGGTATCGCTGTGATGTCAATCGCTCTGTCTACCGCCCAACCCGTGCTCTCCATTCACTCAATGACCGAACACATCCTCTATTATTAGAAACTCCCATGCTCATATACAAGACTTCTCCGGAGTTGCGCCACTTCTCTGGAATGCTCTACCCCGGACAACCAGACTAACTCCCAATTTCTACAGCTTCAAGCGCAAACTAAAGGCATAGCTTTTCAGACAGGCCTATCACAATTCCTAATGTAAACCCTTCCATACCGTAATTAGGATCCCTAAAATTTAACCCTCCTCTGTTCCAGTTCCCACATTACCCCACACGATACGATGCCATTTCAGGCTAACTTTATATGTCCAAGCACCATCCACAATTTAACCCCTTAGCGACCCTTGACGTAACTGTACGTCATGGGTCGCATGGGGATGTATGGAGCGAGCTCACACGCTGAGCTCGCTCCATACACGGCAGATGCCGGCTGTATAATACAGCCAGGACCTGCCAATAACAGCAGCGGTCGGTGCCCGAGCCGATCGCTGCTGTTAACCCTTTACACACTGCGGTCAAACGTGACCGCAGTGTGTAAACGGCGCCGGCGGCATGGGCGCCGCCATGTTTTGCCGATCGCCGCCCTCCTGAACGTCACATGAGGGCGGTGATCGGTTGCTATGACAGCCGGAAGCCTATTGAAGGCTTCCAGGCTTGTCTCTGCACTAGATCTATTAGACGATGCCAGAGGCATCGTCTAATAGAAGTGCTGGGATTTTCCTATTCACTGCAATACTGTAGTATTGCAGTGAATAGTATGAGCGATCAGACCCCCTAGGTTTCAAGGTACCTAAGGGGTCTGATCATAAATGTAACAGAAGAAAAAAAAAAGTTTTTAAAAGTATTAAAAAAAAAAAAAAAATATAAAAGTTCAAATCACCCCCCTTTCCCTAGATTAGCTATAAAAGTAATTAAAGAACATTAAACATAAACATATTAGGTATCCCCACGCTCCAAAATGCCCGAACTATTAGAATATTAAAACATTTATCCCGTACTGCGAACGGCGTAGTGGCAAAAAAAATAAAAACAGCCAAAAAGCGTTTTTTTCAACACTTTGCCTCCTATAAAAAATTGAATAAAAAGTGATCAAAACATCAGATCTTTCCCCAAATGGTATCAATAGAAACGTCATCTTGTCCCGCATAAAAAGACACCACAACCAGCTCCATACATGGAAATATGAAAAAGTTACAGGTGTTAGAACATGATGACACAAATTTTTTTTTCTATTTTGCAAAGTTTATCATTTTTTTTAAAAGTATCAAAACATTTCAAATACTATATAAATTTGGTATCACCGCGTTCGTACTGACACGTAGAACACAGGTAACATGTCATTTGTACCAAACAGTGAACGCTGTAAAAATTAAACCCATAAGAAAATGGCGCAAATGCATTTTTTCTCCAATTGCACCTCATTCTGAATTTTTTTCCAGCTTCCCAGTACATTGCACAGCATATTGAATGATGCCATTACAAAGTACAATTTGTCCCGCAAACAATAAGCCATCATGTGACTCTGTGAACTGAAAAATGAAAAAGTTATGGCTCTTGAAATGTGAGGAGGGAAAAACGAAAATGCGAAACCAAAAAATGGCCTGGTCCTTAAGGGGTTAAAGGACACGACTGGTGATGGCTCATACAGTTTTATGTTTGTGTAATGACAGTCACCTCTATTACAACCTGACCACTGTATAAGCAATGCTACCTCCAATGCCGTCCCTCTACCTCATAGATTGTAAGCTCTTGCAAGCAGGGCCCTCAGTCCCATTGTGTGAAGTGACTATTTCTTTGTAATGTATCTTTTTGTCTGTATTTGAACCCTTGTATTATTATTATTATTATTATTATTATTATTATTATTAGGCACTTGTCAGTTTTACCACTCATTTAATGCCATGAAACCCATAAGAACATGGTACAAACACAGTTTTTCTCTAATTTCACCCTTTTATGAATATTTTCCCAGTTTCCCAGTACATTGTATGGAATATTAAATGGTCACATTATAAAGTTTGATTTGTCCCACAAAAAAATAAGCTCTCGTATGGCTCTGTGAAGACAATATACTGTATGCAACCAGTGGACTTGTACAAACATAAATATACAAAATGATGAGTCTTCTTGAAAGAAACAAGTTGTTTATTATTAAATTACATTCATGCAGAACAGCAAAATACGCCCTGGCAGTGAAAAAAACCCAACCTAAAATTAGATTTATCTTCTTATTATAGCTCGTTTTCCTTTATGTAATGCAATGTTAACATCTGCTTTGTGGCTTCTGTTTAAAGCAGAAGTTACAACATTGTTAGATCTGTCTTATGCTTGGTTCACATCTGCGTTTGGTAATCCATTTGGGGAGTCCGCATGAGGACCCCTGGAATGGACTACCGAACACATTTGCAAGTGGTGTGCAGTGAAAGCACACGGATCCCCATAGACTATAATGAGGTCCAAGTGCTTGCTGCATGCACCAATCATGCGGACAGGAAAGTAGATTGTGAACTACTTTCCTGTCCGCATGTTCCCTGCAGAGATCTAGCGGCAAGCACACGGACCGCATTATAGTCTATGGGGATTCGGGGGCTTTCACTGGACACCGCTTGCAAATGCATTCAGTATTTAGTTCAAGGGGGGTCCCCAAACGGAATATCAAACGCAGGTGTGAACGAGGCCTTACTCCATCTAACCTACAGAATTTATCTAGAGTACGGATAAAACCACCTATGATATAATATTTGGCTTACATTAGGCGACCATAGTAATGAATCCCTGGACTTAGACCCATCTGCAGCAAGTACATATAATGCTACAATTACATCTAACTCACAATACCTACAGTAAAATACCAAGTATCTCATGCCCCGGGGCACATAATGGGAAAGCTGACAGTGCGCTGAATTCAGTGCACTGTCGGCTTTCTAGCGGTATATAAAACCGCATGAGCAAGTATTATTCAAAACTCCCATTTTGAATAGCACGCACCCATAGGAATGAATGGACGCATCCGGCACTCAGGCGGTTCCATTCATTCCTATGGGTGCGTGCTATTCGAAACGGCTGTTTCGAATAGTACTCGCTCATCTCTAATCATTATGTTTAAGAAGTCCAATGAATAATATTCACCCAAAAATGATTACTCTGACTTTGTCACACACTTACGCCTAAACCTGGTGAATGTTTTGGAGAGATGTGAATGAAAGGAGAGGGGATTTTAAAATAGGGTTTTTTATCATTGTATTTATTGTACTCTTTATATTTTACTAGTATTGTTTTAGTAACAAGGAGGTGATTATTTCAGCTCCTTACCACAGTTTCTGGCCAATCCTGTAGATGGCGCTGTGCTTAGGCGCATGCAATGCCATCCAGTACGGCATGTCAACTTTGTAATGAAATCAAAGTTTCTAAATACAATCTTTTAATATGTTCATTATTTAATTTAAGCTTTCATCTTTCCTTATTCCAGATCATTTAAGAAGACTTAGCTTTTATGACATATCTCAGCCATGGGAAAATATCTTCTTGCAATTCATTTGTTGCTTGCCATTGTAACAGGCGTAAGTATGGTTTTGTAGTGTTTTGTCACAATGTTACTTATTCTCAATAAATGTGCTTGTGATTTTTGCTATATCTCAATCACTACATTACCTTTTTATTCATTTATTTTATTTATTATTCAGTCATGTTATTGCATTATTTTAGTTTATATAATTTTATTACTTACGATAAATACTATAAAACATGAGCTTATATATTATTTCACAGTTACACACATACAGACAAGGATTCTCTCTAATATATAAATTATGTGACATATAGGAAAAAAAACCAGAACAAAAATCCTATGAACATTTTCAGTGTTATCTTTTGTGATCAAGGCGTTTTAAATGTCTCAATGTTCAAAGCAAAATGTAACCATTTGGAATGACCCATTCTAAGGTTGTACAAACACACATCCAGCTCTCGCTCCCCATGTCATATTTAATGTTACCATTACAGGAGCATTAAAGGGGTTTCTTGGGACATACATACTGATGATCTATGCTGGGTCCAACACCCAGGATTCCCATTGATCAGCTGGATGAAGAGGCTGCATTGTTCAGGTGTGTTCTGCAGCCTCACACTGAGTTGGAAGCACAGTGCCATACATATCGTAGAGGCTGTTCTTGGTATTGCAACTCAGCCCCATTTACTTGTGAACGATGAACATGATGTCATCTGCACAATGGAGAAGCCACAGGATTCATGATCATCGTGGCCTCTCCAAACAGCTGCATAACTCATCAATATGTGAGTCCTGAAATACCCCTTTAATGCATTTTTTATTTTTTTTTGCATCAATTTCCGATGCAAAATATAGGCTTTAAATTGAGTGATAATGAGTATTGTGACAGGGAGCTGATCACTTCAGCTATATGTCACTATGGTACAATATTTATGTATTTACCCTCTGGCCCCACTGAGCATTGTAGTATTGTATTGAGATTCTTCAAAGTCCTGTACCTTACTCATGGTAGATCAGAAACCCATTGTAAGGAGCAGCAGAATACATGTAGTGACATATTGTACTGAGGTGCAACTAGGTCCCCAATCAATAATCCAGGTGTTTTTACTACCGGTAGTAACACGCCCAGAGTTTGTTTGTCGGGTTTTTTTTGCATTGTTTGTTGAATATGATTTCCAGTTACAGCAGTCCTAGAAAAATTTTTTGGGTGCATTAATTAAATGGCTTGCATGAAAAACAGACTTCATCTGGTTGACCAGGAACCCATGATTATTAAGAGTCTGTAATGTTAACCGAAGCTGCTGGTGAAGACTTGTCATGTTCTATTTTTGTATGGGGGATCCGTGAAAATAAATGGCCCTCAGGTAACAAGATGGACCATGAAAAATGTAAATTTTTCATGGCCATTTTCATCCACGGTCATGGTAATAAAGGCGTAAAAACAATATGTAAATCAAATTACCAGTAAATTTCAGAGAATGGACAGAAACAGAAGCATTTACTGGGATTTCTGTGTTGTTGTCCTTATCAGCATTCTGCCAATACTTAGCAAAAAAAAAGCATACTTGACTAATATATTCATAAATAAACATATATAAAATTATACATAATTTAAATAAAGAAAATAAATATATTTATATAAAATGAACAATAAAAATAACCAATAATAAAAATAAAAAACAAACAAAAAACTTGCAAGTCTTCAGTGGGTGATACCTTTTTTTAATGGCTAACTCATAATGATGACAGAATACACTGAAGACTTGCAAGTTTTTGTTTTTTTTAATATTTCATCATAACCACTGGCTAACGCGGTATGAGAACAAACATTTTCCTTACAATAATAAATAGTAAATAATTAATGAAGAAGATAGATGAAATGGTTTCTATAATATTATTTAATAGAGCATGAGATTCGGGACCAAAATTTAATGGACTTTATTTAAAAATGTTGTTTTCTGTTAGAAAAAACATTCTAAAGTTCCTGCTACTAGATATCTCTCTTCAAGCTAATTTGCTGTTCACTCCCTGTTACTAGGGAAGTCTCATCCATAGATGGCTCAGGATTAAAACTGCTTAACAGCTAGTGGAAGGAGGAAGTTTATATATGTTTAGAGGGAATAACAGAAGAACTGCAGAACATAGAATTATAAGAAAAGCCCCAATATTGTTCTGTTATGGGGTTCAGCACAGGGACTGCAAATCACATCCTAGTGGGCCCCATGTTATCCAACATGACCACCATTAAGTGACCCTATAGTGGTAGATGCTGGTTCTACATAGGCATACCATTTCAGTGAATACATACAGTAAAATTTATTGACTCATAGGTGAAGTCTCTTCTGACTGTCCATGAGGGTAAATTGCCCAGTGTCAGAAAATGAATAAGTGAATGAATATTCACATGTCAGTGTTTTAGTCAGTATTTTGCATAACTGTTTGTAAACCAAAACTAAAATATTGGTGTTGGTAGTAGGACCCAGCATCCCATCAGCTGGTTGAAAAGAAGTTGTATAGTGGCTGTGCTAGGTATTTGCAACTCAGTTTCATTCAATTACAGTGTGAGCATATGGAACAAAGAAAGAGAGTGCTCATAGGGTGAAAACTTTTAAACAAGTAGTAGGCCGTTCTTGGGTCTATTCTTAAAGGGAGTCTAACACGTAAGAAAGGCTATTCTTTCCCTACCTTTAGAAGTCTTCTACGCGCCACCGTTCCGGTGATATTCCTGGTTATCTGCGGTATGCAAATGATTTTTCTCACAGCACTGGGGGCGTTCCCCAGCACTCAAACTGGGGTGAATGGTGCAGACCCACCATTCACAGTCCGGTAATGAATGACGTCGGTCACTGGAGCTCGATGTCATTACTGACAGTGCTGGGGAATGGGGAGATCAGCTGTTCCTGACAGCTGAGACTTCCATGTGGCTATCAATGAACCAATAGAAATCAGGTTGGCTGTGATTGGTGGGTCTGTTCAGACCCACCAATCACAGTGTGGTATCCCCCTAGGGCGGTTAAAAATACTGGTGAGAGGCTCTGACCTCTCAGATGGTTTAGTGGAGTAGCAGAGATCAGAGCCCTGTACCAGTTGTCTGTTCCTTCACAGTGAATACACACACATTTTGACCCACTGATTGCCTCCCATTATGTAATATTTTCCCCACTGTCTGACCCCTCCTTCTCCCAGTGTATAAGGGAGATTTTTTTTGCTTTTTTTTATATTTTGGTCATAAAGTTGTTGCGTGTTTGTTTGCTAGATTGTCATCGTCAATCCGTCACGTGTCAGTTGTCACTAAATAAGCGGCAGTCCATTGTGTCCAGTGGTGAACCTAGCCACTCTGCTGCCTGCGACGATCAAAAGACGCCGGGAGAAGGGGAAGGGGGTTTGGGGGGCGGCGCAATTAGGTTTTTCTTTTGATCGTCCGCATCAGGTAGCGGGGGGAAGGTGTGCGTCTATATATGTTATGTCCCACAGTTGCCCACCCAACTCTGTTATGCTCCATAGCCGCTGTGGGACATAATAGTGTTTGCAGAGGGACGCTGCTACTCTTTTTTTTTTTAAAGGACCCCCCATTTTTATAACATACCAGTAAAACCGATATGTAAATGAGCCTGTCTGTGCACCCTGGGTGTTCCTCCAAGCCACCGTGCACCCCTCTGCGTCATACCTTGAAATCGGACCCTCTTTAGCTTGCGGAGCCTAGAGCCTAGAGTTCCGAAACCTTGTAATCTGTCATCATTATTAGTTAGCCATAAAAAGGTATCAACTACTGAAGACTGTCAAGTTTTTTGTTTTTTTTTATATTTCCTACCCACTGGCTAACACGGTACGAGAACAAACATTTTCCTTATACTTTAGTCTCAGTGCTAGTTAGTGTTGGCAGTGTTCTATATACATCTATATACAACTGTTTAACAGTGTATGTCAAAATGGTCACTATACCCCTTAGAATATTCCTTAAGGGGTCTAGTTTCCAAAATGGGGTCACATTTTGAGGATTTCCACTGTTCTGGCACTTTAGGGGTCCTGCAAATGGAACGTGGTACCTGAAAACAATTCCATCAAAATCTGGCCTCCAACAGACAACTAGCGCTCTCTCCATTGCAAGCTCTGCCATGTACCCTTACAGCAGTTTACGACCAAAGCTAGGTTTGTCGCAAGATAGAATACCTGGGGGTACAGTAATTTAGAAAATAAAGGCAAGTGTCTCACTAGATGCTATGACATTGTAAATCCCAACACTGCAAGCACAGTCCATAAATAAAGTGCATGAGGTCAAGTAGACATAGCCAGTTATATAGTTCCGGTCAGCTGTTGTGGCAGTATGTGAATTATTTATCACCTCTAATCTTTGGCTGGCAGCAGATCTATGGATAGACATGGAGACAGGCTGACTTAGCTAATAGCTGCTTTCCTCTGTATGTGAGTCTGATCAGAGGCGTAACTTGAAGCTCCAGGGCCTCAGTGCAACATCTGTAATGGGGCCACTATCTACCTTGAGTTATTTAGAACAGCAGTATATTTTGTTGGTTTATGGCACCTTTGGGGCCCTCTCAGGCTCCAAGCCTTGGTAACCACTGCTACTTTTGCACCCACCATAACTGCGCCCCTGACCGTGATGTACGGCAGGCAAAGACATCTCCATGATTTGTACTTGTTTGAGGGATGCAAGGCCCAAATAATGGGTGGGTGTAGACGTAGGGTCCCAACCCCAAATCTCGTAGAAATGGAACGTCACACTTGTAGTTGTGCCAAAGAACAATGATTTATTGGTGTAGAGTAAAACGTTTTTCGATATTTCATATATCTTCTTCAGACTCTACATATAGAACAAAAATAAATAGAACACAAACAACATGCATTCGCATTATTTCATGCACAAGAATAAATTTAAATAAAGTAAATAAGAGCCAATCCATATGGTGCAGGTATGAACGTGATTTCCAAAGTTAGGTGAACGTGCTGAATATCCAAGTAGACATGGTGAAAAAACCAGGTTGGAGGCCTCAAAGATATCGAAAACAATTTTAGTTAAGAGGAAATAAGTATCATATCAATAGTGATATAGTGAGAAGAGAGATAGGAGAAAGGACTACTTAGACTGGGAGTCCATATCATATGAAACAAAAGAAAAAGAGTATGAAAATAAAATAAAATAAAAATAAATAAAACAATAAAAATAAAAATTAAAAATAAATAAAATACCTTCAATTCAAATAATAGTACTCCTAGTATAGGGTTTCCTGGGTATTGGAAATGACAAGCTCTGTAGATCACATCAAAATAGAGCTTAATGTCATAAAGCTCAATATACATACACATGGGTAACCAAATGATAAGTATATATTCCTAATATCAGAATGCTATATATATAAACATATATATATATATATATATATATATATATATACATACATACATATATACAGAGTGCACCCGTGCATGGTGGACAAGTGGTTAGTGTATATATATATATGTTTATATATATAGCATTCTGATATTAGGAATATATACTTATCATTTGGTTACCCATGTGTATGTATATTGAGCTTTATGACATTAAGCTCTATTTTGATGTGATCTACAGAGCTTGTCATTTCCAATACCCAGGAAACCCTATACTAGGAGTACTATTATTTGAATTGAAGGTATTTTATTTATTTTTAATTTTTATTTTTATTGTTTTATTTATTTTTATTTTATTTTCATACTCTTTTTCTTTTGTTTCATATGATATGGACTCCCAGTCTAAGTAGTCCTTTCTCCTATCTCTCTTCTCACTATATCACTATTGATATGATACTTATTTCCTCTTAACTAAAATTGTTTTCGATATCTTTGAGGCCTCCAACCTGGTTTTTTCACCATGTCTACTTGGATATTCAGCACGTTCACCTAACTTTGGAAATCACGTTCATACCTGCACCATATGGATTGGCTCTTATTTACTTTATTTAAATTTATTCTTGTGCATGAAATAATGCGAATGCATGTTGTTTGTGTTCTATTTATTTTTGTTCTATATGTAGAGTCTGAAGAAGATATATGAAATATCGAAAAACGTTTTACTCTACACCAATAAATCATTGTTCTTTGGCACAACTACAAGTGTGACGTTCCATTTCTACATGATTTGTACTTATTACTCAACAGATCCAATTCAGCTGGGTTCAGAGGTCAGGAACAAATGAGAGTTACAGTATCTGATCAATGAGGCTCATTACCCTCTCCCATCCTACACAATTTTATCCCCTCTTTCACACATAATCTTCAATTGCTCCATGGTTCATGAACGTAATGCGAGAAGCACAGTGAAGAATGACAAGTAGGACTACATTACTAGCAATTTAATTTAGCATATCGAGGTAAAATATATAAATAGTTCAAGTCCCATAGGTAGTATAACAGAGGTATGTACCATTAACCCATTAGTGTACAGAGAAATCTAACATTCCAGAACATGGCATATCACCCCAGTCCTGCAAATAGATAATTTAGGGTTATCTGAATCAGACAGTGTTTTCCCCTTGTGAATCGGTGTCTCTGTTGCTGAGATATTACTGTTTTTGTGAAAACGCAAATGAGCTCTCTGGAGCAATGAGGGTGTTACATCTTACTTATTTGGAGCAATAGCCACACCCTCCTTGCTCCACTGAGCTAATTTGCATATTGATAAAATCAGTGAGACAACAGAGGCACCAATTCACAAGAAGAAAACACTGATTCAATTGACGTCAAACAGCCATATTGCTTTCAATGTCTGTGAGTGGGGGCTATTTATATGACCGATATTTTGACGATCCGTTGTCTTGGTATGTGAAAATATTATTATTATTGTTTATTTATATAGCACCATTAGTTCCATGGTGCTTTACATTTGGGGGTTACATACAGTACACAAAATATACAGGTAGATATAATACTAACAGTGACCGACTGGCACAGTGAGGTAGAGGGCCCTGCCCGCGAGGGCTTACAATCTATGAGGGAAGGGGAGAGGGGAGACTGTACAGATGGCAGTGAGGTGATAGTGTTATTGTAGATTGTAGGCCTTCCTGAATAGGTGAGTCTTCAGGCCTTCTTGAAGCCTGTGATTGTGGGGGTCAGTCTTATGTATCTTGGTAAGGCGTTCCAAAGTATGGGGGATGCACGGTAGCGGGAGATTAGTTCAGAGATATATGGAGGGGACAGGTTGTGGATGGCTTTGTATGTTAAAGTTAGTAGCTTGAATTCAATTCGCTGGGCTATGGGTAACCAGTGGAGCGACTGGCAGAGGGGAGCAGCCGATGAAGATGGGGGGGGGTGAGGTGAATTAAGCGAGCAGCGCCGTTTAAGGTGGACTGGAGGGGGGCGAGGGTGTTAGCTGGGAGTCCATGGAGAAGGGTGTTGCGGTAGTCTAAGCGGGAGATTATGAGGGCATGGACGAGCATCTTAGTAGTTTCAGGGGTGAGGAAGGGGTGGATTCGAATACAGCTATTCTCTAATTTTGTCCATTTTCACGGATACTTCCATGCATTGTAATGTATGAGGAATCCATGAAAACGTCCGTCCCTCAGGTGCAGAATGACCATGAAAAAATTGACAATTTTACGGTCATTTTATACCATAGCGTGTGAATGTAGGCTTACTGCTGAAAGTATTACATACTATGTTCATTTCTCTAGTATAGTTGCTGCACTTTTGAGAATGGCAGTTTGCCATCTCATTGCTTCATACAGTAATTCTGTGTATACACAACATACACTTAGGCCTGGTTCACATCTGCGTTTGGTATTGCATTTGGGGGTTCTGCTCAGGGAACTCTGAACGGAATACCGAATGCAATGACAAGCGGTGAGCAATGAAAGCACACGGACCCCATAGACTATAATGAGGTTTGTGTGTTTTCCGCATGGTGTCTGCATGGAACATATGGAGAGAAACGTACTTCATGAACTACTTTCCTCTCCTCATGACTTGTGCGGAGACCGTGCGGAAACCATACAGACCTTATTATAGTCTATGGGGTCTGTGTACTTTCATAAACTCACCACTTGTCAATGCGTTCAGTATTCCGTTCAGGGGTCCCCAAGTGGACTCCCTGAATGGAATATTGAATGCAGATGTGAACCAGGCCTAAGTATACGTAGCATACATATAATAGAATAAAAAATAACAGAACAAATAGTGTAAATTTGACACCAATCTTGTAATGGCGTACATCTCAGATAATTAACTAAGAGCCTGGCAAAGTAACAGAATTAAACTAGATTCACATGAAAGGGATGCAAAACATCTATTTTTTACGGCACCAGAGGGGCGCCCGTTTTCACAGATCCCCCATACGTTACAATTTATAGAGGTATTCATGAAAATGGCCAAAAATAGGATATGACCTATGTTTTTCAAAATAATGGTCATGTGAATAGCCCCAATGTCCCCTTGAGTAGCCCCCAATGGTCATGTGAAATGAATGCTACTGTGTGACATCCATTAAAAAAAAAAAAGCGGACATCACATGGTCAGTATTCACTGTCTTGTGAATCTTGTGAATCTAGTCTTACGTGAGACATAGAGTACATTCACATAACCGAGTTTCAGCCACATTTCCCAGGGGATAGGAACTCCTAGCAATACGGTTTTGTATACTGCTAAGAGTCCCTGCCTCCTAGAGACATACTGTCCCACATATGACCCATACTGTAATAGATAGCTGTATTGCTAGGAGACCCTCTGCTGGCAAAAGGTGCTCACTGATCAATCCAGCTAAGACATGGCTGAAACTCATGGATATGAAAGCACCTTTACTCTATAGCATGCTGAGTTCCTCACTTTTCCTTTTGTACAAAAATGTAAATTTAAGGGTGAGTTCACATGGAGTAACGTGTCGCGTGATGTGGCACGTAGACGCCGTGAGCTTTTGCGGGCCGTATACGCTCCCATTGATTTCAATGGGAGCTGGGATCGTATACGCGGCGCTATTTTGTGGCCGTGATTTTACAGGCATGAAATGCTTTGGAAATTCAGGACAAAGGGGCGTTCACACTACCGTTGGTGTCCGCTCAGCAGTGTCCGTGGCTATTGTCCGTACAAGATTTTAGAATTGGACACTAGCTGGTCTGTTTGCAATTTCCATTCATTTCAGTGGGATTCTATCTTGTGTCCATTTGTGTCCGTTTGTGTTCATTTACAACCGTGTCCGTTTTTCAAGTGCACAAAAAAATCCTACATGCAGGACTTTTCTGTCCGTTTGAAAAAAATATATATAACTGACAGTAACTGATAGCCATCAGTTATTATCTGTTTGTGTCCGTTACGATAGATGTCCATTTTTTATTTTTTTTTGAGTGTACACCAACGGTAGTGTGAACTGCAGTAAATTATTGTGTTGTTTTTGTTGCTGTAGTTTTGGTTTTGTTTCCCCAGTGGATTTATATATATATTTTTGGATCATTCAACTAAAGTTTTCTATAGCTGAATTTTTCACATGTTGCCAAATAGCAATGTTTTGGACATTTTTTTATGCCATTCTTTGTAGCGAAATGCAGTGAAAAACTGTGGTGGAAACACATTGTTTTTTTTCTGCATTACATTTTCACTGAGTTTTCCTTTGCAGACTTTCTGCCCTTATTATACCTACACTATGTTATCAAAAGTATCCAGACACCCCCAAAAACATAAGTTTTTCATATTAGGTGCATTGTGCTGCCACCTACTGCCAGGTACTCCATATCAGCGACCTCAGTAGACATTAGACATCGTGAGAGAGCATATTGGGGTGCTCCGCGGAACTCATGGACTTCGAACGTGGTCAGGCGATTGGGTGAAACACATCACGCAGGTCAATGCCAAACAACGCCTCACTTGGTGTAAGGAGCGTAAACATTGGACGATTGAACAGTGGAAAAACGTTGTGTGGAGTGACAAATCACGGTACACAATGTGGAAATCCGATGGCAGGGTGTGGGTATGGCGAATGCCCAGTGAATGTGGTCTGCCAGCATGTGTAGTGCCAACAGTAAAATTTGGAGGTGGTGGTGTTATGGTGTGATCCGATACCTTGTCAATACCTCTCAGTGCAGCACTCCGTGAAGAATGGACTGCCATTCCCCACCCCGAGAGGAAGGCAAAAATGCCCCCACCCCGGGGCCCTGGCATAGCGCCGCCTGAAGCGGTCGCTTCAGGTCGCCTCATGAGAGGTGCGGCGCTGCTTGTCTAAATGAGCAGCACATTACTCCGTTGGAACAGGAACATAGGGTACACGTCTATTATGCAACATTTCTAAATTTCTTTTTGGAGAGAGGTAGAAAAACACTGCAATTCCGCCATGTTTTTGTGTTCCTAATAGGGTATAAATGTTACCTAAATTTTAATATGTTGGTTGTTACGATTAAGGAATAAACACATTTCTAGTTTTTACTACTTTTTCACTGTAACGCAATTTTAAAAAATAGCTTTATCTCCCTTTTACTCCAAACAGCCTTATTTTTCATTGATATAGTGATTTGTGTGTGTGTGTGTGTGTGTGTATATATATATATATATATATATATATATATATATATATATATATGTATTTAAATTTTTCATAGACTTATACAATGAACGACCAGAAGATGGAGAATACAGAAAAAGCGGAACAACCTTCTCCATCGTTACGTGTTACACGGAACAAGATCCTGACAGCACAGTTTGAGTGTTATCAGAAAATAATGCAAGAGCCATCACACCCAGAAGGTAACATTTCCAATTAGTCTTGAAATTATTACTTTTTCAATAAAAACTATACTATAATATTTATTTTCTTGGCTCATCGGTTGTATGTTCACTGATCCTGATTTTTTTCTGATATAGTCAATATCCAGATATATTTTGGAAAAGATTTAGTTTAATTATTTTGTAGTTGCAATAAAACTGCAGAAATGACACTACTAAGAAATATTTTGTATGTATGTTTTGTGAGAAAGTGACAGGCAGAGTGCTGGAGTCCAGATATATTAGCCCCAGGTTTCTGACCTATGTGTGGTCCAGGGCAGATCTGGAGTAGGCCTCAGCCCTGGTGTAGATCCAGGGCTCATTACTGGGCCAGAAAAGACTGCAGCTCTTGCATGGCAGGGCACCTTCCTGAGTCCTGTAACCCTGAGTCCAGTGAGACAGTATTGCGCATGTTTTGTTCGTGTGGCTGGAAGTAAACCACACGTATAGTTAGGTTATTAGTTCTGTTTAGTTAGTTTCTCAGATTAGCAGGTTTTTATTTTGTTTTTGCCTGAAGTTAAGGCTGTATTTTTTTTATTTTTTTTTTGCTCATTTTGTGCCTGAAGTCAAGGTTTATTTATTTTCCTGGGGTTTTTTTTGTTTTTTTTTTGTAAATAAATCAGTTTGCTGCATATTTTGCGTCCCTGTCTTGACTGTTTGGGTCCGCATCACTGCTTCTACCGAGCTAACTTCCCCACAGTATTAAAACTCTAACATCCTCTGGGTAAATGGGGATGATGTTACAGATTTTACATAAATCATTTGGTTCTCCTCTGCTGGGTCATTTACTGATGCCTGTTTCAGGTGTGGTATGCTGACAGTGGATCATACCTACTGTCTTTGGACTTGCAGGGTACACGCAGAATAGTTTATTAAAAAAAAAAAAAAAACACTTAAATTTTGTCCCATTTGAAGCTTGTTGGGGATATATGCTTAGATTAATCCTAAGAGATATAGATATGGTTAGAGATCAAGGAGATTATTGGGTATGATCTCTGCAGAAGCCTGGAAAGCAATTTTTCACTCCCCCAGGTTCCATCATTCCAATTGTTTCTGAATAAATTATCCCTATTTGAAATGGACTGGATGGAAGCACCAATCTTAGGGAAGGATAGTGTAGATGAGGTTTTTTTTTATGCAATTCTATCTACCATAATCCAAATTTAAAAAAAAAAAAAAAAACAACAACCCTTTCCATCACACAGGTAAATCAAATGATAGATGTTGATTCTCCTCCATTGTTCTTGTGAACAATGGCCATGGTTCACCTACTGCATGGTCCCCCACCCTTACCCCTTGCTTCCCTTGTATGGTATGTTATACCATATTCCTGGTTTTCTCCAGAGAAGAGCCTCAAAGTTTTCGGCATAGATTACCTGAATAGCTTGCAGGGAGTATTCGTTAATGTCCATTTTGTCACCATATCTACGAGATGCAACATATGGAGATACTGTGGTCTGAGTATTTTAGCTTGTACCAAGCAGTAGAGATCAGCTATTCAAGTTTTATGTTTTAGTTGTACAAAGATAGATATGTATTACAGGATACTGACTTTGATATATCCTAGTTACCAAATTTTATGGAAACAAATAGTCCTAATGAATAATAACCTTTGGCCTCTACTGGTAGTCACAGTATGCTATCTGTTTCTTAATTGGGAACAGGAGAAACAGGTTTCACAGAGATGAGGAAGGGATGGATTGGCCACATTATACATTCTATTTCTGTAGTAGTGATTGGATGTTCTTTGTGTACAGCCTTTACCTTAACCCCTTCCCAACGTACGCTGTAATAGTACGGCGCTGCCGGGAAGTACTACGGCGGCTGCATGGTGCGAACGCAGAAACTGTGTGCGCACCATGCTCTGTGGTTGTCAGCCGTCACATACAGCTGACACTGCCCTGTAACACCCGCGGTCGGATTCGGGTCCAATCGCGGGTGTTAACCCCTGAGTTGCCGGCGTTCAAACATGACCGCCGGCATCTCAGAGGTTTTGGTATGTTTGTGGCCCGATCGGCGCCCCCCGCAACAGTTTCAGGGGGTGCCGGTGTGGCTAATGGGCAGCCCGGGGTCTAATCAGTGACACCGGGTCTGCCCCATCACTTCCCCTCCACGTACCTGGTTGATCCTGCCAAAATTGAAGCTGTCAGCCCGTGCATCTGCACAGGCTGATAGCTTCCTGTACACTGCAATTCATGTGTATTGCAGCGTACATCTAGTTAAGCAGCGATCAGCAGATCACTGTTTCAATCCCCCATGGGGACAGATAAAAAAAAGTTATAAAAAAGTAAAGAAAAAAAAGTTTAAATAAGTTTAAAATAAATTAGAAATAAATAAAGCCCCAAAAATTCCATATAAATGTTTTATGTAAAAAAAAAAAAAGAAAAATAGAAAAAAACATTATATATTTGGCATCACCGCGTCCTTAAAAACCTGAACAATAATATTAAAACATTATTTAACCCGAACGACATTAAAAAAAAAACGCAGGAAACCACCCAAAATAATGATTATTCACCACCTTTGCCTTACAAAATGTTCAATAAAAAGTAATCAAATAGTTAGATGAAAACCAAAATGGTACCAATAAAAAGCAGAGGTCATCCCGCAAAAAATAAACCTTCAACCAGCTCTGTCTACCGAAAAATAAAAATGTTATGCCTTTCAGAAGATGGCGATGCAAAAATAATTGATTTTTTTCCCTAAATTGAATTTTATTCTGCACAAATAGCAACGCATTAAAAAAATAATATAAATGAGGTATCGCCGTAACCGTACCGACCCGCAGAATAAAGGTAACATGTCACTTGTTACATGTCAGAATTAATGTTTTCTTTTACATCTCACACAGAAAGAGTTAATAAAATGTAGTCAATAAGTTACAGGCACCCCAAAATGGTGGCATTGAAAAGTACATCTAATACCGCAAACACCAAGTCCTCATATGGCCACATTGCCAGAAAAAAAAAAAATATAGCTTGTACAACATGAAGACAAAAACCCCAAAAGTCGCTAAATCATTAGGACATAAGTGGCTGCGACTAAAAGGAAATGTATAAGCTGTGCGAGCGTTTTCAGGCGACACGCCATATTTAGAGCTTATGAGAGATTATACACCAGCGCTGACCCCCCAGAATGCCCCTCTTCCCTGTCCGTGTCATAGGAGCTAGTGGGAAAAAAAAATAGGATTTGGTGTACCCAATTTAATCCGCACAGCTTACATATGCACTTCTGGGTTACTAATGCTCACTACATCACTTGATAAATTCTTTGAGGGGTGCGGTTTTCAAAATAGGGTCACTTTCTAGAGGTTTCCACTGTTTTGACACCTCAAGGGCTTTGTAAATGCGACATGGTTCCTGAAACTGATCACAGCCAGATCTGCCCTCTAAGAGCTCCTTGGCGCGCCTTCCCTTCTGCGTCTCGCTGTGCGTCCATATATTAGAATACACCCACATGTAGTGTGCTGTGGTAGTCGGGAGAACTTGCATAACAAATTGTGGGGGATGTGTTTTCTCTTTACTTACCTGTAGCAATGTCAGTGAAATTCTCCTTCATCCATTTCAATACTCGGCCTGGATCGCTTCTCTGGGTTGATCACGCAGCAGAAGCAGCTCAGACACTGTCCACTGCTAATTGGACAGTGTAAGGGTATGTTCACACATCAGTATGTGCATCAGTCCGTTTTTAGTCTCAAACTGAATTCAAACAGACGGATGGCAAACTGATGTGTGAACCAAGCATTAGACTGATGCAGCTTCTTTCTTCATAGTCAGAAATGCCCTTCTGACAGTGAAGCCCTTAATTAACATACAGGGCGCCAGAATTAACAGGGCTCAGAGCTCCAAAACGAGAGGGGGGGCCTCAGACATAATTCAAAGTGCACCAGAGTCTGTGCAGCTGCATCTATAACATGGGGCAGAAAGCTGCACAGGCTTGGAGTGGTGAAAGGTTCTCTTAAATGACTCTATTTACTATGACAGAATTGTATCGTTTGGAGAGCTTGAAGGGTAGCTGGAGAAGGGTGCATTAACAATCACTGTCTGAGAGGGATATACACTCACCGGCCACTTTATTAGGTACACCTGTCCAACTGCTCGTTAACACTTAATTTCTAATCAGCCAATCACATGGCGGCAACTCAGTGCATTTAGGCATGTAGACATGGTCAAGACAATCTCCTGCAGTTCAAACCGAGCATCAGTATGGAGAAGAAAGGTGATTTGAGTGCCTTTGAACGTGGCATGGTTGTTGGTGCCAGAAGGGCTGGTCTGAGTATTTCAGAAACTGCTGATCTACTGGGATTTTCACGCACAACCATCTCTAGGGTTTACAGAGAATGGTCCGAAAAAGAAAAAACATCCAGTGAGCGGCAGTTCTGTGGGCGGAAATGCGTTGTTGATGCCAGAGGTCAGAGGAGAATGGCCAGACTGGTTCGAGCTGATAGAAAGGCAACAGTGACTCAAATAGCCACCCGTTACAACCAAGGTAGCCAGAAGAGCATCTCTGAACGCACAGTACGTCGAACTTTGAGGCAGATGGGCTACAGCAGCAGAAGACCACACCGGGTGCCACTCCTTTCAGCTAAGAACAGGAAACTGAGGCTACAATTTGCACAAGCTCATCGAAATTTGACAATTGAAGATTGGAAAAACGTTGCCTGGTCTGATGAGTCTCGATTTCTGCTGCGACATTCGGATGGTAGGGTCAGAATTTGGCGTCAACAACATGAAAGCATGGATCCATCCTGCCTTGTATCAACGGTTCAGGCTGGTGGTGGTGGTGTCATGGTGTGGGGAATATTTTCTTGGCACTCTTTGGGCCCCTTGGTACCAATTGAGCATTGTTGCAACGCCAAAGCCTACCTGAGTATTGTTGCTGACCATGTCCATCCCTTTATGACCACAATGTACCCAACATCTGATGGCTACTTTCAGCAGGATAATGCGCCATGTCATAAAGCTGGAATCATCTCAGACTGGTTTCTTGAACATGACAATGAGTTCACTGTACTCCAATGGCCTCCACAGTCACCAGATCTCAATCCAATAGAGCATCTTTGGGATGTGGTGGAACGGGAGATTCGCATCATGGATGTGCAGCCGACAAATCTGCGGCAACTGTGTAATGCCATCATGTCAATATGGACCAAAATCTCTGAGGAATGCTTCCAGAACCTTGTTGAATCTATGCCACGAAGAATTGAGGCAGTTCTGAAGGCAAAAGGGGGTCCAACCCGTTACTAGCATGGTGTACCTAATAAAGTGGCCGGTGAGTGTATATTGTTGGGGAACAGATGTATAGAGAGTGGGGGTACCTGGAATAACCTTACTATAACTGGGGAAACACGGTGGCTCAGTGGTAAGCACTGCAGCCTTGCAGCGCTGGAGTCCTGGGTTCAAATTGCGCCAAAGACATACTGATAGGAAAAACAAACAACCTTACTATAACTGCTATAAAGAGCTGATAAGCTAATGATGGAAAATTGTGCTCCCTGTGGTCTCTCTCTATTGACTGTGAATATGTGCACTATTACTGTTTTCTCTCCCTTAGTTTTTGTAATATGGTCATTATAATAATTCTCTGTACATTCCACAAACCACATTGCTTATTGTCTAATTCCAGGCCTGCAAACCAAGCTTGTGTAGAATTGTTTTTCATGTATTTCTTTTCTACAAAACCCCCCACCCCCAAAAAACAATACAATAGAACCGATTTATTTCCTATATTGCCCTGCAATTTTACACTAATAACACTTGCATGGCCAGTGTGAAAGTGTATAAAGATGGCGCCGCACTAAGTGGCTGCCTCGATACAGAGCTCCAACCTCTATCTTCCTTTTTCACTCGTTTTGTCTGTATCTTCAAGAATCCTCTAACCAAGCAAACTAGCACTATGAATTAGCAACTATAAATCGAATGGAAGACCCTGTGGAGTATTTTTTTTCCTTTTGTTTCTATTGTTCAGCATGGACAAGACTCAAGATCTGAATCAGCTGGAGTTTTCCTGTCTGCACATGTGCCTGTTACCATCCCCCCCGGAGCTAAGGACAGCATGGACACCATGCGGCATGGAGGAGAAACCTACATGGAAGTACGGACTTCTTCTTTCAAGGAGATGATTTTTGGCGTCTATTGCTGATGTGTGAAGATGCTACAGCTGATTGGTATTTCTTTCTATTACTGTGGACACGTGGGACTGTGTTACAGCCTGGGAACCTACCATCACCCACCTACCCCATGAGTTTATGGAAGCTTGGCAAGAGAGCAGCAAGGAGGAGGGCTTGTGATGAAGGATATTTGGGGCATTTTTTGTGGTTAATGGACAATAGTGCTGATACAAGATACCAAACTATCAGCTGTGAGCATGAGATCTCACCACCTACCAAAGGAACTGCCACATATTATCGTGATCGCTGCATATGTCCCCCCACCTCTGCAAAAAAACGTTTCTGCCTGTTATATCTACATGCTGTGACCCCCTCCTCGTGTCCTCCAACCACGGTCGGGCTGTATTATTAACATCACTCCGCACAGATAACTAAATGATCCTGCAGTGTGTCTGTGTTTCTTTCTTTTTAGTTGCTATGATTCCTAGGATTTCTCTATCTGTCATGAGCTTGTATGTGTTTCTCTCTTGTTATATACTACTGTACCATCTATGAAACTGTATCACTGAAATTTCCCCATTGTGGGACTATTAAAGGATTATCTTATCTTATAACAGGAAATAAACAGACAATATTAATTGTTTATTCCACTGAACTGTTGGATTGAATTGTATATGGTATTGTTAGGCTGGGTTTACACTACCGCTGCTGTCCGCCCCAGGGTTTCCATCCTAAACCCGGGGAAACTGGACAGGGGACGGCTTGCCGGTGGTCATCTTTAAAACCCATTAATTTCAATGGGTTTTTAAAGGTTATCGCCGGTGTCCACCTGCAGGCTCTCCGCCTGGAAACAGATTTCCAGGCAGAGAGGCCGCATACAACCAATTACGGAAACCCCGGTGCGGACAGTGTCGGTAGAGTGAACGCCCCATTTCTGTGCATGTGGTAACTTTTTATATTTTACCTTTTATATTTTTCTTTTCCTTAGGCCGGTTTTGTAACAGGACTTGGGATGGTTGGTTATGTTGGGGTGATGCAGCAGCAGGAGACGTTTCTGAGCAGCACTGTCCAGATTATTTTCAGGACTTTGATCCTTCAGGTAAATTCTGTGTAATATTTAATTTTATTTTCTCCTGTCAGACATAATATACTACAGAAGCACAATTATTATAGATATATGGGATATTTTGATAAGCTGGCAGTGTGTTAGTATGCATGTATTTCAAAAATAAAATAAATGGTAGAAATAAAAAATGGTAGATTTTGGTTTCAGTGTTTTATAAAAGTTGTTCAACTATATAATCATAATAAGGCATAATAAGGGTAGCTTTACTTGAGCGTAATACATAGGTGCCAGTCACATGCTATACTACGAAAGGGTTAAATCTGAGCAAAACTCAGAACTGCACTAGAAAGACAAAATTTAAATATGCTATAAGAACTATAATAATAATAATAAATTTTATTTATATAGCGCCAACATATTCCGCAGCGCTGTACAATTTGTAGGGTTCAAATCCAGACAGAAAGATACATTACAAAGAAAATCATTTCACACAATGGGACTGAGGGCCCTGCTCGCAAGAGCTTACAATCTATAAGGTAGAGGGGGTGACACAAGAGGTAGCAGGGGCGGCATTGCTTATACAGAGGTCAGACACTTTTGTAATAGAGGTGACTGTCATTGCATAAACATAAGACTTTATGAGAAGTCGACAGTCGTGTCCTGTAACATGTGGATGGAGCTTGGACAGATAAAGTTATCCTTAGATGACATCATATCATGTGGGGAAGTGTGGGAGCGGAGTCAGAGGAGGGTTAAGGGTTTACGTTAGACATTTTGATAGGCCTGTCTGAAAAGATGCGTCTTTAGTTTGCGTTTGAAACTGTAGAAATTGGGAGTTAATCTGATTGTCCGGGGTAGAGCATTCCAGAGAAGTGGTGCAGCTCGGGAGAAGTCTTGTATACGAGCGTGGGAGGTTCTGATAATAGAGGATGTAAGTGTTAGGTCATTGAGTGAGCGGAGAGCACGGGTTGGGCGGTAGACAGAGATGAGGAAGGAAATGTATGGAGGTGCGGCATTATGGAGAGCTTTGTGGATGAGAGTGATAACTTTATATTTTATTCTATAATGAATAGGCAGCCAGTGTAGTGACTGGCACAGACCAGAGGCATCGCTGTAGCGTCTAGCCTGATAGATGAGCCTGGCCGCTGCATTCAGAATAGATTGTAGAGGGGAGAGTTTAGTGAGGGGAAGACCGATTAGTAAGGAGTTACAGTAGTCAAGGCGAGAATGAATCAGAGAGACAATAAGTGTCTTTAGTGTATCTCTGGTAAGGAAAGGGTGTATTCTGGAGATGTTTTTGAGGTGGAGGTGACATGAACGTGCGAGTGATTCAATATGAGGGGTGAAGGAAAGGTCTGCATCAAACATGACCCCAAGGCAGCGGGCCTGCTGCCTAGGAGTTATAGTAAGTCCTGAGACTGCAATGGATATATCAGGGACAGATCTATTAGATGGTGGAAACAGTAGTAGCTCAGTCTTGGAGAGATTTAGTTTCAGATAGAGTGAGGACATGATATTTGAGACAGCAGAGAGACAGTTGCTGGTGTTCTGTATGAGTGCAGGGGTGATGTCCCGGGAAGATGTGTATAATTGGGTGTCATCAGCATAAAGATGGTACCTGAAGCCAAATCTGGCGATGGTTTGTTCAATGGGGGCTGTGTAGAGAGAAAAGAGCAGGGGGCCTAGGACCGAGCCCTGAGGAACCCCAACAGCAAGGGAAAGCGGGGAGGAAACAGAGCCCGCAAATGATACACTGAAAGTGCGGTCTGAGAGATAAGAGGAGAACCAGGAGAGCGCAGTGTCATTGAGGCCAACTGAGCGGAGCATAGTGAGGAGGAGATGATGGTTAACAGTGTCAAAGGCTGCAGAGAGGTCCAGAAGAATAAGAACAGAGAAGTCACCATTGGATTTAGTCATTAGGAGATCATTGGAGACTTTTGTGAGAGCCGTTTCAGTAGAGTGCAGAGCGCGGAAACCAGATTGTAAGGGGTCAAGCAGAGAGATAGCGGATTAGATGAGAATAGACCAGGCATTCCAAGAGTTTAGAGATGAAGGGGAGGTTAGAGACGGGTCGATAGTTAGCAACACAGGATGGGTCCAGGGAGGGTTTTTTCAACAGCGGAGTTATAACAGCATGCTTGAAGGAGGATGGGAAGATTCCAGAAGAGAGAGAGAGGTTAAATATTTTAGTAAGGTAAGTTGTGACAGCAGGGGACAGAGATTGGAGAAGGTGTGAGGGGAAGGGATCACTACTGCAGGTTGTAGGGCGAGATGAAGAAAGTAGTTGGGAGACTTCCTCTTCTGTAACAGGTTCAAAAGATGAGAATGGACAGGCTGAAGTGCGGTTAATGAGGTTATCAATGCCACCTGGGGCTTGGGCAGTAATTTCCTGACGGATCTTATCAATTTTATCTTATCATAGAAATAAGTGGCAAGGTCATCGGCACTAAGGTCTATGAATGGCGTCTGCACCTTTGGTGTGAGTAAGGAGTGAAAAGTTTCAAAAAGCCTTTTAGGGTTGTTGGAGAGAGAAGAGATGAGGGCGGTGAAATAGTCTTGTTTGGCGAGGTAAAGGGCAGAACTATATGTTTTAAGCATAAATTTGAAGTGGAGGAAATCTGCAGGTGAACGTGATTTTCTCCAGAGACGTTCGGCACACCTAGAGCACCGCTGAAGAAATCGTGTCTGTGGCGTGTGCCAGGGCTGCTGCCTCCTACGTGGGACTTTACGAGTGGAGGGGGGAGCCACCTCATCCAATGCATTTTTAAGGGTTTCATTATAGTGACTGGTGGCCAGATTGGGACAGGAGATTGAGGAGATAGGGGACAGAGAGGACTGTAGAGTATCTGAGAGGTGCTGGGTGTCGATAGCACGTAAGTTCCTATATGTGTGTTGGGTAGGTGCATCTTGTGAAGGGGAGAGGGCGCTGATGGTGAGAGACAGAAGATTATGATCAGAGAGGGGCAGAACTATAACTTTGTATATGAGTTTATAAACAGTTCTCCGTTTTTTTGGCAAACCAAGTATATATGTGTATTGAGGGATCAATAGAGATAGTTGCCGACCAAACATATGTTTGGACAACAGTTGTCTGATGTATGTGGTCTAAGGTTCCTCGTAGCGAGCAAATGCAAAAAACGCTGCAGATTTTTCTTTGTTATGTGGATGGAGTTAGCCAGAATCCCTTCCACTTTGCAAGTAATATAAAATGCAGCGGTTTTTTTGCCACAGGGTTTCTATCACAGCCAAAACGCTGTGTTTTGTAGTGCTTCAGCCTAAAGGTCAGTATCCCACTTGCCTTCTGTCCTTAAATAAATGCACTACAAACCCAGAAACAATGATACCTAAAAAGGCAGTATAAAACCATAGCAATACTCACTATACAGAATATTTTATGGAAGCAAAAATGCACAAATTTATGTAAATTAAAATTACATGACACAAAAATCTGTGTTATGGGATCACATGTCAAAGAAGCCCTTCCTTCTCAGGAGCGCCATGCCAAAAGACACTTCCAGCACTCAAGTGATGTCCTGATGGCTAAACTGTAGAAGCACGGATGGATGACAAGAGCTAATGGCTCTGCTATCAGTGTATACGTGAACTAAAGTCCACAGTACTAGACATTTCCGCAATATGACCTCCTATTTACAAACATTACTCCACTACATGTATTTATATCAACTACTTTAGTGAACACTGGTGTCTCAAAATGTAAAAAAAGCATATACTGTATTTTTCGGACTATAAGACACACTGGACTATATGGGTGCATTCACACGGAGGAAAATGGCACAGACTCTGCGCCGATTTTTGGCGCGAAATTAGCGCGGAATCTGTGTCAGAATCCGTGTTGAAAGAAAGCCTCCCCATAGAGTTCTATGGGGAGGCTTTTTTCCGCGCAGATTCTGACGCGGATTCTGCATGGATTCGCACCAAAATTGGCGCAGAATCCATGCCATTTTCCTCTGTGTGAATGCACTCTAAGACGCACATAGTTTTTCAAGGAGGAAAATAGGAAAAAAATTTGAAACAAAAAAATTGTGAAAAATTTAATATATGGGAGTTATAGCTTTGCAACAGCTGCATGGCCACATTGACAAGTAACCTTGTAGCTGTATAGGGGATGTATACAGCGTTTTTTTTGCGGGACTTTTTAGTTATACCATTTTGAGAAATGTCTATTGCTTAGATCACTTTTTATTTAAATCAGAGGCAAAACGGTGAAAAATAAACGGGAGTTTGGCACTTTTGATTTTGATGTTCACCGTACAGGAAAAAATATTAGTAGACTGGGCATTTCATTTATTTTATTTTTTATATTTTCTTTTAAATTTTGTTTTTCTTAAAAAACTATTTTATTAACCCCCCGAGGGGGCTTGAACCTGCAATCATTTGATTGCAAGTCCCATAGACTGCAATACCAGTGTGCTGCAGTCTTTGGGAGATTCTGTACAAGTCTATTGCGGCTGGTCATAGTAATATTCCTATGACAGGCCTGGGAGCCTTCATTATGCTCCTGGCTGTCATAGGAACAGGTCGGCTCCTGCGACCTCACCGCGCAGGAGCCAGCCTGCAACTTTAAAGCTATGGGGCTGGTGGGGATCGGCCCCAGGGGCTATTTTTTAAACTTTGGAAGGGAGGCTTTGAAATATTAATGCCCGCGATCAGTGAAGACTCTGATCGCGGGCATTAGCTTTGGCGTCTCCGCTGTGCATTACAGCGGAGACCTGGTTGCTATCAGAACGGCTACCATTGTCCTTACAGACCCTGCATCTGCTGCAATTGAACGGTGGATGCCAGGGAGGGTTTAGCCACTGGGAGAAGTGCCAGGGCCTGCAGCGTCACCACATTCCTGCCGCTGCAGGAAACCAGCGGCAGCGTGGCGATGCTGCAATTCCACTCCTCTGCCCCCCCTCACATTCGGACTATAAGACGCACCCCCATTTTCCTCCCAAATTTGGGAGAAAAAAAGTGCGTCTTATAGACCGAAAAATAGGGTAAATAATATATAGAAATAATATATAATACTAATTTTAAAAGATTATTTAAAATATACATTTTTTTACCCTGAGTTCACACAACACCCCCCTCTCCTTCCAGACTAATTTTCTAACCTATCAATCTATTAAGGCATTATACCTGGAGCATTGAGGCAAGAATCTCGCAGTCGCACTAATTCATGGCTAGAGCAGCTTCTACTCCAGAAGCAAAGTACGCCAAGACCTCACTCTACTCTTTACGCCAACCTTCTGTGCGAACTGGGCACGGAGCTTCCCACATATATGCAAAAATGGGAGGCAGAACTTCAAATGTCCCTCACTCCTGAAGATAGATCCTCTGTCCTCAAACACTGCATGGGCCCTTCTAGATGTGTACACTTGCAGGAGTCGAACTTTAAATAGGTCATCAGGTGGTATAAAACACCCATTGTAATCTATAAGTTCTCTCCTGAGGCTTCCCCTTTGTGTTGGCACTGTCATAAGGCCCCAGGCTCCTATTTGCATGTTTGGTGGGAATGCGAAAAGATATCCCCCTACTGGTTGCTCGTTCAGCGGGTTCTGAACCAGGTTTGTGGACTCTCCAAACCTCTGACCCCAGTGGCATATTTTTGAATTTATGGCCCACCCTCCCCTCTAGGTCTCCCAAGCGACTCTGGCTTCAACTTCTGTGTACTGCCAAGCCTTTGATCTCCTTATACTGGGCATCCGAATCCCCTCCCAAAATATCTCACTTTCTATGAAAAGTCTCTCAAGTAGCCCACTTTGAACTTCGCACTCACCAGCAGTTCAGCTCTATGTGGGCGCCATGGTATAACTTCTCAAAAGACCCCACCTGGGTGCACCTGTGGGAACCCCTGGTTAATTAGGATATTTTTCTTTTTCTGACCCTTTGACTCTTACTCCTAGCACTCATTGTCTTTCCCTTCCCATCCCCACGTTCCATTTCCCGTTCTGTCTTTCATTGCTCAATCTGCAGTTATTTACAAGCAATTTTGAATGTTTTATCTGTGTCTGTACTGCCACACTTATTGTTTTCAACAATATATATGGTTAAGGGGATATCGTCATTCCATAGGGAGAGACCACCATATAGGTGTGTGGAGTCTTATTAAGCCATGAGCGCTCCACTGCAAAGGAACATGGGTAGAATATGCAAATCTGACTTCCATGATGTAATTAGGATGTCAGTGCCTCAAGTGTGTACACCAATAGAGGGCGCTGACTGAGAATGTGCAAGTCTATCTTTCATGATGTAATTAGGAAGACAGAGTCTCAGTCAAACACACCTATAGTGGAGCGCTCATGGCTTAATAAGACTCCACACACCTATATGGTGGTCTCTCCCTATGGAGTGACGATATCCCCTTAACCCTGTCTAAGCCTCTCATCTCTGCCAGATCAGTCCTCTCTACGCCAAGCTGATGAGATGCAAATACATCGAAACGGATGTCCTTGGCTGAGAAGACTGTATCTGGTATAATCCCAACATCATTGCAAACAGAGGCCTCTGAGAAGGTCGGCATGATGTTAAAGGGAGCGCCCTCTATAGGTGTGTTTGACTGAGACTGTGTCTTCCTAATTACATCATGGAAGTTAGACTTGCACATTCTCAGTCAGCGCCCTCTATTGGTGTGCATATTTGAGGCACTGACATCGTAATTACATCATGGAAGTCAGATTTGCATATTCTTCCCAACAATATATATGTTCATTGTTGTCATTTTAAAAATTCAACAAAACATTATTTATCCATTACCCATTTATAACAATCTATACGTTTACATCAAACGATATACATACTTATTGTTGGTTTAAACTTGTGATGATGATCAGCGGTATCTCCACTTCCTAGCCCATGCACAGAAGGATAATAATCCTTATTCATTATAATGATCACTGTATGACAAGTGATGGGCGGCATATATTGACCATAATGTGTTGCCCAAGTATCAGAATGGGTAACAAAGTGCTTATTACGAAATACAAAAATAATAAAGATTAAAAGTACCATAAAGTATACTACTGTACATTATATGACATATACTATAAGACAACTTAAAGGTGGATATACGTAAAATGTCTAAAGCAAAATAAAAGAAATTTTTTTGAGAGAAGTCCTCAGTAGTTGATACCTTTTTTAATGGCTAACTCAAAAAGTTTTTTGATGACATATCGAGCTTTCGAGACTCTATAGAGGTCTCTTCATCAGGATGGTATAACACAATTTCTGAAGGTAGGCATATATATATACACAGAGAAATGGAGTGTTAGATGCAAAATAGATGGAGAACAGAACACAATGTAAATAAACATATATATCAGTTCCCAGGGAAGTTCTCTGGGTTTATAGCTTCTTTGATCAGTGACGTGTTGTCTAGTGGTTGTAAAACGTCATAAAACCCTGGGCCTGGTTTAACCCCCTTTGGAGCGTGTCAAAGTTCGCCATAAGTTTAACCTCCCATATGAGGCGATCTTTTCTGCTCTTGAAATTCCCTTTCAGTACCAGGATCTTCATATCCTGGGCCATAGTATGATTTTGATTGCAGAAGTGTTTTGGCACAGGGAGGTCCATTCTCTGTTCTCTAATCGTATGTCTGTGTGAGTTCATCCTCATCCTAAGTGACTGTCCTGTCTCACCTACATACAGGCCCTCAGGACACTTAGTACACAATATCAAATACACTACATTAGGTGTGCTGCAGGTGAAGTTACCTGGGATCTTGTAGTGTCGATCGGAGTTCGGGATCTTTATTTTGTCCGTAGTCAGTATGTGCGGGCAGGTCTTACACCTCTTATTTCCACATGGAAATGTTCCTTTGTTAGTTGGAGGTGACAGTGAGCTGCTAATAATCATATTCCTGAGGTTTGGTGGCTATCTGTAGCACAGCAGGGGGGGGGGGGGTTGGAAATATGGATTTTAGATGGTGGTCTTTTTGCAGTAGTGGATGTAATTTGCATGTAATTCCTCTAAGCATTTCCAGGTGTGGGTTGTATGTGACAACCAGGGGCACCCGATTGTTCTCCTGTTTGGTGTTGTATTTTAATAACTCCGATCTTGGTATTCTGGTGGCCCTGTTGATTTGGTTTTCAACTGTTCTTGGATGGTAACCCTGCCTCAAGAATGTGTTTTTGAGGCCCCCAATGTGCTTGTCTCTGTCCACAGGGTCTGAACATATGCCTCAAAAACACATTCTTGAGGCAGGGTTTGAAAACCAAATCAACAGGGCCACCAGAATACCAAGATCGGAGTTATTAAAATACAACACCAAACAGGAGAACAATCGGGTGCCCCTGGTTGTCACATACAACCCACACCTGGAAATGCTTAGAGGAATTACACACAAATTACATCCACTACTGCAAAAAGACCACCATCTAAAATCCATATTTCCAAAACCCCCCCCCTGCTGTGCTACAGACAGCCACCAAACCTCAGGAATATGATCATTAGCAGCTCACTGTCACCTCCAACTAACAAAGGAACATTTCCATGTGGACAGAAGAGGTGCAAGACCTGCCCGCACATACTGACTACGGATAAAATAAAGATCCCGAACTCCGATCGACACTACAAGATCCCAGGTACCTTCACCTGCAGCACACCTAATGTAGTGTATTTGATATTGTGTACTAAGTGTCCTGAGGGCCTGTATGTAGGTGAGACAGGACAGTCACTTAGGATGAGGATGAACTCACACAGAAATACGATTAGAGAACAGAGAATGGACCTCCCTGTGCCAAAACACTTCTGCAATCAAAATCATAATATGACCCAGGATATGAAGATCCTGGTACTAAGAGGAAACTTCAAGAGCAGAAAAGATCGCCTCATATGGGAGGTTAAACTTACGGTGAACTTTGACACGCTCCAAAGGGGGTTAAACCAGGCCCAGGGTTTTATGACGTTTTACAACCACTAGACAACACGTCACTGATCAAAGAAGCTATAAACCCAGAGAACTTCCCTGGGAACTGATATATATGTATATTTACATTGTGTTCTGTTCTCCATCTATTTTGCATCTAACACTCCATTTCTCTGTGTATATATATGCCTACCTTCAGAAATTGTGTTATACCATCCTGATGAAGGGACCTTTATAGTAGTCCCGAAAGCTCGATATGTCATCAAAAAACTTTTTGAGTTAGCCATTAAAAAAGGTATCAACTACTGAGGACTTCTTACTAAAGCAAAATAGACATCCTTATTTCTGCACCAGTACTACAGCTATTATCGACAATCATTAATATGCCCAATATTATAAGAGGTCAATAAGTCAGGATACATATGTTGCTCCATATATACTCAAGCGTATTAGAATATAAAGATATTGTCAAAACAGACTCCAGCGAAATTGATTTAAAAAATTCCCTTTATGATAAATCTCCACCAATGTGTTTAATTGGTCCGACATACAAAACTCCAGCATACGGCTCACAACCACTAGATTAGGACGCCTGTATTGCCACAAATCAAGCTATTTGCCACTCACGCTTAATAAAATGCTTATGTGACACACACACTATAACGCTTAATAGGGCAAGGACAATGACAACAATAACCATTATATTCAAGTCATTAACCCTCCATAAATGTGTAGTTCTCAACAGGAAAACAAAGACAGAAGACAGAGGCTTAGAAGAAACATTACATTGTTTATCATACAAAAACATAGGGAACCAATATCTGTCCATGGATTATTTTTTCTTTTTTTTTTCTGCGATCTGTTATCAGTTCTTTTCATAAATTTCTTCTTGTCTTTCTATTTTTACCTTTTCTTCTCCTATCTTGTATCCAACTGGATCAGATGTCAGAAAGGGAATCTCACTGTTTCACACCGAGTTCTTTGAGGACTCCATTAAGCTAAAAGGATAAAGATAAAAATACTTTAAATTGTATAAGACCAGCTAAAAAGAATAGAAATTATTGGTTAACAACAAAGGCTGTCTATACAAATATCCCATTAAAAATTGTATGTCACATGTATATGAAAATTCCAACTTTGCCAAAATCGTTGGTAGAGCACCTATTGAAGAATGTAAAAAGTTGGTGAAGGTAATGAAAGGTCCTTTATAAAGTGTAACTGTTATGATTTTTTTTCTATTGTATAGAGAAAAGATTGTTTAATATTATTGTATTATACCATGGTGGTGGGACTATTAAAGGATTATCTTATCTTATTAACCTATTGTGCTTTTTTTTTAAACAGAAAACAAGTTCTAAATTTCTCCCCAGCAATGCTCTAAGCTCAGGAGATCCATCCTGCATTCACTCATTATTGGTAGTGTACAATGCAACCAGTGGGGGTGACACTTCATATAGTTTTATCTTTTGTTATGTACCATCCAGTGCAGTGATGGAGAACCTATGGCACGCGTGCCGGAGAGGGCACGCAGAGCCCTCCATGCTGGCACGCGTGTGGTCGCCCGGATCACTCACCAATGGGGAATCCGGTACAGCTCTGTAAAGCCCCATTCACATGACTGTAATTTGTTGTCCGTAACTGTCCACAATTGTGGATCTGCACAGTATTAAGTTTAAATTGCTGTGTTGGCACTCTGCGATAATATAGTGGGTTTTGGGTTGCAGTTTGGGCACTGGGTCTCTAAAAGGTTTGCCATCACTGACCTAGTGCTTCTAGTGTCATTTGAAAGCTGAGTATTTCAGCTTTCATATGCTACCGATATAAATCCAAATATTAAATCTAGCTATAACAGAAATGCAAAACAAGTCCATAATGTGATTTTTATATGTTGCAGCATTTAAAAGAATCTCCGCTCTCAAACAACAATGAAAGCCCATGTCTAAGTGGTATAAACCCGGGTATCCAACTATTTGAAATGACCTCCCTGATGCTCCCCTGGCATTTGCTATATCTGTATATACTTGCAATAGAGATTGAATATGAGATGGATCTTCCTAGAGGGTTGCTAGATAGAACTTTAGAACTTATTTTTTTGCGAAAAGAAAGTAGAATAGAGTCATACAGTATACTACAAAATATTCAGTAAGGCTCCCCTCCCACTTATACAATAGCAAAAAAAAAAAAAAATAGAACATTTATACCTTCAATAAATGAAAAGCAAGTTTTATTTGGTTATTTGTTCTGATAAATAACAATTTCATTTTTTATTTTAAAGAGAAAGTTGTAAAGCATTGTGATGTAAATGGCTACTGGTTCAAGCATCCAGAAAGTAACCGAACATGGACAAACTATACACAGTGCAATGCCCGCACGATTGAAAGAGTAAAGGTAGGAATTGTCTAGATTTCCAGTTGCTAGATGCCAAATTCTCAAATATTCTCACATAGAGGGTCCATTTACACAGACGAAAATGGTGAGGAATTTGGTGTGGAATTTCAGCACTGAAAAAAGCCTCCCATTGACTTCAATGGGTTCCTTTTTCTGCTAGCAGTCAATGGGGGGGCTTTTTTTTCAGCGCTGAAATTCCACTCAAAATTTCTCACCATTTTCCTCCGTTTGAATGCAGCCAAAGATTGTTCATATAAAAATATATATTAAACTCACTTGCAAGACCCATCAGGAAGAAATTTTGACACAGCATATTTACACATGACATGGTACAGATTATCACTGTGGAGTATTGCAGGGGTGTCAAACTCATTTTCATGGCCACTTCAGCCTCACAGGGTACCTTGAAGGGGCAAGACTATTGTAGACATGTATAAAAGAAACTTCTCCTTAACAGTTAAGTGAGATATTAAGGAGTAGTTACATTTGTACTTTACTTTTTTTATAATCAGCCATATGAGGGCAACCAGGAAGAACATATTGTTAAAACCTAAGACATCGGCATGTTACATACTATCCTCCTCCATTGATCATTTTCCGATTATAACAAAGATTAAGCAAAATATAAGTACAACAATTCAATTGTATAGAAAATTACGTTTTATGCTTACCTATTTTTCTAGGGAATGGGAGCCGTGGGCTGCAGCTCCAGGTGTCACTGCTACAGTGTACAGATCTGTTTTCAGTGTGCGGCGCTCCATACGTTGTAGCGGAGGTGCCTGGAGCTGCAACCTCGCTTCCATTCACTTAAATAGGATCAGGGCTACTTGTAGCGGCCACATCAACTGATCACAGTAAAGTTCAGTTTTGGGACTGTCACCTGACCTCTCTGATGACTTCTCCTGTGGAAAACTTAGTACTAACTACATGTGAAACTGTAGCCTGGCCGAGAAGGAACCTGATGTGGAGGACACAGCTGCAGAAAGACCTGTTGCTGCTTCCTACAGTATCAGCTACCACATAGAGCACAGGCAGGGACCAGGGGGAGCAGTTTTGGCGCACTGTGTGTCATGTACTAACACTCTGCTCTAATTAGCTACAGGGACCTTTCCCTGCTCAATCTCAGTCGCCAGTAACAAATGAGACTGAACAGGGTGAGTAAGCAATGTGAAAGCCGGCGATGTGCTCAGCGCTACACATCCTGGACTGGTTCCTCACTCAGTTAATAAGTCTTCCTAAGCCAGAAGTAGCCGAGTGAGGAACCAGTCTAGGATGTGTAGTGCTGAGCAGCTGATGTAGATGGAAACCTTATGATCTACCGTTAGTGGGCCCCCACCTTCTCACAGGGCCCTAGGCCATCGCTCCTCTGCATCCCTCCCACACTAGCTATGACTCTGGCAGCAGCCAAAAGATCAGTGGCTGCTGCTTAGTTACCTGTTTCTGAGCTGCAGCCGTCATTTCGGCTCAAAAACAAGTGCCGTGCCGGTTAACGTAAGGCGGCGGGCTGGGTTCGGCCTGCAGGCCTTGTGTTTGACACTTGTGGATTATTGTATATGTAAAATTTCTCTGAGTTTATCATTCATTTCTTGTCTGATAAATATCTGCCAGGGTAAGAACACATTTCAGGTTTTGTTTATGCAGCTAAAATCAGAAGTGGATAGAATAAAAAAGTAGTGCCATCTATTCTCTTCCATTCTCATCCAGACCTCTTTTTGACAATGCCCATATTCTGTGGTAGGATATTCAAGTAGACGTGCATGGTGTGATGGTTTTACTCATGTAAGTGCACGGCCATTAACTGGTTCCCTCACTACACTGCCTTTTTACATCCTTGGCATGTAAATGACTCCCAGGAACTGGAGAGCCAGGAATTCATCTCTTTACAGTGCTCAATACCTGCCACATGTGCAGACGCAATGGTAAGTAGCAAGTGGCATTAAGCTTTTAGGTGCTGCAGTCTTTAGTGACCATGGCATCTGGAAAGTTTGAGATCAAATGGAATAAAAATAAACTGATAAAAACATCACCACAGAAAGAAGGTATAATAGAAGGATTTGCACCTGCTACTGGTTTTGGCTTACATGATGGACTGGTGCAAAACACTGACGTGTGAATAAGGCTTATTTAGGGAGCAATGACTTTTTCTCACAGGGGAACCTTGTGTTTAATAACTTTTTATGTACCTCAATAAATGAAATTATAATTTACAAAGTAATGCATCCACTTTGAATTACTTTTATGGAATTGACTTTTTAATTAATATTCTAATATTTTATGATTACTGTATTCTAAATCTTGTCATATTTTTTTCTATTTTGTAGACGGCCCTTAATTTGTTCTATTTGACCATTATTGGACATGGATTATCAATTGTGTCACTTCTAATTTCTTTAGGGATTTTCTTTTACTTTAAGTAAGTGATTATATTTGCAAATTAAATATGATTATATTCACAATTGAAGCAAATATCACATGTCTCTCTCATTTGAACTAGATAAATTGTCACCTACTGTATTTTTTGGACAATAAGACACATCTGACTATAAGATGCACCCCAGGGTTGGGCAAGAAAAATTAACAAAAATATTTCAAATTAATCTCACCGTTTCTGGTGGCCAAATGAAGTAGAAGAGTCAATGTCACTAAATGGTATGCTAGTGAAGATAAAGGGGTTATTAGCTAACAGACCTACACAACCCCATTAGCTTAGACTTCCTCTGCAGACTTTCTACTTCAGTTATACCTATTGGGAAACCATCAGTACTTCACTAGGTCTAACTGACATGAAAAATGCAACCATTTTGGAAATCTCAGCCTATCCACTGTGCTTATATTTCTGCAATATATGGATGGGACTCACAGGGACTCTAAAACTCCTGTTTTTTGCTGCAGCATTTCTGCTGTGGATTATTCCAAATAGGGCCCTGACATTAGGTTAAGCCCCACGTAGTGAAACACAGCAAAACAAACAAACAAAAAAAAAAAACACGATGGAAACGCATTGAGTTTTTTTCTGCAGTGTTTTTCATTGTATACTTGCACAATTTTCCTCTGCAGACTTTCTGCCCCAATTAAACCTATCCATAAAACGCCAGCATTTCCGTAGGTATAATTGACATGCCATTGACATTAGCCAGAATCCCATCCACTTTGCAGGTACCGTTCAACACATTTCACAACTTAGGGGTTCAGTCTTAAGCATGAATTTGGTTTGTAAATTCAGCGCCATAGCTCTGACCACAGATTCTCTATTTATGAGAAATTAACGATAGCGGATCCATAGTCTTAAGAGAGTGAAATTGTGTGTGGTCAAACTTCCAATTGCAGCCCCTCTATTTTTGTACTCAGACAGGGAAGAGAGAGCATTTGTAGAGAGCTGATCTCACACTGGAGGAGCTGACAGGGCCATGTATGATATGTAGTCGCACATCCATTTGTACTACCAGCTGCAGGAATAATGTGCAGTCTTCCTTGGTGATAACAGCAGATCACTAGTATGCCTTTATTTTAAAAGGGGTGAGCTACATAGAGTTGGCAATATAGTTGCATTGCCATTAGGTCAAAAATTGTTGGTGGCGATGTATTACTATTACCTGTACTTTCACTGATGTGTATATGTGCATTTTGTACCCTAGAATTCTGCTAACATGTATAGTATGGACTGAAATACAATTTAATTCATTTCAATCTTTCTGCTTCAGAAATTTAAGCTGCCAAAGAATTACGCTTCACAAGAATCTTTTTCTGTCCTTTGTCTGCAATTCAGTTGTCACAATAATTTCGCTAACCGCTGTGGCAAACAACCAACCTTTGGTGGCTACCAACCCAGTAAGTCAAAGCTAAATGTTGAATCAAATGATTATTTTATCTTTGTCTCAATAATATCTTGTGCATCTAAGTACAAAGGAAACATCTCCTATGGTGAATACATCTAAATATAAGATTGAGAGTATATTATAAATATCATTTTAAGCCCTCTGTTATGTGCTTATTAATCTTTTAATATAATTTTTATAGAATTTGGTACTTCAAACGTATTGCTTCCCTTCAAACAGTCATAAAGTTAAAGGGGTTTCACCAAGATAAACAGTTTTTAAAATAATGCAGAATGATGTACCAAAGCAAAAAAAACCCCTCATTCATCAAAAGTAGATACTTTGTACAAGTTTAAAAAAAAAAAAAAAAAAAAAAAGTTATGGGAACTAGAGTTTTTGGATGTAGTGTTGATCCCCTTTAATACTATGATGCTTTTTTTATCAAAACCATCCAATGGTTAGAACACCAAGCAAGGCAGTGCTATTTGTTATTTTCTATCAATTGTTGCCAGTCATGTTATGTCATTTTTCATATGATATTCCCATTTTTCTATTTTCATTTTTCAAATTATACACTTCAGAAATAAAAGGAAACAAGGGAGCAAAGGTCATAGAATAATGCACTGTACTATACGTATTGCTCTTTCATTTCAGATAACCTACATAATGCAAAGTGTTCAATCTGGAACCAGTTTTACTGGTAGATCAAGGTTATACTATGTGAACACTGTCAAATGTTACCAGTCTTGATCAATTTATAAAACACTGCTCTCAGCTTTCAAGCCATGGCAGATGTTCAAATGAGGCAAAACATTTACATGGTGTGTGAGAGATCCAGAATTTGGTAAAATATCAGATATATCCACAAACTACTGAAGCACCACAAATTGTACTTGTTTTAAAGTTGGGTTCACTCTGCTTCTTTTGGAGGTATTTTCTTTTACTGTCACAAAAACAGCTCCAAAAACACTTGAAATAATCGACAATGGAACTCAATATGAATCAGGTAGCTTCATTTTTCAGCAGTTAGCTGAAAAAAAAGCATCCTGCCCTATCTTGAGACAGAAAAAATGCTCCAAATTCCATTGAACTTGGGAAACCTTAAAACAAAGTCTAAGAAAAAATACAAAAAAAAACACAATTAGAATATTTAAAAAAGCCTAAAAAACCGAACTTTTCCACTTGACGAAATTCCTTGTCCCCTATGACCTGCAGTAGTGACCCTTCCCCTCACACCTTCTCCAATCTGTCGCCTGCTGTCACGACTTGCCTTACTAAAATATTTAACCTCTCTCTCTCTCTCTCTCTCTCTTCTATTGAAAAAATCCTCCCTTAACCCATCCTATGCTGCTAACTATTGACCGGTCTCTAAATTCCCCTTCATCTCCAAAATCTTGGAACACCTGGTCTATTCTTGTTTAATCCGCTATCTCTCTGCTTGACCCCTTACAATCTGGCTTCTGCAGTCTGCACTCTACTGAAACAGCCCTCACAAAAGTCTCCAATGAGCTCCTGACAGCTAAATCTAATGGTGACTTCTCTCTTCTTATTCTTCTGGATTTCTCAGCAGCATTTGAGACTGTTGACCATCAACTCCTCCTCACTATACTCCGCCCAATCGGCCTCAAGGACACCGTGCTCTCTTGGTTCTTCTCTTATCTCTCAGACCGCACTTTCAGTGTATCATTCGCGGGCTCTGTTTCCTCCCCTCTTTCCCTTGCTGTTGGGGTTCCTCAGGGCTCGGTCCTTGGCCCCCTGCTCTTCTCTCTCTACACAGCCCCCATTGGGCAAACCATCACCAGATTTGTCTTCCGGTACCATCTTTATAATGACACCCAATTATACAAATCTTCCTGTGACATCATCCCTGCACTAATACAGAACACCAGTGACTGTCTTTCTGCTGTCTCAAATATCATGTTTTTGCTCTATCTGAAACTGAACCTCTAAAAGAATGCACTACTACTGTTTCCACCATCTAATAGATCTGTCCCTGATATCTCCATTGCAGTCTCCATTCTTACTATAGCTGCTAGGCAGCATGCCCGCTGCCTCGGGGTTGTGTTTGTCTCAAACCTTTACTTTACCCCCCATATCCAATCACTCGCACACTCATGTCCTTTCCACCTCAAAAACATCTCCAGAATACGCCCTTTCCTTACCAGAGATACATTAAAGACACTTATTGTCGCTCTTATTCACTCTCACCTTGACTACTGTAATTCCTTACTAATCGCTACTGTCCCCTCTACAATCTATTCTGAATGCAGCGGCCAGGTTCATCTATCAGTCTAGACGCTACAGCGATGCCTCTGGTCTGTGCCAGTCGCTACACTGGCTGCCTATTCATTATAGAATAAAATATAAAGTTATCACCCTCATCCACAAGTCTCTCCATAATGCTGCACCTCCCTACATTTCCTCCCTCATCTCTGTCTACCGCCCAACCCGTGCACTCCGCTCACTCAATGACGTAACACTTACAGCCTCTATTATCAGAACCTCCAACACTCATATACAAGACTTCTTCTGAGCTGCACCACTTCTTTGGAATGCTCTATCCCGGACAATCAGATTAACTCCCAATTTCTACAGCTTCAAGCGCAAACTAAAGAGACAGCTTTTCAGACAGGCCTATCACAATTCCTAATGTAAACCCTTCGGTACTGTAATTAGAATCCCTAAAGCAAACCCTTCTCTGTTCACGCTACCACATTACTGCACACGATATGACGCCGTTTCAGGCTAACTTTATATGGCCAAGCACCATCTGCACGTTAAAGGATTCGACTGGTGATGGCTCATAGAGTTTTATGTCTGTATAATGATAGTAACCTCTATTACAAAATTGTCTGACCACTGTATAAGCAATGCTACCTCCGATGCCACCACTGCTACCTCTTGTGTCACCCCCTCTACCTCATAGATTGTAAGCTCTTGCGAACAGGGCCCTCAGTTCCATTGTGTGAAATGACTAGGCAGACCCTAAAGACTTTCTACTGGGTTTACTAGGGCAAAGAGAGGATTGGAAATCCTCATTAGGAATTTTGAGAATACTAGTCCATGTCAGAAAGCTGCTAGCAATTCATTACTTAAACACTGTTCCTCCATCTATTAGAAATCAAAATGAATCATATAATACAGCTAGAACATAAAGTTTACATCAAAAGAAAATCCACACACAAATCTGAAGCAATACAGGGGGCTTGGCTTGACACTCCAGGTCTGCAGCCTGCTTACTAGATGGAAAGTTTCCCCTGGCCCTTGTGTCATTACTCCATACTTGGGAACAGACTTGGGGTGCATATACGTCCCTAATCAAGGTGGGTTTATCTTCTTCCCCTGCTCATTTTTTCCAACAGCACCTCATACATCGATTGTCTAACCTCTTTTTTTTTTTAATGACCTTTCCTCATCAATAAGAGATTAGTAGGGCCCAACTTCCGAGACCTCTGCTGATCACCAGCTTCAAGGGGCTCAAGAGCTAATATGAATGTTGAAAAGTCTTCATAGTTTATATTGCATGCCATTTCATAGTGCCCGCATGACGTAATTACAGTCTCATCCAATTCACTTCTATGGGACTGTAATTTCATTACCTATCCACTATGAAACAGACTGTGCGATATAAAAAGTAAAGAGATCATGGCGCTCGAACAAGCACTGATCTCTTACTGGTGACCTATACTGAAGATAGGTCATCAATAAAAAGGAGTTGGACAATCCCTTTAAGAAGAAAGACATAGCAGAGCTATAGATAACAACTTCGTTAGCCAAGGTCCATGAAAAAATTAGGGAAATTGGGTGCAGCTTGATTAAGAAAAAAATAAGGACCTTTATGGATGACTCTGCCTAAGTATACATATCGAACATACAAAAAAACTAAGGCCGAAGCCCAACGCGGTATAAAAGCTGCAGTTTGGCAGCCCCTGCAAAGAGCAAATCCCATCCACACATTGCAGAAAAATACTCACAGCATAAATACTGCTATTTCCAAAACCATTGCATTTTGTAAATTGTAGCATGTCAATTCTACCTGCGGAAATGCTGGCGTTTTCCGTATAAATATAATTGAAGCAGAAAGTCTGCAAAGGAAAATTCTGCAGACTTTCTGTTATAAGCACTGCAGGAAAATCTCCGATGCAGCGCTAGTGTACTTGCTGAATCACTCCTGCTGCCTCAGGGTAAGTACTCTGTCAGATCCTCTGGGGCGATATGCTGTTACTTGGAGATACTTTCATAATCTGGTTGTTAAATATGTAAACATCATTTAATGCACATATAATCCGACATAACTAATATTTACACAGTGTAAACTTAAGCAGTCTGAAAATGTTCCAGATTTAACATAGTGGCTCATTGTGGATGATAAATTTGGTGTATGTTTAGTCTAAACCTATACCACCTATTAGCTGGCTTACAATGGCCTCATGCACATGACCAAGTGTGCAGCCCTAGGCTCTACCGAGGGGGTCCAGTGCTCTATTCTGATCATTATAGAGCAGGTGCTATCCTACCCTGTGAAAATGGTTCAGAACGGGACCCAAGTCAAGCTTGAAACCCGCTAGGACAATACTAAGTCTGCCCTATTGTGTGAAGCATGAGTAACACAATTTATATTAAACTGGGGACACCTCAGAGTACAATAATGACACCAAAACAAACATCAGCATTATACTGGGAGGGGGAGCTCTGGGGAGTATATTATTGTTATGAACCAAATGCATTACAAGACAGATAGTTAGTCCCAGGTAAGCGGACTCCCCTGCACACTGAGGTAAATCAGCACTGAGCAACCAATGGGTTGTTTGCCTGGCCCGAATTGCCTCAGGTGTCTATCCCTGTGCAGATTTCTGGCACATGATGTGGAGTTGTCCAACTGTGCAGGCCTTCTGGAGAGGGGTAGTGAACCTCCTGGCCGATGTTCTGGGTTGCCCTGTCCCGCTCTCTCCCGAGGTCTGTTTATTTGGTGTCCTGGAGGAGTTGTGGCAGCATCACATTCGGATTTTCCTTTGGGAGTGTCTATTTTATGCCAGGTATGCCATTGCCCTCTGGTAGATGGCCCCGCAGTCTCTTTCGGTATCTCAATGGCAGAAACTGGTCAATTCTCTCATTTAACCAAATTATATATAAGGGCAGGGGCTGGGGAGCGTGGTGTGCTTCCCCTGTCACCCAATACTCTGCCCCCTCACTGCGTTCGGCGCTAGGCGCCTTTGTGCCTTGAGAAGGGACCTCTGCTGGTTGGATCCGCGGCCCTTGGTGACGTGTGACTACTGTCGCCAGGAGGATTTGATCATTATTGCGCTTTCCCGTGTATGTAATGGGTGTGGACTGGGATGAGATGGCGCCATGGCAGATCTTTATTTATTTGAGACTTTTTCTGTACTTTATTTTATGCTCTTCTGTACATGTACTTTCCTGATTGAATCATTTGTTTTGTTATATCACCTTCAATAAAACGAGTTTAAAAAAAAAAAAAAAAAAGAATACACTGTAGAGAGGGAATGGAGCTCGCAAGACTTTAGTTATGCCTGTGGCTACATATGTTAGTGATTCAGTGGAGCCTAGACTTTGAGGACCTCATCAATGTCATAAATTTGGGCTTCACTCAAAATCAGTGCATTATTGGCACAACCAAAGAAGCATGGCACCCAGAAACACTTAGGATGTACAGTAAAGGCTTACTGCTTGGAGCCCCTCAAATACTGTCTTCTGACATGTAAAAGAGTTGCAAATTTATTTTAAAAAGTATTAATGTATTTACATTCAGTTCACACTTGCACTGCATAATGAAATACGGATATAATTAGATTTATTAGATTTTTTTTTTCACCGGGAGGAGTGGGAGGACAGCGGAGCAACAAGGACAGGTGAGTATGCTTTTTTTTTTTTTTTCACTGGCCCCAGCTTATTTAAACTTTAATAAAGCTGTCCATTTTTGTCTGGACAACCCCTTTAAGTAAAATAGGAAAGCATGTGGGATTTAAGACTCTGTTCACATCTGTGTTGGAAAGTTCACTTGGCGTCTCCAGTCAAATATGCTTCCCTATTTCAACTATTAAAATTATTGACCATGAGAGGAGCTATTGGTATCTGTCATATATTGGAATCATACTAGTGGGAATGTGAACAGAGCCTAAGACAAAACAATGTTGCAGTTTATTATTTCATATACAGTCGTATTCAATGCACTTTTAATAAAACTATAAAAATGTTTCTAAGCTGTTTAATACTAATATAAGCTGTAATTGTAACTTTATCTTGAATTATTATAAATCTATCTCCTAAAGATTAAGACTGTGTTTGTTTTCTCATAGGTCAGCTGTAAAATATCTCAGTTCCTCCACTTTTACCTCATGGGATGCAATTATTTTTGGATGCTGTGTGAAGGAATATATTTGCATACACTTATAGTAGTTGCTGTATTTGCAGAGAAACAGCACTTGATATGGTACTACTTACTTGGATGGGGTATGTAAATTGTCTGATGTTTGTATTCACAGCTCCTTTGTCTATATACAGGACTAAATCATATTCAGAAAAATGTAGGTCAGATGTACTCTACACAGAGTTACTGCAGGAGAATCTGCTCTACTGTATCTCTCTCACTCAGATACAGCCCCCAGGATCATGCAGGACATTTACATAGAGACGTACTGATGTGATACTGATGAGTAATCCTAACAAACAATGTTACTTGCGTCACCTGGGCTCCAGTGCAGGTCCCTGTCCCCCTGAATGACGTCACTGAGTCCTGTGAATGGTCTCAGCAGTCATCAAGAGTCAGATTGGCGTCAAAATGCATAGATGAAAGGAACATGAGGTCGTGTGACAGGCCTCAATGGTTCCTAACATCGTTCAGGAGGCCAAAACAGGCCCAAAGAAAACTGGGAACTGTGATGGAGTCCAGGGGAGGTGAGTAACATGGTTTGTTAATTTTAATTATGTCTCTTGGTTCTCAGCTTAGCTGATTGTGTTCACTTTCCTCTTCCTCTTTTCAGAATCTTCTGTCTTTCACAGGCATCGGTATGCTCTTTACTCTGGGGTCTGACGAAAATCCAGAGTATAATAATAGTAGTTCTGGTTTGGGCGTGTTTGGTCTGAACGAAACCAGCGGGCGAGCCTACAAATCTTGCGATGTTGCCCAACAAATATTTATCTCCAATAGACTCCATCCCATGCCCCACAACCGTAATCAACTGTTGGATTATAATGGGGCAAATACTTGGTGTTGGGCCCTCTTGCAGCTAAGTGCCCCAGGCAACAACCCATTTTGCCTTTATTATATTATATTATAATTTGCCCCTGCTACAAACAGCTCCTAAAATATGCATATAAGAAGTTTTGCAGATAGACTCTATCAAGCAACAGGAAACTATATCTACCGTGCCATGACTGCATCAGTTTCTGTTACCAAATATCACTATTAGGGATCTGTCAATAATTACCTGTCAAGCAAGACTATGTTCTTATCTATGTTAGAGACCCTGTTTTACGTTCTGTCATATGTAATAGGTGAAATAGTGCTGCATGTAACTGACACCTCAGCTAAACCTGATAGACCTGCTTCAGGAAAATGGGGGGTTATCATGTTTAATGAAACTGTAAATAGGCACATCCAGTTATGCCGGAAACTGTAACAGGCTCTGTTGTCTTGAATGAGGCTGCACTATCGTTCCCCTGGTCAATCACTGCAGGGGAATAGTAGTAAAGGAAGAGCAGCAGGAAACCCTAGCAGACTCCATTCTTTTTAGTGGGGCTATGCTGTAGTTCCCTGTGCAGAAGAGAAGGGGACACAGAGGACTAACATTGCCTGTCTTTCATTCTCAGGGATTCTAAGGTTATGACCCAAAAAATTGTAAAGTAATAGCATATCCTAGGGGTATGCTCTTGCTTAAATGGGTTTTAATGTTTGGGATTAAAAAATCACCTGCATTTATTCTAACTACATCCTCCGCTCTCAGCAATATTGTGCTACATCTAGAACATGCTACTGGCAGATCAAACAGCGTTCTCTCCAATCTGTGGGATATATAGTATATGGATCTGGATTTGGACAATGTGTTTTCAGAGAGACTGCTCATAATTTAGAACAGTAGAAGTGGAGTTGAGACCTGTCAGATTGGTGCACAGTCATTTTCAAGAGAGGTTCTAGTACTTGGTTTGATGCTATCTGCTAGAGTATTGGAGAGTTTTAAAAATTCTCTTTTATTATCTTAGTGATGACAATCTGTTGTCTTGATCAGTTGCCAATGCCTACAACCATGAATGCAGACCCTTTCTATGGTCTGGCACTTCTCGGAAACCCTGCCATGATTTCTTAAAGGGGTACTCCCACGTCGCATACTTACCCGTCTTCGTTCCTCTAAAATCTTCTGTCTTCCGGCTTTGTCTCGTCATTGGTGGGCGGGGTCACATATGCAAAGCCAAGCGGCGAGATGCCGCCGGCCCTGCGTGCGCGCTCATACACCAGTCTACCCTTCACAATGCGAATACAGACCCGACACCCTGCGGGTCTGTATTAGCATTGTGAAGGCTAGACTGGTGTATGAGCGTGCACGCAGGGCCAACGGCATCTCGCCGCTTGGCTTTGCATATGTGACCCCGGAGCGGAACAGCATCGCTTCTGCCGCTGCTGTCTTCATGCTTGTGCCGACGTCTAACAGTCCCCAGCATCCGCCTATTACAGCGGATGCCGGGGAGTTAGATGCCGGCACAGGTGAAGCCAGCAACATCGCTATGCTTCTGCCCTGCATGAAGCAAGCAGCGGCAGAAGCGATGCTGTTATTCCGCTCCTCCGCCCCCCGGAATAACAGCATCGCTTCTGCCGCTGCTTGCTTCATGCAGGGCAGAAGCATAGCGATGTTGCTGGCTTCACCTGTGCCAGCGTCTAACCCTGTATTGGCGGCCCCTTCCCCCAAAGGGTAAACTACCCCCCCCCCCTCCAGGCTCGCTCCCGTGTACTTAGCCCCTCCTCCCTCCCCCTGAGAGCAGCAGACACATCACTTGACTCAGGAGCAGCTAGGTCAGGGCAGTGGCCAAAAAAAAAAATGAATAAAGTGAGATAGTGGCCAAACAAAGCAGTTTTGCTGAAGCATTGTATGTAGGAAAAGTCTTACATTCACATTTACAAGCATTATAGATAGGATCCTTGTGACGGGACAACCCCTTTAAGGCCACATTCAGACAACTGAGGTATAAAATGGCCAAGAAAAATATCCATTTTTAACGGCCTTCTTGCACTTGAGAGTTACCCATTTTCATGGATCCCCCACACACGAGTGTATATAGGGATCTGTGAAAATGGCCAAACATAGGACATGACCTCTATTTTGACGATCCGTAACTACATGTATATAGCCCCCATTCACTGATATTGAATGTAATGTAATTTTAATATTCGTCACACGGCAATTAATTGGTGTCGTGTCAATGTAATTTTGTCATGTAGTGTCTCTGCTTGATATCTGTCCACAATAAGGAAATCATCGTTGGGTTTGTGATCTGCATTCATAGTCGTATCCATTGGCAAACAATGACAACAGACTGTCACCACTAAGATGGTTCAAGAAAATCTTTAAAACTCTGCAAAATATTCAATGACTTAATATACGTAAAACTGTTTAACCCTAAATTCACACAACCAATTTTCATGGGACAGTATGTCACTGGGAGGCAGGAACTTACTTATAGATAACTATAATGCTAGCAGTCCCTCTCACAGCATGAAGCTCAGGCCAGCAAATCCGGTGAACATATGAGCCGCGCTTCACAGGTGAAATTCTGTCTTGTGAATCTAGGGTAACTTTTATTTGTCTACACATCTAAATATGATTCTGTTTATAGAAAAAACACTTTCATTTTTTTTATTGTCCTAATATATGTGCATATGTAAGTGTATATATTTACATACTGTATATAACATTGGTTAATATCTTTTACAGGATTTCCACTGATTCCAGCCTGTATCCTTGCTGTTGCAAGATCTTTGTATTATAATGACAAGTAAGCACTTCGTACTTCTCAAAGAGAGATTACGTTTTTACATTCCTGAAATTTTTATTAATAGTTATTATAATGTGTATTAAATTGATTCTTTTCCAGTTGCTGGATTAGTTCTGATACTTATTTACTGTATGTTATTCATGGACCTATATGTGCCGCATTGTTGGTATGTAGAATTTTTTTTTTCATTTATAACTGTATAAGTGTTTCTTTGTTGAGTTACATGGCAGAATTACCTCGCCAGACTGGTTAAAGGGAGTCTATTAGAGATGAGCGAGTACTGTTCGGATAAGCCGATCCGAACAGCACGCTCGCATAGAAATGAATGGACGTAGCCGGCACGCGGGGGGTTAAGCGGCCGACCGGCGTCAAAGCGGAAGTACCAGGTGCATCCATTCATTTCTATGGAGCGTGCTGTTCGAATCGGCTGATCCGAACAGTACTCGCTCATCTCTAGAGTCTATCATTAGAAAAACACCTTTTTAACTAATGGCACGTTGGAATAGCCTTTAAAAAGGCTATTCTACTCCTACCTTCCATTCTTTTCTTCTCCCCGCCATTTCTGATAAAATCTGTTTCTTCTTTTATGTAAATTTCGATCACGGAGCAGCGGGGGCATTCCCCCTGTGCTCTGAGCACCCTCCGTGTCATAACCTTCGGCCGCCCCTTAGCTAATTGTGTTCACTCCCCTCTTACTCTTCTCCAGATTTTCTGCCTTTCGCAGGCTTTGGATGCAGCGCTGTACAGATATAAAATCTTGGTCATGTGCAATCGGCTCTGCCACTTTGGGTTTGGGCAGAGCTGACTGCGCATGCCTGGACCGCCATTTTGCTTTGGTCTGCTACACAAATGTACTGTGCTTACGCAGTACACTTGTGTAATTATCTGGTGAGCTGAGCATACCAATGCCTGTGAAAGGCTGAAGATCCGGAGAAGAGGAAGAGGGGGTGAACACAATCAGCTAAGGGGGCAGTGGAAGGTTATGATGTGGGGAATACTCGGAACACAGGGGGAACGCTGTATGATCATTATTTGCATAAGAGAAGAAACCGATTTTATCAGAAATGGTGTGGAGAAGAAAAGTATGGAAGGTAAGAATAGAATAGCCCCTTTTAAAAGCTATTCCAATGTGCCGTAAGTTAAAAAGGTGTTTTCCTAATGATAGACTCCCTTTAAACTGGTGACATAACGCTGATAGGATGGATAGAGATGCAGAATACTGCTTCTTTAGTTTTTCACTGTTTGTCATTCTCTTGACACTACAAACCAATAGTAAGGATGTTTGGTCATTCTGGAATACCGCAAGACACCCAATGATAATGAGCTTGACTACATACACCATAGCCTCCTGTGTACCCCGAGTCTTCAGTCCTTTGTACAGGCTGATAATCTGCCGCTAATGACCGCAAATAGCAAGTCAATTGGCACTAGTTACACTAGTTTCCATTTACTTGCAGCATATCTGCTGTTTATACATGGGGATATGTTGTGAATGTATAAGAGGTGCCATTATTTGTTTGCTCATCACTAGACAGGTTTACATGCAACTTTTGTTTGGACAATTATTGCCCTGTGTAAATGGGCTTTAACTCAGAAACCAAGTTTATTCTAGTAAATGCATTTTTATTGTTACATTCTGCCTCATTTATGTTTTTACAAATGTACAGTGGGCTATTTATTATGTCACAATGTATTTTCTGAGCCTTTGGAACTACCAATTTGCTTTCTTTAGAACAATTCTAATACGCTTATATTAGTAAATGACTCTTTATACATTATATCTGCAGTCAGGTTAGGATGTTCATGTATCATATTGTTGTATGTATCATATAGTTTAGTCATTTGGAATGCTCTTTTTTTTATTAAAAGGTAAACTTATTTTTCCTGCTGAACATTGTACGTGTTCTGATAACTAAATTGAAAGTTACACATCAAGCTGAATCCAATCTCTACATGAAGGCTGTCAGGGCAACGCTTATTCTTGTGCCCCTTCTTGGAATTCAGTTTGTACTACTGCCATGGAGACCAAGCGGAAGGATAGCAGAAGAAGTGTTTGACTATATTATGCATATTCTTATGAATTATCAGGTAATAACATTTATAACATTATAGTGTTTCTCAAGCATAAAAAATGCCACAGAGGATCCCTTTCTTCAACTAAGGCTAGATTCACACAACTGATTTTTAGCCGTAAAACTCGGTCCACATGTTTGCTGGATTTACTGGCCTTTCCTAACCTTCCCATCCTGGGAGTAGAATGAAGCAACATACTTTTCTGTACTGGTGGTGTGAATCTAGCCTAAGATGAAAAAAAACCAAAAACCTGACCTATCCTAATACCCATAACTTTTTGGCTAAGGCCCCAGTTGGCGGAAACAGCATTTGGGGCGGCTGCAAAAATCCAGCAGATGGAACAATGTGTTTAACAGTACCAGCAAAGTGAGTGAGATTTTGTTTGATCAAATCCACACTGTGGCAATTTGTGACAAGGCCAGTTATGGTTTCTTATTGTTTTATATATGAGAAATTGTGGTATTTAGAATTTTTTAAAACGGTTTTACTTTTCTTTTACACCCTCAGCCTGCATTCACACGACTGATTTTTAGCCATGAAAACTGAGTCCGTGTGTTGGATGGATTTACTGTCCGGAATAATAGTTATCTATGCGGCTAGGACTCCCTGCCTTCCAGAGACATACTGTCCTGTACTATATCAGTATGCGACAGTACGTTGCTGGGATGCGGGGACTTCTAGGGTAAAGGCCCCACATTGTGGAAAAGCTGCTTTTTTTTGGCAGATTTTGCTGTAGTTTTTTGAGCAAAAGCCAGGAGTGGAAGAGCTTCCTTTATATTTCTCATTCTTTTTGTAGTCACTCCTGAGTTTGGAGTTAAAAGAACATAATGTACTAACAAAGTTAACGAGTACAAAAGTAAGTTTCATCCTTGCTGTCTAAATCTTTAATTTACATGGTCCTTTTTATTTTTTACAGGGATTGTTGGTTGCAACAATATTCTGTTTCTTTAATGGAGAGGTAAGCTTGGCTTAAAGCTTTGGTTTGCTGAACTTCTATAACCTACAATCACCAGACTTAAGTTGGCACTTTACTGCAGAAGTCGGCTGCTTACTGTAATTTCATGCTGCTATTCCCCAGATCTGGCTGTCATGGTGATGACGTGACGCTACTAATCTGACAATGGCCTTGCCTGCGCACAACTGCATTCAGTTTCCGCAAACATATGGTAGTCTGCATGAGGGCCACATATACTGCATTGAACGCAGCTGTGTGCATGGAACTCACTGTATTATAGCCCGAGCTTTACTGTACTAGACTGACAAAAAGCTGTCGGTCTAGAAAAGCAGTGATCAGGCCGCTATGCATGATATCTCCCTATAATGCATCATATTACATCTCAATATAATGCATAATATTCTCAGACATGCAGAAGACTTAAACTGTTTCACAGGAAATATTTTGTGCATTAAAAGCAAAATATTGTGAGCTTTAAAAATACACGATAAAACCAATATAAATATGGTATTAAAGTAATTGTAATGACCTGCCAGACAAAATTGCTGTGTTATATTTAATGCAGAGTAAATGCTGTAAAAACAAAATGCAAAAAATTAAGATAGTATTGTAGGTTTTTCACACGGACCCCCGACAACTCTATTAAAAGCTAATAAATCAGCATATGTACCCCAAAATGGTATGAATTGAAAGTTCAACTCGTCAAACAAAGAATAAGCCCTCATATAGGGAAATATGACGAAAAAGTCGCCAAGCATTATCCTGTGTCCTTAAGGGGTTAATTGCCAGGTATTTCTCTATACACAAACAGGAAGAAGGCCTACAGCGTACTTCTCTCCCCATTCCCAGACTTGTGCCCTGTGCCCAACTTAAAACCATGTTCTCTGTGAAACATTGCAATACTTTGAGTGACACATAGTGACACCATCTGTAGTTCAGGCAGAATGTTCCCTTTCAGTTTAAGTACAAAAAGTTTGACAAATGCTTCTGAAGAGTATTAGCTGGTGTGGATTGTGAAAAGTGCCTGAAAGTGACGCATGTTCCATAAGACGTCTTCATTTAAAGTGTTTATGCATTGCTTTGTTAGCCATATTTTGTAACTACAGAATTTATGACACCAATTTGCCTTAATATATCTGCAATAATTTCATTATTCCAGGTGCAAGCTGTTCTAAAGAGACATTGGAATCAGTACCGAATTCAGTTTGGGAACAGTTTTGCACATTCTGAAGGTCTCCGTTCCGCTTCATACACCATATCCTCGATCAGTGAAGCCCAGGGCACCACCTTTACCCATGACTATAGCAATGAGCATTCAAATGGGAAAAACTACCATGACATGGAAAATATTTCTTATAAACCAGAAAAACCTTATATGTGAAGTGGGTATGTTTCTGCTCAAGTATTACTGTTTGACTGCTGTCTACATGCAATATCTACTTTACACATATTAAGAGTGGCTCAATATATATTTATATATACTTTTTATGCAAAGTATATTTGCTGTAAACTGCATTAAAGTTTGTTTGCACTTGTGTTACACTTTTATAAGAGGTTTGTGAAGAATGACTTCTTATGTAGACTTTTCTCTTCATTAAATATCTAACATATTGCTTTTGTTACGTACTAGTTCAGTAAGGTAGTTCTTCCTTTTCATTACACTGACATGTATATCATAATTATGTATTTTAATGCATAAACATTTCAACTAAAATCTGTTACTTACATTTTGATATCTTGTTTTCTGCAAGTTATTTATACTATGGAATGTCTTATAAAAGGGAAAAGCGGATAGTGTGCGGTTTATTTAGGTAAAAACAAATTTACCACTAAAACTAGAACATTAAAGCCATATAATAAAATTGTAAATGTGTTTCTCAATGGTTCTTTCTATTTATTGTAAGTGGGCTTCCCATCTGGGTATGTTATGCTCTATTCATAAGGTAAGGCATAACTTGCTGATCAGTGGAGGTCCAACAGCTCAGACCCCTGAGAGTTTTGTTTCTAGTTCTGAATGGATCGGTGGTCAGGCAGCATCTGCATGCTTCATTCATTTCAATGGGAGTAAGCTGCACACTATAGCACTATATAACAATACGCTGTAGTTAGCTGCACACTATAGCACTATATAACAATACGCTGTAGTTAGCTGCACACTATAGCACTATATAACAATACGCTGTAGTTAGCTGCACACTATAGCACTATATAACAATACGCTGTAGTTAGCTGCACACTATGGCACTATATAACAATACGCTGTAGTTAGCTGCACACTATAGCACTATATCACCGACACTATTCAACTATCACTAGCACTCCCATTTAAGTAGATGGAGTCACGCAAGTGCTGCCTGACCACCGCTGCATTCAGAATGGAGAACAAAGATCCCCCATTTTTCTAATCATTGAGGGTCTGAGTAGGTGTTTCCCCACTGAGCTGCAAGTTATGTCTTATCCTGTGGGTAGGGCATAGTGTGCTCAGATGTAAAATTCCTTTAAGTCAACTGAAAAAGGACCCGCACACATTAGGTGAAACTTAGCCAATCCAAATGTGCATTTATATGTGGGAATGACGGGAAATGGATAGATCTATGGCTACCAGCTGTTTTTTTTAAATATATATATGGTGAGTGTCTTTCTTCTGGTCTTCTGTTTTGTGGAAGACAAATATAGCTGAAATGGTAGATTCATGAGACTTAATGCTTAACACACTTGACACAATGGTATTTCTTATTGCATTGTTATATATGAAATAATATTCTACTAGTTAAAATTGTAAAATGCGGTTTATCAATGTTAGCACTTGGTATAATTTTGGCAAGCTATAGCTAATCATGACAATCCTTGACATGGCGTATCAAAAGCAGCTTTGTTTACAGTAAGACGACTTTCTTAGTCTTAGGAACACATACTGAGAAATTGCGGAACATAATGGATGTGAAGAACATAAGGAACTTTTAATTAACTGAATTTTAATTAATATGTATGTTATATTTACTAAGTGGAGAATAGCTCAGCAGCCATGTTATACCGCTAAACAAATTTGGATCTCCATTATGGCACTCCTACACTAAAATAGCAACCTCCACCAGTCACCTATGCTTATAAAGTACTGAGCGCCACTTCTACAATGTGCCAGATCTCTATCTACAGAACACTAATTTGATTGTTTTTTAATAACTTATTATCTTACTTATGTTTGTGAAAAGTATCCTAATATTTAGAGTTATAAAGCTCCATAAATTTACCATTCTGTAGCATCTATTTCGTACTCTGAATTATGCCAACCCTATATATTCCTTCTATTCATTTATGAAAAATTTGATCCCAAATGGGTTTGTTCCTACGTGTTCCTGACATTAGCAGCAAAGTTGGATAGTGTAAGACTGTGCAAGGGCAGTTAATGGTTACACCCAGTTGTCAATTTATTCATAAACTTCTAGTAGGAATAACAGAGGAATGGCACAATGCCAAACATTATTTTAATAAGTTTACTACTAACTTTATATCTTATATTTAACCCTTTTTAGTCTATTTGTATTCCACATTTATGGAAAAAGTGCATATATTTTGTGTTTCTGTATTCGACATGCAGTGAAATGAACCAGCTATGAATATGCGCAGTATTGGAAAGACCACTGAATGTATTTAGCTCTTATTATCAGTTAGAAGGATCTGTTTGTATGATTATTTTTTTTCGCTTATATGGTATTTACGTTAACCCTTTTATTAATCTATTTGTATTACAAACCTATTGAATAAAATGTATATGTGTTTTGTATTTCAGTAATAGTCATGCAATTTGTCTCTTTTTAGGTGAAATAAAGCAGCTATGAATGCTGAAATAAAACTATATTTTATATGCAAAAGAATTAGGCCTTGTTCAGAAATGAAGTTTCTTGTTTCCAGTGGTAACCGCTGCATTGTTCCCAGAAATGTGTCTAAATCTGTGTTCATGATCATACACACTAAACTAAAACATATTATCATCTGACGCATTTATGGTTTACCCACAGAACGTGAGACCCACATCTATTTCAAGAATGGCCGTCCCCTACCTTTGACCGCTCAGAATGGAGCGTTGGTTGCATATGCGTGGGTCTTTCTAATTCTGTATGGGAGTTTGACAATCACAACTTACAACCTATTAACACGTTGAGTCATAAGTGTCTGTTTGCTGGGGGCCCCACCAATGAAACCCCACATTTCATGAGAACAGGGGTCTTCTGTTTAAACAAAATGGCAGTCGTGGCTGCATTCTGCAGCTGCATTCACAGTAAAGAGATTGTTGGGAGTAAAAGCAATGCACATGTGTGACCATTGCGTCATGGAGTTAACATGGTCAAGGCCCTTTTCAGCATCCATAGAGATACTGAGCACAACAGTCTCTTTTGAGACATGCTCACTTCATAAAACAGGTTGATTGCCTTTGTGATGTTAGCTTCCCTTCCCATCATGAGCCCAGCTTGATAGGAGTAGATCAGGTCTCCTATTAGTGGTACGGGCCAGTATGAAATAATCATGGCTAAGTGTTTAATGACAATGCTAAGTAAGGAGATAGGAAGGTAATTACATAATGTGGGTCTTTCTGATATTACTGCAATGTGGGCTTGTAGGCTAACCTGTGACAAGTGAATTGTAGGATTTCAGTAAATACAGAGAAAGTTCCCATCCCAGTTTTTTGTAGTAAATAGAGTGCAGCTTTTCCAGTGGGAATATCTTTAGTAGCCTTTGTCAGTTCCTCAAAGTGATAGGGTTTTCTTTAGGGTCAGGAGCCTGCAGTCTAGGGAGGATAGAGGCAATGATAAAATAACCTAATCTTCTTAAAGTAGGAGGAACAATGGATTTCTGGGTTAAGTTGGTTTACTAAATATAGAGAGTTGTAGTCAGCATTTCTCTAAGGAGGTTCTGCCTAGTTTGAGAAGAGATCTGTATATGTGGCATGTATGTGGTGGCCCTTTGAGTGTGTAGAGCTCATGCCAATGTGCAACCGCACTAGTTTACATACTCTTAGAAGTGTCTACAGCACTTAGCAATGGTGCCTCTGCCGGACGCTCAGCAGCTGTGTCTGGACTCCAGGGTTCTGTTGGCATTTATGTGCAGTCAGCAAGTCTTTGATGCTCCCTTTTACAGTCTCTGACAAAAGTTCTGTCACTTATCCATGTTGTGGAATCAAAAGCTTATAACCTGACTTTAAATTCATCTGTTGGTTTAAGAAATGACTCATATGAAAGCTGAAACCCTCCCAAATGTGTTTTTTTTTATAAAGAAAATAAATTGGCTTCAATGGCAAAATATTGATCATTTAATGAACACAGAACGGTCAGTTTTTGGCAAGACAAAAGTTTTGTCGCCTTGTCATGTGATGCCCCCAATCCTAGTGTACAGCCTCGCCGGTGCTCACTAATTGATCGGTTAATAAGTGGGTGTGTATAAGAAGAACTCCAGCACTCCAAACCTTCACTTGAACTTCACCTCTGACAGCATGCCAAAACTCAACCCTGCGACCAAAGCCTTGATTATCAAGAGGCTGAAGACCAGATCCACTGCAGAGATGGCTGGCACCTTTAATGTGTCTCAGCGTCAAGTACAAAGAATTTAAAAAAAAAGATTTGACCAGACTGGAGATGTTTTTGGCAAGCCCAGGTCCGGCAGACCCCACAAGACAACGGCTCAGGAGGAACGTTTGTTGGTTAGAAAATCAAAACCAGCCCCTCTTCCACTGCAGCAGAGCTCCAACAGGCCTGGTCACCTCAAGTCCTTGTGTCAACTAGAACAGTTTGTAGGATTCTGCCTCGAAATGTCCTCCATGGTCGAATTAGTGCCCAGAAGCCATCACGAAACAAAAGGCAATTAAAGGCCCACAGCCTGCTAAACGGATGGACAATGGAAAAGTGGCAAATGTGGATTTTTCAGATGAATCTTCAGTTGAATTACATCACAGCTATCGCAAATACTGCAGGAGACCTACTGGAGCCCGTATGGATGCAAGATCCCACCACCAAACTTTACTGTATTCTGGGTGTAAGATCATGGTGTTCAGTTACATTCAGTATGGGGGTATGCAAAACATTTGCAAGGTGGAAGGCAATATCAATAGCCTAAAATACCAAGATGTATTAGTTTCCTCTTACATTCCCAATCCTAAAAGGGGTCAAATTTTGCCGCAGGATGGTGCTCCATCTCATACATCCATCTCTACATTAAAGTTCCTCAAGGCAAAGAAGCTGAAGGTGCTCCAGCACTGGCCAGCCCAGTCACCAGACATGAACATCATTGAGCATGTTTGGGGTAGGATATAAGCTTTTGATTCCACAACATGGATAAGTGACAGAACTTTTGTCAGGGACTGTATGGCTGCTCAAATGTTTCTGATGTGCAACTTTGTTCTGTCACTAAGACGTCAATGTACAAGCCAAAAGCATGGATCCCTAATCCTATTAATATTATAAATGTGAAAGTTTGTGGGTTTGTGAGTTTGGATGTTCGGATGTTTGTTCCTCAATCACGCAAAACCCGCTCGACCGATTTGGCTGAAAGTTTCCACAAACATAGTTAATACACCCGATTGCGCAATAGGCTACTTTTCGTCACAATAGCGCACATACGTTTGTGCCAGGACCCCCACAAACCCCAAACTCACAACACCATCTCTGCAATCTCACACACTTTGGACCATAGCAAGCCACAAAATTCATATTACCCTCTACAGCTTAGCCCCTAACCCCACACAATCACATATATATATACTTTACCACTTTGCCCCTCACCTTAACGATACTCCAGGAGGCGCTCTATAACACTCCGGAGCAGCCATGTTTGCCGACCCCCACCGCTCTGACAATCCGCGACACTGCCCACCCATGTCAATACCCCTAGGCGGTCTAATAAATACAAAAAAAAAAGTTTAAAAAAAAGTAAAAAAAATCTAAAAACAAATAAAAAGGATTAATAATTCAAATCACCCCCCTTTCCCTAGAACACATATAAAAGTAGTTAAAAACTGTGAAACACATACATGTTAGGTATCCCCGCGTCCGAAATTGCCCGCTCTACAAAGCTATACAAATATTTTTCCTGTTCTGTAAACGCCGTAGCGGGAAAAATAGTCAAAAGTGCCAAACCGCCGTTTTTTCACTGTTTTGATTCTGATAAAAATTTGAATAAAAAGTGATCAAAGCAATACCATTTCCCAAAAATGGTAGAACTACAAAGTACACCCGGTCCCACAAAAAAAGACGCCCTATGCATCCCCGTACACGCACGTATAAAAAAGTTACGGCTGTCGGAATATGGCGACTTTTCAAAAAAAAAAAATTTTAACATAGTTTTGGATTTTTTTAAGGGGTCAAAATGTAAATAAAACCCTATAAATTTGGTATCCCCGGAATCGTAACGAAACACAGAATACAGGGGACAGGTCATTGTGGCTGCACAGTGAACGCCATAAAACCAAAGCCCGTAACAAAGTCGCAGAGATGCATTTTTTCTTCAAATCCACCCCATTCTGAATTTTTTCCCTGCTTCCCAGTACATTATATAGAATAAATAATGGTGGCATCATGAAGAAAAATTTGTCCCAGAAAAATTAAGACCTCATATGGCTCTGGGAGCGGAGAAATAAAAACGTTGTGGGGTTTAGAAGGAGGGGAGTCAAAAACTAAAAACCAAAATCACAAAAATGCCATCGGCGGGAAAGGGTTAACTTCAAATACCTCTGTCCCAAAGTCACTATGTAAAGTTTCTCACAACACCGTATATATAGCGGCTCAAATACAAATGAACTTCAACACAAAAGTCTCACGTATTCTCTGAATTACAGCAACAACAAGATACAAAGTTACGTTTCATATCCCATACCTTATACACAGTACGAAAACCTTACCCACGCCTGTATATACCCACTGCTACAATCACCGCAGACGAAGTCGCAGGTACCAGCTAGTAATATATAAGTTAAAACTTAACATTTAATATGTCTACTCTAAAATTAGACCAAGAATCCAATAATTTCCAATAGAAAAGGAAAATGGAACCGTCTTACCAAGATGATGGTCAATATTAGGGAACAACCCATTTGATTAACCTGGTAATAGCTCTACCCTGACATACAGGGGTGCTATGTTCGTCCTACAGTGGTCAATGTGCGATACAGCTTCCAGCTTTCATGACACCTGCAAATACTTGTATATAAGTGTATTTGGTGCTACAATAGCTGGTGAGCCTTGAACTTTATACCCCCAGCACATAAATTAGAGAGCAACTAAACTTGACCCCATGACCACCAGGGTATTACCAAAGTGATAGGATGAGGAATCACGGGTATGAATTGATGTTATGTACCACCTGCCCTATCCTGAGCTTTGATACACACAGGACTAGGAACACTCAGGAGCAATTTTCATGAAACTGACTCATCCATCTCTCATCCAGGCTAATAAGCGGCAGCCATCTTTGTCCTCTCACTTGAAATGAAGAGCAGCCATCTCACTATACCCCCAGCTGGTACCCACTGGTACCCACCCGCCCACCCTACCGCTATTGGCGTCACGTCACTTTCCTGGTCCCGTTATATTTATCATCATTTCTGCCAGTGAATTTTACACCAGCAAGGAGCTGCTGTGGAATTCTGTTTAGGTCTATAGACTCGGAGGATGTGCCTGATTTATGACAAAGTGTAATCTTCATTATAAAGAGGTGGAAACTCCGGCTGGTGGAAAAGATTGTTCTTGATAAACCAGTACTTAAATTTTATATATTATTCTGTACTGACTGTGGCGTCTGAGGGGTTACATGACTGAGATTGTTGTTTCAGCCATTAGAGCAGACACTATCACTGCGGCACAATGGTACAACAATGAAACTACTCTCAGCAAGAAATCACAGAACCAGGACCAATTCAAACTCCACAAACAGTGTAGATGAAATGAAAGAAATCCGCGCTTACCGACCATAGTCTTGCCAATGAATCTTTATTAAAACCTTTCCACACAACGCGTTTCGAAACCTATGACCGGTTTCTTCATCAGGTGTACATAAGGGTACCCTTATGGCTGGGTGGTAAGGAACGCCCCCTCTCACAGTACAGCGCTATAGACTTTTCTGTCAGGAGGGGCGTTCAGACTGTCAGAAATGCCCTTCTGACACTGAAGAGCTACGGTACCCTTTACTGGTCCCACGTGGTATAATGCCACCATTACTGACCGTCACACAGTGTAACACATAACACACCCTTTACTGGTCCCACATGGTATAACACAGCCTTTACTGGCTCCCAAACTGGCTCCCTTTTTTGACTCCCAAATGGTCTAAAGCCACCTTTACTCACCCTCACTCAGTATAACACACTCTTTCCTGGTCCCCACGTGGTATAACGCCTTATCTCTTGGCCCCCACACGGTATAGCGTCCCCTTTTTCAAGCCCCCACACAGTATAATTTAATGCTTACTGACTCCCCAATACAGGTATATCACTCCCTTTATAGTCCTATAGGACCATAAAGGGAGGTCCCAATATAGTACAGGCTCCAATACAGTAAGTGCTCCCATACAGTAAGGATCCCTTTACAAGCCCCCATACAGTGACAAGGCCACTACCTCCTGGGGTAAAGGCCGCTATTAACTTACATATCGCTGCTCTTGCCCACAGACGCCTCCTCTGCTGCCTGTTTATTTTTCAGCCTCCAGCAGGTCCTGTGCGCTGCACATTATACTCCGACATGATGATGTCATATATGGCTTACAGGCCCCCACGAGGTTGAAGAATAAAGAGAAAGTGGTGTAAGCTTTTGTGGACAGGAGCAGTGATAGGTAAGTTAATAGTAGTTGTTACTAGCTGGAGTAATCGCCTATTAAAAAGTCAGCGGGAGCCTGGCTGGACCCCATAAAAGCATGGAGCCACCAGGGGAATTCCCATTAACCCAATGGGCCAGTCTGAGCCTGGCCTGTATAACAGATGACGCAGGAGACCTGTGTAGTGACCTCTGTAATTCTGTATTGTGTAGGCAGTGCTGCTCTTGCGCCATCTAGTGTTCACTATTTATTACTACCCTAAACAGAAGCAGCTTATCTGTAAAATTGATGCAAGTTATGTCCAGAGACATTTAAAAGGTTTATTCCATAAAAGACACTTATACCCTATTCACATGTTAGGGGTTAAGTGTCAGATCCCTGTGGGTCCATCTGTTGGGATCCCCAGCGATCGGGGGAATGGGGACCATAAACTAACTGTACATATACATGCAGTCGACGATCATGGTACATGACCTGCGCTCCATTCACCGATATGGGGCTGTCAGGCAAAATGGAAGCAGAAGCCCCATAGCGGTGAAAGGAGCTCAGGTTATGGTACGCACCTGTGTTACAGTCACGTAGAGATGGCATGCATAGGGGATTTGCAGATCCACATTCTCCGGATGAATAGGCGATAATTGTCTTTCATGGCAAAACCTCATTGAGAGCAGGGATCAGCAATCTTCTTCACTCCAGCTGCTGTGAGACTAGAATTTTCAGCGGGCTCAATTCACTTCTATGGGTAGCTATAAGAAGAGCAGAGCAAGTAGGCATTCTAGGACTTAGTTCCCCAAAAGCTGGAGAACACAAGACTGCCAACCCATGTTCTAGGGAACATGAACCAAACCCGTCATTACACCAGTCATCTGTAGCCTACAAACGTCTAACGTTGAGTCCACACCAGCGTCTGGTCTCCGTTCTGAGGTTTCCTTCTTCTGCATGCAGAAGACGCAAACCTGTCATGCCGAGTCCAGCCGTGAGCACCAGTGAGCATTTTGGGCTCTCCGTGGTGAAACCATTTTGTTTTTTAAACCGGACACAAAGTCCTGCATGTCCAACTTTGTGTCCAGTTAAAAAAAAACAAAAAACAGTTTTGCCGCGGAGAGCCCAAAACGCTCACCGGCGCTCACGGCAGGACACTTTTCAAACCCCTTCATTTGAATGGATTTGAAAAATACCTGCAGGTTTCCGTTTCCTGCCCAGTTTCAGGCAGGAAACGGAAACCTGCATAACGGAGACCGGGCGCAGATGTGAATGAGCCCTAATACAAGACATGATATCCCTATAATGATAAATCTATACAGGACAGGTCTGCAAATGATATTCTATCATAGAAATCAGTAGAATATTCACCCAAATTCTACAGTAGCAAAAATCAGACCAAATGGCTTGTGTGTTTCTAGGGGTATTTATAACATAATGTGGTGGGTGGGCCGCACATTTCACCCTATAAATTGTAAATGGTGAAATCCATGGTGATAACTGAAGAATAACTTGATATGGAGCAGAAAGAAAACCACAGATCAGGTTACACAGCAGATGTAGGAGACCATTGTACCTGTAGGAGGAGCAATCCTTTACAGATGTAGCATACAATGTATAGAACCCAGGAGTGTAGTTGTAACCACCAGGGGCACTATTACAGTTTGCTGGGTCCATTACAAATTTAATGGTTAAACCTTCCTACCGTACATAGTAAAGGCTTTTCTTAAAGGAGAAAGTGATGCTTCCGGTCTGTGTCAGTCATTGCATTGGCTGGCTATTCAATACAGAATACAATATAAACTTATCACCCCCATCCACAAGGCTCTCCCTAATGCTGCACCTCCATTTCCTGCCTCATCTCTGTCTATTGCCCAACCTGAGCTCTCCATTCACTCAATGACCTAAGACTAACATCCTGTTCTCAAAACCTCCCGCTCCCGTATCCAAGACTTGTCTCGAGTTGCACCACATCTCTGGAATGCTCTACCCCAGACAGACTCCCAATTTCTACAGCTTCAAGCAAAAACTAGACACATCTTTTCAGACAGGCCTATCACAATTCCTAATATAATCTCTTCTGCAGTTAGAATCCCTAAAACGAACCCTCCAGTTCACACTCCCACATTACCCTACAGGATATGATGTATCAGACTGTAACTTTATTAGTCCAGGCACCATATGCACATTAGAGGGCACTGACTGGTGACGGCTCATACAGCTTTATCTATGTGTAATGACAGTAACCTCTATCACATAATATGTCTGGATCACTATATAAGCCATGTTACCTCTGATGCTGCCCTGTTACCTCTTGTGTCACTCCCTCTACCTCATAGATTGTAAGCTCTTGCGATCAGGGCCCTCAGTCCCATTGTGTGAATTGAGTATTAATCTGTAATGTATATACTTGAACCCTACAATTTGTAAAGT